>NC_134483.1:282407184-283142014 GCF_040206685.1 Ascaphus truei
TTATTTGACACAGTGCAAAAAGGGATGAATAAACAGTACATGATTTAAAAACACTTAAAAAAGAGGCATGGACCCTTAAACACTAATGAACAGCACTAGGGAACGACATACACTGTCAACCCTAAACATGAAAAGGATAGTGACTCAAAAAACACTAGGGAGAATCAAAGTGAATCACAATACAGTAGGTTACTGGGTTTAAAGGCACCTACTGTATACAACGCTAAGGATAATGCACACTACACACCAAAAGGTAGACTTGTCAAAGTATAAATGACAGTCTCAAAGCATCACACATCTGCATTAGCATACAGTAATATACAGTAACCAATGCCTACAGCACAAATCATGTGTAGGAAAGGTGGTAAGGTGGAATGAAATCCCTAGATGTGTAGAGCAATGAAGTTAATGAATAGCATACTGTACAGTATAAAACATAACATTACAATCCACACAGTACATTGCATTTACAGTACATTGTATACTGTAAATGATGCATAGCATTAAATCTATGCACCATATACAGTACTGTACATTCTGCAAATGAATGTTAACAATATAATTGCAAGCTACTCTACCAGTAAATACTGTACAAACACTTCCAAACAAGTCAACTTAACTACAGTATTTTAACCAAGCAAGTAAACCAAAATCAATATATACTGTAAGTAACAACCAGAAAAGACAATTTAAAAACAAACTAACCCTTACAATACCAAGGATTACATCTATCTAATTGTAAAAAACCTTATACATTATACACAGCATTGTTTAAAAACCCCTTCCCCCCTAATGTTTGTGTTAAGCAGATTACACTGAAGGGAGAGAGATATAAAGGCCTAAAGCCCCTTCCCCCCCTAATGTTTCTGTTAAGCAGATTACACTGAAGGGAGAGAGATATAAAAGCCTAAAGCCTTACCTGCATTGGTAAACCCTCCCTGCATTGGTAAACCCTCCCTGCATTGATGTCGTGTAGTGTACAGTATGTAAATGTGGGGAGGAGGGGGGCCCAATGTGCATAATGTACTGTGAGGTCTAACCACCCTCACCCCCTACCCACATACTGTACCGTTACCCCCCCCCCCCCCATCCTGGCCATGGCCCCTCACGCACAGCAGCTCCACAATTAATAAATAAATATAAATAAATACATGAAGAGAAATAAATATATACTTTATATATAAATGTGAGTTTATAAATAAAATAAAGAATATTATTTCTAGGGGCCCTAGAACAGAAGTTCCCACGCCAATTTCGCGCTCATTGCTCTTTTTTTGCTCTTTTTTTACAATGTTGCTGGTCTTGCGGCTTTGCAGTATGCAAGCAAAAAGCGCAGTGTATGAAGTCTGGGTGAGAGCTTTCCACATTTGATGCCTACGGCACCTTCCCATTTCTACACACTTCAATACCTGCACAGTTGGTAGCGCTTTCCATCCCAGCTACCATTCTGGATATTCACCTCTCACAGGCCATTCTTGCCCGAGTCTGTCCTATCAGACAGGGGCATTAACCTGTATCCACACCACCTGGACAATTTCTCTCTGTCAGAGACTTGTGCTATTTATTTTATATATT
This sequence comes from Ascaphus truei, assembly GCF_040206685.1. Classification (NCBI taxonomy): domain Eukaryota; kingdom Metazoa; phylum Chordata; class Amphibia; order Anura; family Ascaphidae; genus Ascaphus; species Ascaphus truei. The sequence goes on from NC_134483.1 coordinate 282,408,760, forward strand.
TTTGTGTAATTATTCATGCAAATTTATGCTCATTTCATATGTGGTTTTCAACATAAAGTGGCTGCTGGGCCTGATCCTAACTCATACAGTATACAGTAGCGCTTCCCTGTTTGTTTGTTTATTGCAAGCAAAAAGCAGTTTGTAGTACTGAGTGTGAGATAAATTACTGTATTTATCAGTGTTGATCAAAGAGAGTTGATCAGAAGGATTCCCCTTATATACAGTACGTAGAATTAATAAAATTGTATTATTTTCCGATATCCGCAGTGATTCTGGTCAACCTGACAGATTTTTAGTAATACAGTATACTGTACTGCAAGACCATGTGTTGTCTACCTTTTACTACAGTATACTGTACTGTATGAATGACAATAGAGTGCTGTATACTTTATAAGGGGAATCCTTCTGATCAATTCTCTTTGATCAATACTGATAAATACAGTATCATATTTATACCCCTTTAGCACCTGTCGTTCCATCCTATGCACCCATTTACTGTACAATGGTGATTGCGGTCGTATTCACGTACTTTATGTGAGATAAATTAACCAGTTCTTTTATTGCTGAAGTCGCCACAAAATACTTTTATTTACAAATACAGTACAATACAATGGTGAAACTTTTCAAGTTAACAGCAATTCAAAACATCAACACACAATAATACATACTTTACAGTACTGTACAGTATACTGTACTAGTATATTTGGGCCTTGTCTTTGGGGGTTTATTCATGCAATTATTAGGGTGACCTGGCGTTGGAAATACTGACACAGTACAATCCTACAGCTACACCACCCACCCCCTCCCTTAGAGTTTTTAATCCCTCCCTGGCCAAGCATCAATCGTCTGGCTAATCCAATCCAAGTCATTGTTTTGTTAATCTGGCCCTGGGCTGTTCAGAACAGCCACTGCTTCTAAATTACTGAAAATATACAGGATAAATATACAGTGATGTGAAATAATCCTTTCTGTGTGTCTGAGAGTGTTGAAAGTCACCAGGTCCTCATCTAGTAGAGTACATTCTCGAATACCTTTAGAATAAAAATACAGTATATATAAATATACAGTATAAATATTGCACAGTATACTGTAATGTTAAATAACCCATCCTGTTCTTTTTCCCTTCATACTGTAACAGTATCCTCATTGTGTCTGCGGTACAGTAGTTCATTGAGAGAGGAGAGGTTTTGTGTACATCATTACTGCTGTTTATATACTGTACATTTGACTGCACAAGCAGATTTGACGAACACAAGGCCCCCCCTCCCCTCTGGTGCACCCTTTTTCCTGGAACGACAAGAAAACAAAAACTTTGTTCAGTTACTGTACTGTACTGTATGTGCGTACTGTATTATGGTAGACCTACTGTACAGTAGGTGGCTGGTGCAGCTTTCTCTGGAAAGAAAAAATGGAGCAGTTAGTAGGCAGTTACTGTAGTATGTCAAACTAGTCTACTGTACTGTATACTGGAACTACTGTAAACTCTGACTATTGGGAAAGCTAAAATCTGTGCCATACTTACCTGTATCATAGTGTACCTACTGTACAATACTACAGCACTGTACTACTTTCCTGATGCTTGTCCATTGCGCGCGATGACAATGGGCAACACAGTGGCAATATGGTCTATATATTTATTGCATCGTTCCTCGGTGAGTACATCGTTCCAAAAACTCATTATGGCTGTATACAACTCGTCCTTCTTGGAGGGTTTCGCCACTTTACGGATGTGGTCCTTCAGCTGATGCCAGACCATTTCGATCGGATTGAAGTCTGGTGATCTGTGATTGGAAAGAAAGGACAATTAGTTTAAGAGATACAGTACACAGTAAAAACAGTGGGGAACATATAAATGGGACACGGTCTACTACACTTACTCCGCTGGCGTCTTCACCCAGTTGATGCCGCGCTCAAGGATATGCGCCGTCGACGCGGTGTGCTTGGGATCATTGTCCTGGTAAAAGCGATGACCATTGGGAAAGTCTTGTGTGATGTATCGCACTATCACGGGCACAATGTTGTCTTGGAAGAAATCTTTATTCATGATTCCTATAGCAAGAAAAGAAAAGTGCTCAATAGTACAGTACAGTGCATACGGTAAGGCAACACTAGTCAAGTACAGTGCATTAGGCGGCATTATATTTGAGAAATTGTACCTTCAAAGACGACAATGCATCCCGGTCCACGCCTAGAGATGGCACCCCACACATGCAGCTTCACAGGGTGTTTTGGCCGTGGCTTCAAAGTTATGCGGCCTTTTTTGTGGAACGCAAATCTTGCAAATCTCTCCAGCGACACAGTAGACTCATCAGTGAAGATGCAATCCTGGAAAGTCTCACCGCTGTCGATCCATGCCTGGGCCTGGAGCACTCTTTTGATTTTGTTTGCGTCCCGTATCATGGGGTACGCTCTGTAATGACAATGAATAAAAAATGTTAGCGTCACAGCGCAGTACAGTTTGCAAAACAACATTTTTACTTTACAGTACAGTACCTCCTGTACTGTCCACTACTAACCTCACACGTCCATATTTCCATCCAATTCTGCGTCTCATCTTCTTTATGCTGCTCTCGGATACAGTCAGATTGTGGTTTTCCTGAAGAGTGTTTTTAACCCTTAATGCGCTCCTCTCATCATTCTCCTCACTTATTCTGTCCACCAGAAGAGTAGTCTCCCTACAATGCAAAGAAATTATATTGTGTTATTAATATGCAGCAATATAAAATGTATATTGTATACTGTACATGTAATGTTGTAATATACAGTAAATATAAATATACAAAAAATGTATACTGCTGTACTATAAATATAAATAGACAAAATATACAGTATACAGTACTGTTGTAATATAATAAATATACTATATAAATACGGTATACTGTTGTTATATCATAATAAATACACATCATATACTGTATATTTCGTTGTAAGATGAATTGCAATATACCAAAAGTGTATACTGCTGCACAAAAAATATAAATTTACCACACATACAGTACACTACAGTATATACTGTTGTACTATATAAATACGGTATACTGTTGTTATATCATAATAAATACACATCATATACTGTATATTCCGTTGTAAGATGAATTGCAATATACCAAAAGTGTATACTGCTGCACAAAAAATATAAATTGACCACACATACAGTACACTACAGTATATACTGTTGTAATATAATAAATATACTATATAAATACGGTATACTGTTGTTATATCATAATAAATACACATCATATACTGTATATTCCGTTGTAAGATGAATTGCAATATACCAAAAGTGTATACTGCTGCACAAAAAATATAAATTGACCACACATACAGTACACTACAGTATATACTGTTGTAATATAATAAATATACTATATAAATACGGTATACTGTTGTTATATCATAATAAATACACATCATATACTGTATATTCCGTTGTAAGATGAATTGCAATATACCAAAAGTGTATACTGCTGCACAAAAAATATAAATTGACCACACATACAGTACACTACAGTATATACTGTTGTAATATAATAAATATACTATATAAATACGGTATACTGTAGATGTACACTACAGTTTTCTATATTTTTTTTGGTTAAGTTTTATAAATACAGTATACAGTACTTACGCATTTGTTACCCTTGGTGCCTTTTTGCGGTCTCTGTTTTTTCCTTGTGCATGATAGCACACAGTGCTTGATGGCACAACGAGGCCAGAAGCAGTTAACCAGCGCTGGATATCTGCAATTCGTTGTCCGCTCGTGTACATCTCCTTCATTCTCATGCTGAGATCCTTTGAAATCTTCTTAACAGGCATTGCTGCGAGTACTGTAGAAAGAAATACAAACACAAGAATGTGTATTCGATGTTTAGTCGATGTGTATTCAATGTGCAGTGAATCCACAAAATGGATGGTGTATTTATATGTTAATGACTCACATAACAGACCACCCACTTTCAACACCTGTACCTGGCCACCATGCATAAAAGGTTGTACACGTTGCATAGCCCACCACTTGCTGATCTTTATCTGAGGCATTGTCCAGATACTGCATTGTGCCTCCCGCTTACATGGAGCATCCCCGGTTCTATGGACGAAAGAATCATCTCACCTCTGCTGTGCCTGCCACACTGAAAAAGAGAAAGGCAGTTACCGTTCCCAAGCCAAAGGCAAAGCGACAGGCTAAGGCCAACAAAGAAAACCTTCTGCTGACCCCAAAGGCTAAGGCTTTTAAAACACGTCAGCCTTATTATGTGAAGAAGAAATACGGTACTGTGCTCAGTTCGCAAGACGCATGGCAGCCAACTCACCGAATCCGCAGACCACTTGCTCCCATATGCTTCGACGACTCTGCTGTAGCTGTCCCGGAAATCTTCAGCCCGGCTTCTCCACCCCCATCTTCTCCGGTTCCATCTGAAGATGCTGCTGCCTCTGAAATCAACGGGTCACTGTCTCCTTTGCTCTTGGACGACTCTGCTTCTCTCCCGGAAATCCAGCGGTCACCTTCTCCATCCCTCTTCCACCACGCTGCAGCTTCTCCTGTACCGGGCATCCCCAGGTCACCTCTTCCACTCTCCATCGATGCCGCTTCTCTCCAGGGAACCCCCATCTCATCCTCCGTTGCACCCATCCCCCCAGATCTCCAGATGCCATGCACAAGCAGCTCGTTGGACCGGATCCTGAATGGGCTAAGTGTGGATCTCCCCGGGAATTCTAGTGTGCTGGCAAAGCTAGATCTGCTTCTGGAGTCGGTGCTACATATGGAGCAACGGCTGGATCAACGGATGCTACATATGGAGCAACGGATGGATCAACGGATGGACAAGATAGAGGCAGACATAGCGGGCATACATTATTTGCTCGGTGTTAATGCCCCTGTTTCCCCGACGCTGGAGCAGGGGGGTGACATGGATGTGATGCATGGTACCTTCGACCCCCTTCCATCACCAAGCACACCCCCTCCACCAGAAGATACAGTGTACTATGCTATTGAGGAGGACATGACAACCTCATCTAGACCACGCCAGGAGACAACCCGGCGACCACTACCGGAGGAAAGCTTCCTCCCAGACACCCTACCATTGCCCATCGCCTCAAGTACACCCGCTCCCAAAAGACTTCCTACACCCGCTCGCATACAAACAGTGCCCGACAGTGCCTGTGCGATCTGACACCGGCGCTGAGGGAGAAGTATAGGGTGAGGAGTGCTGGTATACCACACAAGTATGCCTTGATCATATTTAAACACCATGTTCCCTACACATTGTACTGCGAGTGGGTGTTCAAAGTGAACTATGATGGGAATCGCCAAAAAAATGCCCTTCCTGCCAATTTAAGGAAAAAGATTGTGGAAGAAATGCAGCGCTATTACCCTGTTACAGATCCTGTAATGAGAGGCGTTAGAGACTGCATTAATGGCGTTTTGCGCCATGCAAGGCATCGGCCATGGCTGGAAAATGGGGAGGACTTTCAGTGAGACCATACTGTAATGTTGTGCTGTACTGTACAGTACATGTTTTACCCTATAGTACCTGCTGTACTTAAACAAAGGATACTGAATGTTGTTGTGTGTTGCACGGTTTTTGTACTGTATTTGTAAATAAAAGTTTTAGTGGCGACTTCAGCAATAAAAGAACTGGTTACTTTATCTCACACACAGTACTACAAACTGCTTTTTGCTGCCAGACTGCAAACCCGCAAGACCAGCAACATTGTAACAAAAGAGCAATGAGCGCGCAATTGGCGTGGGAACTTCTGTTCTAAGGCCCCTATAAATAATATTAACCGCTACAGTCATGAAGGGGTTAACCCGCCCTCACCCACCACTTGGGACGCCTACTGTACATACCCTCCCACTCTAACCCCCCACCCCGTGAGGCCTAACCACCCTCAACCCTCACCCACTAACTACCCACAAGGGAGGCCTACCCACATACCGTTGGGGAAACACCCCACCCCCACCCCAGTACCCACAATAAAAACAGTACAATCACCCACAATAAACAGCATTCTATTTATTAAATACATTACCCACCCCCTGTGCCCCCCCCCCATAAATACAAGATTTATTCTTTTACATTCAGGGTCCATAACGTAGCCCCACGCTAGTCCCCGGTGGGCTGGCAGGGCACCTGGACAGACCTACAGTTTACCAGCAGCATTCCACAGGTTCTGGAGGCCTGCTGGTGGATCCTGCCAGCACCATGGCGCCCAGGTGGTCTCCTTGGGTCACCGTGAGCCTCAATTGGGTCCACACGGTAGGCCCAAGGATGTCTGGGAGCCCCGGGTCAAACCCACAGGTGTCTGCGGGGCCTCGGGTGGTTCCCATGGGGGTCTGGGGAACTCACGGGTGCTCACTACGGGTCCGCGGTGCCCCCACAGAAGTGGGACCACACATCATCATCCCCGCACCTACGGCTCGGAGGTGCCCCCACAGAAGTGGGACCACACATCGTCATGCCCGCAGACTACGGGTCCGCGGTGCCCCCACAGAAGTGGGACCACACATCATCATCCCCGCATGTGTCACCCGTGGAACCACCAGCCTGCTACCCTTTAGGATACCCGAGGATTCCCCGCGGGTGGTCTCCAGAGGTCCCACGCAAAACCACGGAAGTAATCCTGAATGTAAAAAAAATAAACCTGGCCTATACATTCAATACATACACCCTCCCCCCCAACACCTACAGTACAATAATGTGCAAAATAACTATTATCCAGATATGAATAATAGATTAATTGCCCATTATTAAAAACATTAACTAGCATATACAAATAAATAAAGTACTACTGACCTCATCAATACGAAGTGTCCGACGCCAGCGCCTTCCTTCTCTTGCCCACACAAAACATAGCCAAAACCAAGCCAATACATTGCAATTACATTCAGATATCAATTAACCCCTTAAACACCTTATCGGATAATAACCGCAAAGGTAATTAAGGGGTTAAGCCACACAGGCACGATACCCACCCTTCACCCATGAATTTGTACTGTGGCTTCATCATGCAACTATATATATATATACTGTATATATATACATACAGAGAGACAGAGAGAAAGAGAGAGAGAGAGATATATACAGTATATATATATACACACGTTATATACACACCCATGATAAACCAAATATACAGTACAAATAAATGTAGAAGGGTTATCAAAACCATACTGTTCTACAACCAAACACTTCTCCATACAGACACTACATTAAAAATCAATTTCCTTTAAAAATCCTAACTGATCTCACAATCTACTGTACTGTATATGATCACAAACCAATGAAAAAAGTCACATTCCAAAATGCATAAAATCTATGCACCATACTGTATACATTCTGCAAATTAATCAACGTAAACAAAAATCAATTAGCAATCATTATTTAGATCTAAACATTTCACACTCAATCATGAACAATGAAACCATTAACAGATTCACGCCTAGAGCAGAACAATTAAGCCTTTGAAAAAATATAAGTACCGACAAAAATACAACCTTTCCAAACCAAGCCTACAGTACCTACAGTATCCCTGACCTTCCTCAAACACACAATACAATACCAAGGAATAATACATCTATCTAATTTTAAAATACTTTAAACTCACAAAATAATTAAAAACACATCTAATCCAGCTTTTAAAACATCATCATTTCTTACCCTGAATGTATACTGTACAGTATATCTCTCTAGACATATATATTGTACATACATACATACAGTGGCAAGAAATGATATACCACAAAAAAATAAAAATACACAGGTTAAAAAACCTTTTGAAAAAATTAACAAGTTAAATAAAATACATTTCTTTACTGTAGTTCACTTACCATTACTTGCCCCCACCGACTCCCGTTGCCCAGCTTACTCACGAACCAATCCACGATCAGGAACCCATAAAATAATAAACCATTGAAAATAATAAACATTAAACTAAAAATCCAAACCAATCCACGGGTCTTCTACTTGTAATACACCTTCATCTGTATTCTTCTTTCTTCTATCTCCTTCCGGGCGGGGCAGGGCGTGGTCTTCTTTCCATCATCGGCCACGCCCTTGTCTTTTTCCTTCTCCGGAGGTCCTTCCTCCGCGGCGTCTGGCTGCAAAATGAGACGACATAGGCTTTTAAAGGCCTATGACGTCACATTTTGCGTCATGGTTCCCACGGTCCTGATTGGACCGTGAAAACCATGTGTGTTGGCCGATAATAAAAAAATGATGACGTCACTTAAAGGGAATGAAAGCACAGCCAATCAGAATGGCTTTGCTTCAATTGCCTTTAAGATGACGTCATGAAAAGGCACATGGCCGTGCACACATGGTACTAGAGCCAATCAGAGCGTGGGAACTTTATCCCTACTCTGATTGGCTCTGGTATACCATGTGTCAGGGGCTTGGGGGAGAAAGGATGTGACGTCAATGAAAACCTGTCACGTGGTACGGTAGCCAATCAGAGCGTGGGAACTTTATCCCTACTCTGATTGGCTCTGGTATACCATGTGTCAGGGGCTTGGGGGAGAAAGGATGTGACGTCAATAAGGATAAAGTTCCCACGCTCTGATTGGCTACCGTACCACGTGACAGGTTTTCATTGACGTCACATCCTTTCTCCCCCAAGCCCCTGACACATGGTATACCAGAGCCAATCAGAGTAGGGATAAAGTTCCCACGCTCTGATTGGCTCTAGTACCATGTGTGCACGGCCATGTGCCTTTTCATGACGTCATCTTAAAGGCAATTGAAGCAAAGCCATTCTGATTGGCTGTGCTTTCATTCCCTTTAAGTGACGTCATCATTTTTTTATTATCGGCCAACACACATGGTTTTCACGGTCCAATCAGGACCGTGGGAACCATGACGCAAAATGTGACGTCATAGGCCTTTAAAAGCCTATGTCGTCTCATTTTGCAGCCAGACGCCGCGGAGGAAGGACCTCCGGAGAAGGAAAAAGACAAGGGCGTGGCCGATGATGGAAAGAAGACCACGCCCTGCCCCGCCCGGAAGGAGATAGAAGAAAGAAGAATACAGATGAAGGTGTATTACAAGTAGAAGACCCGTGGATTGGTTTGGATTTTTAGTTTAATGTTTATTATTTTCAATGGTTTATTATTTTATGGGTTCCTGATCGTGGATTGGTTCGTGAGTAAGCTGGGCAACGGGAGTCGGTGGGGGCAAGTAATGGTAAGTGAACTACAGTAAAGAAATGTATTTTATTTAACTTGTTAATTTTTTCAAAAGGTTTTTTAACCTGTGTATTTTTATTTTTTTGTGGTATATCATTTCTTGCCACTGTATGTATGTATGTACAATATATATGTCTAGAGAGATATACTGTACAGTATACATTCAGGGTAAGAAATGATGATGTTTTAAAAGCTGGATTAGATGTGTTTTTAATTATTTTGTGAGTTTAAAGTATTTTAAAATTAGATAGATGTATTATTCCTTGGTATTGTATTGTGTGTTTGAGGAAGGTCAGGGATACTGTAGGTACTGTAGGCTTGGTTTGGAAAGGTTGTATTTTTGTCGGTACTTATATTTTTTCAAAGGCTTAATTGTTCTGCTCTAGGCGTGAATCTGTTAATGGTTTCATTGTTCATGATTGAGTGTGAAATGTTTAGAGATCTAAATAATGATTGCTAATTGATTTTTGTTTACGTTGATTAATTTGCAGAATGTATACAGTATGGTGCATAGATTTTACACTGGCGACACACTTTATTCGAGCTCGGCTAGTCCCACGAATTCGGGTATACCCGGGTGTATTGAGGTTTGTGACTGTTTTCTGCCCGAGTGCATTGAGTTATTTTCCAGGCAGGGATTGAAGCATTTTATTCCCGCTGGCTGCAATACTGCACAATATATATATATATACTGCATTACAATTCATGAATTTATGCCATCTGGTAGACACGCGAAGCATTGCAGCCTATTAAATCCTAATCATTATCATATAACAGATCAGCGCCCATCAGCCAGGCATGAACCCAGGCTGGGAAGGCAAATGCCACGGGGCTTGTCAGAGGTGAGGAGCGGCGCATTCCAGGTATCTGCCAGGTACATACCGGGTATTTGCTCGAATAAAGTGTGTCGGTGCAGTATGCATTTTGGAATGTGACTTTTTTCATTGGTTTGTGATCATATACAGTACAGTAGATTGTGAGATCAGTTAGGATTTTTAAAGGAAATTGATTTTTAATGTAGTGTCTGTATGGAGAAGTGTTTGGTTGTAGAACAGTATGGTTTTGATAACCCTTCTACATTTATTTGTACTGTATATTTGGTTTATCATGGGTGTGTATATAACGTGTGTATATATATATACTGTATATATCTCTCTCTCTCTCTTTCTCTCTGTCTCTCTGTATGTATATATATACAGTATTAATATATATAGTTGCATGATGAAGCCACAGTACAAATTCATGGGTGAAGGGTGGGTATCGTGCCTGTGTGGCTTAACCCCTTAATTACCTTTGCGGTTATTATCCGATAAGGTGTTTAAGGGGTTAATTGATATCTGAATGTAATTGCAATGTATTGGCTTGGTTTTGGCTATGTTTTGTGTGGGCAAGAGAAGGAAGGCGCTGGCGTCGGACACTTCGTATTGATGAGGTCAGTAGTACTTTATTTATTTGTATATGCTAGTTAATGTTTTTAATAATGGGCAATTAATCTATTATTCATATCTGGATAATAGTTATTTTGCACATTATTGTACTGTAGGTGTTGGGGGGGAGGGTGTATGTATTGAATGTATAGGCCAGGTTTATTTTTTTTACATTCAGGATTACTTCCGTGGTTTTGCGTGGGACCTCTGGAGACCACCCGCGGGGAATCCTCGGGTATCCTAAAGGGTAGCAGGCTGGTGGTTCCACGGGTGACACATGCGGGGATGATGATGTGTGGTCCCACTTCTGTGGGGGCACCGCGGACCCGTAGTCTGCGGGCATGACGATGTGTGGTCCCACTTCTGTGGGGGCACCTCCGAGCCGTAGGTGCGGGGATGATGATGTGTGGTCCCACTTCTGTGGGGGCACCGCGGACCCGTAGTGAGCACCCGTGAGTTCCCCAGACCCCCATGGGAACCACCCGAGGCCCCGCAGACACCTGTGGGTTTGACCCGGGGCTCCCAGACATCCTTGGGCCTACCGTGTGGACCCAATTGAGGCTCACGGTGACCCAAGGAGACCACCTGGGCGCCATGGTGCTGGCAGGATCCACCAGCAGGCCTCCAGAACCTGTGGAATGCTGCTGGTAAACTGTAGGTCTGTCCAGGTGCCCTGCCAGCCCACCGGGGACTAGCGTGGGGCTATGTTATGGACCCTGAATGTAAAAGAATAAATCTTGTATTTATGGGGGGGGGGGGCACAGGGGGTGGGTAATGTATTTAATAAATAGAATGCTGTTTATTGTGGGTGATTGTACTGTTTTTATTGTGGGTACTGGGGTGGGGGGTGGGGTGTTTCCCCAACGGTATGTGGGTAGGCCTCCCTTGTGGGTACTGACTGGGTGGTTAGGCCTCACGGGTGGGGGGGTTAGTGTGGGAGGGTATGTAGGCATCCGTGTGGGAGGGTATGTAGGCATCCCGAGTAGTGGGTGGGTGAGGGTGGGTTAACCCCTTCATGACTGTAGCGGTTAATAACCGCTATGGTGATTAAGGGGTTAGGGGACATTACTTTGTATGTTTTAATTTTTGTGTCTGTTTTGCAGAAGCGGAGGGGCCATGGCCAGGATGGGGGGGGGGGTTAACGGTATGTGGGTAGGGGGTGAGGGTGGTTAGCAATGCAGGGAGGGAGATTTACTGGTAACAGAAACATCTATCTCCCTTCAATGTAATCTGTTTAAAGCCCCCTCCCCCCTAATGTGTGTTTCTGTAAAATCTCTCTCCCTTCAATGTACTGTAATCTGTTTAACAGAAACATATGGGGGGGAAGGGGCTTTAGGCCTTTATATCTCTCTCCCTTCAGTGTAATCTGCTTAACACAAACATTAGGGGGGAAGGGGTTTTTAAACAATGCTGTGTATAATGTATAAGGTTTTTTACAATTAGATAGATGTAATCCTTGGTATTGTAAGGGTTAGTTTGTTTTTAAATTGTCTTTTCTGGTTGTTACTTACAGTATATATTGATTTTGGTTTACTTGCTTGGTTAAAATACTGTAGTTAAGTTGACTTGTTTGGAAGTGTTTGTACAGTATTTACTGGTAGAGTAGCTTGCAATTATATTGTTAACATTCATTTGCAGAATGTACAGTACTGTATATGGTGCATAGATTTAATGCTATGCATCATTTACAGTATACAATGTACTGTAAATGCAATGTACTGTGTGGATTGTAATGTTATGTTTTATACTGTACAGTATGCTATTCATTAACTTCATTGCTCTACACATCTAGGGATTTCATTCCACCTTACCACCTTTCCTACACATGATTTGTGCTGTAGGCATTGGTTACTGTATATTACTGTATGCTAATGCAGATGTGTGATGCTTTGAGACTGTCATTTATACTTTGACAAGTCTACCTTTTGGTGTGTAGTGTGCATTATCCTTAGCGTTGTATACAGTAGGTGCCTTTAAACCCAGTAACCTACTGTATTGTGATTCACTTTGATTCTCCCTAGTGTTTTTTGAGTCACTATCCTTTTCATGTTTAGGGTTGACAGTGTATGTCGTTCCCTAGTGCTGTTCATTAGTGTTTAAGGGTCCATGCCTCTTTTTTAAGTGTTTTTAAATCATGTACTGTTTATTCATCCCTTTTTGCACTGTGTCAAATAAATAAACAAATATATCAATTGCATACCTGAGTGCTCCCATACGGGTTACTTTTTTCTCTTTTCACTCACATACAGTATGTATATATATATATATATATATATATATATATATATATATATATACAGTATATATATATATATATATATATATATATATATATATATATAAATATAGCTGTATGATATATATATATATATATATATATATATATATATATATATACACAGTGTATATATGTATACTGTATATATATATATATATATATATATATATATATATATATATATATATATATATATATATATATACAGTGTATATATATATATACAAAGTATATACTGTACAGTATATATTTATTTCTCTTCATGTCTTTATTTATTTATTTATTTAGATTTATTTATTAATTGTGGGGCTGCTGTGCGTGAATTTTTTTTATTGGGGGTGAGGGGGGTGTTTGGCCCTCAGCACTCAGAAACACAGGCCAGACAGATTTAAACACACACACAATAGGGGGAGGTTTTTTTACATAGCTTGCAGGGAAGGTTTAACGCACACACAATAGGGGGATAGGGGGAGGGTTTTTTACATAGATTAGAGAGAAGGCAGGGCATTTTAAAAGCGAGAATAGGGGAGGGGGTTTTACATAGATTTTATTTATTTATTTAGATTTATTTATTAATTGTGGGGCTGCTGTGCGTGAATTTTTTTTATTGGGGTGAGGGGGGTGTTTGGCCCTTGGTGTGAGTTTACGACTTGCAGCAAGCAGCACAATGAATAAATAAATATAAATAAATAAATAAATAAATGACAATAAATACATTTGAAATACATTTTTATTGATAGTGTACATGTGCAGGGGGGTCTCCGGAGCTGAAGCGCACAGGTTTCAGGTCTGGGACCCCGTGCCCCCCGAGATACAGGCCCCTTTAGGGGGTGCCGGTATCCCTCTGCTCTGCTTGGTTACAGGCCGCGATCACGTGATCGGACCTTTAAACGCAGAGCACTCAGCACTCAGAAACACAGGCAGACAGATTTAAACACACACACAATAGTGGGAGGTTTTTTACATAGCTTGCAGGAAGTTTAACGCACACACAATAGGGGGATAGGGGAGGTTTTTTACATAGATTAGAGATAAGGCAGGGCGTTTTAAAAGCGAGAATAGGGGAGGGGGGTTTTACATAGATTTTATTTATTTATTTAGATTTATTTATTAATTGTGGGGCTGCTGTGCGTGAATTTTTTTTATTGGGGGTGAGGGGGGTGTTTGGCCCTTGGTGTGAGTTTACGACTTGCAGCAGCAGCACAATGAATAAATATAAATAAATAAATAAATAAATAAATGACAATAAATACATTTGAAATACATTTTATTGATAGTGTACATGTGCAGAGGGTCTCCGGAGCAGAAGCGCACAGGTTTCAGGTCTGGGGACCCCGTGCCCCCCGAGATACAGGCCCCTTTAGGGGGTGCCGGTATCCCTCTGCTCTGCTTGGTTACAGGCCGCGATCACGTGATCGGACCTTTAACCAAGCAGAGGGCTACCGGCACCCCCTAAAGGGGCCTGTATCTCGGGGGGCACGGGGTCCCCAGACCTAAAACCAACGCGGTTCAGCTCCGGAGACCCCCTGCACATCTACACTATCAATAAAAATGTATTTCAAATGTATTTATTGTCATTTATTTATTTATTTTTTGGCGGCTGCTGTGTGTGTGTATTTTTTTATTGTGGGTAGCGGGAGGGTGGGTGAATGGGGTATTCGCCCAACGATGGTTGGGAGGGCTTGCGGGGGGGGGGGGGGGGGTTGGGGTAGCGGGAGGGCTTAACCCCTTCATGACCGTAGCGGTATTAACTGCTACGATCGTGAAGGGGTTAAGTGCACCCGCAACCCCCCCCCCCCTCCCGCAAGTCGTAAACTCACACCAAGGGCCAAATACCCCCCTCACCCATCCCACTACACACAATAAAGCGGGCACGGTGGGTTAACCCCTTCATTGCCTTAGCGGCTATCCAATATGGTAATGACGCAGCATTTTACGTATTTTTAATAATATTGATCAGGAGCATGGGGGGGGGGGGGTTCCCTGAGCATTAATCATTAATTTCTGGCTCAGGGAACCCCTGCTCACTTTACAATATTATTAAAATAATGCTTCTTTACCATAGCGCATAGACGCTAAGGTAAAGAACGAGTGTTTATTTATACTGTATATTGTATGTGTTTTATTGATACTGTACATGTGCAGAGGGTCTCCAGAGCAGAAGCGCACAGGTTTCAGGTCTGGGGACCCCGTGCCCCCCGATATACAGGCCCCATTATGGGGTGCCGGTATCCCTCTGCTCTGCTTGGTTTACAGGCCGCGATCACGTGATCGGGACCTTTAAACGCAGAGCACTCAGCACTCAGAAACACAGGCCAGACAGATTTAAACACACACACAATAGGGGGAGGTTTTTTTACATAGCTTGCAGGAAGTTTAACGCACACACAATAGGGGGATAGGGGGAGGGTTTTTTACATAGATTAGAGAGAAGGCAGGGCGTTTTAAAAGCGAGAATAGGGGAGGGGGTTTACATAGATTTTATTTATTTATTTAGATTTATTTTATATTGTGGGGCTGCTGTGCGTGAATTTTTTTTATTGGGGGTGAGGGGGGTGTTTGGCCTTGGTGTGAGTTTACGACTTGCAGCAGCAGCACAATGAATAAATATAAATAAATAATTAAATAAATAAATGACAATAAATACATTTGAAATACATTTTTATTGATAGTGTACATGTGCAGAGGGTCTCCGGAGCAGAAGCGCACAGGTTTCAGGTCTGGGGACCCCGTGCCCCCCGAGATACAGGCCCCTTTAGGGGTGCGGTATCCCTCTGCTCTGCTTGGTTTACAGGCCGCGATCACGTGATCGGACCTTAAACCAAGCAGAGGGCTACCGGCACCCCCTAAAGGGGCCTGTATCTCGGGGGGCACGGGGTCCCAGACCTAAAACCAACGCGGTTCAGCTCCGGAGACCCCCTGCACATCTACACTATCAATAAAAAATGTATTTCAAATGTATTTATTGTCATTTATTTATTTATTTTTTGGCGGCTGCTGTGTGTGTGTATTTTTTTATTGTGGGTAGCGGGAGGGTGGGTGAATGGGGTATTCGCCCCAACGATGGTTGGGGAGGGCTTGCGGGGGGGGGGGGGGTTGGGGTAGCGGGAGGGCTTAACCCCTTCATGACCGTAGCGTATTAACTGCTACGATCGTGAAGGGGTTAAGTGCACCCGCAACCCCCCCCCCCCCTCCCGCAAGTCCTAAACTCACACCAAGGGCCAAATACCCCCCTCACCATCCCCACTACACACAATAAAGCGGGCACGGTGGGTTAACCCCTCATTGCCCTTAGCGGCTATCCGCTATGGTAATGACGCAGAATTTTCCGTATTTTTAATAATATTGATCAGAGCAGGGGGGGGGGGTTCCCTGAGCATTAATCATTAATTTCTGGCTCAGGGAACCCCCTGCTCACTGTACAATATTATTAAATCTCTCTCTGCTGCAAACACATCTCGCCCCCAGTATGTGCAGTAATTTACTGAACATATACTGTAGAATAAATGCATAGTTTTATTTATTCGTGGTTTATTACACAGTATACTGTATGGCCGGAAAACATCAGCATACAGTACAATATAATCCATCGAAATCCCCCCATTAGCCGTTTTCTTTCTGAGGAAAAACAAATGAAAAGTTTTAATGTACAGTAAATGGTCAGCCCCCTAAAGAAGTTCCCAGCCCAGCCCCCACCAAAATAATACGGCAAAATACAGTACTCACCATACTGTACAGTATTGTACTAAATTTCCCATTCAGCTTGCGCTGGCGCCGGCCCACTTCCAGTCCAGCTTTCATCATTTTGCAGAGGGACTAGCCACCTGTAGTCAGCAGGAAATCGCTTAGGTACATGCAAGCTTCATCAAAACTGGCTGCGAAATCCATCTCAGAGTTGTCACCGACGGCGGGACCATGATGATAAGCTGGTGCTGCTGCTGGTTCTGGTTCTGGTTCTGGCGCATTGCTTGGCAGGGACTGTCGCTTCTTATTTCGTTTTAACACGACCCTTCGCCTTTTGCCGCCTCCATTATCATAGAT
This sequence comes from Ascaphus truei, assembly GCF_040206685.1. Taxonomy (NCBI): domain Eukaryota; kingdom Metazoa; phylum Chordata; class Amphibia; order Anura; family Ascaphidae; genus Ascaphus; species Ascaphus truei. The sequence goes on from NC_134483.1 coordinate 282,425,690, forward strand.
ACGGGAAAAACCCTGTGACACACACCAATACCCTCCAACAAATTGGGGCTCAATACGGTGAAAACAGGGGTCACTACATAACCTTTTCCTTATTGCATGCTTCCACAAATGAGGAGTTGGCGAAAATCTGTAAAAGTCATAATTTTCGATAAAATACTGATAAATTTGAACAACTGTTGCCATCTTATCCTCTGTTGCATTTATAGCGGCCCATATCAAATAAGCATAACTTCTGTCAGGTTTTTGGAACACGGGCTCCACTTGAACACTCATGTCTCTGTAGAATAGTGTAAGTGAAAATGATCTTTGTCTTTATTTAATACATTACTGTATGTAAAGCCTAAATTGATACATTTTTTGCAACTATTCCTTCAGTCTCAAGGACAAGTTACACAATAGCATACTGTACTGGGATAAAGTAACTTTTTTTTGGAAACGAAACAACTTGCAAAGGCCACACATTACTTAAGTCATGAGTTTATGCCATCTGGTGGACAATCGAAACATCGCAGCCTAGTAAATCATTCTCATTATCATTTAACAGATCAGGCCCCCGTCAGCCAGGCATGAACCGTGGCTGGGAAGGCAAACGCAACGAAGCATGCAAGAGGTGAGCAGCGGCGGATTCCAGGTTTCTGCCAGGTACAAACCAGGCATTTGCTCGAATAAAGTGTGTCGGTGCAGTAAGCGATTTTCGAAGCTACTTTTTGGCTAACTTCTTATAGGAAGGTCTAGGAGCTCTGAAAATGAACGTGCGCGTCTTTCCCTCTTCCCGAGGGACTTAGAAGAATTTTGTGATATTTTTTATTAAAATGGTGTATAAGGGTATATATATAAATATATTTTATGCATTGTATATGAGCTGGCGATTTCTAAGTCTGTGGTTCCGAGAGGGGGTAACCAGGCTCACTAATAAAGGTCAAGCCACTTGGCTGCCAGAATGCCCTGCTTTAGCACAGACCAGAAAGGCATTGTGATACGCGTATCCCCGGTATAGTCAGGGGTTAATGGGAGTCGTCCCTGTCCCCCCAGTATACGCCCAGAACCATGGACCCGGTACTTGTGGTTCGGACTGTCTCCAACCAGCCATAATGTTGTGAGAGTGAAAGTATGTCTAATTCCAGCTTTGGTACATTAGAAGCAACTCTGAAACTTAACCTAAGCGATTTTCGAAGCTACTTTTTGGCTAACTTCTTATAGGAAGGTCTAGGAGCTCTGAAAATGAACGTGCGCGTCTTTCACTCTTCCCGAGGGACTTAGAAGAATTTTGTGATATTTTTTATTAAAATGGTGTATAAGGGTATATATATAAATATATTTTATGCACTGTATATGAGCTGGCGATTTCTAAGTCTGTGGTTCCGAGAGGGGGTAACCAGGCTCACTAATAAAGGTCAAGCCACTTTGCTGCCAGAATGCCCTGCTTCAGCACAGACCAGAAAGGCATTGTGATAAGCGTATCCCCGGTATAGTCAGGGGTTAATGGGAGTCGTCCCCGTCCCCCCAGTATACGCCCAGAACCATGGACCCGGTACTTGTGGTTCGGACTGTCTCCAACCAGCCATAATGTTGTGAGAGTGAAAGTATGTCTAATTCCAGCTTTGGTACATTAGAAGCAACTCTGAAACTTAACCTAAGCGATTTTCGAAGCTACTTTTTGGCTAACTTCTTATAGGAAGGTCTAGGAGCTCTGAAAATGAACGTGCGCGTCTTTCACTCTTCCCAAGGGACTTAGAAGAATTTTGTGATATTTTTTATTAAAATGGTGTATAAGGGTATATATATAAATATATTTTATGCACTGTATATGAGCTGGCGATTTCTAAGTCTGTGGTTCCGAGAGGGGGTAACCAGGCTCACTAATAAAGGTCAAGCCACTTGGCTGCCAGAATGCCCTGCTTCAGCACAGACCAGAAAGGCATTGTGATACGCGTATCCCCGGTATAGTCAGGGGTTAATGGGAGTCGTCCCCGTCCCCCCAGTATACGCCCAGAACCATGGACCCGGTACTTGTGGTTCGGACTGTCTCCAACCAGCCATAATGTTGTGAGAGTGAAATTATGTCTAAGTCCAGCTTTGGTACATTAGAAGCAACTCTGAAACTTAACCTAAGCGATTTTCGAAGCTACTTTTTGGCTAACTTCTTATAGGAAGGTCTAGGAGCTCTGAAAATGAACGTGCGCGTCTGTCACTCTTCCCGAGGGACTTAGAAGAATTTTGTGATATTTTTTATTAAAATGGTGTATAAGGGTATATATATAAATATATTTTATGCACTGTATATGAGCTGGCGATTTCTAAGTCTGTGGTTCCGAGAGGGGTAACCAGGCTCACTAATAAAGGTCAAACCACTTGGCTGCCAGAATGCCCTGCTTCAGCACAGACCAGAAAGGCATTGTGATAAGCGTATCCCCGGTATAGTCAGGGGTTAATGGGAGTCGTCCCCGTCCCCCCAGTATACGCCCAGAACCATGGACTCGGTACTTGTGGTTCGGACTGTCTCCAACCAGCCAAAATGTTGTGAGAGTGAAATTATGTCTAAGTCCAGCTTTGGTACATTAGAAGCAACTCTGAAACTTAACCTAAGCGTTTTTCGAAGCTACTTTTTGGCTAACTTCTTAGAGGAAGGTCTAGGAGCTCTGAAAATGAACGTGCACGTCTTTCACTCTTCCAAGGGACTTAGAAGAATTTTGTGATATTTTTTATTAAAATGGTGTATACGGGTATATATATATATAAATATATTTTATGCACTGTATATGAGCTGGCGATTTCTAAGTCTGTGGTTCCGAGAGGGGGTAACCAGGCTCACTAATAAAGGTCAAGCCACTTGGCTGCCAGAATGCCCTGCTTCAGCACAGAACAGAAAGGCATTGTGATAAGCGTATCCCCGGTATAGTCAGAGGTTAATGGGAGTCGTCCCCGTCCCCCCAGTATACGCCCAGAACCATGGACCCGGTACTTGTGGTTCGGACTGTCTCCAACCAGCCATAATGTTGTGAGAGTGAAAGTATGTCTAATTCCAGCTTTGGTACATTAGAAGCAACTCTGAAACTTAACCTAAGCGATTTTCGAAGCTACTTTTTGGCTAACTTCTTATAGGAAGGTCTAGGAGCTCTGAAAATGAACGTGCGCGTCTTTCCCTCTTCCCGAGGGACTTAGAAGAATTTTGTGATATTTTTTATTAAAATGGTGTATAAGGGTATATATATAAATATATTTTATGCACTGTATATGAGCTGGCGATTTCTAAGTCTGTGGTTCCGAGAGGGGGTAACCAGGCTCACTAATAAAGGTCAAGCCACTTGGCTGCCAGAATGCCCTGCTTTAGCACAGACCAGAAAGGCATTGTGATAAGCGTATCCCCGGTATAGTCAGGGGTTAATGGGAGTCGTCCCTGTCCCCCCAGTATACGCCCAGAACCATGGACCCCGTACTTGTGGTTCGGACTGTCTCCAACCAGCCATAATGTTGTGAGAGTGAAAGTATGTCTAATTCCAGCTTTGGTACATTAGAAGCAACTCTGAAACTTAACCTAAGCGATTTTCGAAGCTACTTTTTGGCTAACTTCTTATAGGAAGGTCTAGGAGCTCTGAAAATGAACGTGCGCGTCTTTCACTCTTCCCGAGGGACTTAGAAGAATTTTGTGATATTTTTTATTAAAATGGTGTATAAGGGTATATATATAAATATATTTTATGCACTGTATATGAGCTGGCGATTTCTAAGTCTGTGGTTCCGAGAGGGGGTAACCAGGCTCACTAATAAAGGTCAAGCCACTTGGCTGCCAGAATGCCCTGCTTCAGCACAGACCAGAAAGGCATTGTGATAAGCGTATCCCCGGTATAGTCAGGGGTTAATGGGAGTCGTCCCCGTCCCCCCAGTATACGCCCAGAACCATGGACCCGGTACTTGTGGTTCGGACTGTCTCCAACCAGCCATAATGTTGTGAGAGTGAAAGTATGTCTAATTCCAGCTTTGGTACATTAGAAGCAACTCTGAAACTTAACCTAAGCGATTTTCGAAGCTACTTTTTGGCTAACTTCTTATAGGAAGGTCTAGGAGCTCTAAAAATGAACGTGCGCGTCTTTCAGTCTTCCCGAGGGACTTAGAAGAATTTTGTGATATTTTTTATTAAAATGGTGTATAAGGGTATATATATAAATATATTTTATGCACTGTATATGAGCTGGCGATTTCTAAGTCTGTGGTTCCGAGAGGGGGTAACCAGGCTCACTAATAAAGGTCAAGCCACTTGGCTGCCAGAATGCCCTGCTTTAGCACAGACCAGAAAGGCATTGTGATAAGCGTATCCCCGGTATAGTCAGGGGTTAATGGGAGTCGTCCCTGTCCCCCCAGTATACGCCCAGAACCATGGACCCGGTACTTGTGGTTCGGACTGTCTCCAACCAGCCATAATGTTGTGAGAGTGAAATTATGTCTAAGTCCAGCTTTGGTACATTAGAAGCAACTCTGAAACTTAACCTAAGCGTTTTTCGAAGCTACTTTTTGGCTAACTTCTTATAGGAAGGTCTAGGAGCTCTGAAAATGAACGTGCGCGTCTTTCACTCTTCCTGAGGTACTTAGAAGAATTTTGTGATATTTTTTATTAAAATGGTGTATAAGGGTATATATATAAATATATTTTATGCACTGTATATGAGCTGGCGATTTCTAAGTCTGTGGTTCCGAGAGGGGGTAACCAGGCTCACTAATAAAGGTCAAGCCACTTTGCTGCCAGAATGCCCTGCTTCAGCACAGACCAGAAAGGCATTGTGATAAGCGTATCCCCGGTATAGTCAGGGGTTAATGGGAGTCGTCCCTGTCCCCCCAGTATACGCCCAGAACCATGGACCCGGTACTTGTGGTTCGGACTCTCTCCAACCAGCCATAATGTTGTGAGAGTGAAAGTATGTCTAATTCCAGCTTTGGTACATTAGAAGCAACTCTGAAACTTAACCTAAGCGATTTTCGAAGCTACTTTTAAGCTAACTTCTTATAGGAAGGTCTAGGAGCTCTGAAAATGAACGTGCGCGTCTTTCACTCTTCCCGAGGGACTTAGAAGAATTTTGTGATATTTTTTATTAAAATGGTGTATAAGGGTATATATATAAATATATTTTATGCACTGTATATGAGCTGGCGATTTCTAAGTCTGTGGTTCCGAGAGGGGGTAACCAGGCTCACTAATAAAGGTCAAGCCACTTGGCTGCCAGAATGCCCTGCTTCAGCACAGACCAGAAAGGCATTGTGATAAGCGTATCCCCGGTATAGTCAGGGGTTAATGGGAGTCGTCCCCGTCCCCCCAGTATACGCCCAGAACCATGGACCCGGTACTTGTGGTTCGGACTGTCTCCAACCAGCCATAATGTTGTGAGAGTGAAAGTATGTCTAATTCCAGCTTTGGTACATTAGAAGCAACTCTGAAACTTAACCTAAGCGATTTTCGAAGCTACTTTTTGGCTAACTTCTTATAGGAAGGTCTAGGAGCTCTGAAAATGAACGTGCGCGTCTTTCACTCTTCCCGAGGGACTTAGAAGAATTTTGTGATATTTTTTATTAAAATGGTGTATAAGGGTATATATATAAATATATTTTATGCACTGTATATGAGCTGGCGATTTCTAAGTCTGTGGTTCCGAGAGGGGGTAACCAGGCTCACTAATAAAGGTCAAGCCACTTGGCTGCCAGAATGCCCTGCTTCAGCACAGACCAGAAAGGCATTGTGATAAGCGTATCCCCGGTATAGTCAGGGGTTAATGGGAGTCGTCCCCGTCCCCCCAGTATACGCCCAGAACCATGGACCCGGTACTTGTGGTTCGGACTGTCTCCAACCAGCCATAATGTTGTGAGAGTGAAAGTATGTCTAATTCCAGCTTTGGTACATTAGAAGCAACTCTGAAACTTAACCTAAGCGATTTTCGAAGCTACTTTTTGGCTAACTTCTTATAGGAAGGTCTAGGAGCTCTAAAAATGAACGTGCGCGTCTTTCAGTCTTCCCGAGGGACTTAGAAGAATTTTGTGATATTTTTTATTAAAATGGTGTATAAGGGTATATATATAAATATATTTTATGCACTGTATATGAGCTGGCGATTTCTAAGTCTGTGGTTCCGAGAGGGGGTAACCAGGCTCACTAATAAAGGTCAAGCCACTTGGCTGCCAGAATGCCCTGCTTTAGCACAGACCAGAAAGGCATTGTGATAAGCGTATCCCCGGTATAGTCAGGGGTTAATGGGAGTCGTCCCTGTCCCCCCAGTATACGCCCAGAACCATGGACCCGGTACTTGTGGTTCGGACTGTCTCCAACCAGCCATAATGTTGTGAGAGTGAAATTATGTCTAAGTCCAGCTTTGGTACATTAGAAGCAACTCTGAAACTTAACCTAAGCGTTTTTCGAAGCTACTTTTTGGCTAACTTCTTATAGGAAGGTCTAGGAGCTCTGAAAATGAACGTGCGCGTCTTTCACTCTTCCTGAGGTACTTAGAAGAATTTTGTGATATTTTTTATTAAAATGGTGTATAAGGGTATATATATAAATATATTTTATGCACTGTATATGAGCTGGCGATTTCTAAGTCTGTGGTTCCGAGAGGGGGTAACCAGGCTCACTAATAAAGGTCAAGCCACTTTGCTGCCAGAATGCCCTGCTTCAGCACAGACCAGAAAGGCATTGTGATAAGCGTATCCCCGGTATAGTCAGGGGTTAATGGGAGTCGTCCCTGTCCCCCCAGTATACGCCCAGAACCATGGACCCGGTACTTGTGGTTCGGACTCTCTCCAACCAGCCATAATGTTGTGAGAGTGAAAGTATGTCTAATTCCAGCTTTGGTACATTAGAAGCAACTCTGAAACTTAACCTAAGCGATTTTCGAAGCTACTTTTAAGCTAACTTCTTATAGGAAGGTCTAGGAGCTCTGAAAATGAACGTGCGCGTCTTTCACTCTTCCCGAGGGACTTAGAAGAATTTTGTGATATTTTTTATTAAAATGGTGTATAAGGGTATATATATAAATATATTTTATGCACTGTATATGAGCTGGCGATTTCTAAGTCTGTGGTTCCGAGAGGGGGTAACCAGGCTCACTAATAAAGGTCAAGCCACTTGGCTGCCAGAATGCCCTGCTTCAGCACAGACCAGAAAGGCATTGTGATAAGCGTATCCCCGGTATAGTCAGGGGTTAATGGGAGTCGTCCCCGTCCCCCCAGTATACGCCCAGAACCATGGACCCGGTACTTGTGGTTCGGACTGTCTCCAACCAGCCATAATGTTGTGAGAGTGAAATTATGTCTAAGTCCAGCTTTGGTACATTAGAAGCAACTCTGAAACTTAACCTAAGCTGTTTTCGAAGCTACTTTTTGGCTAACTTCTTATAGGAAGGTCTAGGAGCTCTGAAAATGAACGTGCGCGTCTGTCACTCTTCCCGAGGGACTTAGAAGAATTTTGTGATATTTTTTATTAAAATGGTGTATAAGGGTATATATATAAATATATTTTATGCACTGTATATGAGCTGGCGATTTCTAAGTCTGTGGTTCCGAGAGGGGTAACCAGGCTCACTAATAAAGGTCAAACCACTTGGCTGCCAGAATGCCCTGCTTCAGCACAGACCAGAAAGGCATTGTGATAAGCGTATCCCCGGTATAGTCAGGGGTTAATGGGAGTCGTCCCCGTCCCCCCAGTTTACGCCCAGAACCATGGACCCGGCACTTGTGGTTCGGACTGTCTCCAACCAGCCATAATGTTGTGAGAGTGAAATTATGTCTAAGTCCAGCTTTGGTACATTAGAAGCAACTCTGAAACTTAACCTAAGCGTTTTTCGAAGCTACTTTTTGGCTAACTTCTTATAGGAAGGTCTAGGAGCTCTCAAAATGAACGTGCGCGTCTTTCACTCTTCCGGAGGGACTTAGAAGAATTTTGTGATATTTTTTATTAAAATGGTGTATAAGGGTATATATATAAATATATTTTATGCACTGTATATGAGCTGGCAATTTCTAAGTCTGTGGTTCCGAGAGGGGTAACCAGGCTCACTAATAAAGGTCAAACCACTTGGCTGCCAGAATGCCCTGCTTCAGCACAGACCAGAAAGGCATTGTGATAAGCGTATCCCCGGTATAGTCAGGGGTTAATGGGAGTCGTCCCCGTCCCCCCAGTATACGCCCAGAACCATGGAACCGGTACTTGTGGTTCGGACTGTCTCCAACCAGCCATAATGTTGTGAGAGTGAAATTATGTCTAAGTCCAGCTTTGGTACATTAGAAGCAACTCTGAAACTTAACCTAAGCGTTTTTCGAAGCTACTTATTGGCTAACTTCTTATAGGAAGGTCTAGGAGCTCTCAAAATGAACTTGCGAGTCTTTCACTCTTCCCGAGGGACTTAGAAGAATTTTGTGATATTTTTTATTAAAATGGTGTATAAGGGTATATATATAAATATATTTTATGCACTGTATATGAGCTGGCGATTTCTAAGTCTGTGGTTCCGAGAGGGGTAACCAGGCTCACTAATAAATGTCAAACCACTTGGCTGCCAGAATGCCCTGCTTCAGCACAGACCAGAAAGGCATTGTGATAAGCGTATCCCCGGTATAGTCAGGGGTTAATGGGAGTCGTCCCCGTCCCCCCAGTATACGCACAGAACCATGGACCCGGTACTTGTGGTTCGGACTGTCTCCAACCAGCCATAATGTTGTGAGAGTGAAATTATGTCTAAGTCCAGCTTTGGTACATTAGAAGCAACTCTGAAACTTAACCTAAGCGTTTTTCGAAGCTACTTTTTGGCTAACTTCTTATAGGAAGGTCTAGGAGCTCTGAAAATGAACGTGCGCGTCTTTCACTCTTCCCGAGGGACATAGAAGAATTTTGTGATATTTTTTTATTAAAATGGTGTATAAGGGTATATATATAAATATATTTTATGCACTGTATATGAGCTGGCGATTTCTAAGTCTGTGGTTCCGAGAGGGGTAACCAGGCTCACTAATAAATGTCAAACCACTTGGCTGCCAGAATGCCCTGCTTCAGCACAGACCAGAAAGGCATTGTGATAAGCGTATCCCCGGTATAGTCAGGGGTTAATGGGAGTCGTCCCCGTCCCCCCAGTATACGCCCAGAACCATGGACCCGGTACTTGTGGTTCGGACTGTCTCCAACCAGCCATAATGTTGTGAGAGTGAAATTATGTCTAAGTCCAGCTTTGGTACATTAGAAGCAACTCTGAAACTTAACCTAAGCGTTTTTCGAAGCTACTTTTTGGCTAACTTCTTATAGGAAGGTCTAGGAGCTCTCAAAATGAACGTGGGCGTCTTTCACTCTTCCCGAGGGACTTAGAAGAATTTTGTGATATTTTTTATTAAAATGGTGTATAAGGGTATATATATAAATATATTTTATGCACTGTATATGAGCTGGCGATTTCTAAGTCTGTGGTTCCGAGAGGGGTAACCAGGCTCACTAATAAAGGTCAAACCACTTGGCTGCCAGAATGCCCTGCTTCAGCACAGACCAGAAAGGCATTGTGATAAGCGTATCCCCGGTATAGTCAGGGGTTAATGGGAGTCGTCCCCGTCCCCCCAGTATACGCCCAGAACCATGGACCCGGTACTTGTGTTTCGGACTGTCTCCAACCAGCCATAATGTTGTGAGAGTGAAATTATGTCTAAGTCCAGCTTTGGTACATTAGAAGCAACTCTGAAACTTAACCTAAGCGTTTTTCGAAGCTACTTTTTGGCTAACTTCTTATAGGAAGGTCTAGGAGCTCTCAAAATGAACGTGCGCGTCTTTTACTCTTCCCGAGGGACTTAGAAGAATTTTGTGATATTTTTTATTAAAATGGTGTATAAGGGTATATATATAAATATATTTTATGCACTGTATATGAGCTGGCGATTTCTAAGTCTGTGGTTCCGAGAGGGGTAACCAGGCTCACTAATAAAGGTCAAACCACTTGGCTGCCAGAATGCCCTGCTTCAGCACAGACCAGAAAGGCATTGTGATAAGCGTATCCCCGGTATAGTCAGGGGTTAATGGGAGTCGTCCCCGTCCCCCCAGTATACGCCCAGAACCATGGAACCGGTACTTGTGGTTCGGACTGTCTCCAACCAGCCATAATTTTGTGAGAGTGAAATTATGTCTAAGTCCAGCTTTGGTACATTAGAAGCAACTCTGAAACTTAACCTAAGCGTTTTTCGAAGCTACTTTTTGGCTAACTTCTTATATATAGGAAGGTCTAGGAGCTCTCAAAATGAACGTGCGCGTCTTTCACTCTTCCCGAGGGACTTAGAAGAATTTTGTGATATTTTTTATTAAAATGGTGTATAAGGGTATATATATAAATATATTTTATGCACTGTATATGAGCTGGCGATTTCTAAGTCTGTGGTTCCGAGAGGGGTAACCAGGCTCACTAATAAAGGTCAAACCACTTGGCTGCCAGAATGCCCTGCTTCAGCACAGACCAGATAGGCATTGTGATAAGCGTATCCCCGGTATAGTCAGGGGTTAATGGGAGTCGTCCCCGTCCCCCCAGTATACGCCCAGGACCATGGAACCGGTACTTGTGGTTCGGACTGTCTCCAACCAGCCATAATGTTGTGATAGTGAAATTATGTCTAAGTCCAGCTTTGGTACATTAGAAGCAACTCTGAAACTTAACCTAAGCGTTTTTCGAAGCTCCTTTTTGGCTAACTTCTTATAGGAAGGTCTAGGAGCTCTGAAAATGAACGTGCGCGTCTTTCACTCTTCCCGAGGGACTTAGAAGAATTTTGTGATATTTTTTATTAAAATGGTGTATAAGGGTATATATATAAATATATTTTATGCACTGTATATGAGCTGGCGATTTCTAAGTCTGTGGTTCCGAGAGGGGTAACCAGGCTCACTAATAAAGGTCTAACCACTTGGCTGCCAGAATGCCCTGCTTCAGCACAGACCAGAAAGGCATTGTGATAAGCGTATCCCCGGTATAGTCAGGGGTTAATGGGAGTCGTCCCCGTCCCCCCAGTATACGCCCAGAACCATGGAACCGGTACTTGTGGTTCGGACTGTCTCCAACCAGCCATAATTTTGTGAGAGTGAAATTATGTCTAAGTCCAGCTTTGGTACATTAGAAGCAACTCTGAAACTTAACCTAAGCGTTTTTCGAAGCTACTTTTTGGCTAACTTCTTATAGGAAGGTCTAGGAGCTCTCAAAATGAACGTGCGCGTCTTTCACTCTTCCCGAGGGACTTAGAAGAATTTTGTGATATTTTTTATTAAAATGGTGTATAAGGGTATATATATAAATATATTTTATGCACTGTATATGAGCTGGCGATTTCTAAGTCTGTGATTCCGAGAGGGGTAACCAGGCTCACTAATAAAGGTCAAACCACTTGGCTGCCAGAATGCCCTGCTTCAGCACAGACCAGAAAGGCATTGTGATAAGCGTATCCCCGGTATAGTCAGGGGTTAATGGGAGTCGTCCCCGTCCCCCCAGTATACGCCCAGGACCATGGAACCGGTACTTGTGGTTCGGACTGTCTCCAACCAGCCATAATGTTGTGAGAGTGAAATTATGTCTAAGTCCAGCTTTGGTACATTAGAAGCAACTCTGAAACTTAACCTAAGCGTTTATCGAAGCTACTTTTTGGCTAACTTCTTATAGGAAGGTCTAGGAGCTCTGAAAATGAACGTGCGCGTCTTTCACTCTTCCCGAGGGACTTAGAAGAATTTTGTGATATTTTTTATTAAAATGGTGTATAAGGGTATATATATAAATATATTTTATGCACTGTATATGAGCTGGCGATTTCTAAGTCTGTGGTTCCGAGAGGGGTAACCAGGTTCACTAATAAAGGTCAAACCACTTGGCTGCCAGAATGCCCTGCTTCAGCACAGACCAGAAAGGCATTGTGATAAGCGTATCCCCGGTATAGTCAGGGGTTAATGGGAGTCGTCCCCGTCCCCCCAGTATACGCCCAGAACCATGGAACCGGTACTTGTGGTTCGGACTGTCTCCAACCAGCCATAATTTTGTGAGAGTGAAATTATGTCTAAGTCCAGCTTTGGTACATTAGAAGCAACTCTGAAACTTAACCTAAGCGTTTTTCGAAGCTACTTTTTGGCTAACTTCTTATACAGTAGGAAGGTCTAGGAGCTCTCAAAATGAACGTTCGCGTCTTTCACTCTTCCTGAGGGACTTAGAAGAATTGTGTGATATTTTTTATTAAAATGGTGTATAAGGGTATATATATATATATATATATATATATATATATATATATATATATTTTATGCACTGTATATGAGCTGGCGATTCCTAAGTCTGTGGTTCCGAGAGGGGGTAACCAGGCTCACTAATAAAGGTCAAGCCACTTGGCTGCCAGAATGCCCTGCTTCAGCACAGACCAGAAAGGCATTGTGATAAGCGTTTTTCCACTGTATAGTCAGGGGTTAATGGGAGTCGTCCCCGTCCCCCCAGTATACGCCCAGAACCATGGAACCGGTACTTGTGGTTCGGACTGTCTCCAACCAGCCATAATGTTGTGAGAGTGAAATTATGTCTAAGTCCAGCTTTGGTACATTAGAAGCAACTCTGAAACTTAACCTAAGCGTTTTTCGAAGCTTCTTTTTGGCTAACTTCTTATAGGAAGGTCTAGGAGCTCTGAAAATGAACGTGCGCGTCTTTCACTCTTCCTGAGGGACTTAGAAGAATTGTGTGATATTTTTTATTAAAATGGTGTATAAGGGTATATATATATATATATATATTTTATGCACTGTATATGAGCTGGCGATTTCTAAGTCTGTGGTTCCGAGAGGGGGTAACCAGGCTCACTAATAAAGGTCAAGCCACTTGGCTGCCAGAATGCCCTGCTTCAGCACAGACCAGAAAGGCATTGTGATAAGCGTATCCCCGGTATAGTCAGGGGTTAATGGGAGTCGTCCCCGTGCCCCCAGTATACGCCCAGAACCATGGACCCGGTACTTGTTGTTCGGACTGTCTCCAACCAGCCATAATGTTGTGAGAGTGAAATTATGTCTAAGTCCAGCTTTGGTACATTAGAAGCAACTCTGAAACTTAACCTAAGCGTTTTTCGAAGCTACTTTTTGGCTAACTTCTTATAGGAAGGACTAGGAGCTCTCAAAATGAACGTGCGCGTCTTTCACTCTTCCCGAGGGACTTAGAAGAATTTTGTGATATTTTTTATTAAAATGGTGTATAAGGGTATATATATAAATATATTTTATGCACTGTATATGAGCTGGCGATTTCTAAGTCTGTGGTTCCGAGAGGGGTAACCAGGCTCACTAATAAAGGTCAAACCACTTGGCTGCCAGAATGCCCTGCTTCAGCACAGACCAGAAAGGCATTGTGATAAGCGTATCCCCGGTATAGTCAGGGGTTAATGGGAGTCGTCCCCGTCCCCCCAGTATACGCCCAGAACCATGGAACCGGTACTTGTGGTTCGGACTGTCTCCAACCAGCCATAATTTTGTGAGAGTGAAATTATGTCTAAGTCCAGCTTTGGTACATTAGAAGCAACTCTGAAACTTAACCTAAGCGTTTTTCGAAGCTACTTTTTGGCTAACTTCTTATAGGAAGGTCTAGCAGCTCTCAAAATGAACGTGCGCGTCTTTCACTCTTCCGGAGGGACTTAGAAGAATTGTGTGATATTTTTTATTAAAATGGTGTATAAGGGTATATATATAAATATATTTTATGCACTGTATATGAGCTGGCGATTTCTAAGTCTGTGGTTCCGAGAGGGGTAACCAGGCTCACTAATAAAGGTCAAACCACTTGGCTGCCAGAATGCCCTGCTTCAGCACAGACCAGAAAGGCATTGTGATAAGCGTATCCCCGGTATAGTCAGGGGTTAATGGGAGTCGTCCCCGTCCCCCCAGTATACGCCCAGAACCATGGAACCGGTACTTGTGGTTCGGACTGTCTCCAACCAGCCATAATGTTGTGAGAGTGAAATTATGTCTAAGTCCAGCTTTGGTACATTAGAAGCAACTCTGAAACTTAACCTAAGCGTTTTTCGAAGCTACTTATTGGCTAACTTCTTATAGGAAGGTCTAGGAGCTCTCAAAATGAACTTGCGAGTCTTTCACTCTTCCCGAGGGACTTAGAAGAATTTTGTGATATTTTTTATTAAAATGGTGTATAAGGGTATATATATAAATATATTTTATGCACTGTATATGAGCTGGCGATTTCTAAGTCTGTGGTTCCGAGAGGGGGTAACCAGGCTCACTAATAAATGTCAAACCACTTGGCTGCCAGAATGCCCTGCTTCAGCACAGACCAGAAAGGCATTGTGATAAGCGTATCCCCGGTATAGTCAGGGGTTAATGGGAGTCGTCCCCGTCCCCCCAGTATACGCCCAGAACCATGGACCCGGTACTTGTGGTTCGGACTGTCTCCAACCAGCCATAATGTTGTGAGAGTGAAATTATGTCTAAGTCCAGCTTTGGTACATTAGAAGCAACTCTGAAACTTAACCTAAGCGTTTTTTGAAGCTACTTTTTGGCTAACTTCTTATAGGAAGGTCTAGGAGCTCTCAAAATGAACGTGGGCGTCTTTCACTCTTCCCGAGGGACTTAGAAGAATTTTGTGATATTTTTTATTAAAATGGTGTATAAGGGTATATATAAAAATATATTTTATGCACTGTATATGAGCTGGCGATTTCTAAGTCTGTGGTTCCGAGAGGGGTAACCAGGCTCACTAATAAAGGTCAAACCACTTGGCTGCCAGAATGCCCTGCTTTAGCACAGACCAGAAAGGCATTGTGATAAGCGTATCCCCGGTATAGTCAGGGGTTAATGGGAGTCGTCCCCGTCCCCCCAGTATACGCCCAGAACCATGGAACCGGTACTTGTGGTTCGGACTGTCTCCAACCAGCCATAATGTTGTGAGAGTGAAATTATGTCTAAGTCCAGCTTTGGTACATTAGAAGCAACTCTGAAACTTAACCTAAGCGTTTTTCGAAGCTACTTTTTGGCTAACTTCTTATAGGAAGGTCTAGGAGCTCTCAAAATGAACGTGCGCGTCTTTCACTCTTCCCGAGGGACTTAGAAGAATTTTGTGATATTTTTTTTATTAAAATGGTGTATAAGGGTATATATATAAATATATTTTATGCACTGTATATGAGCTGGCGATTTCTAAGTCTGTGGTTCCGAGAGGGGGTAACCAGGCTCACTAATAAAGGTCAAGCCACTTGGTTGCCAGAATGCCCTGCTTCAGCACAGACCAGAAAGGCATTGTGATAAGCGTATCCCCGGTATAGTCAGGGGTTAATGGGAGTCGTCCCCGTCCCCCCAGTATACGCCCAGAACCATGGAACCGGTACTTGTGGTTCGGACTGTCTCCAACCAGCCATAATGTTGTGAGAGTGAAATTATGTCTAAGTCCAGCTTTGGTACATTAGAAGCAACTCTGAAACTTAACCTAAGCGTTTTTCGAAGCTACTTTTTGGCTAACTTCTTATAGGAAGGTCTAGGAGCTCTGAAAATGAACGTGCGCGTCTTTCACTCTTCCCGAGGGACTTAGAAGAATTTTGTGATATTTTTTTATTAAAATGGTGTTTAAGGGTATATATATAAATATATTTTATGCACTGTATATGAGCTGGCGATTTCTAAGTCTGTGGTTCCGAGAGGGGGTAACCAGGCTCACTAATAAAGGTCAAGCCACTTGGTTGCCAGAATGCCCTGCTTCAGCACAGACCAGAAAGGCATTGTGATAAGCGTATCCCCGGTATAGTCAGGGGTTAATGGGAGTCGTCCCCGTCCCCCCAGTATACGCCCAGAACCATGGAACCGGTACTTGTGGTTCGGACTGTCTCCAACCAGCCATAATGTTGTGAGAGTGAAATTATGTCTAAGTCCAGCTTTGGTACATTAGAAGCAACTCTGAAACTTAACCTAAGCGTTTTTCGAAGCTACTTTTTGGCTAACTTCTTATAGGAAGGTCTAGCAGCTCTCAAAATGAACGTGCGCGTCTTTCACTCTTCCGGAGGGACTTAGAAGAATTGTGTGATATTTTTTATTAAAATGGTGTATAAGGGTATATATATAAATATATTTTATGCACTGTATATGAGCTGGCGATTTCTAAGTCTGTGGTTCCGAGAGGGGTAACCAGGCTCACTAATAAAGGTCAAACCACTTGGCTGCCAGAATGCCCTGCTTCAGCACAGACCAGAAAGGCATTGTGATAAGCGTATCCCCGGTATAGTCAGGGGTTAATGGGAGTCGTCCCCGTCCCCCCAGTATACGCCCAGAACCATGGAACCGGTACTTGTGGTTCGGACTGTCTCCAACCAGCCATAATGTTGTGAGAGTGAAATTATGTCTAAGTCCAGCTTTGGTACATTAGAAGCAACTCTGAAACTTAACCTAAGCGTTTTTCGAAGCTACTTATTGGCTAACTTCTTATAGGAAGGTCTAGGAGCTCTCAAAATGAACTTGCGAGTCTTTCACTCTTCCCGAGGGACTTAGAAGAATTTTGTGATATTTTTTATTAAAATGGTGTATAAGGGTATATATATAAATATATTTTATGCACTGTATATGAGCTGGCGATTTCTAAGTCTGTGGTTCCGAGAGGGGGTAACCAGGCTCACTAATAAATGTCAAACCACTTGGCTGCCAGAATGCCCTGCTTCAGCACAGACCAGAAAGGCATTGTGATAAGCGTATCCCCGGTATAGTCAGGGGTTAATGGGAGTCGTCCCCGTCCCCCCAGTATACGCCCAGAACCATGGACCCGGTACTTGTGGTTCGGACTGTCTCCAACCAGCCATAATGTTGTGAGAGTGAAATTATGTCTAAGTCCAGCTTTGGTACATTAGAAGCAACTCTGAAACTTAACCTAAGCGTTTTTTGAAGCTACTTTTTGGCTAACTTCTTATAGGAAGGTCTAGGAGCTCTCAAAATGAACGTGGGCGTCTTTCACTCTTCCCGAGGGACTTAGAAGAATTTTGTGATATTTTTTATTAAAATGGTGTATAAGGGTATATATAAAAATATATTTTATGCACTGTATATGAGCTGGCGATTTCTAAGTCTGTGGTTCCGAGAGGGGGTAACCAGGCTCACTAATAAAGGTCAAGCCACTTGGTTGCCAGAATGCCCTGCTTCAGCACAGACCAGAAAGGCATTGTGATAAGCGTATCCCCGGTATAGTCAGGGGTTAATGGGAGTCGTCCCCGTCCCCCCAGTATACGCCCAGAACCATGGAACCGGTACTTGTGGTTCGGACTGTCTCCAACCAGCCATAATGTTGTGAGAGTGAAATTATGTCTAAGTCCAGCTTTGGTACATTAGAAGCAACTCTGAAACTTAACCTAAGCGTTTTTCGAAGCTACTTTTTGGCTAACTTCTTATAGGAAGGTCTAGGAGCTCTGAAAATGAACGTGCGCGTCTTTCACTCTTCCCGAGGGACTTAGAAGAATTTTGTGATATTTTTTTATTAAAATGGTGTATAAGGGTATATATATAAATATATTTTATGCACTGTATATGAGCTGGCGATTTCTAAGTCTGTGGTTCCGAGAGGGGGTAACCAGGCTCACTAATATAGGTCAAGCCACTTGGTTGCCAGAATGCCCTGCTTCAGCACAGACCAGAAAGGCATTGTGATAAGCGTATCCCCGGTATAGTCAGGGGTTAATGGGAGTCGTCCCCGTCCCCCCAGTATACGCCCAGAATCATGGAACCGGTACTTGTGGTTCGGACTGTCTCCAACCAGCCATAATGTTGTGAGAGTGAAATTATGTCTAAGTCCAGCTTTGGTACATTAGAAGCAACTCTGAAACTTAACCTAAGCGTTTTTCGAAGCTACTTTTTGGCTAACTTCTTATAGGAAGGTCTAGGAGCTCTGAAAATGAACGTGCGCGTCTTTCACTCTTCCCGAGGGACTTAGAAGAATTTTGTGATATTTTTTATTAAAATGGTGTATAAGGGTATATATATAAATATATTTTATGCACTGTATATGAGCTGGCGATTTCTAAGTCTGTGGTTCCGAGAGGGGTAACCAGGCTCACTAATAAAGGTCAAACCACTTGGCTGCCAGAATGCCCTGCTTCAGCACAGACCAGAAAGGCATTGTGATAAGCGTATCCCCGGTATAGTCAGGGGTTAATGGGAGTCGTCCCCGTCCCCCCAGTATACGCCCAGAACCATGGACCCGGTACTTGTGGTTCGGACTGTCTCCAACCAGCCATAATGTTGTGAGAGTGAAATTATGTCTAAGTCCAGCTTTGGTACATTAGAAGCAACTCTGAAACTTAACCTAAGCGTTTTTCGAAGCTACTTTTTGGCTAACTTCTTATAGGAAGGTCTAGGAGCTCTCAAAATGAACGTGCGCGTCTTTCACTCTTCCCGAGGGACTTAGAAGAATTTTGTGATATTTTTTATTAAAATGGTGTATAAGGGTATATATATAAATATATTTTATGCACTGTATATGAGCTGGCGATTTCTAAGTCTGTGGTTCCGAGAGGGGTAACCAGGCTCACTAATAAAGGTCAAACCACTTGGCTGCCAGAATGCCCTGCTTCAGCACAGACCAGAAAGGCATTGTGATAAGCGTTTTTCCACTGTATAGTCAGGGGTTAATGGGAGTCGTCCCCGTCCCCCCAGTATACGCCCAGAACCATGGACCCGGTACTTGTGGTTCGGACTGTCTCCAACCAGCCATAATGTTGTGAGAGTGAAATTATGTCTAAGTCCAGCTTTGGTACATTAGAAGCAACTCTGAAACTTAACCTAAGCGTTTTTCGAAGCTACTTTTTGGCTAACTTCTTATAGGAAGGTCTAGGAGCTCTCAAAATGAACGTGCGCGTCTTTCACTCTTCCCGAGGGACTTAGAAGAATTTTGTGATATTTTTTATTAAAATGGTGTATAAGGGTATATATATAAATATATTTTATGCACTGTATATGAGCTGGCGATTTCTAAGTCTGTGGTTCCGAGAGGGGTAACCAGGCTCACTAATAAAGGTCAAACCACTTGGCTGCCAGAATGCCCTGCTTCAGCACAGACCAGAAAGGCATTGTGATAAGCGTTTTTCCACTGTATAGTCAGGGGTTAATGGGAGTCGTCCCCGTCCCCCCAGTATACGCCCAGAACCATGGACCCGGTACTTGTGGTTCGGACTGTCTCCAACCAGCCATAATGTTGTGAGAGTGAAATTATGTCTAAGTCCAGCTTTGGTACATTAGAAGCAACTCTGAAACTTAACCTAAGCGTTTTTCGAAGCTACTTTTAGCTAACTTCTTATAGGAAGGTCTAGGAGCTCTGAAAATGAACGTGCGCGTCTTTCACTCTTCCCGAGGGACTTAGAAGAATTTTGTGATATTTTTTATTAAAATGGTGTATAAGGGTATACAGTATATATATATATATATATTTTATTCACTGTATATGAGCTGGCGATTTCTAAGTCTGTGGTTCCGAGAGGGGGTAACCAGGCTCACTAATAAAGGTCAAGCCACTTGGCTGCCAGAATGCCCTGCTTCAGCACAGACCAGAAAGGCATTGTGATAAGCGTATCCCCGGTATAGTCAGGGGTTAATGCGAGTCGTCCCCGTCCCCCCAGTATACGCCCAGAACCATGGACCCGGTACTTGTGGTTCGGACTGTCTCCAACCAGCCATAATGTTGTGAGAGTGAAATTATGTCTAAGTCCAGCTTTGGTACATTAGAAGCAACTCTGAAACTTAACCTAAGCGTTTTTCGAAGCTACTTTTTGGCTAACTTCTTATAGGAAGGTCTAGGAGCTCTGAAAATGAACGTGCGCGTCTTTCACTCTTCCCGAGGGACTTAGAAGAATTTTGTGATATTTTTTTATTAAAATGGTGTATAAGGGTATATATATAAATATATTTTTTATGCACTGTATATGAGCTGGCGATTTCTAAGTCTGTGGTTCCGAGAGGGGGTAACCAGGCTCACTAATAAAGGTCAAGTCACTTGGTTGCCAGAATTCCCTGCTTCAGCACAGACCAGAAAGGCATTGTGATAAGCGTATCCCCTGTATAGTCAGGGGTTAATGGGAGTCGTCCCCGTCCCCCCAGTATACGCCCAGAACCATGGACCCGGTACTTGTGGTTCGGACTGTCTCCAACCAGCCATAATGTTGTGAGAGTGAAATTACTGTATGTCTAAGTCCAGCTTTGGTACATTAGAAGCAACTCTGAAACTTAACCTAAGCGTTTTTCGAAGCTACTTTTTGGCTAACTTCTTATAGGAAGGTCTAGGAGCTCTGAAAATGAACGTGCGCGTCTTTCACTCTTCCTGAGGGACTTAGAAGAATTGTGTGATATTTTTTATTAAAATGGTGTATAAGGGTATATATATATATATATATATTTTATGCACTGTATATGAGCTGGCGATTTCTAAGTCTGTGGTTCCGAGAGGGGGTAACCAGGCTCACTAATAAAGGTCAAGCCACTTGGCTGCCAGAATGCCCTGCTTCAGCACAGACCAGAAAGGCATTGTGATAAGCGTATCCCCGGTATAGTCAGGGGTTAATGGGAGTCTTCCCCGTCCCCCCAGTATACGCCCAGAACCATGGACCCGGTACTTGTGGTTCGGACTGTCTCCAACCAGCCATAATGTTGTGAGAGTGAAATTATGTCTAAGTCCAGCTTTGGTACATTAGAAGCAACTCTGAAACTTAACCTAAGCGTTTTTCGAAGCTACTTTTTGGCTAACTTCTTATAGGAAGGTCTAAGAGCTCTCAAAATGAACGTGCGCGTCTTTCACTCTTCCCGAGGGACTTAGAAGAATTTTGTGATATTTTTTATTAAAATGGTGTATAAGGGTATATATATAAATATATTTTATGCACTGTACAGTATATGAGCTGGCGATTTCTAAGTCTGTGGTTCCGAGAGGGGGTAACCAGGCTCACTAATAAAGGTCAAGCCACTTGGCTGCCATAATCCCCTGCTTCAGCACAGACCAGAAAGTCATTGTGATAAGCGTATCCCCGGTAGAGTCAGGGGTTAATGGGAGTCGTCCCCGTCCCCCCCAGTATACGCCCAGAACCATGGACCCGGTACTTGTGGTTCGGACTGTCCCCAACCAGCCATAATGTTGTGAGAGTGAAATTATGTCTAAGTCGAGCTTTGGTACATTAGAAGCAACTCTGAAACTCAACCTAAGCGTTTTCCGAAGCTACTTTTTGGCTAACTTCTTATAGGAAGGTCTAGGAGCTCTGAAAATGAACGTGCGCGTCTTTCACTCTTCCCGAGGGACTTACTGTAGAAGAATTTTGTGATATTTTTTATTAAAATGGTGTATAAGGGTATATATATAAATATATTTTATGCACTGTATATGAGCTGGCGATTTCTAAGTCTGTGGATCCGAGAGGGGGTAACCAGGCTCACTAATAAAGGTCAAGCCACTTGGCTGCCAGAATGCCCTGCTTCAGCACAGACCAGAAAGGCATTGTGATAAGCGTATCCCCGGTAGAGTCAGGGGTTAATGGGAGTCCCCCCCGTCCCCCCCAGTATACGCCCAGAACCATGGACCCGGTACTTGTGGTACGGACTGTCTCCAACCAGCCATAATGTTGTGAGAGTGAAATTATGTCTAAGTCCAGCTTTGGTACATTAGAAGCAACTCTGAAACTCAACCTAAGCGTTTTTCGAAGCTACTTTTTGGCTAACTTCTTATAGGAAGGTCTAGGAGCTCTGAAAATGAACGTGCGCGTCTTTCACTCTTCCCGAGGGACTTAGAAGAATTTTGTGATATTTTTTATTAAAATGGTGTATAAGGGTATATATATAAATATATTTTATGCACTGTATATGAGCTGGCGATTTCTAAGTCTGTGGTTCCGAGAGGGGGTAACCAGGCTCACTAATAAAGGTCAAGCCACTTGGCTGCCAGAATGCCCTGCTTCAGCACAGACCAGAAAGGCATTGTGATAAGCGTATCCCCGGTATAGTCAGGGGTTAATGGGAGTCGTCCCCGTCCCCCCAGTATACGCGCATAACCATGGACTCGGTACTTGTGGTTCGGACTGTCTCCAACCAGCCATAATGTTGTGAGAGTGAAATTATGTCTAAGTCCAGCTTTGGTACATTAGAAGCAACTCTGAAACTCAACCTAAGCGTTTTTCGAAGCTACTTTTTGGCTAACTTCTTATAGGAAGGTCTAGGAGCTCTGAAAATGAACGTGCGCGTCTTTCACTCTTCCCGAGTGACTTTGAAGAATTTTGTGATATTTTTTATTAAAATGGTGTATAATGGTATATATATATATAAATATATTTTATGCACTGTATATGAGCTGGCGATTTCTATGTCTGTGGTTCCGAGAGGGGGTAACCAGGCTCACTAATAAAGGTCAAGCCACTTGGCTGCCAGAATGCCCTGCTTCAGCACAGACCAGAAAGGCATTGTGATAAGCGTATCCCCGGTATAGTCAGGGGTTAATGGGAGTCGTCCCCGTCCCCCCAGTATACGCCCAGAACCATGGACCCGGTACTTGTGGTTCGGACTGTCTCCAACCAGCCATAATGTTGTGAGAGTGAAATTATGTCTAAGTCCAGCTTTGGTACATTAGAAGCAACTCTGAAACTTAACCTAAGCGTTTTTCGAAGCTACTTTTTGGCTAACTTCTTATAGGAAGGTCTAGGAGCTCTCAAAATGAACGTGCGCGTCTATCACTCTTCCCGAGGGACTTAGAAGAATTTTGTGATATTTTTTATTAAAATGGTGTATAAGGGTATACAGTATATATATATATATATATATATATATATATTTTATTCACTGTATATGAGCTGGCGATTTCTAAGTCTGTGGTTCCGAGAGGGGGTAACCAGGCTCACTAATAAAGGTCAAGCCACTTGGCTGCCATAATCCCCTGCTTCAGCACAGACCAGAAAGTCATTGTGATAAGCGTATCCCCGGTAGAGTCAGGGGTTAATGGGAGTCGTCCCCGTCCCCCCCAGTATACGCCCAGAACCATGGACCCGGTACTTGTGGTTCGGACTGTCTCCAACCAGCCATAATGTTGTGAGAGTGAAATTATGTCTAAGTCCAGCTTTGGTACATTAGAAGCAACTCTGAAACTCAACCTAAGCGTTTTTCGAAGCTACTTTTTGGCTAACTTCTTATAGGAAGGTCTAGGAGCTCTGAAAATGAACGTGCGCGTCTTTCACTCTTCCCGAGGGACTTAGAAGAATTTTGTGATATTTTTTATTAAAATGGTGTATAAGGGTATATATATAAATATATTTTATGCACTGTAAATGAGCTGGCGATTTCTAAGTCTGTGGTTCCGAGAGGGGGTAACCAGGCTCACTAATAAAGGTCAAGCCACTTGGCTGCCAGAATGCCCTGCTTCAGCACAGACCAGAAAGGCATTGTGATAAGCGTATCCCCGGTATAGTCAGGGGTTAATGGGAGTCGTCCCCGTCCCCCCAGTATACGCCCAGAACCATGGACCCGGTACTTGTGGTTCGGACTGTCTCCAACCAGCCATAATGTTGTGAGAGTGAAATTATGTCTAAGTCCAGCTTTGGTACATTAGAAGCAACTCTGAAACTCAACCTAAGCGTTTTTCGAAGCTACTTTTTGGCTAACTTCTTATAGGAAGGTCTAGGAGCTCTGAAAATGAACGTGCGCGTCTTTCACTCTTCCCGAGGGACTTAGAAGAATTTTGTGATATTTTTTATTAAAATGGTGTATAATGGTATATATATATATAAATATATTTTATGCACTGTATATGAGCTGGCGATTTCTAAGTCTGTGGTTCCGAGAGGGGGTAACCAGGCTCACTAATTAAGGTCAAGCCACTTGGCTGCCAGAATGCCCTGCTTCAGCACAGACCAGAAAGGCATTGTGATAAGCGTATCCCCGGTATAGTCAGGGGTTAATGGGAGTCGTCCCCGTCCCCCCAGTATACGCCCAGAACCATGGACCCGGTACTTGTGGTTCGGACTGTCTCCAACCAGCCATAATGTTGTGAGAGTGAAATTATGTCTAAGTCCAGCTTTGGTACATTAGAAGCAACTCTGAAACTTAACCTAAGCGTTTTTCGAAGCTACTTTTTGGCTAACTTCTTATAGGAAGGTCTAGGAGCTCTCAAAATGAACGTGCGCATCTATCACTCTTCCCGAGGGACTTAGAAGAATTTTGTGATATTTTTTATTAAAATGGTGTATAAGGGTATACAGTATATATATATATATATATTTTATTCACTGTATATGAGCTGGCGATTTCTAAGTCTGTGGTTCCGAGAGGGAGTAACCAGGCTCACTAATAAAGGTCAAGCCACTTGGCTGCCAGAATGCCCTGCTTCAGCACAGACCAGAAAGGCATTGTGATAAGCGTATCCCCGGTATAGTCAGGGGTTAATGGGAGTCGTCCCCGTCCCCCCAGTATACGCCCAGAACCATGGACCCGGTACTTGTGGTTCGGACTGTCTCCAACCAGCCATAATGTTGTGAGAGTGAAATTATGTCTAAGTCCAGCTTTGGTACATTAGAAGCAACTCTGAAACTTAACCTAAGCGTTTTTCGAAGCTACTTTTTGGCTAACTTCTTATAGGAAGGTCTAGGAGCTCTCAAAATGAACGTGCGCGTCTATCACTCTTCCCGAGGGACTTAGAAGAATTTTGTGATATTTTTTATTAAAATGGTGTATAAGGGTATACAGTATATATATATATATATTTTATTCACTGTATATGAGCTGGCGATTTCTAAGTCTGTGGTTCCGAGAGGGGGTAACCAGGCTCACTAATAAAGGTCAAGCCACTTGGCTGCCAGAATGCCCTGCTTCAGCACAGACCAGAAAGGCATTGTGATAGGCGTATCCCCGGTATAGTCAGGGGTTAATGCGAGTCGTCCCCGTCCCCCCAGTATACGCCCAGAACCATGGACCCGGTACTTGTGGTTCGGACTGTCTCCAACCAGCCATAATGTTGTGAGAGTGAAATTATGTCTAAGTCCAGCTTTGGTACATTAGAAGCAACTCTGAAACTTAACCTAAGCGTTTTTCGAAGCTAATTTTTGCTAACTTCTTATAGGAAGGTCTAGGAGCTCTCAAAATGAATGTGCGCGTCTTTCACTCTTCCCGAGGGACTTAGAAGAATTTTGTGATATTTTTTATTAAAATGGTGTATAAGGGTATATATATATATATATATATATATATATATATATATTTTATGCACTGTATATGAGCTGGCGATTTCTAAGTCTGTGGTTCCGAGAGGGGGTAACCAGGCTCACTAATAAAGGTCAAGCCACTTGGCTGCCAGAATGCCCTGCTTCAGCACAGACCAGAAAGGCATTGTGATAAGCGTATCCACAGTATAGTCAGGCGTTAATGGGAGTCGTCCCCATCCCCCCAGTATACGGCCAGAACCATGGACCCGGTACTTGTGGTTCGGACTGTCTCCAACCAGCCATAATGTTGTGAGAGTGAAATTATGTCTAAGTCCAGCTTTGGTTCATTAGAAGCAACTCTGAAACTTAACCTAAGCGTTTTTCGAAGCTACTTTTTGGCTAACTTCTTATAGAAAGTAGGAGCTCTGAAAATGAACGTGCGCGTCTTTCACTCTTCCCGAGGGATTTAGAAGAATTTTGTGATATTTTTTATTAAAATGGTGTATAAGGGTATATATATATATATATATATATTTTATGCACTGTATATGAGCTGGCGATTTCTAAGTCTGTGGTTCCGAGAGGGGGTAACCAGGTTCACTAATAAAGGTCAAGCCACTTGGCTGCCAGAATGCCCTGCTTCAGCACAGACCAGAAAGGCATTGTGATAAGCGTATCCCCGGTATAGTCAGGGGTTAATGGGAGTCGTCCCCGTCCCCCCAGTATAAGGCCAGAACCATGGACCCGGTACTTGTGGTTCGGACTGTCTCCAACCAGCCATAATGTTGTGAGAGTGAAATTATGTCTAAGTCCAGCTTTGGTACATTAGAAGCAACTCTGAAACTTAACCTAAGCGTTTTTCGAAGCTACTTTTTGGCTAACTTCTTATAGAAAGTAGGAGCTCTGAAAATGAACGTGCGCGTCTTTCACTCTTCCCGAGGGACTTAGAAGAATTTTGTGATATTTTTTATTAAAATGGTGTATAATGGTTTATATATAAATATATTATATAAATATATTTTATGCACTGTATATGAGCTGGCGATTTCTAAGTCTGTGGTTCCGAGAGGGGGTAACCAGGCTCACTAATAAAGGTCAAGCCACTTGGCTGCCAGAATGCCCTGCTTCAGCACAGACCAGAAAGGCATTGTGATAAGCGTATCCCCGGTATAGTCAGGGGTTAATGGGAGTCGTCCCCGTCCCCCCAGTATACGGCCAGAACCATGGACCCGGTACTTGTGGTTCGGACTGTCTCCAACCAGCCATAATGTTGTGAGAGTGAAATTATGTCTAAGTCCAGCTTTGGTACATTAGAAGCAACTCTGAAACTTAACCTAAGCGTTTTTCGAAGCTACTTTTTGGCTAACTTCTTATAGGAAGGTCTAGGAGCTCTGAAAATGAATGTGCGCGTCTTTCACTCTTCCCGAGGGACTTAGAAGAATTTTGTGATATTTTTTATTAAAATGGTGTATAAGGGTATATATATATATATATATATATATATATTTTTTATGCACTGTATATGAGCTGGCGATTTCTAAGTCTGTGGTTCCGAGAGGGGGTAACCAGGCTCACTAATAATGGTCAAGCCATTTGGCTGCCAGAATGCCCTGCTTCAGCACAGACCAGAAAGGCATTGTGATAAGCGTATCCCCGGTATAGTCAGGGGTTAATGGGAGTCGTCCCCGTCCCCCCAGTATACGGCCAGAACCATGGACCCGGTACTTGTGGTTCGGACTGTCTCCAACCAGCCATAATGTTGTGAGAGTGAAATTATGTCTAAGTCCAGCTTTGGTACATTAGAAGCAACTCTGAAACTTAACCTAAGCGTTTTTCGAAGCTACTTTTTGGCTAACTTCTTATAGAAAGTAGGAGCTCTGAAAATGAACGTGCGCGTCTTTCACTCTTCCCGAGGGACTTAGAAGAATTTTGTGATATTTTTTATTAAAATGGTGTATAAGGGTTTATATATAAATATATTATATAAATATATTTTATGCATTGTATATGAGCTGGCGATTTCTAAGTCTGTGGTTCCGAGAGGGGGTAACCAGGCTCACTAATAAAGGTCAAGCCACTTGGCTGCCAGAATGCCCTGCTTCAGCACAGACCAGAAAGGCATTGTGATAAGCGTATCCCCGGTATAGTCAGGGGTTAATGGGAGTCGTCCCCGTCCCCCCAGTATACGGCCAGAACCATGGACCCGGTACTTGTGGTTCGGAATGCCTCCAACAAGCCATAATGTTGTGAGAGTGAAATTATGTCTAAGTCCAGCTTTGGTACATTAGAAGCAACTCTGAAACTTAACCTAAGCGTTTTTCGAAGCTACTTTTTGGCTAACTTCTTATAGGAAGGTCTAGGAGCTCTGAAAATGAACGTGCGCGTCTTTCACTCTTCCCGAGGGACTTAGAAGAATTTTGTGATATTTTTTATTAAAATGGTGTATAAGGGTATATATATATAAATATATTTTATGCACTGTATATGAGCTTGCGATTTCTAAGTCTGTGGTTCCGAGAGGGAGTAACCAGGCTTACTAATAAAGGTCAAGCCACTTGGCTGCCAGAATGCCCTGCTTCAGCACAGACCAGAAAGGCATTGTGATAAGCGTATCCCCGGTATAGTCAGGGGTTAATGGGAGTCGTCCCCGTCCCCCCAGTATACGCCCAGAACCATGGACCCGGTACTTGTGGTTCGGACTGTCTCCAACCAGCCATAATGTTGTGAGAGTGAAATTATGTCTAAGTCCAGCTTTGGTACATTAGAAGCAACTCTGAAACTTAACCTAAGCGTTTTTCGAAGCTACTTTTTGGCTAACTTCTTATAGGAAGTAGGAGCTCTGAAAATGAACGTGCGCGTCTTTTACTCTTCCCGAGGGACTTAGAAGAATTTTGTGATATTTTTTATTAAAATGTTGTATAAGGGTTTATATATAAATATATTATATAAATATATTTTATGCACTGTATATGAGCTGGCGATTTCTAAGTCTGTGGTTCCGAGAGGGGATAACCAGGCTCACTAATAAAGGTTTAGCCACTTGGCTGCCAGAATGCCCTGCTTCAGCACAGACCAGAAAGGCATTGTGATAAGCGTATCCCCGGTATAGTCAGGGGTTAATGGGAGTCGTCCCCGTCCCCACAGTATACGCCCAGAATCATGGACCCGGTACTTGTGGGTCGGACTGTCTCCAACCAGCCATAATGTTGTGAGAGTGAAATTATGTCTAAGTCCAGCTTTGGTACATTAGAAGCAACTCTGAAACTTAACCTAAGCGTTTTTCGAAGCTACTTTTTGGCTAACTTCTTATAGGAAGGTCTAGGAGCTCTGAAAATGAATGTGCGCGTCTTTCACTCTTCCCGAGGGACTTAGAAGAATTTTGTGATATTTTTTATTAAAATGGTGTATAAGGGTATATATATATATATATATATATATATATATTTTATGCACTGTATATGAGCTGGCGATTTCTAAGTCTGTGGTTCCGAGAGGGGGTAACCAGGCTCACTAATAATGGTCAAGCCACTTGGCTGCCAGAATGCCCTGCTTCAGCACAGACCAGAAAGGCATTGTGATAAGCGTATCCCCGGTATAGTCAGGGGTTAATGGGAGTCGTCCCCGTCCCCCCAGTATACGGCCAGAACCATGGACCCGGTACTTGTGGTTCGGACTGTCTCCAACCAGCCATAATGTTGTGAGAGTGAAATTATGTCTAAGTCCAGCTTTGGTACATTAGAAGCAACTCTGAAACTTAACCTAAGCGTTTTTCGAAGCTACTTTTTGGCTAACTTCTTATAGAAAGTAGGAGCTCTGAAAATGAACGTGCGCGTCTTTCACTCTTCCCGAGGGACTTAGAAGAATTTTGTGATATTTTTTATTAAAATGGTGTATAAGGGTATATATATATAAATATATTTTATGCACTGTATATGAGCTTGCGATTTCTAAGTCTGTGGTTCCGAGAGGGAGTAACCAGGCTTACTAATAAAGGTCAAGCCACTTGGCTGCCAGAATGCCCTGCTTCAGCACAGACCAGAAAGGCATTGTGATAAGCGTATCCCCGGTATAGTCAGGGGTTAATGGGAGTCGTCCCCGTCCCCCCAGTATACGCCCAGAACCATGGACCCGGTACTTGTGGTTCGGACTGTCTCCAACCAGCCATAATGTTGTGAGAGTGAAATTATGTCTAAGTCCAGCTTTGGTACATTAGAAGCAACTCTGAAACTTAACCTAAGCGTTTTTCGAAGCTACTTTTTGGCTAACTTCTTATAGGAAGGTCTAGGAGCTCTGAAAATGAATGTGCGCGTCTTTCACTCTTCCCGAGGGACTTAGAAGAATTTTGTGATATTTTTTATTAAAATGGTGTATAAGGGTATATATATATATATATATATATATATATATATATATATATATATTATGCACTGTATATGAGCTGGCGATTTCTAAGTCTGTGGTTCCGAGAGGGGGTAACCAGGCTCACTAATAAAGGTCAAGCCACTTGGCTGCCAGAATGCCCTGCTTCAGCACAGACCAGAAAGGCATTGTGATAAGCGTATCCCCGGTATAGTCAGGGGTTAATGGAAGTCGTCCCCGTCCCCCCAGTATACGGCCAGAACCATGGACCCGGTACTTGTGGTTCGGACTGTCTCCAACCAGCCATAATGTTGTGAGAGTGAAATTATGTCTAAGTCCAGCTTTGGTACATTAGAAGCAACTCTGAAACTTAACCTAAGCGTTTTTCGAAGCTACTTTTTGGCTAACTTTTTATAGAAAGTAGGAGCTCTGAAAATGAACGTGCGCGTCTTTCACTCTTCCCGAGGGACTTAGAAGAATTTTGTGATATTTTTTATTAAAATGGTGTATAAGGGTTTATATATAAATATATTATATAAATATATTTTATGCACTGTATATGAGCTGGCGATTTCTAAGTCTGTGGTTCCGAGAGGGGGTAACCAGGCTCACTAATAAAGGTTTAGCCACTTGGCTGCCAGAATGCCCTGCTTCAGCACAGACCAGAAAGGCATTGTGATAAGCGTATCCCCGGTATAGTCAGGGGTTAATGGGAGTCGTCCCCGTCCCCCCAGTATATGCCCAGAACCATGGACCCGGTACTTGTGGTTCGGACTGTCTCCAACCAGCCATAATGTTGTGAGAGTGAAATTATGTCTAAGTCCAGCTTTGGTACATTAGAAGCAACTCTGAAACTTAACCTAAGCGTTTTTCGAAGCTACTTTTTGGCTAACTTCTTATAGGAAGGTCTAGGAGCTCTGAAAATGAATGTGCGCGTCTTTCACTCTTCCCGAGGGACTTAGAAGAATTTTGTGATATTTTTTATTAAAATGGTGTATAAGGGTATATATATATATTTTATGCACTGTATATGAGCTGGCGATTTCTAAGTCTGTGGTTCCGAGAGGGGGTAACCAGGCTCACTAATAAAGGTCAAGCCACTTGGCTGCCAGAATGCCCTGCTTCAGCACAGACCAGAAAGGCATTGTGATAAGCGTATCCCCGGTATAGTCAGGGGTTAATGGGAGTCGTCCCCGTCCCCCCAGTATACGGCCAGAACCATGGACCCGGTACTTGTGGTTCGGACTGTCTCCAACCAGCCATAATGTTGTGAGAGTGAAATTATGTCTAAGTCCAGCTTTGGTACATTAGAAGCAACTCTGAAACTTAACCTAAGCGTTTTTCGAAGCTACTTTTTGGCTAACTTCTTATAGGAAGGTCTAGGAGCTCTGAAAATGAATGTGCGCGTCTTTCACTCTTCCCGAGGGACTTAGAAGAATTTTGTGATATTTTTTATTAAAATGGTGTATAAGGGTATATATATATATTTTATGCACTGTATATGAGCTGGCGATTTCTAAGTCTGTGGTTCCGAGAGGGGGTAACCAGGCTCACTAATAAAGGTCAAGCCACTTGGCTGCCAGAATGCCCTGCTTCAGCACAGACCAGAAAGGCATTGTGATAAGCGTATCCCCGGTATAGTCAGGGGTTAATGGGAGTCGTCCCCGTCCCCCCAGTATACGGCCAGAACCATGGACCCGGTACTTGTGGTTCGGACTGTCTCCAACCAGCCATAATGTTGTGAGAGTGAAATTATGTCTAAGTCCAGCTTTGGTACATTAGAAGCAACTCTGAAACTTAACCTAAGCGTTTTTCGAAGCTACTTTTTGGCTAACTTCTTATAGGAAGTAGGAGCTCTGAAAATGAACGTGCGCGTCTTTCACTCTTCCCGAGGGACTTAGAAGAATTTTGTGATATTTTTTATTAAAATGGTGTATAAGGGTTTATATAAATATATTATATAAATATATTTTATGCACTGTATATGAGCTGGCGATTTCTAAGTCTGTGGTTCCGAGAGGGGGTAACCAGGCTCACTAATAAAGGTTTAGCCACTTGGCTGCCAGAATGCCCTGCTTCAGCACAGACCAGAAAGGCATTGTGATAAGCGTATCCCCGGTATAGTCAGGGGTTAATGGGAGTCGTCCCCATCCCCCCAGTATACGCCCAGAACCATGGACCCGGTACTTGTGGTTCGGACTGTCTCCAACCAGCCATAATGTTGTGTGAGTGAAATTATGTCTAAGTCCAGCTTTGGTACATTAGAAGCAACTCTGAAACTTAACCTAAGCGTTTTTCGAAGCTACTTTTTGGCTAACTTCTTATAGGAAGGTCTAGGAGCTCTGAAAATGAATGTGCGCGTCTTTCACTCTTCCCGAGGGACTTAGAAGAATTTTGTGATATTTTTTATTAAAATGGTGTATAAGGGTATATATATACTGCACCGACACACTTTATTCGAGCAAATACCCAGTATGTACCTGGCAGATACCTGGAATGCGCCGCTCCTCACCTCTGACAAGCCCCGTTGCGTTTGCCTTCCCAGCCTGGGTTCATGCCTGGCTGACGGGCGGCTGATCTGTTAAATGATAATGATTAGGATTTAATAGGCTGCAATGCTTCGCGTGTCTACCAGATGGCATAAATTCATGAATTGTAATGCAGTATATATATTGTGACAGAAACCAGGGGTTGGTAATAAACTCCATATACAGGGCTCCCAGGATACTGAACAGTTTCTGTCCTGTCTAAGCTGAACAGGGCAGCCTCGTGGTACAGGCACTCCATTCCACAGTTTGTCTGCTGCCTGTTTTCTGTCACCTGTCATGCTGATTAGAGTTCAGGTATATAAGACCTGTTTCCTGTTTCCTCTGGGCCCCGCCCAAGAGCCTGGAAGGCTGCTGAACTGCAGAGGGGTGAGAAAGCCTCTTTTCCCAAATCGCTTCATTCATTCTGTTAGTTTGTCTAAAGACTGCAAAGGTACTTATTTTGTTGGTGGAAGTGGACAAGCCACTTCCAACTCTGAGTCAGGGACATCTAAGTTTAAGTTATCGCTCAGACGAGCAGCTTTTTGTTTGGCTTTGTTTTCTGTTTAAACTGTGGCAGTCTCAGTGCCTGGGACTGAATAAACCAGGCATAGCCTGTTTAAAGGAACAGTACGTGACGTCTCATCATTTAACCTACCCTAAAAGACCGTGTTCTAACAGTCCCGGACAGACGGCGGAGCCCCGGAGTAAGCCGTTTGTCACATATGGTGGAGAATGCGGGCAGAACACTGAAAGGTCTGGGGGTTAAAGAACTTTAAAAAAAAAAAAAAAAAAAAAAAAAAAAGAAGGGTTTTTTTTCTCTCTCTCCAAACAAGATGGAAGATGTGGTGAGTGCGCTGGTACGCAATGTCGCTGTCCAGAAAGACGCGAATGAAGCCCAGCAACAGGCGAGTGAAACCCAGCGACAGCTGTTAATAGCCCAGCAAGAGACTAATGCAAACCAGCAAGAGACAAACCGCCTGCTGAGAGAGGAGCAAAAGCGGTTCGCTCAGGGCTTACAGCAGGAACTCGAGATCCTGAGGGGGACTATCAGTAACCTTCCACTGGCAGAGGCAGCCCCAGTTCCGAAAATGACCAGGGCAAGCCACTACCTTCAGAAGATGGGACCCTCGGATGATGTGGAAGCCTATCTTCTCACGTTTGAACGCACGGCACAGAGAGAGGGATGGCCAGAAGCTGAGTGGGCTGGTCTAATCGCACCCTTCCTAAGCGGCGAACCCCATAAGGCTTACTTTGATCTAGAGCCAGCCGAAGCTAACGTCTATGCAAAATTGAAGTTCGAGATCCTCGCCCGCCTCGGCGTAACCACGGCTGTTCGTGCCCAAAGGTTTCACGCATGGTCCTTCACGATGGATAAAGCCACCCGAAGCCAGATGTATGACCTCATCCACCTCGCCCGGAAGTGGCTACAACCCGAGATCAACTCAGCAAGCCACATCGTGGAACGGTTGGTCATGGACCAGTTCTTGAGGAAACTTCCCTCTGCCTTACGCCGTTGGGTCAGTCGGAGTGACCCCCACAATGCGGATGAGCTTGTGGCCCTTGTAGAAAGGTACAGTGCAGCAGAAGAGCACCCGCAACCCACAGTCGTGGAGCAACCCCACTATCCGAGGTTCCAGGACTCTTCCAGAGACGGTAAAAGGGTACCGGGGTTAAGTGGCGCTGAAGAGCGGCGACCACCTTCACGCCGCTCCAGCAACAGTGGTTCGCACACTAAGGGCAATAGCCAACATGGGGAGCCGGGAAAAGGCTCTAAGTGGGACACAGACTATGTACCTAAATGTGTAAATTGTCATGAGAGGGGCCACACAGCAAAAATCTGCCCACTAAATGATGAGCCCATGCAATGCAACAGCGTGGAACCTTATTCGCTGTTGTCCCAATGTATGGGCCCTAGCCCAGAGGACCCCTTGAATAACCATCTGTGGGCATTTGTAAAGGTTAATGGTAAGAGGGTTCGGGCACTTCTTGACTCTGGGAGTATGGTCACACTAGTGTCCGAATACCTATTGCCCATTAAGAAGAAACAGGTAAACAGTTCACAAAGAGTGGCAATTTGTTGTATACATGGGGATAATCATGAATATTCCACTGTTGATGTTTTTTTTGAAACAGAATTTGGTTCTTTAGATTTCAAGGTGGGTGTTGTACCCAAACTGGCACATGATGTGTTAATAGGGACCGACTTTCCCCATTTTCTAAAAATGTGGTCCCCAGCTCAGAATAGCGCCCAGAGTTCAATAGCAGACCATAACGAAGTGTTAGAAGAAACAAATCCTTTCCCTTTTTCAGAAATGGAGGTTGACGAGGGCCCAAATAAGAAGGGGGAAAAGGAGGAGTGCTGTGAAATTCCCTTCCCCATCACTACTTTGGTAGGGAATACCCCAAATCAAGATGTTGATCAGGCACTTACCACCCCAGTACAGGATAAGACCCTCGCTGACCTAGAGGTCAGTCCTGGGAGTTTTAAGAAGGCCCAGTGGGAGGACCCCACATTAGCGGTAGCAAGGGGAAATATACGGGACCAGAATAGTACTCATGGCCAACCAGATAGGTCACTTGCTTACCCCTACTTCGAGGTAGAGAACGACCTAGTATATCGGGTTGATAAAAGAAAATCAGTTACAACTAAACAATTGTTGGTACCACGGACATTCCGTAACGTAGTATTACACCTCGCACATAGTCATCCATTGGGGGGACACCTAGGGGTGGAAAAGACAAAAGAAAAGGTTCTCCGAAGCTTTTATTGGCCTGGGGTTCTGGCAGAAATTACAAACTATTGTTCCTCATGCCCAGAATGTCAGATCACCGCCCCGTTCAAAGCATACCGCAGCCCATTGGTACCCCTTCCCATAATAGAGGTACCATTTGACCGGATTGCTATGGATCTAGTAGGACCCCTAATAAAGTCTGCTAGGGGACATCAGCATATATTGGTAATATTAGATTATGCTACCCGATATCCGGAGGCAGTTCCCCTACGTAGCACCTCTGCTAAAAACATAGCAAAAGAGTTAGTACTTCTGTTTTCCCGGGTCGGAATTCCTAAAGAGATCTTATCTGACCAGGGAACACCATTTATGTCCCAAGTAACAAAAGAGCTATGTAAACTCCTAAAAATCAAGCATCTCAGAACCTCAGTCTATCATCCACAAACAGATGGTTTAGTGGAAAGGTTCAATAAAACCTTAAAGAGCATGTTACGCCGGGCGGTCGATAAGGATGGGAAAAACTGGGACTGTTTGTTACCATACCTGTTATTTGCCATTAGGGAAGTTCCCCAGTCATCCACAGGCTTCTCCCCGTTTGAACTATTGTATGGCCGACATCCAAGGGGCTTACTGGATATAGCCAAAGAAACTTGGGAACACGAGGTTACCCCTTACAGAAGTGTAATAGAGCATGTTGCCCAAATGCAGGACCGCATTGCTGCAGTCCTACCCATAGTGAGGGAACACATGGAGAAAGCTCAAGAAGCACAAAGGAATACGTATAATAAGGGTGCTAGGGTCAGAATTTTTTTTCCAGGTGATAGGGTACTAGTTCTGGTTCCCACCGTGGAGAGTAAATTCCTTGCTAAATGGCATGGGCCATATGAGGTCTTGGAAAGAGTGGGAGAAGTAAATTATAGGGTAAGGCAGCCAGGTAGGAGGAAACCTGAGCAAATTTACCATATAAACCTACTCAAGCCCTGGAAAGATAGAGAGGTCTTGTTAACCCTAGTACCCCCAGGTCCATCAGAGAATCAAGAAACTGACCCAGAGGTTAGCATAGCTGAAACACTGTCCGTGCATCAGAAACGAGAGGTCCAGAGTTTAGTGAGAAGGAACAAAGAAATCTTCTCTACACAGCCAGGTAAAACTAACGTAATTAAACATGACATAGTCTCTGAACCGGGGGTCCGAGTTAACCTTAAACCGTACCGAATCCCAGAGGCCAAGAGAGAGGCTATAAGTTTAGAGGTTAAAAAAATGCTAAAACTAGGCGTAATTGAGGAATCCCAAAGTGGGTGGAACAGCCCTATAGTTTTAGTCCCAAAGCCAGACGGTACAACAAGGTTTTGTAATGACTACCGGAAACTAAACGCGGTGTCAAAATTTGATACTTATCCTATGCCCAGGGTGGATGAACTTGTAGAGAGACTGGGCAAAGCCCGATATCTCACAACCCTAGACCTAACAAAAGGGTACTGGCAGGTTCCCCTCACAGAAAGGGCAAAAGAAAAAACAGCCTTCTCAACCCCAGACGGCCTCTTTCAATATAAGGTGCTGCCTTTTGGCTTACATGGAGCTCCCGCCACATTCCAAAGAATGATGGATAAAATTTTAAAACCACATGTTCGGTACGCTGCCGCCTACCTGGATGATGTGGTAATCCATAGTGAAGATTGGCAGTCCCACCTTCCAAAGGTCCAAGCTGTGCTCGACGCAGTTCGGTCTGCTGGACTAACTGCTAACCCCGCTAAATGCACTATTGGTCTGGAGGAGGCCAAGTATCTGGGGTATTCTATTGGTAGAGGGTTACTCAAACCACAAACACTCAAAGTAGAGGCGATACAAAATTGGCCAAGGCCAGTCACAAAAAAACAAGTAAGGACCTTTTTGGGGTTAATTGGCTACTATAGGAGGTTTATTCCCAATTTTGCAACTAAGGCAACCCCACTAACCGACCTCACAAAAGCAAGAGGACCGCTAATGGTAAAGTGGTCCCCCGAAGCCGAACAGGCCTTTAGAAGCCTGAAAGAAGCTCTCTGTGCCCAACCAGTGTTGGTCACACCTGACTTCTCCAAAGAGTTCGTAGTCCAAACCGACGCATCTGAGGTAGGGCTGGGGGCGGTACTCTCCCAGGAGTCTCAAGGGGAGGAGCACCCCATCCTTTATTTAAGTAGGAAACTAAATCCCCAGGAGAAAAATTACTCCATAGTCGAGAAAGAGTGTCTCGCAATAAAGTGGGCTGTAGAGACACTCAAGTATTATCTGTTGGGGAGAAAGTTCCGATTGGTCACAGATCATGCACCCCTTACCTGGATGTGTCAAAATAGGGAGAAGAACGCTAGGGTGACCAGGTGGTTCCTAAGCCTACAGCCCTTTAAATTTTCTGTGGAACACAGGTCGGGGCACAAACATGGCAATGCCGACGGGTTGTCAAGGATGCACTCCCTAATATCCATGGTCGCTCACCCCTCGAGGTCTGAGCTGGGGGGGAGGATATGTGACAGAAACCAGGGGTTGGTAATAAACTCCATATACAGGGCTCCCAGGATACTGAACAGTTTCTGTCCTGTCTAAGCTGAACAGGGCAGCCTCGTGGTACAGGCACTCCATTCCACAGTTTGTCTGCTGCCTGTTTTCTGTCACCTGTCATGCTGATTAGAGTTCAGGTATATAAGACCTGTTTCCTGTTTCCTCTGGGCCCCGCCCAAGAGCCTGGAAGGCTGCTGAACTGCAGAGGGGTGAGAAAGCCTCTTTTCCCAAATCGCTTCATTCATTCTGTTAGTTTGTCTAAAGACTGCAAAGGTACTTATTTTGTTGGTGGAAGTGGACAAGCCACTTCCAACTCTGAGTCAGGGACATCTAAGTTTAAGTTATCGCTCAGACGAGCAGCTTTTTGTTTGGCTTTGTTTTCTGTTTAAACTGTGGCAGTCTCAGTGCCTGGGACTGAATAAACCAGGCATAGCCTGTTTAAAGGAACAGTACGTGACGTCTCATCATTTAACCTACCCTAAAAGACCGTGTTCTAACAGTCCCGGACAGACGGCGGAGCCCCGGAGTAAGCCGTTTGTCACAATATATATACTGTGCAGTATTGCAGCCAGCGGGAATAAAATGCTTCAATCCCTGCTTGGAAAATACCTCAATGCACTCGGGCAGAAAACAGTCACAAACCTCAATACACCCGGGTATACCCGAATTCGTGGGACTAACCGAGCTCGAATAAAGTGTGTCGCCAGTGTATATATATATATTTTATGCACTGTATATGAGCTGGCGATTTCTAAGTCTGTGGTTCCGAGAGGGGGTAACCAGGCTCACTAATAAAGGTCAAGCCACTTGGCTGCCAGAATGCCCTGCTTCAGCACAGACCAGAAAGGCATTGTGATAAGCGTATCCCCGGTATAGTCAGGGGTTAATGGGAGTCGTCCCCGTCCCCCCAGTATACGGCCAGAACCATGGACCCGGTACTTGTGGTTCGGACTGTCTCCAACCAGCCATAATGTTGTGAGAGTGAAATTATGTCTAAGTCCAGCTTTGGTACATTAGAAGCAACTCTGAAACTTAACCTAAGCGTTTTTCGAAGCTACTTTTTGGCTAACTTCTTATAGGAAGTAGGAGCTCTGAAAATGAACGTGCGCGTCTTTCACTCTTCCCGAGGGACTTAGAAGAATTTTGTGATATTTTTTATTAAAATGGTGTATAAGGGTTTATATATAAATATATTATATAAATATATTTTATGCACTGTATATGAGCTGGCGATTTCTAAGTCTGTGGTTCCGAGAGGGAGTAACCAGGCTTACTAATAAAGGTCAAGCCACTTGGCTGCCAGAATGCCCTGCTTCAGCACAGACCAGAAAGGCATTGTGATAAGCGTATCCCCGGTATAGTCAGGGGTTAATGGGAGTCGTCCCCGTCCCCCCAGTATACGCCCAGAACCATGGACCCGGTACTTGTGGTTCGGACTGTCTCCAACCAGCCATAATGTTGTGAGAGTGAAATTATGTCTAAGTCCAGCTTTGGTACATTAGAAGCAACTCTGAAACTTAACCTAAGCGTTTTTCGAAGCTACTTTTTGGCTAACTTCTTATAGGAAGGTCTACGAGCTCTGAAAATGAACGTGCGCGTCTTTCACTCTTCCCGAGGGACTTAGAAGAATTTTGTGATATTTTTTATTAAAATGGTGTATAAGGGTATATATATATAAATATATTGTATGCACTGTATATGAGCTTGCGATTTCTAAGTCTGTGGTTCCGAGAGGGAGTAACCAGGCTTACTAATAAAGGTCAAGCCACTTGGCTGCCAGAATGCCCTGCTTCAGCACAGACCAGAAAGGCATTGTGATAAGCGTATCCCCGGTATAGTCAGGGGTTAATGGGAG
Source organism: Ascaphus truei (assembly GCF_040206685.1). Lineage (NCBI taxonomy): Eukaryota > Metazoa > Chordata > Amphibia > Anura > Ascaphidae > Ascaphus > Ascaphus truei. The sequence goes on from NC_134483.1 coordinate 282,464,842, forward strand.
TCGTCCCCGTCCCCCCAGTATACGCCCAGAACCATGGACCCGGTACTTGTGGTTCGGACTGTCTCCAACCAGCCATAATGTTGTGAGAGTGAAATTATGTCTAAGTCCAGCTTTGGTACATTAGAAGCAACTCTGAAACTTAACCTAAGCGTTTTTCGAAGCTACTTTTTGGCTAACTTCTTATAGGAAGTAGGAGCTCTGAAAATGAACGTGCGCGTCTTTCACTCTTCCCGAGGGACTTAGAAGAATTTTGTGATATTTTTTATTAAAATGGTGTATAAGGGTTTATATATAAATATATTATATAAATATATTTTATGCACTGTATTTGAGCTGGCGATTTCTAAGTCTGTGGTTCCGAGAGGGAGTAACCAGGCTTACTAATAAAGGTCAAGCCACTTGGCTGCCAGAATGCCCTGCTTCAGCACAGACCAGAAAGGCATTGTGATAAGCGTATCCCCGGTATAGTCAGGGGTTAATGGGAGTCGTCCCCGTCCCCCCAGTATACGCCCAGAACCATGGACCCGGTACTTGTGGTTCGGACTGTCTCCAACCAGCCATAATGTTGTGAGAGTGAAATTATGTCTAAGTCCAGCTTTGGTACATTAGAAGCAACTCTGAAACTTAACCTAAGCGTTTTTCGAAGCTACTTTTTGGCTAACTTCTTATAGGAAGGTCTACGAGCTCTGAAAATGAACGTGCGCGTCTTTCACTCTTCCCGAGGGACTTAGAAGAATTTTGTGATATTTTTTATTAAAATGGTGTATAAGGGTATATATATATAAATATATTGTATGCACTGTATATGAGCTTGCGATTTCTAAGTCTGTGGTTCCGAGAGGGAGTAACCAGGCTTACTAATAAAGGTCAAGCCACTTGGCTGCCAGAATGCCCTGCTTCAGCACAGACCAGAAAGGCATTGTGATAAGCGTATCCCCGGTATAGTCAGGGGTTAATGGGAGTCGTCCCCGTCCCCCCAGTATACGCCCAGAACCATGGACCCGGTACTTGTGGTTCGGACTGTCTCCAACCAGCCATAATGTTGTGAGAGTGAAATTATGTCTAAGTCCAGCTTTGGTACATTAGAAGCAACTCTGAAACTTAACCTAAGCGTTTTTCGAAGCTACTTTTTGGCTAACTTCTTATAGGAAGGTCTAGGAGCTCTGAAAATGAATGTGCGCGTCTTTCACTCTTCCCGAGGGACTTAGAAGAATTTTGTGATATTTTTTATTAAAATGGTGTATAAGGGTATATATATATATTTTATGCACTGTATATGAGCTGGCGATTTCTAAGTCTGTGGTTCCGAGAGGGGGTAACCAGGCTCACTAATAAAGGTCAAGCCACTTGGCTGCCAGAATGCCCTGCTTCAGCACAGACCAGAAAGGCATTGTGATAAGCGTATCCCCGGTATAGTCAGGGGTTAATGGGAGTCGTCCCCGTCCCCCCAGTATACGGCCAGAACCATGGACCCGGTACTTGTGGTTCGGACTGTCTCCAACCAGCCATAATGTTGTGAGAGTGAAATTATGTCTAAGTCCAGCTTTGGTACATTAGAAGCAACTCTGAAACTTAACCTAAGCGTTTTTCGAAGCTACTTTTTGGCTAACTTCTTATAGGAAGTAGGAGCTCTGAAAATGAACGTGCGCGTCTTTCACTCTTCCCGAGGGACTTAGAAGAATTTTGTGATATTTTTTATTAAAATGGTGTATAAGGGTTTATATATAAATATATTATATAAATATATTTTATGCACTGTATATGAGCTGGCGATTTCTAAGTCTGTGGTTCCGAGAGGGGGTAACCAGGCTCACTAATAAAGGTTTAGCCACTTGGCTGCCAGAATGCCCTGCTTCAGCACAGACCAGAAAGGCATTGTGATAAGCGTATCCCCGGTATAGTCAGGGGTTAATGGGAGTCGTCCCCATCCCCCCAGTATACGCCCAGAACCATGGACCCGGTACTTGTGGTTCGGACTGTCTCCAACCAGCCATAATGTTGTGAGAGTGAAATTATGTCTAAGTCCAGCTTTGGTACATTAGAAGCAACTCTGAAACTTAACCTACTGTAAGCGTTTTTCGAAGCTACTTTTTGGCTAACTTCTTATAGGAAGGTCTAGGAGCTCTGAAAATGAATGTGCGCGTCTTTCACTCTTCCCGAGGGACTTAGAAGAATTTTGTGATATTTTTTATTAAAATGGTGTATAAGGGTATATATATACTGCACCGACACACTTTATTCGAGCAAATACCCAGTATGTACCTGGCAGATACCTGGAATGCGCCGCTCCTCACCTCTGACAAGCCCCGTTGCGTTTGCCTTCCCAGCCTGGGTTCATGCCTGGCTGACGGGCGGCTGATCTGTTAAATGATAATGATTAGGATTTAATAGGCTGCAATGCTTCGCGTGTCTACCAGATGGCATAAATTCATGAATTGTAATGCAGTATATATATTGTGACAGAAACCAGGGGTTGGTAATAAACTCCATATACAGGGCTCCCAGGATACTGAACAGTTTCTGTCCTGTCTAAGCTGAACAGGGCAGCCTCGTGGTACAGGCACTCCATTCCACAGTTTGTCTGCTGCCTGTTTTCTGTCACCTGTCATGCTGATTAGAGTTCAGGTATATAAGACCTGTTTCCTGTTTCCTCTGGGCCCCGCCCAAGAGCCTGGAAGGCTGCTGAACTGCAGAGGGGTGAGAAAGCCTCTTTTCCCAAATCGCTTCATTCATTCTGTTAGTTTGTCTAAAGACTGCAAAGGTACTTATTTTGTTGGTGGAAGTGGACAAGCCACTTCCAACTCTGAGTCAGGGACATCTAAGTTTAAGTTATCGCTCAGACGAGCAGCTTTTTGTTTGGCTTTGTTTTCTGTTTAAACTGTGGCAGTCTCAGTGCCTGGGACTGAATAAACCAGGCATAGCCTGTTTAAAGGAACAGTACGTGACGTCTCATCATTTAACCTACCCTAAAAGACCGTGTTCTAACAGTCCCGGACAGACGGCGGAGCCCCGGAGTAAGCCGTTTGTCACATATGGTGGAGAATGCGGGCAGAACACTGAAAGGTCTGGGGGTTAAAGAACTTTAAAAAAAAAAAAAAAAAAAAAAAAAAAAGAAGGTTTTTTTTTCTCTCTCTCCAAACAAGATGGAAGACGTGGTGAGTGCGCTGGTACGCAATGTCGCTGTCCAGAAAGACGCGAATGAAGCCCAGCAACAGGCGAGTGAAACCCAGCGACAGCTGTTAATAGCCCAGCAAGAGACTAATGCAAACCAGCAAGAGACAAACCGCCTGCTGAGAGAGGAGCAAAAGCGGTTCGCTCAGGGCTTACAGCAGGAACTCGAGATCCTGAGGGGGACTATCAGTAACCTTCCACTGGCAGAGGCAGCCCCAGTTCCGAAAATGACCAGGGCAAGCCACTACCTTCAGAAGATGGGACCCTCGGATGATGTGGAAGCCTATCTTCTCACGTTTGAACGCACGGCACAGAGAGAGGGATGGCCAGAAGCTGAGTGGGCTGGTCTAATCGCACCCTTCCTAAGCGGCGAACCCCATAAGGCTTACTTTGATCTAGAGCCAGCCGAAGCTAACGTCTATGCAAAATTGAAGTTCGAGATCCTCGCCCGCCTCGGCGTAACCACGGCTGTTCGTGCCCAAAGGTTTCACGCATGGTCCTTCACGATGGATAAAGCCACCCGAAGCCAGATGTATGACCTCATCCACCTCGCCCGGAAGTGGCTACAACCCGAGATCAACTCAGCAAGCCACATCGTGGAACGGTTGGTCATGGACCAGTTCTTGAGGAAACTTCCCTCTGCCTTACGCCGTTGGGTCAGTCGGAGTGACCCCCACAATGCAGATGAGCTTGTGGCCCTTGTAGAAAGGTACAGTGCAGCAGAAGAGCACCCGCAACCCACAGTCGTGGAGCAACCCCACTATCCGAGGTTCCAGGACTCTTCCAGAGACGGTAAAAGGGTACCGGGGTTAAGTGGCGCTGAAGAGCGGCGACCACCTTCATGCCGCTCCAGCAACAGTGGTTCGCACACTAAGGGCAATAGCCAACATGGGGAGCCGGGAAAAGGCTCTAAGTGGGACACAGACTATGTACCTAAATGTGTAAATTGTCATGAGAGGGGCCACACAGCAAAAATCTGCCCACTAAATGATGAGCCCATGCAATGCAACAGCGTGGAACCTTATTCGCTGTTGTCCCAATGTATGGGCCCTAGCCCAGAGGACCCCTTGAATAACCATCTGTGGGCATTTGTAAAGGTTAATGGTAAGAGGGTTCGGGCACTTCTTGACTCTGGGAGTATGGTCACACTAGTGTCCGAATACCTATTGCCCATTAAGAAGAAACAGGTAAACAGTTCACAAAGAGTGGCAATTTGTTGTATACATGGGGATAATCATGAATATTCCACTGTTGATGTTTTTTTTGAAACAGAATTTGGTTCTTTAGATTTCAAGGTGGGTGTTGTACCCAAACTGGCACATGATGTGTTAATAGGGACCGACTTTCCCCATTTTCTAAAAATGTGGTCCCCAGCTCAGAATAGCGCCCAGAGTTCAATAGCAGACCATAACGAAGTGTTAGAAGAAACAAATCCTTTCCCTTTTTCAGAAATGGAGGTTGACGAGGGCCCAAATAAGAAGGGGGAAAAGGAGGAGTGCTGTGAAATTCCCTTCCCCATCACTACTTTGGTAGGGAATACCCCAAATCAAGATGTTGATCAGGCACTTACCACCCCAGTACAGGATAAGACCCTCGCTGACCTAGAGGTCAGTCCTGGGAGTTTTAAGAAGGCCCAGTGGGAGGACCCCACATTAGCGGTAGCAAGGGGAAATATACGGGACCAGAATAGTACTCATGGCCAACCAGATAGGTCACTTGCTTACCCCTACTTCGAGGTAGAGAACGACCTAGTATATCGGGTTGATAAAAGAAAATCAGTTACAACTAAACAATTGTTGGTACCACGGACATTCCGTAACGTAGTATTACACCTCGCACATAGTCATCCATTGGGGGGACACCTAGGGGTGGAAAAGACAAAAGAAAAGGTTCTCCGAAGCTTTTATTGGCCTGGGGTTCTGGCAGAAATTACAAACTATTGTTCCTCATGCCCAGAATGTCAGATCACCGCCCCGTTCAAAGCATACCGCAGCCCATTGGTACCCCTTCCCATAATAGAGGTACCATTTGACCGGATTGCTATGGATCTAGTAGGACCCCTAATAAAGTCTGCTAGGGGACATCAGCATATATTGGTAATATTAGATTATGCTACCCGATATCCGGAGGCAGTTCCCCTACGTAGCACCTCTGCTAAAAACATAGCAAAAGAGTTAGTACTTCTGTTTTCCCGGGTCGGAATTCCTAAAGAGATCTTATCTGACCAGGGAACACCATTTATGTCCCAAGTAACAAAAGAGCTATGTAAACTCCTAAAAATCAAGCATCTCAGAACCTCAGTCTATCATCCACAAACAGATGGTTTAGTGGAAAGGTTCAATAAAACCTTAAAGAGCATGTTACGCCGGGCGGTCGATAAGGATGGGAAAAACTGGGACTGTTTGTTACCATACCTGTTATTTGCCATTAGGGAAGTTCCCCAGTCATCCACAGGCTTCTCCCCGTTTGAACTATTGTATGGCCGACATCCAAGGGGCTTACTGGATATAGCCAAAGAAACTTGGGAACACGAGGTTACCCCTTACAGAAGTGTAATAGAGCATGTTGCCCAAATGCAGGACCGCATTGCTGCAGTCCTACCCATAGTGAGGGAACACATGGAGAAAGCTCAAGAAGCACAAAGGAATACGTATAATAAGGGTGCTAGGGTCAAAAAATTTTTTCCAGGTGATAGGGTACTAGTTCTGGTTCCCACCGTGGAGAGTAAGGGCCTCATGCAGTAAGCGACGATTATGTGAAATCGGCAAGCTTATCGATTAGTCATGTTATTGGCGTTTTTCCCTCTCCGTATGCAGTAAGTGCCGAATACATTCAAAATCAACCAGAAAACAAATCCGCCCACTCTCACGATGATGAGCCAATCACACACAGGTGTATCGGCGTGCGTGGCGGGGTGCTGTTAGGTTGCACAATCACAAATCTTGCTGAATCAGGCGAAACAAGCATGTTTTTGATTGCGCGCCATATTTAAAGGCAACGTGTACTGCTAATCATTCTCTGTGTTGTTGGGAGTGAGAGAGAGAGAGAGACGCACAGAGCTGGACGATTGAAGATTTGCATATTGACTGAGAGACTTGTTGTGTATTGGGTGAGCTTTGTCCTTTGTTGTTTTGTTTACATCTTTGTCTTGTTTTATATGTGGAAGTGGGTCGTGTGATTGCCTGTACATTTCTTGTCTGTTTTTTGTGAGTGCTGGAAGTATGCCCGCAAAGCGTGGGAAGAGTGATGCTGGTGGGAGTGGGAGTGCTACTCGTGGGAGTACGCGTCGGAGTGAACGTACTGTTCAGGGGAGTGATGTTGCTGGTGCACCGAGTGGTGTTGCTGGGAGTGTGAGTGCTGTTGCTGGGAGTGGGAGTGCTGTTGCTGGGAGTGGGAGTGCTGTTGCTGGGAGTGGGAGTGCTGTTGCTGGGAGTGTGAGTGCTGTTGCTGGGAGTGGGAGTGCTGTTGCTGGGAGTGGGAGTGCTGTTGCTGGGAGTGGGAGTGCTGGTGCTAGGAGTGTGAGTGCTGGTGCTAGGAGTGGGAGTGCTAGTGCTAGGAGTGGGAGTGCTGGTGCTAGGAGTGTGAGTGCTGGTGCTAGGAGTGGGAGTGCTGGTGCTGGGAGTGCTGCTGGTGGCGCAGTTGCTGATGGGGTGTCTGGTGGTGGCGTGCTTGCTGGTGGCCAGCTTTTGGAGGCTCTTCCATTGGAAGAAGGAGAGTCCAGTCAGCACCAGCCAAGCTCTGACCCTAAACCTGCTCGGAAAAAACGTGTGGAGAAGCCACGTAATCCTCGCTTCAATGACCAGGAAAATAGGGCTCTTGTCACTGGCATTCTGGAGCACTATGACAGTCTCTATGGACATTTAGTAGGTAAGTGTAACTTTACATTTATTATTCAAATACATGTGATCCTAGGTCATCTGAGTTTTGTTCATATGCAAATATGGGTACACAATATCTTTCTATGTTCATTAGTGTGGAAACACAGCTTTTTATCATGCCTTACAAGGACAAATAAACACAGGCGGTCAATTTGCCAGAACTGCATACAATATGAATGCAACCTTGCTTACATGTATAGGTTTAGTAGTGAATGCTCATGTGCTGCACATATTACACATAAAACAGCATGTTTGCTATCTCTTGGAACAGCTAGCAGTGTAGGAAACTGGTGCTTATATTATTATTAATTTACCTCATATCTTTTATATGTTTTTCAAGGGCGGACAAGTGCAGCAAGCAAAAAAGAAATGTGGGACACAATAGTCATTGGTGTCAATGCCTGTGGGAATAGTGTCAGGGACAAGTATCATTGTCGGAAAAGATTTGATGATATTAGGTCCAAATTGAAAAAGAAAATACAAGACCAACGCGTGCATGCTACTGGCACTGGAGGTGGGCCCACACCACAACGTCTCATATTGACTCCATTGGAGGAGCTGCTTCGGCCAAAATTACTTACCGTCGTCGTGGAAGGCTTGGCTGGTGACCGTGACATTGTAATTTATCCGTCACAATTTCCAGCAGGTGATAAATATTACTGTACTAGGCGTGTCGTTGCTTACAGTTATTTTGCATAGTTACACTGCTTTTTATACTGTCTTCACAATATAAGCATACCTGCATCTATATATGTATATGTCTGATTCTGTATATATATATCTCAAAATAGACATATATGTAGTAGTCCTACTAAAAGCAGTAACTAATATAGCACGTGCCATTGCGTGCTCATTTACATGTGAATTCCCAAAATGCATAGCTGCAGTGGAAGCAATTGATGGTGGGCGAAGATGGGGAACAACAGGGTAGTACACATGTGTAACACATGTTCATGAGAAATTATTAGTAGCTACAGGTACAGAACAGAAATATGTATCATATTATTGTGTATTTTATTGATTTTACTCCGACAAACATGACATTACTGCCTATTTTAAGCATGCATCAAAGAAATTGCATGTAACGGCCTACAAACATCACTGGCACTAACACATCTATAGTTGCTTATGAAAAGGTCCATTTTTGCTTTATGTCATATACAGACAGCATAATGAGGCACACGTATCATATGTTATGTCATTGTTTTCATAACTTAAACACTGCAGATGACTACTTAGCTCATCTACCATTGTGTTAAAGCAGCTGCAATTAATATCTCATCACAGCATACACTTCAACAGAGGGGGTGGGGTTCAGCACACACACTAATTACAGCCTCATTTCACGGTCAACTTAGTTCACACCATTTGCACCTGTTTCAAGTCATTGAAAGGTGTGGCTGATTAGGCTTTTTGGGGAAGGGAATACCTTTCTTACAACCTGAATAGCACAACTGAAGTTAATCACACTCATTTGAAAGCTTAACTCTAGCTACTAAATGCCCCAACAACTCATTACTTATCAAAGCGTACGTCACACATTAGTTCACTCATATCTATAGTTGAACTACTATGAAAGACACATTATCACACACTGCATGTGTTGTCTTGTTGAGTCACAGCCACATTCAGGTGTGCCACATCTTCGATTAATGTACCACACATATCCTCTACCAAAAACAACACTTTTTGCAATATGACCACCTTCATGATAACCATTGTGAATGGTCATCTCATGATAGTTATGTACATTATGATACTGATATCACTACACAACATATGATTTTTAGGTACAAATTTAATGTATTTTTCCTCACGCATTACTGCAGAACCATAGTATGTTGTATGTTAGGGAACTCAAAAGTTCTAAGTACACAGGCATGTACATTGTTATTACAACTATTTATGTTCACTTTCACACACACATTTTGGGTTAAGGAAATGATGCTGTTAGATACTCATAAATACAGAACATACAATAACTGTTTGTTCAATATTTACACATGTAAATGTAAAACTAATGTTATTGTTATATATAGTTGCCCCTGGAGGACATGTGTCACCTGAGATGGAACAAGTGTCTTCACCTGGGTCAGCCAGCTCAACACTACTAGAAGGTGAGTGTATCATTTGCTGGCCATATAATATGTGCTCTTCTATATGTTATGTTGTCATGTGCATTATTTGTTTTGCACATCTTCTTTAAATAGGATTACTTAGTGTCAGTGAAAATTAAGTGTAAGGCAACATGTATTGTGTTAGTGATGTTAATTATCATGTAGGACTTCTGAGTTTAGAGCAACTTTTCATTCATTCATATTTCATACTGAGTCCAAACATTATTCGTAAGTCAAGGTAGTTTTTAATGAGGTTATAAAACGTATGCTAACATGTTAGGTGTTACTTAGGACACAGTACAATTACATAGTAACACAGCATACATTAACATGCCATTTAATAATGTGTACATTTCTTTTTAGAACATCATGGTGATGAGGATGATGAGTATGATGAGGATGACGCCACAGAAGAGACTGAAATACAATCATGTGACCATGAAGAGGTGCCAATAGAAACTGTTGTACCGCCAAATCGTCCATCAACTTCCACATACGATGCAATTGTAGCTTCAGAGGGAAAAATAGTGGACGCAGAAAATCGTCGCCATTCAGACATGATGACAGTGCTGGAAAGGATGATTGGACTGCAGGAAGAAACAGTATCACAATTGGCACATCTCCACAGAGTCTTCATTGAAGTGCCTAAACAGTTGCAAAAAATCAACACCTCATTCGAAGCATTAGTTGTTCAGCAAACACAAGCTAATTACTGGAGAATGACTAATGTACCACAATTCAACACCTCCCAGCCAGGATCTGTTCATGCAGGTCAGTTTTCACCACATTCATCTGATATTCATTCACCAGGCCCAAATGTTACCGGTCAAGTAGCAGACATTGCTGTGCAGGTTCCTGATGACATCCTACCGCTGCCATCTGTACAAATTCAGCAGCAGACACCTACAAAGGAGGCGACAAAAACAAAACAAGACACACATGAAACAGACCAACCATCACTTGTGCAGTGTCTACCAACTTGCTCACATGTGTCACTGGGCACAAGCCCTGTCCGTGAACAGTCACTACCCAAAAGCCCTGTAGGTGAGTCGCTGCCCAAAAGCCCTGTAGGTGAATCGCTGCCCAAAAGCCCTGTAGGTGAGTCGCTGCCCAAAAGCCCTGTAGGTGAATCGCTGCCCAAAAGCCCTGTAGGTGAGTCACTGGCCACAAGCCCCGTAGGTGAACAGTCACTGGCCACAAGCCCTGCCCGTGAAGTGCCAGAGGCCACTCAAAGTGGCTCTGTTGTGCCTAAAGTTGGTGGCAAAAGAAAAAGGAAAATTCAAGAGACAAAAAGCAGGCCTGTTACTCGCTCGCAAAAGGAACAAAAAAAATAAATGTTATAATTCAGAAAATATGTCTTTGGCCTTGTTTTGTTGACTTCAGATTATCTAATTACTATTGTATGTATGCTGAAGACTGTGTTGTTTCCAAACTTTCAACTATGTTCTTGTACACGTGAAGTTTTGGAAATGTTAACACTCATAATTAATTGTGTTATAAATATTTATGTTGTAATCGTCTGTTCAGTAATGGTCCACCAGAAGCCAGTTGCTAAGTTTAGAGAAGCTGCCATTGACTTTGCAGCAAAACATTGCATTTGGGTGTGTTAATTGATGTAAGAATTGCATATGCATATTAGTCACATGCAATTATTAAAACACCTAAGTAAGTGCAAACATCTTTCTTGTACGTGTACAGCAGGATTATGTGTAAATTATTACTTACCTTTGCCTTGCTTGGCCATTGTAATTTTGTCCTTTAATCAGTTGTGTGTTCGTTTCTATAACATCTCAGAATGTATAATAATATATATACACACACACTGAGTGAGTGTGAGTGTGAGTGTGAGTGTGAGTGTGAGTGTGAGTGTATATATATATATATATATATATATATATATATATATATATATATATATATATATATATATATATATAGTACATATATATATATATATATATATATATATAGTACTATATAAACTGGTATACACAAACTAATACACTTCATGCTTCCTTGTGAAAACACTATTTTAATAATACAGGCCTAATGTTTGAGAAATATCCTAAGTATGAGACTCTAACAGTATTGTGCTTAAACAAATGTTTATTACTTAATTCAATCATGTTTCTCACCATTTAAATAGGTTTCATACAAGGTATACTTAATGCCATCAATGTTGTGTGTACTCCTGCAATATAAAAATAAATAAAATATTATATATAAATATATATATATTTTTATAAGAGATATATTTTTATATATATATATATATATATATATATTTATATATATATATATATATATATATATATACACACGTATTTAAACTCATGCAGACAGGGAGTTAACCAGACTTTCACATACACACAGAAATGTAAGCGGGGAAAAAACATTTCTTTTTGCAGGTGTGTTTTTACTGATATGCCTGGCTAAGAAATATTTTCACACACTGGTCTTTGTTAGTTTTCAAAAAAACACTATGTGAACGCATTCACAGTCTAGGGATGTTTTTCACAAACGAGATAAAAGAAGGAGAAATGTTTCTCCCACAGTCCCATATCACGAACCACAACTGTTAACCCAATTAGACAAACAAATCCAATTGGCGTTTGAAATAAGGAGTCAAAGTAGTTAGTTTTGTTGACCTTGACAAGGAAAAACAGGAGTTTGTTAGCCATTCAGCACATTCATTTTGATGAGCAAATAACACAGACCTGCACACAGCTTTTGTGCTACTCAGACATGGCTGATGAATTCGTTAACAATATTAATCCCCTTTTAGGGTATAAGTACATGATCTGTGAAGCCATCTTGAACAGTCGCGGACAGAAAGCAAGCACACGCCAAATCGATGATTTCATTCGAGCAAAATATCCTTATTACCAAGACCGTAAGCATGCACGGAATTTTAATTCCTCAATAAGATTCACTTTATCAAGTAATGACTTTTTTGAACGTGACCAGGATAAGCTACAACACACCTATGGTTTCTGGAAGATTGCCCCGGAAAAACAATTTATCCTGAAAGACGGCACTTATATTGTCGTGAAAGGCATATTTATTCCTAATGGCAATAGCAATGTATCCGCTACTACTGATCCGTTTGAATCGATACGTGCTGCAATATCTGCAGCCTCCATTCCTGAAACCCACATTGTACAAGAACAAAAGTACTATGATTATGTACCAAGCCTTTCAGCTGAAATTGCATTGGAATGGGAACCGGAAGAAATGAACCTACCTCCCGACCAATTATTTGAAGAAAGCAGTGGCGATTCCTATGAGCGCATCCTGGAGGAGATATGTGCCATACTGGATTCAGCGGTTGGGTTAAGCGTGGATGAAAATGGCTTGCATTTCTGGAGCGACCAGTTGCAGCCAGGCGAAGAGTTAATTCTAGAAGAATGGTAAATATAACAATCGTTATGCGTTGACTCTGCGTTTAAATTTTTTTTTTTTTTGTAACCACCATTTTCACTTTCAATGCGTGGATACAGCGTAACATTGCAGACTGCATAACATGTAGCGATCACAAACAAATTGTTTCCTAATACAATATAGTAGGACCTGAAAGAGTAGTACACATTGCTGACGGAATAAATATACGTACTTTCCTATCCCTTTAAACATATTAGCAACATTTTACCATTACTCTAACACATACCTGTTTTGTTATCATGCAACATCTACAACATTGAAAACCGGGTCCACCACGTATGACGTGGGACCCTTGTCATGGGCCAAGGCGTCCTTAAAAAGGATTAGTGATGTAAGTCCCGCCCCCAAGCGACGTGCGCGCCTCAAAGCCTATTGGCTGTCATGTTTTGTTATAGTAACGGTAACTGCAGTGTGTGATGCGTGCGGCTCAGTGTTTGTAGGCGTACCCTGGGCGTTAGCCGAATGTTAATTGAGTGGGAGGAGTGTTAGCGTGCGTTTCACGCTGGCTTAACATGACGTCACACGTATTGCATTTGCGCATTGTGTTATCGGCCGTGCTTTCTGTTCAAACACGTCTGTTTAAAAAGAATACAGATGTACTCGTTTAGAACGAATGTAGTTTCGTCTTCATTGTATTTGAAATAAAGATGTTATGTTTACTGGTATTTTCAACATGTATTGAACGCACAACGTACGCTTTGTTTTGCGCATGCGCTAACAGTTAGTGGAGCCAAGCGTGAAGTGCGTGCGCACACAAAGATGTGCGCGCACATCTTTCAGTATACAGGCAACGTTCACTTCTTATACATAGTTATGCCTGCTACAAATTTAAAGAAACATTACATACTGATGAACAGTTTTACTTCTAACATATAAATGACTGACGTGTGTATCTACACAATCATATAGAGCTGCGTAACGCGTTGTCACGGATGCATATCTAGTAAGGTGCCATCTTTGACCATCATGTGTTTGCTGTATTTCAGAGATGTCGGGGAAGATACAATCGGATCAATGTATGATTTCAGAAGAGTCTACCTTTATATGAGATGATTGTGAGGAGGAGCCACCGACTACTATACTACATATGGAACTAATTTTATATTGCTTGCAGCGCTTATTAACAAACAATTAAAAATGTGATACCCTTATGCCTATATTGCATAAGCACTTAATTAACATAATGATGTTGCAAAAGAGTGCCTCATGAATTTTTATTGAGTGTTCTTTAATGACTACTAACATTTTATGACATGGTGTGTTTTATATATAACAACCATTCCCACTCTGCTAACACATTTGTGTATTATAATATGTAATGGAACGTATGACTGTCGAAACTATGTAACAATAATAATAATAATATGAGCATGTTCATGTATAGGGCTGCTAGTTGTACGCAGCGATTTACAGACACATGTTTCAGCCTGAGGTCCCTGGCCCGTGGAACGTACAAATGTTTTTTTGCCGCATGAGGCACAGGGAGATAAAGTGACTTGGCCAAGGTCACAAGGAGCCCACACCGGGAATTGAACCAGACTCCCCTGCTTCAAACTATCAGTGCCAGTGTGTGTCTTTACTCACTGAGCCACTCCTTCTCCCAATGTAAAGGACACTTACAACCAAGTAGCCATTTATTTTTAAAATCTCTTGTTACATGGGTATGTAGATAAAATGGTTTGGGACTGTAGCAAATAATGTTACTGGCCAGATGTTATGGTCCCCTCCAATGCATGATGTTCTGAATATGACATCACCATCATGTTATGAAGTACGTTTCTGTGTATATTTCATTAACCTAACTAACTATAGTTTACTGTGTTTATTAATCGTTTAGAAATACATAGTATAGTCAATATGATGATATAAGCTACCATAATAAAGCTGGTGTTATCATTTGTCGGTGTTATACATGGATCCTACACCAATTGATAGAGACACAAACAGTTGTCTTAAAAAGTGTGTCTATGCTAGTGATGAATGTGCTCCCGTAAGTAAACAAATAAGTACAGTTATCCCCTTTTCTCCAACCACCTCTATATTACATTAATGGAAATTATAAGGAAACATACATAAAATGTGATGAAATGTGAGTAATCATTTTGTAATACAATGCACATGAAAGCTCAAGAGTAGCTAAATGCATATACATGATACAGAAAGTACATATATGTAACATTTGTGTTTAAACCAATATGTTGGGTTTTTAGTTCCAATAATTATAGGAAGATTGAGGTAGCCACATCTTATGAGAGATGTCAGCAAATATACATACCATGATCAGTCATACTGGAGATATACCTATAATGCAAAGGAACAATATATAAATTGCAAACATTGACATGCCATCTTCAGTACCGTAAACAACACAGCAAAGTGTGTATTTGGTGTTAAATGTACAACACCATGTATATTTCATGACATTCAAAATGTAAATCTGCCTGGTGTACACATCATATGGATGTACATGTTACACTGCACCAATAACATTGTATGTAAGCATACTAGAAGCATGAATGATTATGGGCATAATATGTGTTTTGTCTTAGCATAAGGAATAACACAATGCTAAAATATTATTGCTTTGTTACCCAAGTTGTATTCACATACACACAACTAAAGTACAATTGAAGAGGGATTATATAACCTGTGCAACAATAACATACCGGTGCCACATCCCTTTGTGCACACAGCAGAGAAAAGAAAGGTGTGCAACCCATATTCATCTGTGTCCTAACAGAAGGTTATATAAAGAAACATTATTGTTAATATAACATAATTAAACTATAAAAGTAGTACTAGGAACATATGAGTTTGTACTTACAAGAAAAAAATGAATTGATGAGATTCTGTCGTGTCTGGCCACCACTGGCTGTTTGTTCATTTTCAGCAGCTACATGGGTGGGATGCTCGTCTACCAAAGCCTCAGCTAGGTCTGACTGTACATTGTGCCTGAGTGCAACATTGTGCAAAATGCAACAGGCAAGGATAATATCAGACACTTTTTGAGGCTTGTATAGAAGAGCCCCACCAGTTCTGTCCAGACACCTAAACCTGGTCTTGAGTAGGCCAAATGTCCTCTCTATAACAGATCTTGTAGATATATGGGCTGCATTGTACCTGTCCTCTGCTTCAGTTTGAGGGTTTAGCACCGGAGTCAAGAGCCACGGCCTAATTCCGTATCCTGAGTCACCTATAATGAATGGAGCACACATAAGCTGACATTAGTGATCAAATTGTACAATGCCAACATTCCTAAATCAACATGTGTTTTGTGTTAGAACATGTAAATATGTACTCACCCAGCAGCCAACCAGGTTCAAAATGTCCCTCTTCGAACGCATGGAAGACTGAAGAGTTCCTCAGGATAGAGGAATCGTGACTGGAACCAGGGAACTTGGGTACCACATGCATTATCCTCATCGTGGCATCACATACCACCTGTACATTGAGTGAATGGTAGTGCTTCCGATTGCGGTACACATGCTCACTCTGACTAGGTGCAATCAAAGCAACATGTGTGCAATCGATTGCACCCAGCACAGATGGTATCCCTGCTATATTATAAAAGCCAGTCCTGACTTCCAGCCACTCTGTTGCCTCTGTAGGAAAATGAATATAATTCCTAGCGCGTCTATTGAGTGCATAGAGAAACTGGGTCAAGGCCCGCGAGAATGTAGATTGCGAGACCCCGCCCACTATGCCCACAGTTGTCTGGTATGACGCGGAAGCAAGATAATGTAATGAGCACAGCATTTTAACAAGCCCAGGGACTGCACGACCTCTGGCTGTGAAAAAATCTAAATCCCCCCTTATCTCCTCATAAAGAGCTAAGATTGCTGCTGAACTCAAACGATAGCGACTTACAATCTCCTCCTCACTCATCCCATCTAACAGGGTTCTCTCCCTGTACAGACGCGGTCGAGGCACAAGTTGTCTCCTCTGTCTTCTCCTCTGATCTCCTGTCCCTCTACCTGTTCTCTCGGCCTGTCCCTCTCCCTGTCCCTGTCGTATCCGCGTCACTGTCACTGTCCCTCGGTGTGTCCCTACCTTGCCCTATATCATTCTCTTGATCATCAAGCATGTCATAGAAAAGAATGTTCCTGCGTCTCCTAAACATTCGCAACATTTTGAAATGAGTAGCTGTGAATGAGCAGGTAATGTGCGTCCTTTAAATAGGTATGTGATGATGTCAGGTGACATAGTAAAATGCAAGGTGTTACATTAACATAATAAAGTACTTCTGTGGCAAGCTGTGTGCACTTGTTGTTCTAAGTATTTGTTGTGTGTATTCTGCAGGGAATGATGATATTTGGCAATGATGTGACGTGAAGCTTTGTACAAAGATTGCTTGCAAATAAATAGTTGCATGTGCAATGCATGTAACACTTGTGAACGCAAGAGTCAGTCATGTAATGAGACAAAAAGGCTGAGATTGACGTGGGAAAAGTTTTGTGTAACATGTGTAATTATCCATGTTATTGTGACATGTTGGCAACAATGAATAGTCGTGTGCATATGCATGCATTTGTGTAAGGAGGATAGTTGGTATAGAATGAGTTTACAAGGTGTCCCAATGATGAATTACTGTACATGTGTGTATAAGTTAGGTTGAAGTGCTTGTAATGCAACGGTTACAATGTAAACATGCAATGTGATTGAGCGTCCAATGAGTGACGTCATGAAAATAGGGAGGACCCAAAAGTATATGTAAACATGAGAAGACAGATGTACATGAACGTTTAAAGATGCGTGTCACATTACAAGCATTGTGTAATGTAAAGGAAGATGAATATACTGTGTATGTGTGACATGTGTGACATGTATGACATCATGTAAATAATTGTCGCTGAGTTGAGTAAAATGTGTGATATGATGTGAGGTTCTCCTTTAAGAGTGTAGTATAGTATTTTCCCTTGCCACATCATCACATGATGAGTAATGTGACCCGCAAATGCTGAAAACATGTAAAAGTCGAATGTTATGCAAATAAGACACATCAGCTGTGACACAATGCAGGGAATGCCCCCACACTGTAATGCAAATCCCCCTTGTATTGTGAGCAATGAAACGTAAACAGTACTATACTGTTATACGTCCCCGCTCCATTGACTTCCATTGATGTACAGAAGATGTTTTTTTTCTAAGTGCCGTTCCGGCAGCCTTAGCGATCGTTCTCCCGTCCAAACTGCCAACTTTAGTTGGCGGGAGAAATCGGCCATAACATCTCAATTTCGTAGTGCCGATCAGCCCCGATAAGCTGTTTTTTTTTGTTGAATCCAGCCGATTTAAAAAAGTGGCGATCAGTGTCGAAAACAGGCTTATCGGCAGGCGACTGGCCATAACCAAATTATCGGCTCCGAAACCTGGCGATATGAAGCACTTATCGGCGCTTACTGAATCTCAAACCCAATTTTGGCTATAACATGGCCATATTTCCCTTATCAACGCTTACTGCATGAGGCCCTAAATTCCTTGCTAAATGGCATGGGCCATATGAGGTCTTGGAAAGAGTGGGAGAAGTAAATTATAGGGTAAGGCAGCCAGGTAGGAGGAAACCTGAGCAAATTTACCATATAAACCTACTCAAGCCCTGGAAAGATAGAGAGGTCTTGTTAACCCTAGTACCCCCAGGTCCGTCAGAGAATCAAGAAACTGACCCAGAGGTTAGCATAGCTGAAACACTGTCCGTGCATCAGAAACGAGAGGTCCAGAGTTTAGTGAGAAGGAACAAAGAAATCTTCTCTACACAGCCAGGTAAAACTAACGTAATTAAACATGACATAGTCTCTGAACCGGGGGTCCGAGTTAACCTTAAACCGTACCGAATCCCAGAGGCCAAGAGAGAGGCTATAAGTTTAGAGGTTAAAAAAATGCTAAAACTAGGCGTAATTGAGGAATCCCAAAGTGGGTGGAACAGCCCTATAGTTTTAGTCCCAAAGCCAGACGGTACAACAAGGTTTTGTAATGACTACCGGAAACTAAACGCGGTGTCAAAATTTGATACTTATCCTATGCCCAGGGTGGATGAACTTGTAGAGAGACTGGGCAAAGCCCGATATCTCACAACCCTAGACCTAACAAAAGGGTACTGGCAGGTTCCCCTCACAGAAAGGGAAAAAGAAAAAACAGCCTTCTCAACCCCAGACGGCCTCTTTCAATATAAGGTGCTGCCTTTTGGCTTACATGGAGCTCCCGCCACATTCCAAAGAATGATGGATAAAATTTTAAAACCACATGTTCGGTACGCTGCCGCCTACCTGGATGATGTGGTAATCCATAGTGAAGATTGGCAGTCCCACCTTCCAAAGGTCCAAGCTGTGCTCGACGCAGTTCGGTCTGCTGGACTAACTGCTAACCCCGCTAAATGCACTATTGGTCTGGAGGAGGCCAAGTATCTGGGGTATTCTATTGGTAGAGGGTTACTCAAACCACAAACACTCAAAGTAGAGGCGATACAAAATTGGCCAAGGCCAGTCACAAAAAAACAAGTAAGGACCTTTTTGGGGTTAATTGGCTACTATAGGAGGTTTATTCCCAATTTTGCAACTAAGGCAACCCCACTAACCGACCTCACAAAAGCAAGAGGACCGCTAATGGTAAAGTGGTCCCCCGAAGCCGAACAGGCCTTTAGAAGCCTGAAAGAAGCTCTCTGTGCCCAACCAGTGTTGGTCACACCTGACTTCTCCAAAGAGTTCGTAGTCCAAACCGACGCATCTGAGGTAGGGCTGGGGGCGGTACTCTCCCAGGAGTCTCAAGGGGAGGAGCACCCCATCCTTTATTTAAGTAGGAAACTAAATCCCCAGGAGAAAAATTACTCCATAGTCGAGAAAGAGTGTCTCGCAATAAAGTGGGCTGTAGAGACACTCAAGTATTATCTGTTGGGGAGAAAGTTCCGATTGGTCACAGATCATGCACCCCTTACCTGGATGTGTCAAAATAGGGAGAAGAACGCTAGGGTGACCAGGTGGTTCCTAAGCCTACAGCCCTTTAAATTTTCTGTGGAACACAGGTCGGGGCACAAACATGGCAATGCCGACGGGTTGTCAAGGATGCACTCCCTAATATCCATGGTCGCTCACCCCTCGAGGTCTGAGCTGGGGGGGAGGATATGTGACAGAAACCAGGGGCTGGTAATAAACTCCATATACAGGGCTCCCAGGATACTGAACAGTTTCTGTCCTGTCTAAGCTGAACAGGGCAGCCTCGTGGTACAGGCACTCCATTCCACAGTTTGTCTGCTGCCTGTTTTCTGTCACCTGTCATGCTGATTAGAGTTCAGGTATATAAGACCTGTTTCCTGTTTCCTCTGGGCCCCGCCCAAGAGCCTGGAAGGCTGCTGAACTGCAGAGGGGTGAGAAAGCCTCTTTTCCCAAATCGCTTCATTCATTCTGTTAGTTTGTCTAAAGACTGCAAAGGTACTTATTTTGTTGGTGGAAGTGGACAAGCCACTTCCAACTCTGAGTCAGGGACATCTAAGTTTAAGTTATCGCTCAGACGAGCAGCTTTTTGTTTGGCTTTGTTTTCTGTTTAAACTGTGGCAGTCTCAGTGCCTGGGACTGAATAAACCAGGCATAGCCTGTTTAAAGGAACAGTACGTGACGTCTCATCATTTAACCTACCATAAAAGACCGTGTTCTAACAGTCCCGGACAGACGGCGGAGCCCCGGAGTAAGCCGTTTGTCACAATATATATACTGTGCAGTATTGCAGCCAGCTGGAATAAAATGCTTCAATCCCTGCTTGGAAAATACCTCAATGCACTCGGGCAGAAAACAGTCACAAACCTCAATACACCCGGGTATACCCGAATTCGTGGGACTAACCGAGCTCGAATAAAGTGTGTCGCCAGTGTATATATATATATTTTATGCACTGTATATGAGCTGGCGATTTCTAAGTCTGTGGTTCCGAGAGGGGGTAACCAGGCTCACTAATAATGGTCAAGCCACTTGGCTGCCAGAATGCCCTGCTTCAGCACAGACCAGAAAGGCATTGTGATAAGCGTATCCCCGGTATAGTCAGGGGTTAATGGGAGTCGTCCCCGTCCCCCCAGTATACGGCCAGAACCATGGACCCGGTACTTGTGGTTCGGACGGTCTCCAACCAGCCATAATGTTGTGAGAGTGAAATTATGTCTAAGTCCAGCTTTGGTACATTAGAAGCAACTCTGAAACTTAACCTAAGCGTTTTTCGAAGCTACTTTTTGGCTAACTTCTTATAGGAAGTAGGAGCTCTGAAAATGAACGTGCGCGTCTTTCACTCTTCCCGAGGGACTTAGAAGAATTTTGTGATATTTTTTATTAAAATGGTGTATAAGGGTTTATATATAAATATATTATATAAATATATTTTATGCACTGTATATGAGCTGGCGATTTCTAAGTCTGTGGTTCCGAGAGGGAGTAACCAGGCTTACTAATAAAGGTCAAGCCACTTGGCTGCCAGAATGCCCTGCTTCAGCACAGACCAGAAAGGCATTGTGATAAGCGTATCCCCGGTATAGTCAGGGGTTAATGGGAGTCGTCCCCGTCCCCCCAGTATACGCCCAGAACCATGGACCCGGTACTTGTGGTTCGGACTGTCTCCAACCAGCCATAATGTTGTGAGAGTGAAATTATGTCTAAGTCCAGCTTTGGTACATTAGAAGCAACTCTGAAACTTAACCTAAGCGTTTTTCGAAGCTACTTTTTGGCTAACTTCTTATAGGAAGGTCTAGGAGCTCTGAAAATGAACGTGCGCGTCTTTCACTCTTCCCGAGGGACTTAGAAGAATTTTGTGATATTTTTTATTAAAATGGTGTATAAGGGTATATATATATAAATATATTTTATGCACTGTATATGAGCTTGCGATTTCTAAGTCTGTGGTTCCGAGAGGGAGTAACCAGGCTTACTAATAAAGGTCAAGCCACTTGGCTGCCAGAATGCCCTGCTTCAGCACAGACCAGAAAGGCATTGTGATAAGCGTATCCCCGGTATAGTCAGGGGTTAATGGGAGTCGTCCCCGTCCCCCCAGTATACGCCCAGAACCATGGACCCGGTACTTGTGGTTCGGACTGTCTCCAACCAGCCATAATGTTGTGAGAGTGAAATTATGTCTAAGTCCAGCTTTGGTACATTAGAAGCAACTCTGAAACTTAACCTAAGCGTTTTTCGAAGCTACTTTTTGGCTAACTTCTTATAGGAAGGTCTAGGAGCTCTGAAAATGAAAGTGCGCGTCATTCACTCTTCCCGAGGGACTTAGAAGAATTTTGTGATATTTTTTATTAAAATGGTGTATAAGGGTATATATATATATATATATATATATATATATATATTATGCACTGTATATGAGCTGGCGATTTCTAAGTCTGTGGTTCCGAGAGGGGGTAACCAGGCTCACTAATAAAGGTCAAGCCACTTGGCTGCCAGAATGCCCTGCTTCAGCACAGACCAGAAAGGCATTGTGATAAGCGTATCCCCGGTATAGTCAGGGGTTAATGGGAGTCGTCCCCGTCCCCCCAGTATACGCCCAGAACCATGGACCCGGTACTTGTGGTTCGGACTGTCTCCAACCAGCCATAATGTTGTGAGAGTGAAATTATGTCTAAGTCCAGCTTTGGTACATTAGAAGCAACTCTGAAACTTAACCTAAGCGTTTTTCGAAGCTACTTTTTGGCTAACTTCTTATAGGAAGGTCTAGGAGCTCTGAAAATGAATGTGCGCGTCTTTCACTCTTCCCGAGGGACTTAGAAGAATTTTGTGATATTTTTTATTAAAATGGTGTATAAGGGTATATATATATATTTTATGCACTGTATATGAGCTGGCGATTTCTAAGTCTGTGGTTCCGAGAGGGGGTAACCAGGCTCACTAATAAAGGTCAAGCCACTTGGCTGCCAGAATGCCCTGCTTCAGCACAGACCAGAAAGGCATTGTGATAAGCGTATCCCCGGTATAGTCAGGGGTTAATGGGAGTCGTCCCCGTCCCCCCAGTATACGGCCAGAACCATGGACCCGGTGCTTGTGGTTCGGACTGTCTCCAACCAGCCATAATGTTGTGAGAGTGAAATTATGTCTAAGTCCAGCTTTGGTACATTAGAAGCAACTCTGAAACTTAACCTAAGCGTTTTTCGAAGCTACTTTTTGGCTAACTTCTTATAGGAAGTAGGAGCTCTGAAAATGAACGTGCGCGTCTTTCACTCTTCCCGAGGGACTTAGAAGAATTTTGTGATATTTTTTATTAAAATGGTGTATAAGGGTTTATATATAAATATATTATATAAATATATTTTATGCACTGTATATGAGCTGGTGATTTCTAAGTCTGTGGTTCCGAGAGGGGGTAACCAGGCTCACTAATAAAGGTTTAGCCACTTGGCTGCCAGAATGCCCTGCTTCAGCACAGACCAGAAAGGCATTGTGATAAGCGTATCCCCGGTATAGTCAGGGGTTAATGGGAGTCGTCCCCATCCCCCCAGTATACGCCCAGAACCATGGACCCGGTACTTGTGGTTCGGACTGTCTCCAACCAGCCATAATGTTGTGAGAGTGAAATTATGTCTAAGTCCAGCTTTGGTACATTAGAAGCAACTCTGAAACTTAACCTAAGCGTTTTTCGAAGCTACTTTTTGGCTAACTTCTTATAGGAAGGTCTAGGAGCTCTGAAAATGAATGTGCGCGTCTTTCACTCTTCCCGAGGGACTTAGAAGAATTTTGTGATATTTTTTATTAAAATGGTGTATAAGGGTATATATATACTGCACCGACACACTTTATTCGAGCAAATACCCAGTATGTACCTGGCAGATACCTGGAATGCGCCGCTCCTCACCTCTGACAAGCCCCGTTGCGTTTGCCTTCCCAGCCTGGGTTCATGCCTGGCTGACGGGCGGCTGATCTGTTAAATGATAATGATTAGGATTTAATAGGCTGCAATGCTTCGCGTGTCTACCAGATGGCATAAATTCATGAATTGTAATGCAGTATATATATTGTGACAGAAACCAGGGGTTGGTAATAAACTCCATATACAGGGCTCCCAGGATACTGAACAGTTTCTGTCCTGTCTAAGCTGAACAGGGCAGCCTCGTGGTACAGGCACTCCATTCCACAGTTTGTCTGCTGCCTGTTTTCTGTCACCTGTCATGCTGATTAGAGTTCAGGTATATAAGACCTGTTTCCTGTTTCCTCTGGGCCCCGCCCAAGAGCCTGGAAGGCTGCTGAACTGCAGAGGGGTGAGAAAGCCTCTTTTCCCAAATCGCTTCATTCATTCTGTTAGTTTGTCTAAAGACTGCAAAGGTACTTATTTTGTTGGTGGAAGTGGACAAGCCACTTCCAACTCTGAGTCAGGGACATCTAAGTTTAAGTTATCGCTCAGACGAGCAGCTTTTTGTTTGGCTTTGTTTTCTGTTTAAACTGTGGCAGTCTCAGTGCCTGGGACTGAATAAACCAGGCATAGCCTGTTTAAAGGAACAGTACGTGACGTCTCATCATTTAACCTACCCTAAAAGACCGTGTTCTAACAGTCCCGGACAGACGGCGGAGCCCCGGAGTAAGCCGTTTGTCACATATGGTGGAGAATGCGGGCAGAACACTGAAAGGTCTGGGGGTTAAAGAACTTTAAAAAAAAAAAAAAAAAAAAAAAAAAAAGAAGGTTTTTTTTTCTCTCTCTCCAAACAAGATGGAAGACGTGGTGAGTGCGCTGGTACGCAATGTCGCTGTCCAGAAAGACGCGAATGAAGCCCAGCAACAGGCGAGTGAAACCCAGCGACAGCTGTTAATAGCCCAGCAAGAGACTAATGCAAACCAGCAAGAGACAAACCGCCTGCTGAGAGAGGAGCAAAAGCGGTTCGCTCAGGGCTTACAGCAGGAACTCGAGATCCTGAGGGGGACTATCAGTAACCTTCCACTGGCAGAGGCAGCCCCAGTTCCGAAAATGACCAGGGCAAGCCACTACCTTCAGAAGATGGGACCCTCGGATGATGTGGAAGCCTATCTTCTCACGTTTGAACGCACGGCACAGAGAGAGGGATGGCCAGAAGCTGAGTGGGCTGGTCTAATCGCACCCTTCCTAAGCGGCGAACCCCATAAGGCTTACTTTGATCTAGAGCCAGCCGAAGCTAACGTCTATGCAAAATTGAAGTTCGAGATCCTCGCCCGCCTCGGCGTAACCACGGCTGTTCGTGCCCCAAGGTTTCACGCATGGTCCTTCACGATGGATAAAGCCACCCGAAGCCAGATGTATGACCTCATCCACCTCGCCCGGAAGTGGCTACAACCCGAGATCAACTCAGCAAGCCACATCGTGGAACGGTTGGTCATGGACCAGTTCTTGAGGAAACTTCCCTCTGCCTTACGCCGTTGGGTCAGTCAGAGTGACCCCCACAATGCGGATGAGCTTGTGGCCCTTGTAGAAAGGTACAGTGCAGCAGAAGAGCACCCGCAACCCACAGTCGTGGAGCAACCCCACTATCCGAGGTTCCAGGACTCTTCCAGAGACGGTAAAAGGGTACCGGGGTTAAGTGGCACTGAAGAGCGGCGACCACCTTCACGCCGCTCCAGCAACAGTGGTTCGCACACTAAGGGCAATAGCCAACATGGGGAGCCGGGAAAAGGCTCTAAGTGGGACACAGACTATGTACCTAAATGTGTAAATTGTCATGAGAGGGGCCACACAGCAAAAATCTGCCCACTAAATGATGAGCCCATGCAATGCAACAGCGTGGAACCTTATTCGCTGTTGTCCCAATGTATGGGCCCTAGCCCAGAGGACCCCTTGAATAACCATCTGTGGGCATTTGTAAAGGTTAATGGTAAGAGGGTTCGGGCACTTCTTGACTCTGGGAGTATGGTCACACTAGTGTCCGAATACCTATTGCCCATTAAGAAGAAACAGGTAAACAGTTCACAAAGAGTGGCAATTTGTTGTATACATGGGGATAATCATGAATATTCCACTGTTGATGTTTTTTTTGAAACAGAATTTGGTTCTTTAGATTTCAAGGTGGGTGTTGTACCCAAACTGGCACATGATGTGTTAATAGGGACCGACTTTCCCCATTTTCTAAAAATGTGGTCCCCAGCTCAGAATAGCGCCCAGAGTTCAATAGCAGACCATAACGAAGTGTTAGAAGAAACAAATCCTTTCCCTTTTTCAGAAATGGAGGTTGACGAGGGCCCAAATAAGAAGGGGGAAAAGGAGGAGTGCTGTGAAATTCCCTTCCCCATCACTACTTTGGTAGGGAATACCCCAAATCAAGATGTTGATCAGGCACTTACCACCCCAGTACAGGATAAGACCCTCGCTGACCTAGAGGTCAGTCCTGGGAGTTTTAAGAAGGCCCAGTGGGAGGACCCCACATTAGCGGTAGCAAGGGGAAATATACGGGACCAGAATAGTACTCATGGCCAACCAGATAGGTCACTTGCTTACCCCTACTTCGAGGTAGAGAACGACCTAGTATATCGGGTTGATAAAAGAAAATCAGTTACAACTAAACAATTGTTGGTACCACGGACATTCCGTAACGTAGTATTACACCTCGCACATAGTCATCCATTGGGGGGACACCTAGGGGTGGAAAAGACAAAAGAAAAGGTTCTCCGAAGCTTTTATTGGCCTGGGGTTCTGGCAGAAATTACAAACTATTGTTCCTCATGCCCAGAATGTCAGATCACCGCCCCGTTCAAAGCATACCGCAGCCCATTGGTACCCCTTCCCATAATAGAGGTACCATTTGACCGGATTGCTATGGATCTAGTAGGACCCCTAATAAAGTCTGCTAGGGGACATCAGCATATATTGGTAATATTAGATTATGCTACCCGATATCCGGAGGCAGTTCCCCTACGTAGCACCTCTGCTAAAAACATAGCAAAAGAGTTAGTACTTCTGTTTTCCCGGGTCGGAATTCCTAAAGAGATCTTATCTGACCAGGGAACACCATTTATGTCCCAAGTAACAAAAGAGCTATGTAAACTCCTAAAAATCAAGCATCTCAGAACCTCAGTCTATCATCCACAAACAGATGGTTTAGTGGAAAGGTTCAATAAAACCTTAAAGAGCATGTTACGCCGGGCGGTCGATAAGGATGGGAAAAACTGGGACTGTTTGTTACCATACCTGTTATTTGCCATTAGGGAAGTTCCCCAGTCATCCACAGGCTTCTCCCCGTTTGAACTATTGTATGGCCGACATCCAAGGGGCTTACTGGATATAGCCAAAGAAACTTGGGAACACGAGGTTACCCCTTACAGAAGTGTAATAGAGCATGTTGCCCAAATGCAGGACCGCATTGCTGCAGTCCTACCCATAGTGAGGGAACACATGGAGAAAGCTCAAGAAGCACAAAGGAATACGTATAATAAGGGTGCTAGGGTCAGAATTTTTTTTCCAGGTGATAGGGTACTAGTTCTGGTTCCCACCGTGGAGAGTAAATTCCTTGCTAAATGGCATGGGCCATATGAGGTCTTGGAAAGAGTGGGAGAAGTAAATTATAGGGTAAGGCAGCCAGGTAGGAGGAAACCTGAGCAAATTTACCATATAAACCTACTCAAGCCCTGGAAAGATAGAGAGGTCTTGTTAACCCTAGTACCCCCAGGTCCGTCAGAGAATCAAGAAACTGACCCAGAGGTTAGCATAGCTGAAACACTGTCCGTGCATCAGAAACGAGAGGCCCAGAGTTTAGTGAGAAGGAACAAAGAAATCTTCTCTACACAGCCAGGTAAAACTAACGTAATTAAACATGACATAGTCTCTGAACCGGGGGTCCGAGTTAACCTTAAACCGTACCGAATCCCAGAGGCCAAGAGAGAGGCTATAAGTTTAGAGGTTAAAAAAATGCTAAAACTAGGCGTAATTGAGGAATCCCAAAGTGGGTGGAACAGCCCTATAGTTTTAGTCCCAAAGCCAGACGGTACAACAAGGTTTTGTAATGACTACCGGAAACTAAACGCGGTGTCAAAATTTGATACTTATCCTATGCCCAGGGTGGATGAACTTGTAGAGAGACTGGGCAAAGCCCGATATCTCACAACCCTAGACCTAACAAAAGGGTACTGGCAGGTTCCCCTCACAGAAAGGGCAAAAGAAAAAACAGCCTTCTCAACCCCAGACGGCCTCTTTCAATATAAGGTGCTGCCTTTTGGCTTACATGGAGCTCCCGCCACATTCCAAAGAATGATGGATAAAATTTTAAAACCACATGTTCGGTACGCTGCCGCCTACCTGGATGATGTGGTAATCCATAGTGAAGATTGGCAGTCCCACCTTCCAAAGGTCCAAGCTGTGCTCGACGCAGTTCGGTCTGCTGGACTAACTGCTAACCCCGCTAAATGCACTATTGGTCTGGAGGAGGCCAAGTATCTGGGGTATTCTATTGGTAGAGGGTTACTCAAACCACAAACACTCAAAGTAGAGGCGATACAAAATTGGCCAAGGCCAGTCACAAAAAAACAAGTAAGGACCTTTTTGGGGTTAATTGGCTACTATAGGAGGTTTATTCCCAATTTTGCAACTAAGGCAACCCCACTAACCGACCTCACAAAAGCAAGAGGACCGCTAATGGTAAAGTGGTCCCCCGAAGCCGAACAGGCCTTTAGAAGCCTGAAAGAAGCTCTCTGTGCCCAACCAGTGTTGGTCACACCTGACTTCTCCAAAGAGTTCGTAGTCCAAACCGACGCATCTGAGGTAGGGCTGGGGGCGGTACTCTCCCAGGAGTCTCAAGGGGAGGAGCACCCCATCCTTTATTTAAGTAGGAAACTAAATCCCCAGGAGAAAAATTACTCCATAGTCGAGAAAGAGTGTCTCGCAATAAAGTGGGCTGTAGAGACACTCAAGTATTATCTGTTGGGGAGAAAGTTCCGATTGGTCACAGATCATGCACCCCTTACCTGGATGTGTCAAAATAGGGAGAAGAACGCTAGGGTGACCAGGTGGTTCCTAAGCCTACAGCCCTTTAAATTTTCTGTGGAACACAGGTCGGGGCACAAACATGGCAATGCCGACGGGTTGTCAAGGATGCACTCCCTAATATCCATGGTCGCTCACCCCTCGAGGTCTGAGCTGGGGGGGAGGATATGTGACAGAAACCAGGGGTTGGTAATAAACTCCATATACAGGGCTCCCAGGATACTGAACAGTTTCTGTCCTGTCTAAGCTGAACAGGGCAGCCTCGTGGTACAGGCACTCCATTCCACAGTTTGTCTGCTGCCTGTTTTCTGTCACCTGTCATGCTGATTAGAGTTCAGGTATATAAGACCTGTTTCCTGTTTCCTCTGGGCCCCGCCCAAGAGCCTGGAAGGCTGCTGAACTGCAGAGGGGTGAGAAAGCCTCTTTTCCCAAATCGCTTCATTCATTCTGTTAGTTTGTCTAAAGACTGCAAAGGTACTTATTTTGTTGGTGGAAGTGGACAAGCCACTTCCAACTCTGAGTCAGGGACATCTAAGTTTAAGTTATCGCTCAGACGAGCAGCTTTTTGTTTGGCTTTGTTTTCTGTTTAAACTGTGGCAGTCTCAGTGCCTGGGACTGAATAAACCAGGCATAGCCTGTTTAAAGGAACAGTACGTGACGTCTCATCATTTAACCTACCCTAAAAGACCGTGTTCTAACAGTCCCGGACAGACGGCGGAGCCCCGGAGTAAGCCGTTTGTCACAATATATATACTGTGCAGTATTGCAGCCAGCGGGAATAAAATGCTTCAATCCCTGCTTGGAAAATACCTCAATGCACTCGGGCAGAAAACAGTCACAAACCTCAATACACCCGGGTATACCCGAATTCGTGGGACTAACCGAGCTCGAATAAAGTGTGTCGCCAGTGTATATATATATATTTTATGCACTGTATATGAGCTGGCGATTTCTAAGTCTGTGGTTCCGAGAGGGGGTAACCAGGCTCACTAATAAAGGTCAAGCCACTTGGCTGCCAGAATGCCCTGCTTCAGCACAGACCAGAAAGGCATTGTGATAAGCGTATCCCCGGTATAGTCAGGGGTTAATGGGAGTCGTCCCCGTCCCCCCAGTATACGGCCAGAACCATGGACCCGGTACTTGTGGTTCGGACTGTCTCCAACCAGCCATAATGTTGTGAGAGTGAAATTATGTCTAAGTCCAGCTTTGGTACATTAGAAGCAAC
This sequence comes from Ascaphus truei, assembly GCF_040206685.1. Lineage (NCBI taxonomy): Eukaryota > Metazoa > Chordata > Amphibia > Anura > Ascaphidae > Ascaphus > Ascaphus truei. The sequence goes on from NC_134483.1 coordinate 282,494,571, forward strand.
TCTGAAACTTAACCTAAGCGTTTTTCGAAGCTACTTTTTGGCTAACTTCTTATAGGAAGTAGGAGCTCTGAAAATGAACGTGCGCGTCTTTCACTCTTCCCGAGGGACTTAGAAGAATTTTGTGATATTTTTTATTAAAATGGTGTATAAGGGTTTATATATAAATATATTATATAAATATATTTTATGCACTGTATATGAGCTGGCGATTTCTAAGTCTGTGGTTCCGAGAGGGAGTAACCAGGCTTACTAATAAAGGTCAAGCCACTTGGCTGCCAGAATGCCCTGCTTCAGCACAGACCAGAAAGGCATTGTGATAAGCGTATCCCCGGTATAGTCAGTGGTTAATGGGAGTCGTCCCCGTCCCCCCAGTATACGCCCAGAACCATGGACCCGGTACTTGTGGTTCGGACTGTCTCCAACCAGCCATAATGTTGTGAGAGTGAAATTATGTCTAAGTCCAGCTTTGGTACATTAGAAGCAACTCTGAAACTTAACCTAAGCGTTTTTCGAAGCTACTTTTTGGCTAACTTCTTATAGGAAGGTCTAGGAGCTCTGAAAATGAACGTGCGCGTCTTTCACTCTTCCCGAGGGACTTAGAAGAATTTTGTGATATTTTTTATTAAAATGGTGTATAAGGGTATATATATATAAATATATTTTATGCACTGTATATGAGCTTGCGATTTCTAAGTCTGTGGTTCCGAGAGGGAGTAACCAGGCTTACTAATAAAGGTCAAGCCACTTGGCTGCCAGAATGCCCTGCTTCAGCACAGACCAGAAAGGCATTGTGATAAGCGTATCCCCGGTATAGTCAGGGGTTAATGGGAGTCGTCCCCGTCCCCCCAGTATACGCCCAGAACCATGGACCCGGTACTTGTGGTTCGGACTGTCTCCAACCAGCCATAATGTTGTGAGAGTGAAATTATGTCTAAGTCCAGCTTTGGTACATTAGAAGCAACTCTGAAACTTAACCTAAGCGTTTTTCGAAGCTACTTTTTGGCTAACTTCTTATAGGAAGGTCTAGGAGCTCTGAAAATGAATGTGCGCGTCTTTCACTCTTCCCGAGGGACTTAGAAGAATTTTGTGATATTTTTTATTAAAATGGTGTATAAGGGTATATATATATATATATATATATATATATATATATATATATATTATGCACTGTATATGAGCTGGCGATTTCTAAGTCTGTGGTTCCGAGAGGGGGTAACCAGGCTCACTAATAAAGGTCAAGCCACTTGGCTGCCAGAATGCCCTGCTTCAGCACAGACCAGAAAGGCATTGTGATAAGCGTATCCCCGGTATAGTCAGGGGTTAATGGAAGTCGTCCCCGTCCCCCCAGTATACGGCCAGAACCATGGACCCGGTACTTGTGGTTCGGACTGTCTCCAACCAGCCATAATGTTGTGAGAGTGAAATTATGTCTAAGTCCAGCTTTGGTACATTAGAAGCAACTCTGAAACTTAACCTAAGCGTTTTTCGAAGCTACTTTTTGGCTAACTTCTTATAGGAAGGTCTAGGAGCTCTGAAAATGAATGTGCGCGTCTTTCACTCTTCCCGAGGGACTTAGAAGAATTTTGTGATATTTTTTATTAAAATGGTGTATAAGGGTATATATATATATATATATATATATATATATATATATATATATATATATTATGCACTGTATATGAGCTGGCGATTTCTAAGTCTGTGGTTCCGAGAGGGGGTAACCAGGCTCACTAATAAAGGTCAAGCCACTTGGCTGCCAGAATGCCCTGCTTCAGCACAGACCAGAAAGGCATTGTGATAAGCGTATCCCCGGTATAGTCAGGGGTTAATGGGAGTCGTCCCCGTCCCCCCAGTATACGGCCAGAACCATGGACCCGGTACTTGTGGTTCGGACTGTCTCCAACCAGCCATAATGTTGTGAGAGTGAAATTATGTCTAAGTCCAGCTTTGGTACATTAGAAGCAACTCTGAAACTTAACCTAAGCGTTTTTCGAAGCTACTTTTTGGCTAACTTCTTATAGGAAGTAGGAGCTCTGAAAATGAACGTGCGCGTCTTTCACTCTTCCCGAGGGACTTAGAAGAATTTTGTGATATTTTTTATTAAAATGGTGTATAAGGGTTTATATATAAATATATTATATAAATATATTTTATGCACTGTATATGAGCTGGCGATTTCTAAGTCTGTGGTTCCGAGAGGGGGTAACCAGGCTCACTAATAAAGGTTTAGCCACTTGGCTGCCAGAATGCCCTGCTTCAGCACAGACCAGAAAGGCATTGTGATAAGCGTATCCCCGGTATAGTCAGGGGTTAATGGGAGTCGTCCCCATCCCCCCAGTATACGCCCAGAACCATGGACCCGGTACTTGTGGTTCGGACTGTCTCCAACCAGCCATAATGTTGTGAGAGTGAAATTATGTCTAAGTCCAGCTTTGGTACATTAGAAGCAACTCTGAAACTTAACCTAAGCGTTTTTCGAAGCTACTTTTTGGCTAACTTCTTATAGGAAGGTCTAGGAGCTCTGAAAATGAATGTGCGCGTCTTTCACTCTTCCCGAGGGACTTAGAAGAATTTTGTGATATTTTTTATTAAAATGGTGTATAAGGGTATATATATACTGCACCGACACACTTTATTCGAGCAAATACCCAGTATGTACCTGGCAGATACCTGGAATGCGCCGCTCCTCACCTCTGACAAGCCCCGTTGCGTTTGCCTTCCCAGCCTGGGTTCATGCCTGGCTGACGGGCGGCTGATCTGTTAAATGATAATGATTAGGATTTAATAGGCTGCAATGCTTCGCGTGTCTACCAGATGGCATAAATTCATGAATTGTAATGCAGTATATATATTGTGACAGAAACCAGGGGTTGGTAATAAACTCCATATACAGGGCTCCCAGGATACTGAACAGTTTCTGTCCTGTCTAAGCTGAACAGGGCAGCCTCGTGGTACAGGCACTCCATTCCACAGTTTGTCTGCTGCCTGTTTTCTGTCACCTGTCATGCTGATTAGAGTTCAGGTATATAAGACCTGTTTCCTGTTTCCTCTGGGCCCCGCCCAAGAGCCTGGAAGGCTGCTGAACTGCAGAGGGGTGAGAAAGCCTCTTTTCCCAAATCGCTTCATTCATTCTGTTAGTTTGTCTAAAGACTGCAAAGGTACTTATTTTGTTGGTGGAAGTGGACAAGCCACTTCCAACTCTGAGTCAGGGACATCTAAGTTTAAGTTATCGCTCAGACGAGCAGCTTTTTGTTTGGCTTTGTTTTCTGTTTAAACTGTGGCAGTCTCAGTGCCTGGGACTGAATAAACCAGGCATAGCCTGTTTAAAGGAACAGTACGTGACGTCTCATCATTTAACCTACCCTAAAAGACCGTGTTCTAACAGTCCCGGACAGACGGCGGAGCCCCGGAGTAAGCCGTTTGTCACATATGGTGGAGAATGCGGGCAGAACACTGAAAGGTCTGGGGGTTAAAGAACTTTAAAAAAAAAAAAAAAAAAAAAAAAAAAAGAAGGTTTTTTTTTCTCTCTCTCCAAACAAGATGGAAGACGTGGTGAGTGCGCTGGTACGCAATGTCGCTGTCCAGAAAGACGCGAATGAAGCCCAGCAACAGGCGAGTGAAACCCAGCGACAGCTGTTAATAGCCCAGCAAGAGACTAATGCAAACCAGCAAGAGACAAACCGCCTGCTGAGAGAGGAGCAAAAGCGGTTCGCTCAGGGCTTACAGCAGGAACTCGAGATCCTGAGGGGGACTATCAGTAACCTTCCACTGGCAGAGGCAGCCCCAGTTCCGAAAATGACCAGGGCAAGCCACTACCTTCAGAAGATGGGACCCTCGGATGATGTGGAAGCCTATCTTCTCACGTTTGAACGCACGGCACAGAGAGAGGGATGGCCAGAAGCTGAGTGGGCTGGTCTAATCGCACCCTTCCTAAGCGGCGAACCCCATAAGGCTTACTTTGATCTAGAGCCAGCCGAAGCTAACGTCTATGCAAAATTGAAGTTCGAGATCCTCGCCCGCCTCGGCGTAACCACGGCTGTTCGTGCCCAAAGGTTTCACGCATGGTCCTTCACGATGGATAAAGCCACCCGAAGCCAGATGTATGACCTCATCCACCTCGCCCGGAAGTGGCTACAACCCGAGATCAACTCAGCAAGCCACATCGTGGAACGGTTGGTCATGGACCAGTTCTTGAGGAAACTTCCCTCTGCCTTACGCCGTTGGGTCAGTCGGAGTGACCCCCACAATGCAGATGAGCTTGTGGCCCTTGTAGAAAGGTACAGTGCAGCAGAAGAGCACCCGCAACCCACAGTCGTGGAGCAACCCCACTATCCGAGGTTCCAGGACTCTTCCAGAGACGGTAAAAGGGTACCGGGGTTAAGTGGCGCTGAAGAGCGGCGACCACCTTCACGCCGCTCCAGCAACAGTGGTTCGCACACTAAGGGCAATAGCCAACATGGGGAGCCGGGAAAAGGCTCTAAGTGGGACACAGACTATGTACCTAAATGTGTAAATTGTCATGAGAGGGGCCACACAGCAAAAATCTGCCCACTAAATGATGAGCCCATGCAATGCAACAGCGTGGAACCTTATTCGCTGTTGTCCCAATGTATGGGCCCTAGCCCAGAGGACCCCTTGAATAACCATCTGTGGGCATTTGTAAAGGTTAATGGTAAGAGGGTTCGGGCACTTCTTGACTCTGGGAGTATGGTCACACTAGTGTCCGAATACCTATTGCCCATTAAGAAGAAACAGGTAAACAGTTCACAAAGTGTGGCAATTTGTTGTATACATGGGGATAATCATGAATATTCCACTGTTGATGTTTTTTTTGAAACAGAATTTGGTTCTTTAGATTTCAAGGTGGGTGTTGTACCCAAACTGGCACATGATGTGTTAATAGGGACCGACTTTCCCCATTTTCTAAAAATGTGGTCCCCAGCTCAGAATAGCGCCCAGAGTTCAATAGCAGACCATAACGAAGTGTTAGAAGAAACAAATCCTTTCCCTTTTTCAGAAATGGAGGTTGACGAGGGCCCAAATAAGAAGGGGGAAAAGGAGGAGTGCTGTGAAATTCCCTTCCCCATCACTACTTTGGTAGGGAATACCCCAAATCAAGATGTTGATCAGGCACTTACCACCCCAGTACAGGATAAGACCCTCGCTGACCTAGAGGTCAGTCCTGGGAGTTTTAAGAAGGCCCAGTGGGAGGACCCCACATTAGCGGTAGCAAGGGGAAATATACGGGACCAGAATAGTACTCATGGCCAACCAGATAGGTCACTTGCTTACCCCTACTTCGAGGTAGAGAACGACCTAGTATATCGGGTTGATAAAAGAAAATCAGTTACAACTAAACAATTGTTGGTACCACGGACATTCCGTAACGTAGTATTACACCTCGCACATAGTCATCCATTGGGGGGACACCTAGGGGTGGAAAAGACAAAAGAAAAGGTTCTCCGAAGCTTTTATTGGCCTGGGGTTCTGGCAGAAATTACAAACTATTGTTCCTCATGCCCAGAATGTCAGATCACCGCCCCGTTCAAAGCATACCGCAGCCCATTGGTACCCCTTCCCATAATAGAGGTACCATTTGACCGGATTGCTATGGATCTAGTAGGACCCCTAATAAAGTCTGCTAGGGGACATCAGCATATATTGGTAATATTAGATTATGCTACCCGATATCCGGAGGCAGTTCCCCTACGTAGCACCTCTGCTAAAAACATAGCAAAAGAGTTAGTACTTCTGTTTTCCCGGGTCGGAATTCCTAAAGAGATCTTATCTGACCAGGGAACACCATTTATGTCCCAAGTAACAAAAGAGCTATGTAAACTCCTAAAAATCAAGCATCTCAGAACCTCAGTCTATCATCCACAAACAGATGGTTTAGTGGAAAGGTTCAATAAAACCTTAAAGAGCATGTTACGCCGGGCGGTCGATAAGGATGGGAAAAACTGGGACTGTTTGTTACCATACCTGTTATTTGCCATTAGGGAAGTTCCCCAGTCATCCACAGGCTTCTCCCCGTTTGAACTATTGTATGGCCGACATCCAAGGGGCTTACTGGATATAGCCAAAGAAACTTGGGAACACGAGGTTACCCCTTACAGAAGTGTAATAGAGCATGTTGCCCAAATGCAGGACCGCATTGCTGCAGTCCTACCCATAGTGAGGGAACACATGGAGAAAGCTCAAGAAGCACAAAGGAATACGTATAATAAGGGTGCTAGGGTCAGAATTTTTTTTCCAGGTGATAGGGTACTAGTTCTGGTTCCCACCGTGGAGAGTAAATTCCTTGCTAAATGGCATGGGCCATATGAGGTCTTGGAAAGAGTGGGAGAAGTAAATTATAGGGTAAGGCAGCCAGGTAGGAGGAAACCTGAGCAAATTTACCATATAAACCTACTCAAGCCCTGGAAAGATAGAGAAGTCTTGTTAACCCTAGTACCCCCAGGTCCGTCAGAGAATCAAGAAACTGACCCAGAGGTTAGCATAGCTGAAACACTGTCCGTGCATCAGAAACGAGAGGTCCAGAGTTTAGTGAGAAGGAACAAAGAAATCTTCTCTACACAGCCAGGTAAAACTAACGTAATTAAACATGACATAGTCTCTGAACCGGGGGTCCGAGTTAACCTTAAACCGTACCGAATCCCAGAGGCCAAGAGAGAGGCTATAAGTTTAGAGGTTAAAAAAATGCTAAAACTAGGCGTAATTGAGGAATCCCAAAGTGGGTGGAACAGCCCTATAGTTTTAGTCCCAAAGCCAGACGGTACAACAAGGTTTTGTAATGACTACCGGAAACTAAACGCGGTGTCAAAATTTGATACTTATCCTATGCCCAGGGTGGATGAACTTGTAGAGAGACTGGGCAAAGCCCGATATCTCACAACCCTAGACCTAACAAAAGGGTACTGGCAGGTTCCCCTCACAGAAAGGGCAAAAGAAAAAACAGCCTTCTCAACCCCAGACGGCCTCTTTCAATATAAGGTGCTGCCTTTTGGCTTACATGGAGCTCCCGCCACATTCCAAAGAATGATGGATACAATTTTAAAACCACATGTTCGGTACGCTGCCGCCTACCTGGATGATGTGGTAATCCATAGTGAAGATTGGCAGTCCCACCTTCCAAAGGTCCAAGCTGTGCTCGACGCAGTTCGGTCTGCTGGACTAACTGCTAACCCCGCTAAATGCACTATTGGTCTGGAGGAGGCCAAGTATCTGGGGTATTCTATTGGTAGAGGGTTACTCAAACCACAAACACTCAAAGTAGAGGCGATACAAAATTGGCCAAGGCCAGTCACAAAAAAACAAGTAAGGACCTTTTTGGGGTTAATTGGCTACTATAGGAGGTTTATTCCCAATTTTGCAACTAAGGCAACCCCACTAACCGACCTCACAAAAGCAAGAGGACCGCTAATGGTAAAGTGGTCCCCCGAAGCCGAACAGGCCTTTAGAAGCCTGAAAGAAGCTCTCTGTGCCCAACCAGTGTTGGTCACACCTGACTTCTCCAAAGAGTTCGTAGTCCAAACCGACGCATCTGAGGTAGGGCTGGGGGCGGTACTCTCCCAGGAGTCTCAAGGGGAGGAGCACCCCATCCTTTATTTAAGTAGGAAACTAAATCCCCAGGAGAAAAATTACTCCATAGTCGAGAAAGAGTGTCTCGCAATAAAGTGGGCTGTAGAGACACTCAAGTATTATCTGTTGGGGAGAAAGTTCCGATTGGTCACAGATCATGCACCCCTTACCTGGATGTGTCAAAATAGGGAGAAGAACGCTAGGGTGACCAGGTGGTTCCTAAGCCTACAGCCCTTTAAATTTTCTGTGGAACACAGGTCGGGGCACAAACATGGCAATGCCGACGGGTTGTCAAGGATGCACTCCCTAATATCCATGGTCGCTCACCCCTCGAGGTCTGAGCTGGGGGGGAGGATATGTGACAGAAACCAGGGGTTGGTAATAAACTCCATATACAGGGCTCCCAGGATACTGAACAGTTTCTGTCCTGTCTAAGCTGAACAGGGCAGCCTCGTGGTACAGGCACTCCATTCCACAGTTTGTCTGCTGCCTGTTTTCTGTCACCTGTCATGCTGATTAGAGTTCAGGTATATAAGACCTGTTTCCTGTTTCCTCTGGGCCCCGCCCAAGAGCCTGGAAGGCTGCTGAACTGCAGAGGGGTGAGAAAGCCTCTTTTCCCAAATCGCTTCATTCATTCTGTTAGTTTGTCTAAAGACTGCAAAGGTACTTATTTTGTTGGTGGAAGTGGACAAGCCACTTCCAACTCTGAGTCAGGGACATCTAAGTTTAAGTTATCGCTCAGACGAGCAGCTTTTTGTTTGGCTTTGTTTTCTGTTTAAACTGTGGCAGTCTCAGTGCCTGGGACTGAATAAACCAGGCATAGCCTGTTTAAAGGAACAGTACGTGACGTCTCATCATTTAACCTACCCTAAAAGACCGTGTTCTAACAGTCCCGGACAGACGGCGGAGCCCCGGAGTAAGCCGTTTGTCACAATATATATACTGTGCAGTATTGCAGCCAGCGGGAATAAAATGCTTCAATCCCTGCTTGGAAAATACCTCAATGCACTCGGGCAGAAAACAGTCACAAACCTCAATACACCCGGGTATACCCGAATTCGTGGGACTAACCGAGCTCGAATAAAGTGTGTCGCCAGTGTATATATATATATTTTATGCACTGTATATGAGCTGGCGATTTCTAAGTCTGTGGTTCCGAGAGGGGGTAACCAGGCTCACTAATAAAGGTCAAGCCACTTGGCTGCCAGAATGCCCTGCTTCAGCACAGACCAGAAAGGCATTGTGATAAGCGTATCCCCGGTATAGTCAGGGGTTAATGGGAGTCGTCCCCGTCCCCCCAGTATACGGCCAGAACCATGGACCCGGTACTTGTGGTTCGGACTGTCTCCAACCAGCCATAATGTTGTGAGAGTGAAATTATGTCTAAGTCCAGCTTTGGTACATTAGAAGCAACTCTGAAACTTAACCTAAGCGTTTTTCGAAGCTACTTTTTGGCTAACTTCTTATAGGAAGTAGGAGCTCTGAAAATGAACGTGCGCGTCTTTCACTCTTCCCGAGGGACTTAGAAGAATTTTGTGATATTTTTTATTAAAATGGTGTATAAGGGTTTATATATAAATATATTATATAAATATATTTTATGCACTGTATATGAGCTGGCGATTTCTAAGTCTGTGGTTCCGAGAGGGAGTAACCAGGCTTACTAATAAAGGTCAAGCCACTTGGCTGCCAGAATGCCCTGCTTCAGCACAGACCAGAAAGGCATTGTGATAAGCGTATCCCCGGTATAGTCAGGGGTTAATGGGAGTCGTCCCCGTCCCCCCAGTATACGCCCAGAACCATGGACCCGGTACTTGTGGTTCGGACTGTCTCCAACCAGCCATAATGTTGTGAGAGTGAAATTATGTCTAAGTCCAGCTTTGGTACATTAGAAGCAACTCTGAAACTTAACCTAAGCGTTTTTCGAAGCTACTTTTTGGCTAACTTCTTATAGGAAGGTCTAGGAGCTCTGAAAATGAACGTGCGCGTCTTTCACTCTTCCCGAGGGACTTAGAAGAATTTTGTGATATTTTTTATTAAAATGGTGTATAAGGGTATATATATATAAATATATTGTATGCACTGTATATGAGCTTGCGATTTCTAAGTCTGTGGTTCCGAGAGGGAGTAACCAGGCTTACTAATAAAGGTCAAGCCACTTGGCTGCCAGAATGCCCTGCTTCAGCACAGACCAGAAAGGCATTGTGATAAGCGTATCCCCGATATAGTCAGGGGTTAATGGGAGTCGTCCCCGTCCCCCCAGTATACGCCCAGAACCATGGACCCGGTACTTGTGGTTCGGACTGTCTCCAACCAGCCATAATGTTGTGAGAGTGAAATTATGTCTAAGTCCAGCTTTGGTACATTAGAAGCAACTCTGAAACTTAACCTAAGCGTTTTTCGAAGCTACTTTTTGGCTAACTTCTTATAGGAAGGTCTAGGAGCTCTGAAAATGAATGTGCGCGTCTTTCACTCTTCCAGAGGGACTTAGAAGAATTTTGTGATATTTTTTATTAAAATGGTGTATAAGGGTATATATATATATATATATATATATATATATATATATATATATATATATATATATATATTTTATGCACTGTATATGAGCTGGCGATTTCTAAGTCTGTGGTTCCGAGAGGGGGTAACCAGGCTCACAAATAAAGGTCAAGCCACTTGGCTGCCAGAATGCCCTGCTTCAGCACAGACCAGAAAGGCATTGTGATAAGCGTATCCCCGTATAGTCAGGGGTTAATGGGAGTCGTCCCCATCCCCCCAGTATACGGCCAGAACCATGGACCCGGTACTTGTGGTTCGGACTGTCTCCAACCAGCCATAATGTTGTGAGAGTGAAATTATGTCTAAGTCGAGCTTTGGTACATTAGAAGCAACTCTGAAACTTAACCTAAGCGTTTTTCGAAGCTACTTTTTGGCTAACTTCTTATAGAAAGTAGGAGCTCTGAAAATGAACGTGCGCGTCTTTCACTCTTCCCGAGGGACTTAGAAGAATTTTGTGATATTTTTTATTAAAATGGTGTATAAGGGTTTATTTATAAATATATTATATAAATATATTTTATGCACTGTATATGAGCTGGCGATTTCTAAGTCTGTGGTTCCGAGAGGGGGTAACCAGGCTCACTAATAAAGGTTTAGCCACTTGGCTGCCAGAATGCCCTGCTTCAGCACAGACCAGAAAGGCATTGTGATAAGCGTATCCCCGGTATAGTCAGGGGTTAATGGGAGTCGTCCCCGTCCCCCCAGTATACACCCAGAACCATGGACCCGGTACTTGTGGTTCGGACTGTCTCCAACCAGCCATAATGTTGTGAGAGTGAAATTATGTCTAAGTCCAGCTTTGGTACATTAGAAGCAACTCTGAAACTTAACCTAAGCATTTTTCGAAGCTACTTTTTGGCTAACTTCTTATAGGAAGGTCTAGGAGCTCTGAAAATGAATGTGCGCGTCTTTCACTCTTCCCGAGGGACTTAGAAGAATTTTGTGATATTTTTTATTAAAATGGTGTATAAGGGTATATATATATATTTTATGCACTGTATATGAGCTGGCGATTTCTAAGTCTGTGGTTCCGAGAGGGGGTAACCAGGCTCACTAATAAAGGTCAAGCCACTTGGCTGCCAGAATGCCCTGCTTCAGCACAGACCAGAAAGGCATTGTGATAAGCGTATCCCCGGTATAGTCAGGGGTTAATGGGAGTCGTCCCCGTCCCCCCAGTATACGGCCAGAACCATGGACCCGGTACTTGTGGTTCGGACTGTCTCCAACCAGCCATAATGTTGTGAGAGTGAAATTATGTCTAAGTCCAGCTTTGGTACATTAGAAGCAACTCTGAAACTTAACCTAAGCGTTTTTCGAAGCTACTTTTTGGCTAACTTCTTATAGGAAGTAGGAGCTCTGAAAATGAACGTGCGCGTCTTTCACTCTTCCCGAGGGACTTAGAAGAATTTTGTGATATTTTTTATTAAAATGGTGTATAAGGGTTTATATATAAATATATTATATAAATATATTTTATGCACTGTATATGAGCTGGCGATTTCTAAGTCTGTGGTTCCGAGAGGGGGTAACCAGGCTCACTAATAAAGGTCAAGCCACTTGGCTGCCAGAATGCCCTGCTTCAGCACAGACCAGAAAGGCATTGTGATAAGCGTATCCCCGGTATAGTCAGGGGTTAATGGGAGTCGTCCCCGTCCCCCCAGTATACGGCCAGAACCATGGACCCGGTACTTGTGGTTCGGACTGTCTCCAACCAGCCATAATGTTGTGAGAGTGAAATTATGTCTAAGTCCAGCTTTGGTACATTAGAAGCAACTCTGAAACTTAACCTAAGCGTTTTTCGAAGCTACTTTTTGGCTAACTTCTTATAGGAAGTAGGAGCTCTGAAAATGAACGTGCGCGTCTTTCACTCTTCCCGAGGGACTTAGAAGAATTTTGTGATATTTTTTATTAAAATGGTGTATAAGGGTTTATATATAAATATATTATATAAATATATTTTATGCACTGTATATGAGCTGGCGATTTCTAAGTCTGTGGTTCCGAGAGGGGGTAACCAGGCTCACTAATAAAGGTCAAGCCACTTGGTTGCCAGAATGCCCTGCTTCAGCACAGACCAGAAAGGCATTGTGATAAGCGTATCCCCGGTATAGTCAGGGGTTAAAGGGAGTCGTCCCCGTCCCCCCAGTATACGCCCAGAACCATGGACCCGGTACTTGTTGTTCGGACTGTCTCCAACCAGCCATAATGTTGTGAGAGTGAAATTATGTCTAAGTCCAGCTTTGGTACATTAGAAGCAACTCTGAAACTTAACCTAAGCGTTTTTCGAAGCTACTTTTTGGCTAACTTCTTATAGGAAGGTCTAGGAGCTCTGAAAATGAACGTGCGCGTCTTTCACTCTTCCCGAGGGACTTAGAAGAATTTTGTGATATTTTTTATTAAAATGGTGTATAAGGGTTTATATATAAATATATTATATAAATATATTTTATGCACTGTATATGAGCTGGCGATTTCTAAGTCTGTGGTTCCGAGAGGGAGTAACCAGGCTTACTAATAAAGGTCAAGCCACTTGGCTGCCAGAATGCCCTGCTTCAGCACAGACCAGAAAGGCATTGTGATAAGCGTATCCCCGGTATAGTCAGGGGTTAATGGGAGTCGTCCCCGTCCCCCCAGTATACGCCCAGAACCATGGACCCGGTGCTTGTGGTTCGGACTGTCTCCAACCAGCCATAATGTTGTGAGAGTGAAATTATGTCTAAGTCCAGCTTTGGTACATTAGAAGCAACTCTGAAACTTAACCTAAGCGTTTTTCGAAGCTACTTTTTGGCTAACTTCTTATAGGAAGGTCTAGGAGCTCTGAAAATGAACGTGCGCGTCTTTCACTCTTCCCGAGGGACTTAGAAGAATTTTGTGATATTTTTTATTAAAATGGTGTATAAGGGTATATATATATAAATATATTGTATGCACTGTATATGAGCTTGCGATTTCTAAGTCTGTGGTTCCGAGAGGGAGTAACCAGGCTTACTAATAAAGGTCAAGCCACTTGGCTGCCAGAATGCCCTGCTTCAGCACAGACCAGAAAGGCATTGTGATAAGCGTATCCCCGGTATAGTCAGGGGTTAATGGGAGTCGTCCCCGTCCCCCCAGTATACGCCCAGAACCATGGACCCGGTACTTGTGGTTCGGACTGTCTCCAACCAGCCATAATGTTGTGAGAGTGAAATTATGTCTAAGTCCAGCTTTGGTACATTAGAAGCAACTCTGAAACTTAACCTAAGCGTTTTTCGAAGCTACTTTTTGGCTAACTTCTTATAGGAAGGTCTAGGAGCTCTGAAAATGAATGTGCGCGTCTTTCACTCTTCCAGAGGGACTTAGAAGAATTTTGTGATATTTTTTATTAAAATGGTGTATAAGGGTATATATATATATATATATATATATATATATATATATATATATATATATTTTATGCACTGTATATGAGCTGGCGATTTCTAAGTCTGTGGTTCCGAGAGGGGGTAACCAGGCTCACAAATAAAGGTCAAGCCACTTGGCTGCCAGAATGCCCTGCTTCAGCACAGACCAGAAAGGCATTGTGATAAGCGTATCCCCGTATAGTCAGGGGTTAATGGGAGTCGTCCCCATCCCCCCAGTATACGGCCAGAACCATGGACCCGGTACTTGTGGTTCGGACTGTCTCCAACCAGCCATAATGTTGTGAGAGTGAAATTATGTCTAAGTCGAGCTTTGGTACATTAGAAGCAACTCTGAAACTTAACCTAAGCGTTTTTCGAAGCTACTTTTTGGCTAACTTCTTATAGAAAGTAGGAGCTCTGAAAATGAACGTGCGCGTCTTTCACTCTTCCCGAGGGACTTAGAAGAATTTTGTGATATTTTTTATTAAAATGGTGTATAAGGGTTTATTTATAAATATATTATATAAATATATTTTATGCACTGTATATGAGCTGGCGATTTCTAAGTCTGTGGTTCCGAGAGGGAGTAACCAGGCTTACTAATAAAGGTCAAGCCACTTGGCTGCCAGAATGCCCTGCTTCAGCACAGACCAGAAAGGCATTGTGATAAGCGTATCCCCGGTATAGTCAGGGGTTAAAGGGAGTCGTCCCCGTCCCCCCAGTATACGCCCAGAACCATGGACCCGGTACTTGTTGTTCGGACTGTCTCCAACCAGCCATAATGTTGTGAGAGTGAAATTATGTCTAAGTCCAGCTTTGGTACATTAGAAGCAACTCTGAAACTTAACCTAAGCGTTTTTCGAAGCTACTTTTTGGCTAACTTCTTATAGGAAGGTCTAGGAGCTCTGAAAATGAACGTGCGCGTCTTTCACTCTTCCCGAGGGACTTAGAAGAATTTTGTGATATTTTTTATTAAAATGGTGTACAAGGGTTTATATATAAATATATTATATAAATATATTTTATGCACTGTATATGAGCTGGCGATTTCTAAGTCTGTGGTTCCGAGAGGGAGTAACCAGGCTTACTAATAAAGGTCAAGCCACTTGGCTGCCAGAATGCCCTGCTTCAGCACAGACCAGAAAGGCATTGTGATAAGCGTATCCCCGGTATAGTCAGGGGTTAATGGGAGTCGTCCCCGTCCCCCCAGTATACGCCCAGAACCATGGACCCGGTACTTGTGGTTCGGACTGTCTCCAACCAGCCATAATGTTGTGAGAGTGAAATTATGTCTAAGTCCAGCTTTGGTACATTAGAAGCAACTCTGAAACTTAACCTAAGCGTTTTTCGAAGCTACTTTTTGGCTAACTTCTTATAGGAAGGTCTAGGAGCTCTGAAAATGAACGTGCGCGTCTTTCACTCTTCCCGAGGGACTTAGAAGAATTTTGTGATATTTTTTATTAAAATGGTGTATAAGGGTATATATATATAAATATATTGTATGCACTGTATATGAGCTTGCGATTTCTAAGTCTGTGGTTCCGAGAGGGAGTAACCAGGCTTACTAATAAAGGTCAAGCCACTTGGCTGCCAGAATGCCCTGCTTCAGCACAGACCAGAAAGGCATTGTGATAAGCGTATCCCCGGTATAGTCAGGGGTTAATGGGAGTCGTCCCCGTCCCCCCAGTATACGCCCAGAACCATGGACCCGGTACTTGTGGTTCGGACTGTCTCCAACCAGCCATAATGTTGTGAGAGTGAAATTATGTCTAAGTCCAGCTTTGGTACATTAGAAGCAACTCTGAAACTTAACCTAAGCGTTTTTCGAAGCTACTTTTTGGCTAACTTCTTATAGGAAGGTCTAGGAGCTCTGAAAATGAATGTGCGCGTCTTTCACTCTTCCCGAGGGACTTAGAAGAATTTTGTGATATTTTTTATTAAAATGGTGTATAAGGGTATATATATATATTTTATGCACTGTATATGAGCTGGCGATTTCTAAGTCTGTGGTTCCGAGAGGGGGTAACCAGGCTCACTAATAAAGGTCAAGCCACTTGGCTGCCAGAATGCCCTGCTTCAGCACAGACCAGAAAGGCATTGTGATAAGCGTATCCCCGGTATAGTCAGGGGTTAATGGGAGTCGTCCCCGTCCCCCCAGTATACGGCCAGAACCATGGACCCGGTACTTGTGGTTCGGACTGTCTCCAACCAGCCATAATGTTGTGAGAGTGAAATTATGTCTAAGTCCAGCTTTGGTACATTAGAAGCAACTCTGAAACTTAACCTAAGCGTTTTTCGAAGCTACTTTTTGGCTAACTTCTTATAGGAAGTAGGAGCTCTGAAAATGAACGTGCGCGTCTTTCACTCTTCCCGAGGGACTTAGAAGAATTTTGTGATATTTTTTATTAAAATGGTGTATAAGGGTTTATATATAAATATATTATATAAATATATTTTATGCACTGTATATGAGCTGGCGATTTCTAAGTCTGTGGTTCCGAGAGGGGGTAACCAGGCTCACTAATAAAGGTCAAGCCACTTGGCTGCCAGAATGCCCTGCTTCAGCACAGACCAGAAAGGCATTGTGATAAGCGTATCCCCGGTATAGTCAGGGGTTAATGGGAGTCGTCCCCGTCCCCCCAGTATACGCCCAGAACCATGGACCCGGTACTTGTGGTTCGGACTGTCTCCAACCAGGCATAATGTTGTGAGAGTGAAATTATGTCTAAGTCCAGCTTTGGTACATTAGAAGCAACTCTGAAACTTAACCTAAGCGTTTTTCGAAGCTACTTTTTGGCTAACTTCTTATAGGAAGTAGGAGCTCTGAAAATGAACGTGCGCGTCTTTCACTCTTCCCGAGGGACTTAGAAGAATTTTGTGATATTTTTTATTAAAATGGTGTATAAGTGTTTATATATAAATATATTATATAAATATATTTTATGCACTGTATATGAGCTGGCGATTTCTAAGTCTGTGGTTCCGAGAGGGGGTAACCAGGCTCACTAATAAAGGTCAAGCCACTTGGTTGCCAGAATGCCCTGCTTCAGCACAGACCAGAAAGGCATTGTGATAAGCGTATCCCCGGTATAGTCAGGGGTTAAAGGGAGTCGTCCCCGTCCCCCCAGTATACGCCCAGAACCATGGACCCGGTACTTGTGGTTCGGACTGTCTCCAACCAGCCATAATGTTGTGAGAGTGAAATTATGTCTAAGTCCAGCTTTGGTACATTAGAAGCAACTCTGAAACTTAACCTAAGCGTTTTTCGAAGCTACTTTTTGGCTAACTTCTTATAGGAAGGTCTAGGAGCTCTGAAAATGAATGTGCGCGTCTTTCACTCTTCCCGAGGGACTTAGAAGAATTTTGTGATATTTTTTATTAAAATGGTGTATAAGGGTATATATATATATTTTATGCACTGTATATGAGCTGGCGATTTCTAAGTCTGTGGTTCCGAGAGGGGGTAACCAGGCTCACTAATAAAGGTCAAGCCACTTGGCTGCCAGAATGCCCTGCTTCAGCACAGACCAGAAAGGCATTGTGATAAGCGTATCCCCGGTATAGTCAGGGGTTAATGGGAGTCGTCCCCGTCCCCCCAGTATACGGCCAGAACCATGGACCCGGTACTTGTGGTTCGGACTGTCTCCAACCAGCCATAATGTTGTGAGAGTGAAATTATGTCTAAGTCCAGCTTTGGTACATTAGAAGCAACTCTGAAACTTAACCTAAGCGTTTTTCGAAGCTACTTTTTGGCTAACTTCTTATAGGAAGTAGGAGCTCTGAAAATGAACGTGCGCGTCTTTCACTCTTCCCGAGGGACTTAGAAGAATTTTGTGATATTTTTTATTAAAATGGTGTATAAGGGTTTATATATAAATATATTATATAAATATATTTTATGCACTGTATATGAGCTGGCGATTTCTAAGTCTGTGGTTCCGAGAGGGGGTAACCAGGCTCACTAATAAAGGTCAAGCCACTTGGCTGCCAGAATGCCCTGCTTCAGCACAGACCAGAAAGGCATTGTGATAAGCGTATCCCCGGTATAGTCAGGGGTTAATGGGAGTCGTCCCCGTCCCCCCAGTATACGCCCAGAACCATGGACCCGGTACTTGTGGTTCGGACTGTCTCCAACCAGGCATAATGTTGTGAGAGTGAAATTATGTCTAAGTCCAGCTTTGGTACATTAGAAGCAACTCTGAAACTTAACCTAAGCGTTTTTCGAAGCTACTTTTTGGCTAACTTCTTATAGGAAGTAGGAGCTCTGAAAATGAACGTGCGCGTCTTTCACTCTTCCCGAGGGACTTAGAAGAATTTTGTGATATTTTTTATTAAAATGGTGTATAAGTGTTTATATATAAATATATTATATAAATATATTTTATGCACTGTATATGAGCTGGCGATTTCTAAGTCTGTGGTTCCGAGAGGGGGTAACCAGGCTCACTAATAAAGGTCAAGCCACTTGGTTGCCAGAATGCCCTGCTTCAGCACAGACCAGAAAGGCATTGTGATAAGCGTATCCCCGGTATAGTCAGGGGTTAAAGGGAGTCGTCCCCGTCCCCCCAGTATACGCCCAGAACCATGGACCCGGTACTTGTGGTTCGGACTGTCTCCAACCAGCCATAATGTTGTGAGAGTGAAATTATGTCTAAGTCCAGCTTTGGTACATTAGAAGCAACTCTGAAACTTAACCTAAGCGTTTTTCGAAGCTACTTTTTGGCTAACTTCTTATAGGAAGGTCTAGGAGCTCTGAAAATGAACGTGCGCGTCTTT
This sequence comes from Ascaphus truei, assembly GCF_040206685.1. Taxonomy (NCBI): domain Eukaryota; kingdom Metazoa; phylum Chordata; class Amphibia; order Anura; family Ascaphidae; genus Ascaphus; species Ascaphus truei. The sequence goes on from NC_134483.1 coordinate 282,512,867, forward strand.
CACTCTTCCCGAGGGACTTAGAAGAATTTTGTGATATTTTTTATTAAAATGGTGTATAAGGGTTTATATATAAATATATTATATAAATATATTTTATGCACTGTATATGAGCTGGCGATTTCTAAGTCTGTGGTTCCGAGAGGGGGTAACCAGGCTCACTAATAAAGGTTTAGCCACTTGGCTGCCAGAATGCCCTGCTTCAGCACAGACCAGAAAGGCATTGTGATAAGCGTATCCCCGGTATAGTCAGGGGTTAATGGGAGTCGTCCCCGTCCCCCCAGTATACGCCCAGAACCATGGACCCGGTACTTGTGGTTCGGACTGTCTCCAACCAGCCATAATGTTGTGAGAGTGAAATTATGTCTAAGTCCAGCTTTGGTACATTAGAATCAACTCTGAAACTTAACCTAAGCGTTTTTCGAAGCTACTTTTTGGCTAACTTCTTATAGGAAAGTCTAGGAGCTCTGAAAATGAATGTGCGCGTCTTTCACTCTTCCAGAGGGACTTAGAAGAATTTTGTGATATTTTTTATTAAAATGGTGTATAAGGGTATATATATATATATATATATATATATATATATATATTTTATGCACTGTATATGAGCTGGCGATTTCTAAGTCTGTGGTTCCGAGAGGGGGTAACCAGGCTCACAAATAAAGGTCAAGATTCTTGGCTGCCAGAATGCCCTGCTTCAGCACAGACCAGAAAGGCATTGTGATAAGTGTATCCCCGTATAGTCAGGGGTTAATGGGAGTCGTCCCCATCCCCCCAGTATACGGCCAGAACCATGGACCCGGTACTTGTGGTTCGGACTGTCTCCAACCAGCCATAATGTTGTGAGAGTGAAATTATGTCTAAGTCCAGCTTTGGTACATTAGAAGCAACTCTGAAACTTAACCTAAGCGTTTTTCGAAGCTACTTTTTGGCTAACTTCTTATAGAAAGTAGGAGCTCTGAAAATGAACGTGCGCGTCTTTCACTCTTCCCGAGGGACTTAGAAGAATTTTGTGATATTTTTTATTAAAATGGTGTATAAGGGTTTATATATAAATATATTATATAAATATATTTTATGCACTGTATATGAGCTGGCGATTTCTAAGTCTGTGGTTCCGAGAGGGGGTAACCAGGCTCACTAATAAAGGTTTAGCCACTTGGCTGCCAGAATGCCCTGCTTCAGCACAGACCAGAAAGGCATTGTGATAAGCGTATCCCCGGTATAGTCAGGGGTTAATGGGAGTCGTCCCCGTCCCCCCAGTATACACCCAGAACCATGGACCCGGTACTTGTGGTTCGGACTGTCTCCAACCAGCCATAATGTTGTGAGAGTGAAATTATGTCTAAGTCCAGCTTTGGTACATTAGAAGCAACTCTGAAACTTAACCTAAGCGTTTTTCGAAGCTACTTTTTGGCTAACTTCTTATAGGAAGGTCTAGGAGCTCTGATAATGAATGTGCGCGTCTTTCACTCTTCCCGAGGGACTTAGAAGAATTTTGTGATATTTTTTATTAAAATGGTGTATAAGGGTATATATATATATTTTATGCATTGTATATGAGCTGGCGATTTCTAAGTCTGTGGTTCCGAGAGGGGGTAACCAGGCTCACTAATAAAGGTCAAGCCACTTGGCTGCCAGAATGCCCTGCTTCAGCACAGACCAGAAAGGCATTGTGATAAGCGTATCCCCGGTATAGTCAGGGGTTAATGGGAGTCGTCCCCGTCCCCCCAGTATACGGCCAGAACCATGGACCCGGTACTTGTGGTTCGGACTGTCTCCAACCAGCCATAGTGTTGTGAGAGTGAAATTATGTCTAAGTCCAGCTTTGGTACATTAGAAGCAACTCTGAAACTTAACCTAAGCGTTTTTCGAAGCTACTTTTTGGCTAACTTCTTATAGGAAGTAGGAGCTCTGAAAATGAACGTGCGCGTCTTTCACTCTTCCCGAGGGACTTAGAAGAATTTTGTGATATTTTTTATTAAAATGGTGTATAAGGGTTTATATATAAATATATTATATAAATATATTTTATGCACTGTATATGAGCTGGCGATTTCTAAGTCTGTGGTTCCGAGAGGGGGTAACCAGGCTCACTAATAAAGGTCAAGCCACTTGGCTGCCAGAATGCCCTGCTTCAGCACAGACCAGAAAGGCATTGTGATAAGCGTATCCCCGGTATAGTCAGGGGTTAATGGGAGTCGTCCCCGACCCCCAGTATACGGCCAGAACCATGGACCCGGTACTTGTGGTTCGGACTGTCTCCAACCAGCCATAATGTTGTGAGAGTGAAATTATGTCTAAGTCCAGCTTTGGTACATTAGAAGCAACTCTGAAACTTAACCTAAGCGTTTTTCGAAGCTACTTTTTGGCTAACTTCTTATAGGAAGTAGGAGCTCTGAAAATGAACGTGCGCGTCTTTCACTCTTCCCGAGGGACTTAGAAGAATTTTGTGATATTTTTTATTAAAATGGTGTATAAGGGTTTATATATAAATATATTATATAAATATATTTTATGCACTGTATATGAGCTGGCGATTTCTAAGTCTGTGGTTCCGAGAGGGGGTAACCAGGCTCACTAATAAAGGTCAAGCTACTTGGTTGCCAGAATGCCCTGCTTCAGCACAGACCAGAAAGGCATTGTGATAAGCGTATCCCCGGTATAGTCAGGGGTTAAAGGGAGTCGTCCCCGTCCCCCCAGTATACGCCCAGAACCATGGACCCGGTACTTGTGGTTCGGACTGTCTCCAACCAGCCATAATGTTGTGAGAGTGAAATTATGTCTAAGTCCAGCTTTGGTACATTAGAAGCAACTCTGAAACTTAACCTAAGCGTTTTTCGAAGCTACTTTTTGGCTAACTTCTTATAGGAAGGTCTAGGAGCTCTGAAAATGAACGTGCGCGTCTTTCACTCTTCCCGAGGGACTTAGAAGAATTTTGTGATATTTTTTATTAAAATGGTGTATAAGGGTTTATATATAAATATATTATATAAATATATTTTATGCACTGTATATGAGCTGGCGATTTCTAAGTCTGTGGTTCCGAGAGGGGGTAACCAGGCTCACTAATAAAGGTCAAGCCACTTGGCTGCCAGAATGCCCTGCTTAAGCACAGACCAGAAAGGCATTGTGATAAGCGTATCCCCGGTATAGTCAGGGGTTAATGGGAGTCGTCCCCGTCCCCCCAGTATACGCCCAGAACCATGGACCCGGTACTTGTGGTTCGGACTGTCTCCAACCAGCCATAATGTTGTGAGAGTGAAATTATGTCTAAGTCCAGCTTTGGTACATTAGAAGCAACTCTGAAACTTAACCTAAGCGTTTTTCGAAGCTACTTTTTGGCTAACTTCTTATAGGAAGTAGGAGCTCTGAAAATGAACGTGCGCGTCTTTCACTCTTCCCGAGGGACTTAGAAGAATTTTGTGATATTTTTTTTAAAATGGTGTATAAGTGTTTATATATAAATATATTATATAAATATATTTTATGCACTGTATATGAGCTGGCGATTTCTAAGTCTGTGGTTCCGAGAGGGGGTAACCAGGCTCACTAATAAAGGTCAAGCCACTTGGCTGCCAGAATGCCCTGCTTAAGCACAGACCAGAAAGGCATTGTGATAAGCGTATCCCCGGTATAGTCAGGGGTTAATGGGAGTCGTCCCCGTCCCCCCAGTATACGCCCAGAACCATGGACCCGGTACTTGTGGTTCGGACTGTCTCCAACCAGCCATAATGTTGTGAGAGTGAAATTATGTCTAAGTCCAGCTTTGGTACATTAGAAGCAACTCTGAAACTTAACCTAAGCGTTTTTCGAAGCTACTTTTTGGCTAACTTCTTATAGGAAGTAGGAGCTCTGAAAATGAACGTGCGCGTCTTTCACTCTTCCCGAGGGACTTAGAAGAATTTTGTGATATTTTTTATTAAAATGGTGTATAAGGGTTTATATATAAATATATTATATAAATATATTTTATGCACTGTATATGAGCTGGCGATTTCTAAGTCTGTGGTTCCGAGAGGGGGTAACCAGGCTCACTAATAAAGGTCAAGCCACTTGGCTGCCAGAATGCCCTGCTTCAGCACAGACCAGAAAGGCATTGTGATAAGCGTATCCCCGGTATAGTCAGGGGTTAATGGGAGTCGTCCCCGTCCCCCCAGTATACGCCCAGAACCATGGACCCGGTACTTGTGGTTCGGACTGTCTCCAACCAGCCATAATGTTGTGAGAGTGAAATTATGTCTAAGTCCAGCTTTGGTACATTAGAAGCAACTCTGAAACTTAACCTAAGCGTTTTTCGAAGCTACTTTTTGGCTAGCTTCTTATAGGAAGTAGGAGCTCTGAAAATGAACGTGCGCGTCTTTCACTCTTCCCGAGGGACTTAGAAGAATTTTGTGATATTTTTTATTAAAATGGTGTATAAGTGTTTATATATAAATATATTATATAAATATATTTTATGCACTGTATATGAGCTGGCGATTTCTAAGTCTGTGGTTCCGAGAGGGGGTAACCAGGCTCACTAATAAAGGTCAAGCCACTTGGTTGCCAGAATGCCCTGCTTCAGCACAGACCAGAAAGGCATTGTGATAAGCGTATCCCCGGTATAGTCAGGGGTTAAAGGGAGTCGTCCCCGTCCACCCAGTATACGCCCAGAACCATGGACCCGGTACTTGTGGTTCGGACTGTCTCCAACCAGCCATAATGTTGTGAGAGTGAAATTATGTCTAAGTCCAGCTTTGGTACATTAGAAGCAACTCTGAAACTTAACCTAAGCGTTTTTCGAAGCTACTTTTTGGCTAACTTCTTATAGGAAGGTCTAGGAGCTCTGAAAATGAACGTGCGCGTCTTTCACTCTTCCCGAGGGACTTAGAAGAATTTTGTGATATTTTTTATTAAAATGGTGTATAAGGGTTTATATATAAATATATTATATAAATATATTTTATGCACTGTATATGAGCTGGCGATTTCTAAGTCTGTGGTTCCGAGAGGGGGTAACCAGGCTCACTAATAAAGGTCAAGCCACTTGGCTGCCAGAATGCCCTGCTTCAGCACAGACCAGAAAGGCATTGTGATAAGCGTATCCCCGGTATAGTCAGGGGTTAATGGGAGTCGTCCCCGTCCCCCCAGTATACGCCCAGAACCATGGACCCGGTACTTGTGGTTCGGACTGTCTCCAACCAGCCATAATGTTGTGAGAGTGAAATTATGTCTAAGTCCAGCTTTGGTACATTAGAAGCAACTCTGAAACTTAACCTTAGCGTTTTTCGAAGCTACTTTTTGGCTAACTTCTTATAGGAAGTAGGAGCTCTGAAAATGAACGTGCGCGTCTTTCACTCTTCCCGAGGGACTTAGAAGAATTTTGTGATATTTTTTATTAAAATGGTGTATAAGTGTTTATATATAAATATATTATATAAATATATTTTATGCACTGTATACTGCACCGACACACTTTATTCGAGCAAATACCCGGTATGTACCTGGCAGATACCTGGAATGCGCCGCTCCTAACCTCTGGCAAGCCCCGTTGCATTTGCCTTCCCAGCCTGGGTTCATGCCTGGCTGATGGGCGGCTGATCTGTTAAATGATAATGATTAGGATTTAATAGGCTGCAATGCTTCACGTGTCTACCAGATGGCATAAATTCATGAATTGTAATGCAGTATATATATATATGTACTGTGCAGTATTGCAGCCAGCGGGAATAAAATGCTTCAATCCCTGCCGGAAAATAACTCAATGCACTCGGGCAGAAAACAGTCACAAACCTCAAAACACCCGGGTATACCCGAATTCGTGGGACTAGCCGAGCTCGAATAAAGTGTGTCGCCAGTGTATGAGCTGGCGATTTCTAAGTCTGTGGTTCCGAGAGGGGGTAACCAGGCTCACTAATAAAGGTCAAGCCACTTGGTTGCCAGAATGCCCTGCTTCAGCACAGACCAGAAAGGCATTGTGATAAGCGTATCCCCGGTATAGTCAGGGGTTAAAGGGAGTCGTCCCCGTCCCCCCAGTATACGCCCAGAACCATGGACCCGGTACTTGTGGTTCGGACTGTCTCCAACCAGCATAATGTTGTGAGAGTGAAATTATGTCTAAGTCCAGCTTTGGTACATTAGAAGCAACTCTGAAACTTAACCTAAGCGTTTTTCGAAGCTACTTTTTGGCTAACTTCTTATAGGAAGTAGGAGCTCTGAAAATGAACGTGCGCGTCTTTCACTCTTCCCGAGGGACTTAGAAGAATTTTGTGATATTTTTTATTAAAATGGTGTATAAGTGTTTATATATAAATATATTATATAAATATATTTTATGCACTGTATATGAGCTGGCGATTTCTAAGTCTGTGGTTCCGAGAGGGGGTAACCAGGCTCACTAATAAAGGTCAAGCCACTTGGTTGCCAGAATGCCCTGCTTCAGCACAGACCAGAAAGGCATTGTGATAAGCGTATCCCCGGTATAGTCAGGGGTTAAAGGGAGTCGTCCCCGTCCCCCCAGTATACGCCCAGAACCATGGACCCGGTACTTGTGGTTCGGACTGTCTCCAACCAGCCATAATGTTGTGAGAATGAAATTATGTCTAAGTCCAGCTTTGGTACATTAGAAGCAACTCTGAAACTTAACCTAAGCGTTTTTCGAAGCTACTTTTTGGCTAACTTCTTATAGGAAGGTCTAGGAGCTCTGAAAATGAACGTGCGCGTCTTTCACTCTTCCCGAGGGACTTAGAAGAATTTTGTGATATTTTTTATTAAAATGGTGTATAAGGGTTTATATATAAATATATTATATAAATATATTTTATGCACTGTATATGAGCTGGCGATTTCTAAGTCTGTGGTTCCGAGAGGGGGTAACCAGGCTCACTAATAAAGGTCAAGCCACTTGGCTGCCAGAATGCCCTGCTTAAGCACAGACCAGAAAGGCATTGTGATAAGCGTATCCCCGGTATAGTCAGGGGTTAATGGGAGTCGTCCCCGTCCCCCCAGTATACGCCCAGAACCATGGACCCGGTACTTGTGGTTCGGACTGTCTCCAACCAGCCATAATGTTGTGAGAGTGAAATTATGTCTAAGTCCAGCTTTGGTACATTAGAAGCAACTCTGAAACTTAACCTAAGCGTTTTTCGAAGCTACTTTTTGGCTAACTTCTTATAGGAAGTAGGAGCTCTGAAAATGAACGTGCGCGTCTTTCACTCTTCCCGAGGGACTTAGAAGAATTTTGTGATATTTTTTATTAAAATGGTGTATAAGTGTTTATATATAAATATATTATATAAATATATTTTATGCACTGTATATGAGCTGGCGATTTCTAAGTCTGTGGTTCCGAGAGGGGGTAACCAGGCTCACTAATAAAGGTCAAGCCACTTGGTTGCCAGAATGCCCTGCTTCAGCACAGACCAGAAAGGCATTGTGATAAGTGTATCCCCGGTATAGTCAGGGGTTAAAGGGAGTCGTCCCCGTCCCCCCAGTATACGCCCAGAACCATGGACCCGGTACTTGTGGTTCGGACTGTCTCCAACCAGCCATAATGTTGTGAGAGTGAAATTATGTCTAAGTCCAGCTTTGGTACATTAGAAGCAACTCTGAAACTTAACCTAAGCGTTTTTCGAAGCTACTTTTTGGCTAACTTCTTATAGGAAGGTCTAGGAGCTCTGAAAATGAACGTGCGCGTCTTTCACTCTTCCCGAGGGACTTTTAAGAATTGTGTGATATTTTTTATTAAAATGGTGTATAAGGGTATATATATATATATATATATTTTATGCACTGTATATGAGCTTGCGATTTCTAAGTCTGTGGTTCCGAGAGGGGGTAACCAGGCTCACTAATAAAGGTCAAGCCACTTGGCTGCCAGAATGCCCTGCTTCAGCACAGACCAGAAAGGCATTGTGATAAGCGTATCCCCGGTATAGTCAGGGGTTAATGGGTGTCGTCCCCATCCCCCCAGTATACGCCCAGAACCATGGACCCGGTACTTGTGGTTCGGACTGTCTCCAACCAGCCATAATGTTGTGAGAGTGAAATTATGTCTAAGTCCAGCTTTGGTACATTAGAAGCAACTCTGAAACTTAACCTAAACGTTTTTCGAAGCTACTTTTTGGCTAACTTCTTATAGGAAGGTCTAGGAGCTCTCAAAATGAACGTGCGCGTCTATCACTCTTTCCGAGGGACTTAGAAGAATTTTGTGATATTTTTTATTAAAATGGTGTATAAGGGTATACTGTATATATATATATATATATTTTATGCACTGTATATGAGCTGGCGATTTCTAAGTCTGTGGTTCCGAGAGGGGGTAACCAGGCTCACTAATAAAGGTCAAGCCACTTGGCTGCCAGAATGCCCTGCTTCAGCACAGACCAGAAAGGCATTGTGATAAGCGTATCCCCGGTATAGTCAGGGGTTAATGGGAGTCGTCCCCGTCCCCCCAGTATACGGCCAGAACCATGGACCCGGTACTTGTGGTTCGGACTGTCTCCAACCAGCCATAATGTTGTGAGAGTGAAATTATGTCTAAGTCCAGCTTTGGTACATTAGAAGCAACTGTGAAACTTAACCTAAGCGTTTTTCGAAGCTACTTTTTGGCTAACATCTTATAGGAAGTAGGAGCTCTGAAAATGAACGTGCGCGTCTTTCACTCTTCCCGAGCGACTTAGAAGAATTTTGTGATATTTTTTATTAAAATGGTGTATAAGTGTTTATATATAAATATATTATATAAATATATTTTATGCACTGTATATGAGCTGGCGATTTCTAAGTCTGTGGTTCCGAGAGGGGGTAACCAGGCTCACTAATAAAGGTCAAGCCACTTGGTTGCCAGAATGCCCTGCTTCAGCACAGACCAGAAAGGCATTGTGATAAGTGTATCCCCGGTATAGTCAGGGGTTAAAGGGAGTCGTCCCCGTCCCCCCAGTATACGCCCAGAACCATGGACCCGGTACTTGTGGTTCGGACTGTCTCCAACCAGCCATAATGTTGTGAGAGTGAAATTATGTCTAAGTCCAGCTTTGGTACATTAGAAGCAACTCTGAAACTTAACCTAAGCGTTTTTCGAAGCTACTTTTTGGCTAACTTCTTATAGGAAGGTCTAGGAGCTCTGAAAATGAACGTGCGCGTCTTTCACTCTTCCCGAGGGACTTTTAAGAATTGTGTGATATTTTTTATTAAAATGGTGTATAAGGGTATATATATATATATATTTTATGCACTGTATATGAGCTTGCGATTTCTAAGTCTGTGGTTCCGAGAGGGGGTAACCAGGCTCACTAATAAAGGTCAAGCCACTTGGCTGCCAGAATGCCCTGCTTCAGCACAGACCAGAAAGGCATTGTGATAAGCGTATCCCCGGTATAGTCAGGGGTTAATGGGAGTCGTCCCCGTCCCCCCAGTATACGCCCAGAACCATGGACCCGGTACTTGTGGTTCGGACTGTCTCCAACCAGCCATAATGTTGTGAGAGTGAAATTATGTCTAAGTCCAGCTTTGGTACATTAGAAGCAACTCTGAAACTTAACCTAAGCGTTTTTCGAAGCTACTTTTTGGCTAACTTCTTATAGGAAGGTCTAGGAGCTCTCAAAATGAACGTGCGCGTCTATCACTCTTTCCGAGGGACTTAGAAGAATTTTGTGATATTTTTTATTAAAATGGTGTATAAGGGTATACTGTATATATATATATATATTTTATGCACTGTATATGAGCTGGCGATTTCTAAGTCTGTGGTTCCGAGAGGGGGTAACCAGGCTCACTAATAAAGGTCAAGCCACTTGGCTGCCAGAATGCCCTGCTTCAGCACAGACCAGAAAGGCATTGTGATAAGCGTATCCCCGGTATAGTCAGGGGTTAATGGGAGTTGTCCCCGTCCCCCCAGTATACGGCCAGAACCATGGACCCGGTACTTGTGGTTCGGACTGTCTCCAACCAGCCATAATGTTGTGAGAGTGAAATTATGTCTAAGTCCAGCTTTGGTACATTAGAAGCAACTCTGAAACTTAACCTAAGCGTTTTTCGAAGCTACTTTTTGGCTAACATCTTATAGGAAGTAGGAGCTCTGAAAATGAACGTGCGCGTCTTTCACTCTTCCCGAGCGACTTAGAAGAATTTTGTGATATTTTTTATTAAAATGGTGTATAAGTGTTTATATATAAATATATTATATAAATATATTTTATGCACTGTATATGAGCTGGCGATTTCTAAGTCTGTGGTTCCGAGAGGGGGTAACCAGGCTCACTAATAAAGGTCAAGCCACTTGGTTGCCAGAATGCCCTGCTTCAGCACAGACCAGAAAGGCATTGTGATAAGTGTATCCCCGGTATAGTCAGGGGTTAAAGGGAGTCGTCCCCGTCCCCCCAGTATACGCCCAGAACCATGGACCCGGTACTTGTGGTTCGGACTGTCTCCAACCAGCCATAATGTTGTGAGAGTGAAATTATGTCTAAGTCCAGCTTTGGTACATTAGAAGCAACTCTGAAACTTAACCTAAGCGTTTTTCGAAGCTACTTTTTGGCTAACTTCTTATAGGAAGGTCTAGGAGCTCTGAAAATGAACGTGCGCGTCTTTCACTCTTCCCGAGGGACTTAGAAGAATTGTGTGATATTTTTTATTAAAATGGTGTATAAGGGTATATATATACAGTATATATATATTTTATGCACTGTATATGAGCTTGCGATTTCTAAGTCTGTGGTTCCGAGAGGGGGTAACCAGGCTCACTAATAAAGGTCAAGCCACTTGGCTGCCAGAATGCCCTGCTTCAGCACAGACCAGAAATGCATTGTGATAAGCGTATCCCCGGTATAGTCAGGGGTTAATGGGAGTCGTCCCCTTCCCCCAGTATACGCCCAGAACCATGGACCCGGTACTTGTGGTTCGGACTGTCTCCAACCAGCCATAATGTTGTGAGAGTGAAATTATGTCTAAGTCCAGCTTTGGTACATTAGAAGCAACTCTGAAACTTAACCTAAGCGTTTTTCGAAGCTACTTTTTGGCTAACTTCTTATAGGAAGGTCTAGGAGCTCTCAAAATGAACGTGCGCGTCTATCACTCTTCCCGAGGGACTTAGAAGAATTTTGTGATATTTTTTATTAAAATGGTGTATAAGGGTATATATACTGTATATATATATATATTTTATGCACTGTATATGAGCTGGCGATTTCTAAGTCTGTGGTTCCGAGAGGGGGTAACCAGGCTCACTAATAAAGGTTTAGCCACTTGGCTGCCAGAATGCCCTGCTTCAGCACAGACCAGAAAGGCATTGTGATAAGCGTATCCCCGGTATAGTCAGGGGTTAATGGGAGTCGTCCCCGTCCCCCCAGTATACGCCCAGAACCATGGACCCGGTACTTGTGGTTCGGACTGTCTCCAACCAGCCATAATGTTGTGAGAGTGAAATTATGTCTAAGTCCAGCTTTGGTACATTAGAAGCAACTCTGAAACTTAACCTAAGCGTTTTTCGAAGCTACTTTTTGGCTAACTTCTTATAGGAAGGTCTAGGAGCTCTGAAAATGAAAGTGCGCGTCTTTCACTCTTCCCGAGGGACTTAGAAGAATTTTGTGATATTTTTTATTAAAATGGTGTATAAGGGTATATATATATATTTTATGCACTGTATATGAGCTGGCGATTTCTAAGTCTGTGGTTCCGAGAGGGGGTAACCAGGCTCACTAATAAAGGTCAAGCCACTTGGCTGCCAGAATGCCCTGCTTCAGCACAGACCAGAAAGGCATTGTGATAAGCGTATCCCCGGTATAGTCAGGGGTTAATGGGAGTCGTCCCCGTCCCCCCAGTATACGCCCAGAACCATGGACCCGGTACTTGTGGTTCGGACTGTCTCCAACCAGCCATAATGTTGTGAGAGTGAAATTATGTCTAAGTCCAGCTTTGGTACATTAGAAGCAACTCTGAAACTTAACCTAAGCGTTTTTCGAAGCTACTTTTTGGCTAAATTCTTATAGGAAGTAGGAGCTCTGAAAATGAACGTGCGCGTCTTTCACTCTTCCCGAGGGACTTAGAAGAATTTTGTGATATTTTTTATTAAAATGGTGTATAAGGGTTTATATATAAATATATTATATAAATATATTTTATGCACTGTATATGAGCTGGCGATTTCTAAGTCTGTGGTTCCGAGAGGGGGTAACCAGGCTCACTAATAAAGGTTTAGCCACTTGGCTGCCAGAATGCCCTGCTTCAGATCAGACCAGAAAGGCATTGTGATAAGCGTATCCCCGGTATAGTCAGGGGTTAATGGGAGTCGTCCCCGTCCCCCCAGTATACGGCCAGAACCATGGACCCGGTACTTGTGGTTCGGACTGTCTCCAACCAGCCATAATGTTGTGAGAGTGAAATTATGTCTAAGTCCAGCTTTGGTACATTAGAAGCAACTCTGAAACTTAACCTAAGCGTTTTTCGAAGCTACTTTTTGGCTAACTTCTTATAGGAAGTAGGAGCTCTGAAAATGAACGTGCGCGTCTTTCACTCTTCCCGAGGGACTTAGAAGAATTTTGTGATATTTTTTATTAAAATGGTGTATAAGGGTATATATATATATTTTATGCACTGTATATGAGCTGGCGATTTTTAAGTCTGTGGTTCCGAGAGGGGGTAACCAGGCTCACTAATAAAGGTCAAGCCACTTGGCTGCCAGAATGCCCTGCTTCAGCACAGACCAGAAAGGCATTGTGATAAGCGTATCCCCGGTATAGTCAGGGGTTAATGGGAGTCGTCCCCGTCCCCCCAGTATACGGCCAGAACCATGGACCCGGTACTTGTGGTTCGGACTGTCTCCAACCAGCCATAATGTTGTGAGAGTGAAATTATGTCTAAGTCCAGCTTTGGTACATTAGAAGCAACTCTGAAACTTAACCTAAGCGTTTTTCGAAGCTACTTTTTGGCTAACTTCTTATAGGAAGTAGGAGCTCTGAAAATGAACGTGCGCGTCTTTCACTCTTCCCGAGGGACTTAGAAGAATTTTGTGATATTTTTTATTAAAATGGTGTATAAGGGTTTATATATAAATATATTTTATGCACTGTATATGAGCTGGCGATTTCTAAGTCTGTGGTTCCGAGAGGGGGTAACCAGGCTCACTAATAAAGGTTTAGCCACTTGGCTGCCAGAATGCCCTGCTTCAGCACAGACCAGAAAGTCATTGTGATAAGCGTATCCCCGGTATAGTCAGGGGTTAATGGGAGTCGTCCCCGTCCCCACAGTATACGCCCAGAACCATGGACCCGGTACTTGTGGTTCGGACTGTCTCCAACCAGCCATAATGTTGTGAGAGTGAAATTATGTCTAAGTCCAGCTTTGGTACATTAGAAGCAACTCTGAAACTTAACCTAAGCGTTTTTCGAAGCTACTTTTTGGCTAACTTCTTATAGGAAGGTCTAGGAGCTCTCAAAATGAACGTGCGCGTCTATCACTCTTCCCGAGGGACTTAGAAGAATTTTGTGATATTTTTTATTAAAATGGTGTATAAGGGTATATATATATATATATATTTTATGCACTGTATATGAGCTGGCGATTTCTAAGTCTGTGGTTCCGAGAGGGGGTAACCAGGCTCACTAATAAAGGTTTAGCCACTTGGCTGCCAGAATGCCCTGCTTCAGCACAGACCAGAAAGGCATTGTGATAAGCGTATCCCCGGTATAGTCAGGGGTTAATGGGAGTCGTCCCCGTCCCCCCAGTATACGCCCAGAACCATGGACCCGGTACTTGTGGTTCGGACTGTCTCCAACCAGCCATAATGTTGTGAGAGTGAAATTATGTCTAAGTCCAGCTTTGGTACATTAGAAGCAACTCTGAAACTTAACCTAAGCGTTTTTCGAAGCTACTTTTTGGCTAACTTCTTATAGGAAGGTCTAGGAGCTCTGAAAATGAATGTGCGCGTCTTTCACTCTTCCCGAGGGACTTAGAAGAATTTTGTGATATTTTTTATTAAAATGGTGTATAAGGGTATATATATATATTTTATGCACTGTATATGAGCTGGCGATTTCTAAGTCTGTGGTTCCGAGAGGGGGTAACCAGGCTCACTAATAAAGGTCAAGTCACTTGGCTGCCAGAATGCCCTGCTTCAGCACAGACCAGAAAGGCATTGTGATAAGCGTATCCCCGGTATAGTCAGGGGTTAATGGGAGTCGTCCCCGTCCCCCCAGTATACGGCCAGAACCATGGACCCGGTACTTGTGGTTCAGACTGTCTCCATCCAGCCATAATGTTGTGAGAGTGAAATTATGTCTAAGTCCAGCTTTGGTACATTAGAAGAAACTCTGAAACTTAACCTAAGCGTTTTTCGAAGCTACTTTTCGGCTAACTTCTTATAGGAAGGTCTAGGAGCTCTGAAAATGAATGTGCCTGTCTTTCACTCTTCCCGAGGGACTTAGAAGAATTTTGTGATATTTTTTATTAAAATGGTGTATAAGGGTTTATATATAAATATATTATATAAATATATTTTATGCACTGTATATGAGCTGGCGAATTCTAAGTCTGTGGTTCCGAGAGGGAGTAACCAGGCTTACTAATAAAGGTCAAGCCACTTGGCTGCCAGAATGCCCTGCTTCAGCACAGACCAGAAAGGCATTGTGAGAAGCGTATCCCCGGTATAGTCAGGGGTTAATGGGAGTTGTCCCCGTCCCCCCAGTATACGCCCAGAACCATGGACCCGGTACTTGTGGTTCGGACTGTCTCCAACCAGCCATAATGTTGTGAGAGTGAAATTATGTCTAAGTCCAGCTTTGGTACATTAGAAGAAACTCTGAAACTTAACCTAAGCGTTTTTCGAAGCTACTTTTTGGCTAACTTCTTATAGGAAGGTCTAGGAGCTCTGAAAATGAATGTGCCTGTCTTTCACTCTTCCCGAGGGACTTAGAAGAATTTTGTGATATTTTTTATTAAAATGGTGTATAAGGGTATATATATATATATATATATATATATATATATATATATATATATATATATATATATATATATATATATTTTATGCACTGTATATGAGCTGGCGATCTCTAAGTCTGTGGTTCCGAGAGGGGGTAACCAGGCTCACTAATAAAGGTCAAGCCACTTGGCTGCCAGAATGCCCTGCTTCAGCACAGACCAGAAAGGCATTGTGATAAGCGTATCCCCGGTATAGTCAGGGGTTAATGGGAGTCGTCCCCGTCCCCCCAGTATACGCCCAGAACCATGGACCCGGTACTTGTGGTTCGGACTGTCTCCAACCAGCCATAATGTTGTGAGAGTGAAATTATGTCTAAGTCCAGCTTTGGTACATTAGAAGAAACTCTGAAACTTAACCTAAGCGTTTTTCGAAGCTACTTTTTGGCTAACTTCTTATAGGAAGGTCTAGGAGCTCTGAAAATGAATGTGCCTGTCTTTCACTCTTCCCGAGGGACTTAGAAGAATTTTGTGATATTTTTTATTAAAATGGTGTATAAGGGTATATATATATATATATATATATATATATATATATATATATATATATATATATATATATATATATATATATTTTATGCACTGTATATGAGCTGGCGATCTCTAAGTCTGTGGTTCCGAGAGGGGGTAACCAGGCTCACTAATAAAGGTCAAGCCACTTGGTTGCCAGAATGCCCTGCTTCAGCACAGACCAGAAAGGCATTGTGATAAGTGTATCCCCGGTATAGTCAGGGGTTAAAGGGAGTCGTCCCGTCCCCCCAGTATACGCCCAGAACCATGGACCCGGTACTTGTGGTTCGGACTGTCTCCAACCAGCCATAATGTTGTGAGAGTGAAATTATGTCTAAGTCCAGCTTTGGTACATTAGAAGCAACTCTGAAACTTAACCTAAGCGTTTTTCGAAGCTACTTTTTGGCTAACTTCTTATAGGAAGGTCTAGGAGCTCTGAAAATGAACGTGCGCGTCTTTCACTCTTCTCGAGGGACTTAGAAGAATTGTGTGATATTTTTTATTAAAATGGTGTATAAGGGTATATATATATATATATTTTATGCACTGTATATGAGCTTGCGATTTCTAAGTCTGTGGTTCCGAGAGGGGGTAACCAGGCTCACTAATAAAGGTCAAGCCACTTGGCTGCCAGAATGCCCTGCTTCAGCACAGACCAGAAAGGCATTGTGATAAGCGTATCCCCGGTATAGTCAGGGGTTAATGGGAGTCGTCCCCGTCCCCCCAGTATACGCCCAGATCCATGGACCCGGTACTTGTGGTTCGGACTGTCTCCAACCAGCCATAATGTTGTGAGAGTGAAATTATGTCTAAGTCCAGCTTTGGTACATTAGAAGCAACTCTGAAACTTAACCTAAGCGTTTTTCGAAGCTACTTTTTGGCTAACTTCTTATAGGAAGGTCTAGGAGCTCTCAAAATGAACGTGCGCGTCTATCACTCTTCCCGAGGGACTTAGAAGAATTTTGTGATATTTTTTATTAAAAAGGTGTATAAGGGTATATATATATATATATTTTATGCACTGTATATGAGCTGGCAATTTCTAAGTCTGTGGTTCCGAGAGGGGGTAACCAGGCTCACTAATAAAGGTCAAGCCACTTGGTTGCCAGAATGCCCTGCTTCAGCACAGACCAGAAAGGCATTGTGATAAGTGTATCCCCGGTATAGTCAGGGGTTAAAGGGAGTCATCCCCGTCCCCCCAGTATACGCCCAGAACCATGGACCCGGTACTTGTGGTTCGGACTGTCTCCAACCAGCCATAATGTTGTGAGAGTGAAATTATGTCTAAGTCCAGCTTTGGTACATTAGAAGCAACTCTGAAACTTAACCTAAGCGTTTTTCGAAGCTACTTTTTGGCTAACTTCTTATAGGAAGGTCTAGGAGCTCTGAAAATGAACGTGCGCGTCTTTCACTCTTCCCGAGGGACTTAGAAGTATTTTGTGATATTTTTTATTAAAATGGTGTATAAGGGTTTATATATAAATATAATATATAAATATATTTTATGCACTGTATATGAGCTGGCGATTTCTAAGTCTGTGGTTCCGAGAGGGGGTAACCAGGCTCACTAATAAAGGTTTAGCCACTTGGCTGCCAGAATGCCCTGCTTCAGCACAGACCAGAAAGGCATTGTGATAAGCGTATCCCCGGTATAGTCAGGGGTTAATGGGAGTCGTCCCCGTCCCCACAGTATACGCCCAGAACCATGGACACGGTACTTGTGGTTCGGACTGTCTCCAACCAGCCATAATGTTGTGAGAGTGAAATTATGTCTAAGTCCAGCTTTGGTACATTAGAAGCAACTCTGAAACTTAACCTAAGCGTTTTTCGAAGCTACTTTTTGGCTAACTTCTTATAGGAAGGTCTATGAGCTCTCAAAATGAATGTGCGCGTCTATCACTCTTCCCGAGGGACTTAGAAGAATTTTGTGATATTTTTTATTAAAATGGTGTATAAGGGTATATATATATATATATATATTATGCACTGTATATGAGCTGGCGATTTCTAAGTCTGTGGTTCTGAGAGGGGGTAACCAGGCTCACTAATAAAGGTCAAGCCACTTGGCTGCCAGAATGCCCTGCTTCAGCACAGACCAGAAAGGCATTGTGATAAGCGTTTCCCCGGTATAGTCAGGGGTTAATGGGAGTCGTCGTCGTCCCCCCAGTATACGCCCAGAACCATGGACCCGGTACTTGTGGTTCGGACTGTCTCCAACCAGCCATAATGTTGTGAGAGTGAAATTATGTCTAAGTCCAGCTTTGGTACATTAGAAGCAACTCTGAAACTTAACCTAAGCGTTTTTCGAAGCTACTTTTTGGCTAACTTCTTATAGGAAGGTCTAGGAGCTCTCAAAATGAACGTGCGTGTCTTTCACTCTTCCCGAGGGACTTAGAAGAATTTTGTGATATTTTGTATTAAAATGGGGAATAAGGGTATATATATATATAAATATATTTTATGCACAGTATATGAGCTGGCGATTTCTAAGTCTGTGGTTCCGAGAAGGGGTAACCAGGCTCACTAATAAAGGTCAAGCCACTTGGTTGCCAGCACGCCCTACTTCAGCACAGACCAGAAAGGCATTGTGATAAGCGTATCCCCGGTATAATCAGGGGTTAATGGGAGTCGTCCCCGTCCCCCCAGTATACGCCCAGAACCATGGACCCGGTACTTGTGGTTCGGACTGTCTCCAACCAGCCATAATGTTGTGAGAGTGAAATTATGTCTAAGTCCAGCTTTGGTACATTAGAAGCAACTCTGAAACTTAACCTACAGTAAGCGTTTTTCGAAGCTACTTTTTGGCTAACTTCTTATAGGAAGGTCTAGGAGCTCTGAAAATGAATGTGCCTGTCTTTCACTCTTCCCGAGGGACTTAGAAGAATTTTGTGATATTTTTTATTAAAATGGTGTATAAGGGTATATATATAAATATATTTTATGCACTGTATATGAGCTGGCGTTTTCTAAGTCTGTGGTTCCGAGAGGGGGTAACCAGGCTCACTAATAAAGGTCAAGCCACTTGGCTGCCAGAATGCCCTGCTTCAGCACAGACCAGAAAGGCAATGTGATAAGCGTATCCCCGGTATAGTCAGGGGTTAATGGGAGTCGTCGTCGTCCCCCCAGTATACGCCCAGAACCATGGTCCCGGTACTTGTGGTTCGGACTGTCTCCAACCAGCCATAATGTTGTGAGAGTGAAATTATGTCTAAGTCCAGCTTTGGTACATTAGAAGCAACTCTAAAACTTACCCTAAGAGTTTTTCGAAGCTACTTTTTGGCTAACTTCTTATAGGAAGGTCTAGGAGCTCTGAAAATGAACGTGCGCGTCTTTCACTCTTCCCGAGGGACTTAGAAGAATTTTGTGATATTTTTTATTAAAATGGTGTATAAGGGTATATATATAAATATATTTTATGCACTGTATATGAGCTGGCGATTTCTAAGTCTGTGGTTCCGAGAGGGGGTAACCAGGCTCACTAATAAAGGTCAAGCCACTTGGCTGCCAGAATGCCCTGCTTCAGCACAGACCAGAAAGGCATTGTGATAAGCGTATCCCCGGTATAGTCAGGGGTTAATGGGAGTCGTCCCCGTCCCCCCAGTATACGCCCAGAACCATGGACCCGGTACTTGTGGTTCGGACTGTCTCCAACCAGCCATAATGTTGTGAGAGTGAAATTATGTCTAAGTCCAGCTTTGGTACATTAGAAGCAACTCTGAAACTTAACCTAAGCGTTTTTCGAAGCTACTTTTTGGCTAACTTCTTATAGGAAGGTCTAGGAGCTCTCAAAATGAACGTGCGCGTCTTTCACTCTTCCCGAGGGACTTAGAAGAATTTTGTGATATTTTTTATTAAAATGGTGTATAAGGGTATATATATAAATATATTTTATGCACTGTATATGAGCTGGCGATTTCTAAGTCTGTGGTTCCGAGAGGGGTAACCAGGCTCACTAATAAAGGTCAAACCACTTGGCTGCCAGAATGCCCTGCTTCAGCACAGACCAGAAAGGCATTGTGATAAGCGTATCCCCGGTATAGTCAGGGGTTAATGGGAGTCGTCCCCGTCCCCCCAGTATACGCCCAGAACCATGGAACCGGTACTTGTGATTCGGACTGTCTCCAACCAGCCATAATGTTGTGAGAGTGAAATTATGTCTAAGTCCAGCTTTGGTACATTAGAAGCAACTCTGAAACTTAACCTAAGCGTTTTTCGAAGCTACTTTTTGGCTAACTTCTTATAGGAAGGTCTAGGAGCTCTCAAAATGAACGTGCGCGTCTTTCACTCTTCCCGAGGGACTTAGAAGAATTTTGTGATATTTTTTATTAAAATGGTGTATAAGGGTATATATATAAATATATTTTATGCACTGTATATGAGCTGGCGATTCCTAAGTCTGTGGTTCCGAGAGGGGGTAACCAGGCTCACTAATAAAGGTCAAGCCACTTGGCTGCCAGAATGCCCTGCTTCAGCACAGACCATAAAGGCATTGTGATAAGCGTATCCCCGGTATAGTCAGGGGTTAATGGGAGTCGTCGTCGTCCCCCCAGTATACGCCCAGAACCATGGTCCCGGTACTTGTGGTTCGGACTGTCTCCAACCAGCCATAATGTTGTGAGAGTGAAATTATGTCTAAGTCCAGCTTTGGTACATTAGAAGCAACTCTAAAACTTACCCTAAGCGTTTTTCGAAGCTACTTTTTGGCTAACTTCTTATAGGAAGGTCTAGGAGCTCTGAAAATGAACGTGCGCGTCTTTCACTCTTCCCGAGGGACTTAGAAGAATTTTGTGATATTTTTTATTAAAATGGTGTATAAGGGTATATATATAAATATATTTTATGCACTGTATATGAGCTGGCGATTTCTAAGTCTGTGGTTCCGAGAGGGGGTAACCAGGCTCACTAATAAAAGTCAAGCCACTTGGCTGCCAGAATGCCCTGCTTCAGCACAGACCAGAAAGGCATTGTGATAAGTGTATCCCCGGTATTGTCAGGGGTTAATGGGAGTCGTCCCCGTCCCCCCCAGTATACGCCAAGAACCATGGTCCCGGTACTTGTGGTTCGGACTGTCTCCAACCAGCCATAATGTTGTGAGAGTGAAATTATGTCTAAGTCCAGCTTTGGTACATTAGAAGCAACTCTGAAACACAACCTAAGCGTTTTTCGAAGCTACTTTTTGGCTAACTTCTTATAGGAAGGTCTAGGAGCTCTCAAAATGAACGTGCGCGTCTTTCACTCTTCCCGAGGGACTTAGAAGAATTTTGTGATATTTTTTATTAAAATGGTGTATAAGGGTATATATATAAATATATTTTATGCACTGTATATGAGCTGGCGATTTCTAAGTCTGTGGTTCCGAGAGGTGGTAACCAGGCTCACTAATAAAGGTCAAGCCACTTGGCTGCCAGAATGCCCTGCTTCAGCACAGACCAGAAAGGCATTGTGATAAGCGTATCCCCGGTATAGTCAGGGGTTAATGGGAGTCGTCCCCGTCCCCCCAGTATACGCCCAGAACCATGGACCCGGTACTTGTGGTTCGGACTGTCTCCAACCAGCCATAATGTTGTGAGAGTGAAATTATGTCTAAGTCCAGCTTTGGTACATTAGAAGCAACTCTGAAACTTAACCTAAGCGTTTTTCGAAGCTACTTTTTGGCTAACTTCTTATAGGAAGGTCTAGGAGCTCTCAAAATGAACGTGCGCGTCTTTCACTCTTCCCGAGGGACTTAGAAGAATTTTGTGATATTTTTTATTAAAATGGTGTATAAGGGTATATATATAAATATATTTTATGCACTGTATATGAGCTGGCGATTTCTAAGTCTGTGGTTCCGAGAGGGGTAACCAGGCTCACTAATAAAGGTCAAACCACTTGGCTGCCAGAATGCCCTGCTTCAGCACAGACCAGAAAGGCATTGTGATAAGCGTATCCCCGGTATAGTCAGGGGTTAATGGGAGTCGTCCCCGTCCCCCCAGTATACGCCCAGAACCATGGAACCGGTACTTGTGGTTCGGACTGTCTCCAACCAGCCATAATGTTGTGAGAGTGAAATTATGTCTAAGTCCAGCTTTGGTACATTAGAAGCAACTCTAAAACTTACCCTAAGCGTTTTTCGAAGCTACTTTTTGGCTAACTTCTTATAGGAAGGTCTAGGTGCTCTGAAAATGAACGTGCGCGTCTTTCACTCTTCCCGAGGGACTTAGAAGAATTTTGTGATATTTTTTATTAAAATGGTGTATAAGGGTATTTATATAAATATATTTTATGCACTGTATATGAGCTGGCGATTTCTAAGTCTGTGGTTCCGAGAGGGGGTAACCAGGCTCACTAATAAAGGTCAAGCCACTTGGCTGCCAGAATGCCCTGCTTCAGCACAGACCAGAAAGGCATTGTGATAAGCGTATCCCCGGTATAGTCAGGGGTTAATGGGAGTCGTCGTCGTCCCCCCAGTATACGCCCAGAACCATGGTCCCGGTACTTGTGGTTCGGACTGTCTCCAACCAGCCATAATGTTGTGAGAGTGAAATTATGTCTAAGTCCAGCTTTGGTACATTAGAAGCAACTCTAAAACTTACCCTAAGCGTTTTTCGAAGCTACTTTTTGGCTAACTTCTTATAGGAAGGTCTAGGTGCTCTGAAAATGAACGTGCGCGTCTTTCACTCTTCCCGAGGGACTTAGAAGAATTTTGTGATATTTTTTATTAAAATGGTGTATAAGGGTATATATATAAATATATTTTATGCACTGTATATGAGCTGGCGATTTCTAAGTCTGTGGTTCCGAGAGGGGGTAACCAGGCTCACTAATAAAGGTCAAGCCACTTGGCTGCCAGAATGCCCTGCTTCAGCACAGACCAGAAAGGCATTGTGATAAGTGTATCCCCGGTATTGTCAGGGGTTAATGGGAGTCGTCCCCGTCCCCCCCAGTATACGCCCAGAACCATGGTCCCGGTACTTGTGGTTCGGACTGTCTCCAACCAGCCATAATGTTGTGAGAGTGAAATTATGTCTAAGTCCAGCTTTGGTACATTAGAAGCAACTCTGAAACTCAAGCTAAGCGTTTTTCGAAGCTACTTTTTGGCTAACTTCTTATAGGAAGGTCTAGGAGCTCTCAAAATGAACGTGCGCGTCTTTCACTCTTCCCGAGGGACTTAGAAGAATTTTGTGATATTTTTTATTAAAATGGTGTATAAGGGTATATATATAAATATATTTTATGCACTGTATATGAGCTGGCGATTTCTAAGTCTGTGGTTCCGAGAGGGGGTAACCAGGCTCACTAATAAAGGTCAAGCCACTTGGCTGCCAGAATGCCCTGCTTCAGCACAGACCAGAAAGGCATTGTGATAAGCGTATCCCCGGTATAGTCAGGGGTTAATGGGAGTCGTCCCCGTCCCCCCAGTATACGCCCAGAACCATGGACCCGGTACTTGTGGTTCGGACTGTCTCCAACCAGCCATAATGTTGTGAGAGTGAAATTATGTCTAAGTCCAGCTTTGGTACATTAGAAGCAACTCTAAAACTTACCCTAAGCGTTTTTCGAAGCTACTTTTTGGCTAACTTCTTATAGGAAGGTCTAGGTGCTCTGAAAATGAACGTGCGCGTCTTTCACTCTTCCCGAGGGACTTAGAAGAATTTTGTGATATTTTTTATTAAAATGGTGTATAAGGGTATATATATAAATATATTTTATGCACTGTATATGAGCTGGCGATTTCTAAGTCTGTGGTTCCGAGAGGGGGTAACCAGGCTCACTAATAAAGGTCAAGCCACTTGGCTGCTAGAATGCCCTGCTTCAGCACAGACCAGAAAGGCATTGTGATAAGTTTATCCCCGGTATTGTCAGGGGTTAATGGGAGTCGTCCCCGTCCCCCCCAGTATACGCCCAGAACCATGGTCCCGGTACTTGTGGTTCGGACTGTCTCCAACCAGCCATAATGTTGTGAGAGTGAAATTATGTCTAAGTCCAGCTTTGGTACATTAGAAGCAACTCTGAAACTTAACCTAAGCGTTTTTCGAAGCTACTTTTTGGCTAACTTCTTATAGGAAGGTCTAGGAGCTCTCAAAATGAACGTGCGCGTCTTTCACTCTTCCCGAGGGACTTAGAAGAATTTTGTGATATTTTTTATTAAAATGGTGTATACTGTAAGGGTATATATATAAATATATTTTATGCACTGTATATGAGCTGGCGATTTCTAAGTCTGTGGTTCCGAGAGGGGTAACCAGGCTCACTAATAAAGGTCAAACCACTTGGCTGCCAGAATGCCCTGCTTCAGCACAGACCAGAAAGGCATTGTGATAAGCGTATCCCCGGTATAGTCAGGGGTTAATGGGAGTCGTCCCCGTCCCCCCAGTATACGCCCAGAACCATGGAACCGGTACTTGTGGTTCGGACTGTCTCCAACCAGCCATAATGTTGTGAGAGTGAAATTATGTCTAAGTCCAGCTTTGGTACATTAGAAGCAACTCTAAAACTTACCCTAAGCGTTTTTCGAAGCTACTTTTTGGATAACTTCTTATAGGAAGGTCTAGGTGCTCTGAAAATGAACGTGCGCGTCTTTCACTCTTCCCGAGGGACTTAGAAGAATTTTGTGATATTTTTTATTAAAATGGTGTATAAGGGTATTTATATAAATATATTTTATGCACTGTATATGAGCTGGCGATTTCTAAGTCTGTGGTTCCGAGAGGGGGTAACTAGGCTCACTAATAAAGGTCAAGCCACTTGGCTGCCAGAATGCCCTGCTTCAGCACAGACCAGAAAGGCATTGTGATAAGCGTATCCCGGTATAGTCAGGGGTTAATGGGAGTCGTCCCCGTCCCCCCAGTATACGCCCAGAACCATGGACCCGGTACTTGTGGTTCGGACTGTCTCCAACCAGCCATAATGTTGTGAGAGTGAAATTATGTCTAAGTCCAGCTTTGGTACATTAGAAGCAACTCTGAAACTTAACCTAAGCGTTTTTCGAAGCTACTTTTTGGCTAACTTCTTATAGGAAGGTCTAGGAGCTCTCAAAATGAACGTGCGCGTCTTTCACTCTTCCCGAGGGACTTAGAAGAATTTTGTGATATTTTTTATTAAAATGGTGTATACTGTAAGGGTATATATATAAATATATTTTATGCACTGTATATGAGCTGGCGATTTCTAAGTCTGTGGTTCCGAGAGGGGTAACCAGGCTCACTAATAAAGGTCAAACCACTTGGCTGCCAGAATGCCCTGCTTCAGCACAGACCAGAAAGGCATTGTGATAAGCGTATCCCCGGTATAGTCAGGGGTTAATGGGAGTCGTCCCCGTCCCCCCAGTATACGCCCAGAACCATGGAACCGGTACTTGTGGTTCGGACTGTCTCCAACCAGCCATAATGTTGTGAGAGTGAAATTATGTCTAAGTCCAGCTT
This sequence comes from Ascaphus truei, assembly GCF_040206685.1. NCBI lineage: Eukaryota > Metazoa > Chordata > Amphibia > Anura > Ascaphidae > Ascaphus > Ascaphus truei. Next base: position 282,537,733 of record NC_134483.1, read on the forward strand.
TGGTACATTAGAAGCAACTCTAAAACTTACCCTAAGCGTTTTTCGAAGCTACTTTTTGGCTAACTTCTTATAGGAAGGTCTAGGTTCTCTGAAAATGAACGTGCGCGTCTTTCACTCTTCCCGAGGGACTTAGAAGAATTTTGTGATATTTTTTATTAAAATGGTGTATAAGGGTATTTATATAAATATATTTTATGCACTGTATATGAGCTGGCGATTTCTAAGTCTGTGGTTCCGAGAGGGGGTAACTAGGCTCACTAATAAAGGTCAAGCCACTTGGCTGCCAGAATGCCCTGCTTCAGCACAGACCAGAAAGGCATTGTGATAAGCGTATCCCCGGTATAGTCAGGGGTTAATGGGAGTCGTCGTCGTCCCCCCAGTATACGCCCAGAACCATGGTCCCGGTACTTGTGGTTCGGACTGTCTCCAACCAGCCATAATGTTGTGAGAGTGAAATTATGTCTAAGTCCAGCTTTGGTACATTAGAAGCAACTCTAAAACTTACCCTAAGCGTTTTTCGAAGCTACTTTTTGGCTAACTTCTTATAGGAAGGTCTAGGTGCTCTGAAAATGAACGTGCGCGTCTTTCACTCTTCCCGAGGGACTTAGAAGAATTTTGTGATATTTTTTATTAAAATGGTGTATAAGGGTATATATATAAATATATTTTATGCACTGTATATGAGCTGGCGATTTCTAAGTCTGTGGTTCCGAGAGGGGGTAACCAGGCTCACTAATAAAGGTCAAGCCACTTGGCTGCCAGAATGCCCTGCTTCAGCACAGACCAGAATGGCATTGTGATAAGTGTATCCCCGGTATTGTCAGGGGTTAATGGGAGTCGTCCCCGTCCCCCCCAGTATACGCCCAGAACCATGGTCCCGGTACTTGTGGTTCGGACTGTCTCCAACCAGCCATAATGTTGTGAGAGTGAAATTATGTCTAAGTCCAGCTTTGGTACATTAGAAGCAACTCTGAAACTCAACCTAAGCGTTTTTCGAAGCTACTTTTTGGCTAACTTCTTATAGGAAGGTCTAGGAGCTCTCAAAATGAACGTGCGCGTCTTTCACTCTTCCCGAGGGACTTAGAAGAATTTTGTGATATTTTTTATTAAAATGGTGTATAAGGGTATATATATAAATATATTTTATGCACTGTATATGAGCTGGCGATTTCTAAGTCTGTGGTTCCGAGAGGGGGTAACCAGGCTCACTAATAAAGGTCAAGCCACTTGGCTGCCAGAATGCCCTGCTTCAGCACAGACCAGAAAGGCATTGTGATAAGCGTATCCCCGGTATAGTCAGGGGTTAATGGGAGTCGTCCCCGTCCCCCCAGTATACGCCCAGAACCATGGACCCGGTACTTGTGGTTCGGACTGTCTCCAACCAGCCATAATGTTGTGAGAGTGAAATTATGTCTAAGTCCAGCTTTGGTACATTAGAAGCAACTCTAAAACTTACCCTAAGCGTTTTTCGAAGCTACTTTTTGGCTAACTTCTTATAGGAAGGTCTAGGTGCTCTGAAAATGAACGTGCGCGTCTTTCACTCTTCCCGAGGGACTTAGAAGAATTTTGTGATATTTTTTATTAAAATGGTGTATAAGGGTATATATATAAATATATTTTATGCACTGTATATGAGCTGGCGATTTCTAAGTCTGTGGTTCCGAGAGGGGGTAACCAGGCTCACTAATAAAGGTCAAGCCACTTGGCTGCCAGAATGCCCTGCTTCAGCACAGACCAGAAAGGCATTGTGATAAGTTTATCCCCGGTATTGTCAGGGGTTAATGGGAGTCGTCCCCGTCCCCCCCAGTATACGCCCAGAACCATGGTCCCGGTACTTGTGGTTCGGACTGTCTCCAACCAGCCATAATGTTGTGAGAGTGAAATTATGTCTAAGTCCAGCTTTGGTACATTAGAAGCAACTCTGAAACTCAACCTAAGCGTTTTTCGAAGCTACTTTTTGGCTAACTTCTTATAGGAAGGTCTAGGAGCTCTGAAAATGAACGTGCGCGTCTTTCACTCTTCCTGAGGGACTTAGAAGAATTTTGTGATATTTTTTATTAAAATGGTGTATAAGGGTATATATATATAAATATATTTTATGCACTGTATATGAGCTGGCGATTTCTAAGTCTGTGGTTCCGAGAGGGGGTAACCAGGCTCACTAATAAAGGTCAAGCCACTTGGCTGCCAGAATGCCCTGCTTCAGCACAGACCAGAAAGGCATTGTGATAAGCGTATCCCCGGTATAGTCAGGGGTTAATGGGAGTCGTCCCCGTCCCCCCAGTATACGCCCAGAACCATGGACCCGGTACTTGTGGTTCGGACTGTCTCCAACCAGCCATAATGTTGTGAGAGTGAAATTATGTCTAAGTCCAGCTTTGGTACATTAGAAGCAACTCTGAAACTTAACCTAAGCGTTTTTCGAAGCTACTTTTTGGCTAACTTCTTATAGGAAGGTCTAGGAGCTCTCAAAATGAACGTGCGCGTCTTTCACTCTTCCCGAGGGACTTAGAAGAATTTTGTGATATTTTTTATTAAAATGGTGTATAAGGGTATATATATAAATATATTTTATGCACTGTATATGAGCTGGCGATTTCTAAGTCTGTGGTTCCGAGAGGGGGTAACCAGGCTCACTAATAAAGGTCAAGCCACTTGGCTGCCAGAATGCCCTGCTTCAGCACAGACCAGAAAGGCATTGTGATAAGTTTATCCCCGGTATTGTCAGGGGTTAATGGGAGTCGTCCCCGTCCCCCCCAGTATACGCCCAGAACCATGGTCCCGGTACTTGTGGTTCGGACTGTCTCCAACCAGCCATAATGTTGTGAGAGTGAAATTATGTCTAAGTCCAGCTTTGGTACATTAGAAGCAACTCTGAAACTCAACCTAAGCGTTTTTCGAAGCTACTTTTTGGCTAACTTCTTATAGGAAGGTCTAGGAGCTCTGAAAATGAACGTGCGCGTCTTTCACTCTTCCTGAGGGACTTAGAAGAATTTTGTGATATTTTTTATTAAAATGGTGTATAAGGGTATATATATATAAATATATTTTATGCACTGTATATGAGCTGGCGATTTCTAAGTCTGTGGTTCCGAGAGGGGGTAACCAGGCTCACTAATAAAGGTCAAGCCACTTGGCTGCCAGAATGCCCTGCTTCAGCACAGACCAGAAAGGCATTGTGATAAGCGTATCCCCGGTATAGTCAGGGGTTAATGGGAGTCGTCCCCGTCCCCCCAGTATACGCCCAGAACCATGGAACCGGTACTTGTGGTTCGGACTGTCTCCAACCAGCCATAATGTTGTGAGAGTGAAATTATGTCTAAGTCCAGCTTTGGTACATTAGAAGCAACTCTAAAACTTACCCTAAGCGTTTTTCGAAGCTACTTTTTGGCTAACTTCTTATAGGAAGGTCTAGGTGCTCTGAAAATGAACGTGCGCGTCTTTCACTCTTCCCGAGGGACTTAGAAGAATTTTGTGATATTTTTTATTAAAATGGTGTATAAGGGTATTTATATAAATATATTTTATGCACTGTATATGAGCTGGCGATTTCTAAGTCTGTGGTTCCGAGAGGGGGTAACCAGGCTCACTAATAAAGGTCAAGCCACTTGGCTGCCAGAATGCCCTGCTTCAGCACAGACCAGAAAGGCATTGTGATAAGCGTATCCCCGGTATAGTCAGGGGTTAATGGGAGTCGTCGTCGTCCCCCCAGTATACGCCCAGAACCATGGTCCCGGTACTTGTGGTTCGGACTGTCTCCAACCAGCCATAATGTTGTGAGAGTGAAATTATGTCTAAGTCCAGCTTTGGTACATTAGAAGCAACTCTAAAACTTACCCTAAGCGTTTTTCGAAGCTACTTTTTGGCTAACTTCTTATAGGAAGGTCTAGGTGCTCTGAAAATGAACGTGCGCGTCTTTCACTCTTCCCGAGGGACTTAGAAGAATTTTGTGATATTTTTTATTAAAATGGTGTATAAGGGTATATATATAAATATATTTTATGCACTGTATATGAGCTGGCGATTTCTAAGTCTGTGGTTCCGAGAGGGGGTAACCAGGCTCACTAATAAAGGTCAAGCCACTTGGCTGCCAGAATGCCCTGCTTCAGCACAGACCAGAAAGGCATTGTGATAAGCGTATCCCCGGTATAGTCAGGGGTTAATGGGAGTCGTCGTCGTCCCCCCAGTATACGCCCAGAACCATGGTCCCGGTACTTGTGGTTCGGACTGTCTCCAACCAGCCATAATGTTGTGAGAGTGAAATTATGTCTAAGTCCAGCTTTGGTACATTAGAAGCAACTCTAAAACTTACCCTAAGCGTTTTTCGAAGCTACTTTTTGGCTAACTTCTTATAGGAAGGTCTAGGTGCTCTGAAAATGAACGTGCGCGTCTTTCACTCTTCCCGAGGGACTTAGAAGAATTTTGTGATATTTTTTATTAAAATGGTGTATAAGGGTATATATATAAATATATTTTATGCACTGTATATGAGCTGGCGATTTCTAAGTCTGTGGTTCCGAGAGGGGGTAACCAGGCTCACTAATAAAGGTCAAGCCACTTGGCTGCTAGAATGCCCTGCTTCAGCACAGACCAGAAAGGCATTGTGATAAGTTTATCCCCGGTATTGTCAGGGGTTAATGGGAGTCGTCCCCGTCCCCCCCAGTATACGCCCAGAACCATGGTCCCGGTACTTGTGGTTCGGACTGTCTCCAACCAGCCATAATGTTGTGAGAGTGAAATTATGTCTAAGTCCAGCTTTGGTACATTAGAAGCAACTCTGAAACTTAACCTAAGCGTTTTTCGAAGCTACTTTTTGGCTAACTTCTTATAGGAAGGTCTAGGAGCTCTCAAAATGAACGTGCGCGTCTTTCACTCTTCCCGAGGGACTTAGAAGAATTTTGTGATATTTTTTATTAAAATGGTGTATACTGTAAGGGTATATATATAAATATATTTTATGCACTGTATATGAGCTGGCGATTTCTAAGTCTGTGGTTCCGAGAGGGGTAACCAGGCTCACTAATAAAGGTCAAACCACTTGGCTGCCAGAATGCCCTGCTTCAGCACAGACCAGAAAGGCATTGTGATAAGCGTATCCCCGGTATAGTCAGGGGTTAATGGGAGTCGTCCCCGTCCCCCCAGTATACGCCCAGAACCATGGAACCGGTACTTGTGGTTCGGACTGTCTCCAACCAGCCATAATGTTGTGAGAGTGAAATTATGTCTAAGTCCAGCTTTGGTACATTAGAAGCAACTCTAAAACTTACCCTAAGCGTTTTTCGAAGCTACTTTTTGGCTAACTTCTTATAGGAAGGTCTAGGTGCTCTGAAAATGAACGTGCGCGTCTTTCACTCTTCCCGAGGGACTTAGAAGAATTTTGTGATATTTTTTATTAAAATGGTGTATAAGGGTATTTATATAAATATATTTTATGCACTGTATATGAGCTGGCGATTTCTAAGTCTGTGGTTCCGAGAGGGGGTAACTAGGCTCACTAATAAAGGTCAAGCCACTTGGCTGCCAGAATGCCCTGCTTCAGCACAGACCAGAAAGGCATTGTGATAAGCGTATCCCGGTATAGTCAGGGGTTAATGGGAGTCGTCCCCGTCCCCCCAGTATACGCCCAGAACCATGGACCCGGTACTTGTGGTTCGGACTGTCTCCAACCAGCCATAATGTTGTGAGAGTGAAATTATGTCTAAGTCCAGCTTTGGTACATTAGAAGCAACTCTGAAACTTAACCTAAGCGTTTTTCGAAGCTACTTTTTGGCTAACTTCTTATAGGAAGGTCTAGGAGCTCTCAAAATGAACGTGCGCGTCTTTCACTCTTCACGAGGGACTTAGAAGAATTTTGTGATATTTTTTATTAAAATGGTGTATACTGTAAGGGTATATATATAAATATATTTTATGCACTGTATATGAGCTGGCGATTTCTAAGTCTGTGGTTCCGAGAGGGGTAACCAGGCTCACTAATAAAGGTCAAACCACTTGGCTGCCAGAATGCCCTGCTTCAGCACAGACCAGAAAGGCATTGTGATAAGCGTATCCCCGGTATAGTCAGGGGTTAATGGGAGTCGTCCCCGTCCCCCCAGTATACGCCCAGAACCATGGAACCGGTACTTGTGGTTCGGACTGTCTCCAACCAGCCATAATGTTGTGAGAGTGAAATTATGTCTAAGTCCAGCTTTGGTACATTAGAAGCAACTCTAAAACTTACCCTAAGCGTTTTTCGAAGCTACTTTTTGGCTAACTTCTTATAGGAAGGTCTAGGTGCTCTGAAAATGAACGTGCGCGTCTTTCACTCTTCCCGAGGGACTTAGAAGAATTTTGTGATATTTTTTATTAAAATGGTGTATAAGGGTATTTATATAAATATATTTTATGCACTGTATATGAGCTGGCGATTTCTAAGTCTGTGGTTCCGAGAGGGGGTAACTAGGCTCACTAATAAAGGTCAAGCCACTTGGCTGCCAGAATGCCCTGCTTCAGCACAGACCAGAAAGGCATTGTGATAAGCGTATCCCCGGTATAGTCAGGGGTTAATGGGAGTCGTCGTCGTCCCCCCAGTATACGCCCAGAACCATGGTCCCGGTACTTGTGGTTCGGACTGTCTCCAACCAGCCATAATGTTGTGAGAGTGAAATTATGTCTAAGTCCAGCTTTGGTACATTAGAAGCAACTCTAAAACTTACCCTAAGCGTTTTTCGAAGCTACTTTTTGGCTAACTTCTTATAGGAAGGTCTAGGTGCTCTGAAAATGAACGTGCGCGTCTTTCACTCTTCCCGAGGGACTTAGAAGAATTTTGTGATATTTTTTATTAAAATGGTGTATAAGGGTATATATATAAATATATTTTATGCACTGTATATGAGCTGGCGATTTCTAAGTCTGTGGTTCCGAGAGGGGGTAACTAGGCTCACTAATAAAGGTCAAGCCACTTGGCTGCCAGAATGCCCTGCTTCAGCACAGACCAGAAAGGCATTGTGATAAGCGTATCCCGGTATAGTCAGGGGTTAATGGGAGTCGTCCCCGTCCCCCCAGTATACGCCCAGAACCATGGACCCGGTACTTGTGGTTCGGACTGTCTCCAACCAGCCATAATGTTGTGAGAGTGAAATTATGTCTAAGTCCAGCTTTGGTACATTAGAAGCAACTCTGAAACTTAACCTAAGCGTTTTTCGAAGCTACTTTTTGGCTAACTTCTTATAGGAAGGTCTAGGAGCTCTCAAAATGAACGTGCGCGTCTTTCACTCTTCACGAGGGACTTAGAAGAATTTTGTGATATTTTTTATTAAAATGGTGTATACTGTAAGGGTATATATATAAATATATTTTATGCACTGTATATGAGCTGGCGATTTCTAAGTCTGTGGTTCCGAGAGGGGTAACCAGGCTCACTAATAAAGGTCAAACCACTTGGCTGCCAGAATGCCCTGCTTCAGCACAGACCAGAAAGGCATTGTGATAAGCGTATCCCCGGTATAGTCAGGGGTTAATGGGAGTCGTCCCCGTCCCCCCAGTATACGCCCAGAACCATGGAACCGGTACTTGTGGTTCGGACTGTCTCCAACCAGCCATAATGTTGTGAGAGTGAAATTATGTCTAAGTCCAGCTTTGGTACATTAGAAGCAACTCTAAAACTTACCCTAAGCGTTTTTCGAAGCTACTTTTTGGCTAACTTCTTATAGGAAGGTCTAGGTGCTCTGAAAATGAACGTGCGCGTCTTTCACTCTTCCCGAGGGACTTAGAAGAATTTTGTGATATTTTTTATTAAAATGGTGTATAAGGGTATTTATATAAATATATTTTATGCACTGTATATGAGCTGGCGATTTCTAAGTCTGTGGTTCCGAGAGGGGGTAACTAGGCTCACTAATAAAGGTCAAGCCACTTGGCTGCCAGAATGCCCTGCTTCAGCACAGACCAGAAAGGCATTGTGATAAGCGTATCCCCGGTATAGTCAGGGGTTAATGGGAGTCGTCGTCGTCCCCCCAGTATACGCCCAGAACCATGGTCCCGGTACTTGTGGTTCGGACTGTCTCCAACCAGCCATAATGTTGTGAGAGTGAAATTATGTCTAAGTCCAGCTTTGGTACATTAGAAGCAACTCTAAAACTTACCCTAAGCGTTTTTCGAAGCTACTTTTTGGCTAACTTCTTATAGGAAGGTCTAGGTGCTCTGAAAATGAACGTGCGCGTCTTTCACTCTTCCCGAGGGACTTAGAAGAATTTTGTGATATTTTTTATTAAAATGGTGTATAAGGGTATATATATAAATATATTTTATGCACTGTATATGAGCTGGCGATTTCTAAGTCTGTGGTTCCGAGAGGGGGTAACCAGGCTCACTAATAAAGGTCAAGCCACTTGGCTGCCAGAATGCCCTGCTTCAGCACAGACCAGAAAGGCATTGTGATAAGTGTATCCCCGGTATTGTCAGGGGTTAATGGGAGTCGTCCCCGTCCCCCCCAGTATACGCCCAGAACCATGGTCCCGGTACTTGTGGTTCGGACTGTCTCCAACCAGCCATAATGTTGTGAGAGTGAAATTATGTCTAAGTCCAGCTTTGGTACATTAGAAGCAACTCTGAAACTCAACCTAAGCGTTTTTCGAAGCTACTTTTTGGCTAACTTCTTATAGGAAGGTCTAGGAGCTCTCAAAATGAACGTGCGCGTCTTTCACTCTTCCCGAGGGACTTAGAAGAATTTTGTGATATTTTTTATTAAAATGGTGTATAAGGGTATATATATAAATATATTTTATGCACTGTATATGAGCTGGCGATTTCTAAGTCTGTGGTTCCGAGAGGGGGTAACCAGGCTCACTAATAAAGGTCAAGCCACTTGGCTGCCAGAATGCCCTGCTTCAGCACAGACCAGAAAGGCATTGTGATAAGTTTATCCCCGGTATTGTCAGGGGTTAATGGGAGTCGTCCCCGTCCCCCCCAGTATACGCCCAGAACCATGGTCCCGGTACTTGTGGTTCGGACTGTCTCCAACCAGCCATAATGTTGTGAGAGTGAAATTATGTCTAAGTCCAGCTTTGGTACATTAGAAGCAACTCTGAAACTCAACCTAAGCGTTTTTCGAAGCTACTTTTTGGCTAACTTCTTATAGGAAGGTCTAGGAGCTCTCAAAATGAACGTGCGCGTCTTTCACTCTTCCCGAGGGACTTAGAAGAATTTTGTGATATTTTTTATTAAAATGGTGTATAAGGGTATATATATATAAATATATTTTATGCACTGTATATGAGCTGGCGATTTCTAAGTCTGTGGTTCCGAGAGGGGGTAACCAGGCTCACTAATAAAGGTCAAGTCACTTGGCTGCCAGAATGCCCTGCTTCAGCACAGACCAGAAAGGCATTGTGATAAGCGTATCCCCGGTATAGTCAGGGGTTAATGGGAGTCGTCCCCGTCCCCCCAGTATACGCCCAGAACCATGGACCCGGTACTTGTGGTTCGGACTGTCTCCAACCAGCCATAATGTTGTGAGAGTGAAATTATGTCTAAGTCCAGCTTTGGTACATTAGAAGCAACTCTAAAACTTACCCTAAGCGTTTTTCGAAGCTACTTTTTGGCTAACTTCTTATAGGAAGGTCTAGGTGCTCTGAAAATGAACGTGCGCGTCTTTCACTCTTCCCGAGGGACTTAGAAGAATTTTGTGATATTTTTTATTAAAATGGTGTATAAGGGTATATATATAAATATATTTTATGCACTGTATATGAGCTGGCGATTTCTAAGTCTGTGGTTCCGAGAGGGGGTAACCAGGCTCACTAATAAAGGTCAAGCCACTTGGCTGCCAGAATGCCCTGCTTCAGCACAGACCAGAAAGGCATTGTGATAAGTTTATCCCCGGTATTGTCAGGGGTTAATGGGAGTCGTCCCCGTCCCCCCCAGTATACGCCCAGAACCATGGTCCCGGTACTTGTGGTTCGGACTGTCTCCAACCAGCCATAATGTTGTGAGAGTGAAATTATGTCTAAGTCCAGCTTTGGTACATTAGAAGCAACTCTGAAACTCAACCTAAGCGTTTTTCGAAGCTACTTTTTGGCTAACTTCTTATAGGAAGGTCTAGGAGCTCTGAAAATGAACGTGCGCATCTTTCACTCTTCCTGAGGGACTTAGAAGAATTTTGTGATATTTTTTATTAAAATGGTGTATAAGGGTATATATATATAAATATATTTTATGCACTGTATATGAGCTGGCGATTTCTAAGTCTGTGGTTCCGAGAGGGGATAACCAGGCTCACTAATAAAGGTCAAGCCACTTGGCTGCCAGAATGCCCTGCTTCAGCACAGACCAGAAAGGCATTGTGATAAGCGTATCCCCGGTATAGTCAGGGGTTAATGGGAGTCGTCCCCGTCCCCCCAGTATACGCCCAGAACCATGGACCCGGTACTTGTGGTTCGGACTGTCTCCAACCAGCCATAATGTTGTGAGAGTGAAATTATGTCTAAGTCCAGCTTTGGTACATTAGAAGCAACTCTGAAACTTAACCTAAGCGTTTTTCGAAGCTACTTTTTGGCTAACTTCTTATAGGAAGGTCTAGGAGCTCTCAAAATGAACGTGCGCGTCTTTCACTCTTCCCGAGGGACTTAGAAGAATTTTGTGATATTTTTTATTAAAATGGTGTATAAGGGTATATATATAAATATATTTTATGCACTGTATATGAGCTGGCGATTTCTAAGTCTGTGGTTCCGAGAGGGGGTAACCAGGCTCACTAATAAAGGTCAAGCCACTTGGCTGCCAGAATGCCCTGCTTCAGCACAGACCAGAAAGGCATTGTGATAAGTGTATCCCCGGTATTGTCAGGGGTTAATGGGAGTCGTCCCCGTCCCCCCCAGTATACGCCCAGAACCATGGTCCCGGTACTTGTGGTTCGGACTGTCTCCAACCAGCCATAATGTTGTGAGAGTGAAATTATGTCTAAGTCCAGCTTTGGTACATTAGAAGCAACTCTGAAACTCAACCTAAGCGTTTTTCGAAGCTACTTTTTGGCTAACTTCTTATAGGAAGGTCTAGGAGCTCTCAAAATGAACGTGCGCGTCTTTCACTCTTCCCGAGGGACTTAGAAGAATTTTGTGATATTTTTTATTAAAATGGTGTATAAGGGTATATATATAAATATATTTTATGCACTGTATATGAGCTGGCGATTTCTAAGTCTGTGGTTCCGAGAGGGGGTAACCAGGCTCACTAATAAAGGTCAAGCCACTTGGCTGCCAGAATGCCCTGCTTCAGCACAGACCAGAAAGGCATTGTGATAAGCGTATCCCCGGTATAGTCAGGGGTTAATGGGAGTCGTCCCCGTCCCCCCAGTATACGCCCAGAACCATGGACCCGGTACTTGTGGTTCGGACTGTCTCCAACCAGCCATAATGTTGTGAGAGTGAAATTATGTCTAAGTCCAGCTTTGGTACATTAGAAGCAACTCTGAAACTTAACCTAAGCGTTTTTCGAAGCTACTTTTTGGCTAACTTCTTATAGGAAGGTGTAGGAGCTCTCAAAATGAACGTGCGCGTCTTTCACTCTTCCCGAGGGACTTAGAAGAATTTTGTGATATTTTTTATTAAAATGGTGTATAAGGGTATATATATAAATATATTTTATGCACTGTATATGAGCTGGCGATTTCTAAGTCTGTGGTTCCGAGAGGGGTAACCAGGCTCACTAATAAAGGTCAAACCACTTGGCTGCCAGAATGCCCTGCTTCAGCACAGACCAGAAAGGCATTGTGATAAGCGTATCCCCGGTATAGTCAGGGGTTAATGGGAGTCGTCCCCGTCCCCCCAGTATACGCCCAGAACCATGGAACCGGTACTTGTGGTTCGGACTGTCTCCAACCAGCCATAATGTTGTGAGAGTGAAATTATGTCTAAGTCCAGCTTTGGTACATTAGAAGCAACTCTGAAACTTAACCTAAGCGTTTTTCGAAGCTACTTTTTGGCTAACTTCTTATAGGAAGGTCTAGGAGCTCTCAAAATGAACGTGCGCGTCTTTCACTCTTCCCGAGGGACTTAGAAGAATTTTGTGATATTTTTATATTAAAATGGTGTATAAGGGTATACTGTATATATAAATATATTTTATGCACTGTATATGAGCTGGCGATTTCTAAGTCTGTGGTTCCGAGAGGGGGTAACCAGGCTCACTAATAAAGGTCAAGCCACTTGGTTGCCAGAATGCCCTGTTTAAGCACAGACCAGAAAGGCATTGTGATAAGCGTATCCCCGGTATAGTCAGGGGTTAATGGGAGTCGTCCCCGTCCCCCCAGTATACGCCCAGAACCATGGACCCGGTACTTGTGGTTCGGACTGTCTCCAACCAGCCATAATGTTGTGAGAGTGAAATTATGTCTAAGTCCAGCTTTGGTACATTAGAAGCAACTCTGAAACTTAACCTAAGCGTTTTTCGAAGCTACTTTTTGGCTAACTTCTTATAGGAAGGTCTAGGAGCTCTGAAAATGAATGTGCGCGTCTTTCACTCTTCCCGAGGGACTTAGAAGAATTTTGTGATATTTTTTATTAAAATGGTGTATAAGGGTATATATATAAATATATTTTATGCACTGTATATGAGCTGGCGATTTCTAAGTCTGTGGTTCCGAGAGGGGGTAACCAGGCTCACTAATAAAGGTCAAGCCACTTGGCTGCCAGAATGCCCTGCTTCAGCACAGACCAGAAAGGCATTGTGATAAGTGTATCCCCGGTATTGTCAGGGGTTAATGGGAGTCGTCCCCGTCCCCCCCAGTATACGCCCAGAACCATGGTCCCGGTACTTGTGGTTCGGACTGTCTCCAACCAGCCATAATGTTGTGAGAGTGAAATTATGTCTAAGTCCAGCTTTGGTACATTAGAAGCAACTCTGAAACTCAACCTAAGCGTTTTTCGAAGCTACTTTTTGGCTAACTTCTTATAGGAAGGTCTAGGAGCTCTCAAAATGAACGTGCGCGTCTTTCACTCTTCCCGAGGGACTTAGAAGAATTTTGTGATATTTTTTATTAAAATGGTGTATAACGGTATATATATAAATATATTTTATGCACTGTATATGAGCTGGCGATTTCTAAGTCTGTGGTTCCGAGAGGGGGTAACCAGGCTCACTAATAAAGGTTTAGCCACTTGGCTGCCAGAATGCCCTGCTTCAGAACAGACCAGAAAGGCATTGTGATAAGCGTATCCCCGGTATAGTCAGGGGTTAATGGGAGTCGTCCCCGTCCCCCCAGTATACGCCCAGAACCATGGACCCGGTACTTGTGGTTCGGACTGTCTCCAACCAGCCATAATGTTGTGAGAGTGAAATTATGTCTAAGTCCAGCTTTGGTACATTAGAAGCAACTCTGAAACTTAACCTAAGCGTTTTTCGAAGCTACTTTTTGGCTAACTTCTTATAGGAAGTAGGAGCTCTGAAAATGAACGTGCGCGTCTTTCACTCTTCCCGAGGGACTTAGAAGAATTTTGTGATATTTTTTATTAAAATGGTGTATAAGGGTTTATATATAAATATATTATATAAATATATTTTATGCACTGTATATGAGCTGGCGATTTCTAAGTCTGTGGTTACGAGAGGGGGTAACCAGGCTCACTAATAAAGGTTTAGCCACTTGGCTGCCAGAATGCCCTGCTTCAGCACAGACCAGAAAGGCATTGTGATAAGCGTATCCCCGGTATAGTCAGGGGTTAATGGGAGTCGTCCCCTTCCCCACAGTATACGCCCAGAACCATGGACACGGTACTTGTGGTTCGGACTGTCTCCAACCAGCCATAATGTTGTGAGAGTGAAATTATGTCTAAGTCCAGCTTTGGTACATTAGAAGCAACTCTGAAACTTAACCTAAGCGTTTTTCGAAGCTACTTTTTGGCTAACTTCTTATAGGAAGTAGGAGCTCTGAAAATGAACGTGCGCGTCTTTCACTCTTCCCGAGGGACTTAGAAGAATTTTGTGATATTTTTTATTAAAATGGTGTATAAGGGTATATATATAAATATATTATATATATATATTTTATGCACTGTATATGAGCTTGCGATTTCTAAGTCTGTGGTTCCGAGAGGGGGTAACCAGGCTCACTAATAAAGGTCAAGCCACTTGGCTGCCAGAATGCCCTGCTTCAGCACAGACCAGAAAGGCATTGTGATAAGCGTATCCCCGGTATAGTCAGGGGTTAATGGGAGTCGTCCCCGTCCCCCCAGTATACGCCCAGAACCATGGACCCGGTACTTGTGGTTCGGACTGTCTCCAACCAGCCATAATGTTGTGAGAGTGAAATTATGTCTAAGTCCAGCTTTGGTACATTAGAAGCAACTCTGAAACTTAACCTAAGCGTTTTTCGAAGCTACTTTTTGGCTAACTTCTTATAGGAAGGTCTAGGAGCTCTGAAAATGAACGTGCGCGTCTTTCACTCTTCCCGAGGGACTTAGAAGAATTGTGTGATATTTTTTATTAAAATGGTGTATAAGGGTTTATATATAAATATATTATATAAATATATTTTATGCACTGTATATGAGCTGGCGATTTCTAAGTCTGTGGTTCCGAGAGGGGGTAACCAGGCTCACTAATAAAGGTTTAGCCACTTGGCTGCCAGAATGCCCTGCTTCAGCACAGACCAGAAAGGCATTGTGATAAGCGTATCCCCGGTATAGTCAGGGGTTAAAGGGAGTCGTCCCCGTCCCCCCAGTATACGCCCAGAACCATGGACACGGTACTTGTGGTTCGGACTGTCTCCAACCAGCCATAATGTTGTGAGAGTGAAATTATGTCTAAGTCCAGCTTTGGTACATTAGAAGCAACTCTGAAACTTAACCTAAGCGTTTTTCGAAGCTACTTTTTGGCTAACTTCTTATAGGAAGTAGGAGCTCTGAAAATGAACGTGCGCGTCTTTCACTCTTCCCGAGGGACTTAGAAGAATTTTGTGATATTTTTTATTAAAATGGTGTATAAGGGTTTATATATAAATATATTATATAAATATATTTTATGCACTGTATATGAGCTGGCGATTTCTAAGTCTGTGGTTCCGAGAGGGGGTAACCAGGCTCACTAATAAAGGTCAAGCCACTTGGTTGCCAGAATGCCCTGCTTCAGCACAGACCAGAAAGGCATTGTGATAAGCGTATCCCCGGTATAGTCAGGGGTTAAAGGGAGTCGTCCCCGTCCCCCCAGTATACGCCCAGAACCATGGACCCGGTACTTGTGGTTCGGACTGTCTCCAACCAGCCATAATGTTGTGAGAGTGAAATTATGTCTAAGTCCAGCTTTGGTACATTAGAAGCAACTCTGAAACTTAACCTAAGCGTTTTTCGAAGCTACTTTTTGGCTAACTTCTTATAGGAAGGTCTAGGAGCTCTGAAAATGAACGTGCGCGTCTTTCACTCTTCCCGAGGGACTTAGAAGAATTTTGTGATATTTTTTATTAAAATGGTGTATAAGGGTTTATATATAAATATATTATATAAATATATTTTATGCACTGTATATGAGCTGGCGATTTCTAAGTCTGTGGTTCCGAGAGGGAGTAACCAGGCTTACTAATAAAGGTCAAGCCACTTGGCTGCCAGAATGCCCTGCTTCAGCACAGACCAGAAAGGCATTGTGATAAGCGTATCCCCGGTATAGTCAGGGGTTAATGGGAGTCGTCCCCGTCCCCCCAGTATACGCCCAGAACCATGGACCCGGTACTTGTGGTTCGGACTGTCTCCAACCAGCCATAATGTTGTGAGAGTGAAATTATGTCTAAGTCCAGCTTTGGTACATTAGAAGCAACTCTGAAACTTAACCTAAGCGTTTTTCGAAGCTACTTTTTGGCTAACTTCTTATAGGAAGTAGGAGCTCTGAAAATGAATGTGCGCGTCTTTCACTCTTCCCGAGGGACTTAGAAGAATTTTGTGATATTTTTTATTAAAATGGTGTATAAGGGTTTATATATAAATATATTATATAAATATATTTTATGCACTGTATATGAGCTGGCGATTTCTAAGTCTGTGGTTCCGAGAGGGGGTAACCAGGCTCACTAATAAAGGTCAAGCCACTTGGTTGCCAGAATGCCCTGCTTCAGCACAGACCAGAAAGGCATTGTGATAAGTGTATCCCCGGTATAGTCAGGGGTTAAAGGGAGTCGTCCCGTCCCCCCAGTATACGCCCAGAACCATGGACCCGGTACTTGTGGTTCGGACTGTCTCCAACCAGCCATAATGTTGTGAGAGTGAAATTATGTCTAAGTCCAGCTTTGGTACATTAGAAGCAACTCTGAAACTTAACCTAAGCGTTTTTCGAAGCTACTTTTTGGCTAACTTCTTATAGGAAGGTCTAGGAGCTCTGAAAATGAACGTGCGCGTCTTTCACTCTTCCCGAGGGACTTAGAAGAATTGTGTGATATTTTTTATTAAAATGGTGTATAAGGGTATATATATATATATATATATATATATATTTTATGCACTGTATATGAGCTTGCGATTTCTAAGTCTGTGGTTCCGAGAGGGGGTTACCAGGCTCACTAATAAAGGTCAAGCCACTTGGCTGCCAGAATGCCCTGCTTCAGCACAGACCAGAAAGGCATTGTGATAAGCGTATCCCCGGTATAGTCAGGGGTTAATGGGAGTCGTCCCCGTCCCCCCAGTATATGCCCAGAACCATGGACCCGGTACTTGTGATTCGGACTGTCTCCAACCAGCCATAATGTTGTGAGAGTGAAATTATGTCTAAGTCCAGCTTTGGTACATTAGAAGCAACTCTGAAACTTAACCTAAGCGTTTTTCGAAGCTACTTTTTGGCTAACTTCTTATAGGAAGGTCTAGGAGCTCTCAAAATGAACGTGCGCGTCTATCACTCTTCCCGAGGGACTTAGAAGAATTTTGTGATATTTTTTATTAAAATGGTGTATAAGGGTATATATATAAATATATTTTATGCACTGTATATGAGCTGGCGATTTCTAAGTCTGTGGTTCCGAGAGGGGGTAACCAGGCTCACTAATAAAGGTTTAGCCACTTGGCTGCCAGAATGCCCTGCTTCAGCACAGACCAGAAAGGCATTGTGATAAGCGTATCCCCGGTATAGTCAGGGGTTAAAGGGAGTCGTCCCCGTCCCCCCAGTATACGCCCAGAACCATGGACACGGTACTTGTGGTTCGGACTGTCTCCAACCAGCCATAATGTTGTGAGAGTGAAATTATGTCTAAGTCCAGCTTTGGTACATTAGAAGCAACTCTGAAACTTAACCTAAGCGTTTTTCGAAGCTACTTTTTGGCTAACTTCTTATAGGAAGTAGGAGCTCTGAAAATGAACGTGCGCGTCTTTCACTCTTCCCGAGGGACTTAGAAGAATTTTGTGATATTTTTTATTAAAATGGTGTATAAGGGTTTATATATAAATATATTATATAAATATATTTTATGCACTGTATATGAGCTGGCGATTTCTAAGTCTGTGGTTCCGAGAGGGGGTAACCAGGCTCACTAATAAAGGTCAAGCCACTTGGTTGCCAGAATGCCCTGCTTCAGCACAGACCAGAAAGGCATTGTGATAAGCGTATCCCCGGTATAGTCAGGGGTTAAAGGGAGTCGTCCCCGTCCCCCCAGTATACGCCCAGAACCATGGACCCGGTACTTGTGGTTCGGACTGTCTCCAACCAGCCATAATGTTGTGAGAGTGAAATTATGTCTAAGTCCAGCTTTGGTACATTAGAAGCAACTCTGAAACTTAACCTAAGCGTTTTTCGAAGCTACTTTTTGGCTAACTTCTTATAGGAAGGTCTAGGAGCTCTGAAAATGAACGTGCGCGTCTTTCACTCTTCCCGAGGGACTTAGAAGAATTTTGTGATATTTTTTATTAAAATGGTGTATAAGGGTTTATATATAAATATATTATATAAATATATTTTATGCACTGTATATGAGCTGGCGATTTCTAAGTCTGTGGTTCCGAGAGGGAGTAACCAGGCTTACTAATAAAGGTCAAGCCACTTGGCTGCCAGAATGCCCTGCTTCAGCACAGACCAGAAAGGCATTGTGATAAGCGTATCCCCGGTATAGTCAGGGGTTAATGGGAGTCGTCCCCGTCCCCCCAGTATACGCCCAGAACCATGGACCCGGTACTTGTGGTTCGGACTGTCTCCAACCAGCCATAATGTTGTGAGAGTGAAATTATGTCTAAGTCCAGCTTTGGTACATTAGAAGCAACTCTGAAACTTAACCTAAGCGTTTTTCGAAGCTACTTTTTGGCTAACTTCTTATAGGAAGTAGGAGCTCTGAAAATGAATGTGCGCGTCTTTCACTCTTCCCGAGGGACTTAGAAGAATTTTGTGATATTTTTTATTAAAATGGTGTATAAGGGTTTATATATAAATATATTATATAAATATATTTTATGCACTGTATATGAGCTGGCGATTTCTAAGTCTGTGGTTCCGAGAGGGGGTAACCAGGCTCACTAATAAAGGTCAAGCCACTTGGTTGCCAGAATGCCCTGCTTCAGCACAGACCAGAAAGGCATTGTGATAAGTGTATCCCCGGTATAGTCAGGGGTTAAAGGGAGTCGTCCCGTCCCCCCAGTATACGCCCAGAACCATGGACCCGGTACTTGTGGTTCGGACTGTCTCCAACCAGCCATAATGTTGTGAGAGTGAAATTATGTCTAAGTCCAGCTTTGGTACATTAGAAGCAACTCTGAAACTTAACCTAAGCGTTTTTCGAAGCTACTTTTTGGCTAACTTCTTATAGGAAGGTCTAGGAGCTCTGAAAATGAACGTGCGCGTCTTTCACTCTTCCCGAGGGACTTAGAAGAATTGTGTGATATTTTTTATTAAAATGGTGTATAAGGGTATATATATATATATATATATATATTTTATGCACTGTATATGAGCTTGCGATTTCTAAGTCTGTGGTTCCGAGAGGGGGTTACCAGGCTCACTAATAAAGGTCAAGCCACTTGGCTGCCAGAATGCCCTGCTTCAGCACAGACCAGAAAGGCATTGTGATAAGCGTATCCCCGGTATAGTCAGGGGTTAATGGGAGTCGTCCCCGTCCCCCCAGTATATGCCCAGAACCATGGACCCGGTACTTGTGATTCGGACTGTCTCCAACCAGCCATAATGTTGTGAGAGTGAAATTATGTCTAAGTCCAGCTTTGGTACATTAGAAGCAACTCTGAAACTTAACCTAAGCGTTTTTCGAAGCTACTTTTTGGCTAACTTCTTATAGGAAGGTCTAGGAGCTCTCAAAATGAACGTGCGCGTCTATCACTCTTCCCGAGGGACTTAGAAGAATTTTGTGATATTTTTTATTAAAATGGTGTATAAGGGTATATACAGTATATATATATATATATATTTTATGCACTGTATATGAGCTGGCGATTTCTAAGTCTGTGGTTCCGAGAGGGGGTAACCAGGCTCACTAATAAAGGTCAAGCCACTTGGTTGCCAGAATGCCCTGCTTCAGCACAGACCAGAAAGGCATTGTGATAAGTGTATCCCCGGTATAGTCAGGGGTTAAAGGGAGTCGTCCCCGTCCCCCCAGTATACGCCCAGAACCATGGACCCGGTACTTGTGGTTCGGACTGTCTCCAACCAGCCATAATGTTGTGAGAGTGAAATGATGTCTAAGTCCAGCTTTGGTACATTAGAAGCAACTCTGAAACTTAACCTAAGCGTTTTTCGAAGCTACTTTTTGGCTAACTTCTTATAGGAAGGTCTAGGAGCTCTGAAAATGAACGTGCGCGTCTTTCACTCTTCCCGAGGGACTTAGAAGAATTGTGTGATATTTTTTATTAAAATGGTGTATAAGGGTATATATATATATATATATTTTATGCACTGTATATGAGCTTGCGATTTCTAAGTCTGTGGTTCCGAGAGGGGGTAACCAGGCTCACTAATAAAGGTCAAGCCACTTGGCTGCCAGAATGCCCTGCTTCAGCACAGACCAGAAAGGCATTGTGATAAGCGTATCCCCGGTATAGTCAGGGGTTAAAGGGAGTCGTCCCCGTCCCCCCAGTATACGCCCAGAACCATGGACCCGGTACTTGTGGTTCGGACTGTCTCCAACCAGCCATAATGTTGTGAGAGTGAAATTATGTCTAAGTCCAGCTTTGGTACATTAGAAGCAACTCTGAAACTTAACCTAAGCGTTTTTCGAAGCTACTTTTTGGCTAACTTCTTATAGGAAGGTCTAGGAGCTCTCAAAATGAACGTGCGCATCTATCACTCTTCCCGAGGGACTTAGAATAATTTTGTGATATTTTTTTATTAAAATGGTGTATAAGGGTATATATATATATATATATATATATATATTATGCACTGTATATGAGCTGGCGATTTCTAAGTCTGTGGTTCCGAGAGGGGGTAACCAGGCTCACTAATAAAGGTTTAGCCACTTGGCTGCCAGAATGCCCTGCTTCAGCACAAACCAGAAAGGCATTGTGATAAGCGTATCCCCGGAATAGTCAGGGGTTAATGGGAGTCGTCCCCGTTCCCCCAGTATACGCCCAGAACCATCGACCCGGTACTTGTGGTTCGGACTGTCTCCAACCAGCCATAATGTTGTGAGAGTGAAATTATGTCTAAGTCCAGCTTTGGTACATTAGAAGCAACTCTGAAACTCAACCTAAGCGTTTTTCGAAGCTACTTTTTGGCTAACTTCTTATAGGAAGGTCTAGGAGCTCTCAAAATGAACGTGCGCGTCTTTCACTCTTCCCGAGGGACTTAGAAGAATTTTGTGATATTTTTTATTAAAATGGTGTATAAGGGTATATATATATATATATATATATATATATATATATATATATATATATTATGCACTGTATATGAGCTGGCGATTTCTAAGTCTGTGGTTCCGAGAGGGGGTAACCAGGCTCACTAATAAAGGTCAAGCCACTTGGCTGCCAGAATGCCCTGCTTCAGCACAGACCAGAAAGGCATTGTGATAAGCGTATCCCCGGTATAGTCAGGGGTTAATGGGAGTCGTCCCCGTCCCCCCAGTATACGCCCAGAACCATGGACCCGGTACTTGTGGTTCGGACTGTCTCCAACCAGCCATAATGTTGTGAGAGTGAAATTATGTCTAAGTCCAGCTTTGGTACATTAGAAGCAACTCTGAAACTTAACCTAAGCGTTTTTCGAAGCTACTTTTTGGCTAGCTTCTTATAGGAAGGTCTATGAGCTCTCAAAATGAATGTGCGCGTCTATCACTCTTCCCGAGGGACTTAGAAGAATTTTGTGATATTTTTTATTAAAATGGTGTATAAGGGTATATATATATATATATATTTTATGCACTGTATATGAGCTGGCGATTTCTAAGTCTGTGGTTCCAAGAGGGGGTAACCAGGCTCACTAATAAAGGTCAAGCCACTTGGCTGCCAGAATGCCCTGCTTCAGCACAGACCAGAAAGGCATTGTGATAAGCGTTTCCCCGGTATAGTCAGGGGTTAATGGGAGTCGTCGTCGTCCCCCCAGTATACGCCCAGAACCATGGACCCGGTACTTGTGGTTCGGACTGTCTCCAACCAGCCATAATGTTGTGAGAGTGAAATTATGTCTAAGTCCAGCTTTGGTACATTAGAAGCAACTCTGAAACTTAACCTAAGCGTTTTTCGAAGCTACTTTTTGGCTAACTTCTTATAGGAAGGTCTAGGAGCTCTCAAAATGAACGTGCGCGTCTTTCACTCTTCCCGAGGGACTTAGAAGAATTTTGTGATATTTTGTATTAAAATGGGGAATAAGGGTATATATATATATATAAATATATTTTATGCACAGTATATGAGCTGGCGATTTCTAAGTCTGTGGTTCCGAGAGGGGGTAACCAGGCTCACTAATAAAGGTCAAGCCACTTGGTTGCCAGCACGCCCTACTTCAGCACAGACCAGAAAGGCATTGTGATAAGCGTATCCCCGGTATAATCAGGGGTTAATGGGAGTCGTCCCCGTCCCCCCAGTATACGCCCAGAACCATGGACCCGGTACTTGTGGTTCGGACTGTCTCCAACCAGCCATAATGTTGTGAGAGTGAAATTATGTCTAAGTCCAGCTTTGGTACATTAGAAGCAACTCTGAAACTTAACCTAAGCGTTTTTCGAAGCTACTTTTTGGCTAACTTCTTATAGGAAGGTCTAGGAGCTCTCAAAATGAACGTGCGCGTCTTTCACTCTTCCCGAGGGACTTAGAAGAATTTTGTGATCATTTTTATTAAAATGGTGTATAAGGGTATATATATAAATATATTTTATGCACTGTATATGAGCTGGCGATTTCTAAGTCTGTGGTTCCGAGAGGGAGTAACCAAGCTTACTAATAAAGGTCAAGCCACTTGGCTGCCAGAATGCCCTGCTTCAGCACAGACCAGAAAGGCATTGTGATAAGCGTATCCCCGGTATAGTCAGGGGTTAATGGGAGTCGTCGTCGTCCCCCCAGTATACGCCCAGAACCATGGTCCCGGTACTTGTGGTTCGGACTGTCTCCAACCAGCCATAATGTTGTGAGAGTGAAATTATGTCTAAGTCCAGCTTTGGTACATTAGAAGCAACTCTGAAACTTAACCTAAGCGTTTTTCGAAGCTACTTTTTGGCTAACTTCTTATAGGAAGGTCTAGGAGCTCTGAAAATGAATGTGCCTGTCTTTCACTCTTCCCGAGGGACTTAGAAGGATTTTGTGATATTTTTTATTAAAATGGTGTATAAGGGTATATATATAAATATATTTTATGCACTGTATATGAGCTGGCGTTTTCTAAGTCTGTGGTTCCGAGAGGGGGTAACCAGGCTCACTAATAAAGGTCAAGCCACTTGGCTGCCAGAATGCCCTGCTTCAGCACAGACCAGAAAGGCATTGTGATAAGCGTATCCCCGGTATAGTCAGGGGTTAATGGGAGTCGTCGTCGTCCCCCCAGTATACGCCCAGAACCATGGTCCCGGTACTTGTGGTTCGGACTGTCTCCAACCAGCCATAATGTTGTGAGAGTGAAATTATGTCTAAGTCCAGCTTTGGTACATTAGAAGCAACTCTAAAACTTACCCTAAGCGTTTTTCGAAGCTACTTTTTGGCTAACTTCTTATAGGAAGGTCTAGGAGCTCTGAAAATGAACGTGCGCGTCTTTCACTCTTCCCGAGGGACTTAGAAGAATTTTGTGATATTTTTTATTAAAATGGTGTATAAGGGTATATATATAAATATATTTTATGCACTGTATATGAGCTGGCGATTTCTAAGTCTGTGGTTCCGAGAGGGGGTAACCAGGCTCACTAATAAAGGTCAAGCCACTTGGCTGCCAGAATGCCCTGCTTCAGCACAGACCAGAAAGGCATTGTGATAAGTGTATCCCCGGTATTGTCAGGGGTTAATGGGAGTCCCCCCCGTCCCCCCCAGTATACGCCCAGAACCATGGTCCCGGTACTTGTGGTTCGGACTGTCTCCAACCAGCCATAATGTTGTGAGAGTGAAATTATGTCTAAGTCCAGCTTTGGTACATTAGAAGCAACTCTGAAACTCAACCTAAGCGTTTTTCGAAGCTACTTTTTGGCTAACTTCTTATAGGAAGGTCTAGGAGCTCTCAAAATGAACGTGCGCGTCTTTCACTCTTCCCGAGGGACTTAGAAGAATTTTGTGATATTTTTTATTAAAATGGTGTATAAGGGTATATATATAAATATATTTTATGCACTGTATATGAGCTGGCGATTTCTAAGTCTGTGGTTCCGAGAGGGGGTAACCAGGCTCACTAATAAAGGTCAAGCCACTTGGCTGCCAGAATGCCCTGCTTCAGCACAGACCAGAAAGGCATTGTGATAAGCGTATCCCCGGTATAGTCAGGGGTTAATGGGAGTCGTCCCCGTCCCCCCAGTATACGCCCAGAACCATGGACCCGGTACTTGTGGTTCGGACTGTCTCCAACCAGCCATAATGTTGTGAGAGTGAAATTATGTCTAAGTCCAGCTTTGGTACATTAGAAGCAACTCTAAAACTTAACCTAAGCGTTTTTCGAAGCTACTTTTTGGCTAACTTCTTATAGGAAGGTCTAGGAGCTCTCAAAAGGAACGTGCGCGTCTTTCACTCTTCCCGAGGGACTTACAGTAGAAGAATTTTGTGATATTTTTTATTAAAATGGTGTATAAGGGTATATATATAAATATATTTTATGCACTGTATATGAGCTGGCGATTTCTAAGTCTGTGGTTCCGAGAGGGGTAACCAGGCTCACTAATAAAGGTCAAACCACTTGGCTGCCAGAATGCCCTGCTTCAGCACAGACCAGAAAGGCATTGTGATAAGCGTATCCCCGGTATAGTCAGGGGTTAATGGGAGTCGTCCCCGTCCCCCCAGTATACGCCCAGAACCATGGAACCGGTACTTGTGGTTCGGACTGTCTCCAACCAGCCATAATGTTGTGAGAGTGAAATTATGTCTAAGTCCAGCTTTGGTACATTAGAAGCAACTCTAAAACTTACCCTAAGCGTTTTTCGAAGCTACTTTTTGGCTAACTTCTTATAGGAAGGTCTAGGTGCTCTGAAAATGAACGTGCGCGTCTTTCACTCTTCCCGAGGGACTTAGAAGAATTTTGTGATATTTTTTATTAAAATGGTGTATAAGGGTATATATATAAATATATTTTATGCACTGTATATGAGTTGGCGATTTCTAAGTCTGTGGTTCCGAGAGGGGGTAACCAGGCTCACTAATAAAGGTCAAGCCACTTGGCTGCCAGAATGCCCTGCTTCAGCACAGACCAGAAAGGCATTGTGATAAGTGTATCCCCGGTATTGTCAGGGGTTAATGGGAGTCGTCCCCGTCCCCCCCAGTATACGCCCAGAACCATGGTCCCGGTACTTGTGGTTCGGACTGTCTCCAACCAGCCATAATGTTGTGAGAGTGAAATTATGTCTAAGTCCAGCTTTGGTACATTAGAAGCAACTCTGAAACTCAACCTAAGCGTTTTTCGAAGCTACTTTTTGGCTAACTTCTTATAGGAAGGTCTAGGAGCTCTCAAAATGAACGTGCTCGTCTTTCTCTCTTCCCGAGGGACTTAGAAGAATTTTGTGATATTTTTTATTAAAATGGTGTATAAGGGTATATATATAAATATATTTTATGCACTGTATATGAGCTGGCGATTTCTAAGTCTGTGGTTCCGAGAGGGGGTAACCAGGCTCACTAATAAAGGTCAAGCCACTTGGCTGCCAGAATGCCCTGCTTCAGCACAGACCAGAAAGGCATTGTGATAAGCGTATTCCCGGTATAGTCAGGGGTTAATGGGAGTCGTGCCCGTCCCCCCAGTATACGCCCAGAACCATGGACCCGGTACTTGTGGTTCGGACTGTCTCCAACCAGCCATAATGTTGTGAGAGTGAAATTATGTCTAAGTCCAGCTTTGGTACATTAGAAGCAACTCTGAAACTTAACCTAAGCGTTTTTCGAAGCTACTTTTTGGCTAACTTCTTATAGGAAGGTCTAGGAGCTCTCAAAATGAACGTGCGCGTCTTTCACTCTTCCCGAGGGACTTAGAAGAATTTTGTGATATTTTTTATTAAAATGGTGTATAAGGGTATATATATAAATATATTTTATGCACTGTATATGAGCTGGCGATTTCTAAGTCTGTGGTTCCGAGAGGGGTAAACAGGCTCACTAATAAAGGTCAAACCACTTGGCTGCCAGAATGCCCTGCTTCAGCACAGACCAGAAAGGCATTGTGATAAGCGTATCCCCGGTATAGTCAGGGGTTAATGGGAGTCGTCCCCGTCCCCCCAGTATACGCCCAGAACCATGGAACCGGTACTTGTGGTTCGGACTGTCTCCAACCAGCCATAATGTTGTGAGAGTGAAATTATGTCTAAGTCCAGCTTTGGTACATTAGAAGCAACTCTGAAACTTAACCTAAGCGTTTTTCGAAGCTACTTTTTGGCTAACTTCTTATAGGAAGGTCTAGGAGCTCTCAAAATGAACGTGCGCGTCTTTCACTCTTCCCGAGGGACTTAGAAGAATTTTGTGATATTTTTATATTAAAATGGTGTATAAGGGTATACTGTATATATAAATATATTTTATACTGTATATGAGCTGGCGATTTCTAAGTCTGTGGTTCCGAGAGGGGGTAACCAGGCTCACTAATAAAGGTCAAGCCACTTGGTTGCCAGAATGCCCTGTTTAAGCACAGAACAGAAAGGCATTGTGATAAGCGTATCCCCGGTATAGTCAGGGGTTAAAGTGAGTCGTCCCCGTCCCCCCAGTATACGCCCAGAACCATGGACCCGGTACTTGTGGTTCGGACTGTCTCCAACCAGCCATAATGTTGTGAGAGTGAAATTATGTCTAAGTCCAGCTTTGGTACATTAGAAGCAACTCTGAAACTTAACCTAAGCGTTTTTCGAAGCTACTTTTTGGCTAACTTCTTATAGGAAGGTCTAGGAGCTCTCAAAATGAACGTGCGCGTCTTTCACTCTTTCCGAGGGACTTAGAAGAATTTTGTGATATTTTTTATTAAAATGGTGTATAAGGGTATATATATAAATATATTTTATGCACTGCATATGAGCTGGCGATTTCTATGTCTGTGGTTCCGAGAGGGGGTAACCAGGCTCACTAATAAAGGTCAAGCCACTTGGCTGCTAGAATGCCCTGCTTCAGCACAGACCAGAAATTCATTGTGATAAGCGTATCCCCGGTATTGTCAGGGGTTAATGGGAGTCGTCCCCGTCCCCCCCAGTATACGCCCAGAACCATGGTCCCGGTACTTGTGGTTCGGACTGTCTCCAACCAGCCATAATGTTGTGAGAGTGAAATTATGTCTAAGTCCAGCTTTGGTACATTAGAAGCAACTCTGAAACTCAACCTAAGCGTTTTTCGAAGCTACTTTTTGGCTAACTTCTTATAGGAAGGTCTAGGAGCTCTCAAAATGAACGTGCGCGTCTTTCACTCTTCCCGAGGGACTTAGAAGAATTTTGTGATATTTTTTATTAAAATGGTGTATAAGGGTATATATATAAATATATTTTATGCACTGTATATGAGCTGGCGATTTCTAAGTCTGTGGTTCCGAGAGGGGGTAACCAGGCTCACTAATAAAGGTCAAGCCACTTGGTTGCCAGAATGCCCTGCTTCAGCACAGACCAGAAAGGCATTGTGATAAGCGTATCCCCGGTATAGTCAGGGGTTAAAGGGAGTCGTCCCGTCCCCCCAGTATACGCCCAGAACCATGGACCCGGTACTTGTGTTTCGGACTGTCTCCAACCAGCCATAATGTTGTGAGAGTGAAATTATGTCTAAGTCCAGCTTTGGTACATTAGAAGGAACTCTGACACTTAACCTAAGCGTTTTTCGAAGCTACTTTTTGGCTAACTTCTTATAGGAAGGTCTAGGAGCTCTGATAATGAACGTGCGCGTCTTTCACTCTTCCCGAGGGACTTAGAAGAATTGTGTGATATTTTTTATTAAAATGGTGTATAAGGGTATATATATATATATTTTATGCACTGTATATGAGCTTGCGATTTCTAAGTCTGTGGTTCCGAGAGGGGGTAACCAGGCTCACTAATAAAGGTCAAGACACTTGGTTGCCAGCACGCCCTACTTCAGCACAGACCAGAAAGGCATTGTGATAAGCGTATCCCCAGTATAGTCAGGGGTTAATGGGAGTCGTCCGCGTCCCCCCAGTATACGCCCAGAACCATGGACCCGGTACTTGTGGTTCGGACTGTCTCCAACCAGCCATAATGTTGTGAGAGTGAAATTATGTCTAAGTCCAGCTTTGGTACATTAGAAGCAACTCTGAAACTTAACCTAAGCGTTTTTCGAAGCTACTTTTTGGCTAACTTCTTATAGGAAGGTCTAGGAGCTCTCAAAATGAACGTGCGCGTCTTTCACTCTTCCCGAGGGACTTAGAAGAATTTTGTGATATTTTTTATTAAAATGGTGTATAAGGGTATATATATAAATATATTTTATGCACTGTATATGAGCTGGCGATTTCTAAGTCTGTGGTTCCGAGAGGGGGTAACCAGGCTCACTAATAAAGGTCAAGCCACTTGGTTGCCAGAATGCCCTGCTTCAGCACAGACCAGAAAGGCATTGTGATAAGCGTATCCCCGGTATAGTCAGGGGTTAAAGGGAGTCGTCCCGTCCCCCCTGTATACGCCCAGAACCATGGACCCGGTACTTGTGTTTCGGACAGTCTCCAACCAGCCATAATGTTGTGAGAGTGAAATTATGTCTAAGTCCAGCTTTGGTACATTAGAAGCAACTCTGAAACTTAACCTAAGCGTTTTTCGAAGCTACTTTTTGGCTAACTTCTTATAGGAAGGTCTAGGAGCTCTGAAAATGAACGTGCGCGTCTTTCACTCTTCCCGAGGGACTTAGAAGAATTGTGTGATATTTTTTATTAAAATGGTGTATAAGGGTATATATATATATATTTTATGCACTGTATATGAGCTTGCGATTTCTAAGTCTGTGGTTCCGAGAGGGGGTAACCAGGCTCACTAATAAAGGTCAAGCCACTTGGTTGCCAGCACGCCCTACTTCAGCACAGACCAGAAAGGCATTGTGATAAGCGTATCCCCAGTATAGTCAGGGGTTAATGGGAGTCGTCCCCGTCCCCCCAGTATACGCCCAGAACCATGGACCCGGTACTTGTGGTTCGGACTGTCTCCAACCAGCCATAATGTTGTGAGAGTGAAATTATGTCTAAGTCCAGCTTTGGTACATTAGAAGCAACTCTGAAACTTAACCTAAGCGTTTTTCGAAGCTACTTTTTGGCTAACTTCTTATAGGAAGGTCTAGGAGCGCTGAAAATGAACGTGCGCGTCTTTCACTCTTCCCGAGGGACTTAGAAGAATTTTGTGGTATTTTTTATTAAAATGGTGTATAAGGGTATATATATAAATATATTTTATGCACTGTATATGAGCTGGCGATTTCTAAGTCTGTGGTTCCGAGAGGGGGTAACCAGGCTCACTAATAAAGGTCAAGCCACTTGGCTGCCAGAATGCCCTGCTTCAGCACAGACCAGAAAGGCATTGTGATAAGCGTATCCCCGGTATAGTCAGGGGTTAATGGGAGTCGTCCCCGTCCCCCCAGTATACACCCAGAACCATGGACCCGGTACTTGTGGTTCGGACTGTCTCCAACCAGCCATAATGTTGTGAGAGTGAAATTATGTCTAAGTCCAGCTTTGGTACATTAGAAGCAACTCTGAAACTTAACCTAAGCGTTTTTCGAAGCTACTTTTTGGCTAACTTCTTATAGGAAGGTCTAGGAGCTCTCAAAATGAACGTGCGCGTCTTTCACTCTTCCCGAGGGACTTAGAAGAATTTTGTGATATTTTTTATTAAAATGGTGTACTGTATAAGGGTATATATATAAATATATTTTATGCACTGTATATGAGCTGGCGATTTCTAAGTCTGTGGTTCCGAGAGGGGTAACCAGGCTCACTAATAAAGGTCAAACCACTTGGCTGCCAGAATGCCCTGCTTCAGCACAGACCAGAAAGGCATTGTGATAAGTGTATCCCCGGTATTGTCAGGGGTTAATGGGAGTCGTCCCCGTCCCCCCCTGTATACGCCCAGAACCATGGTCCCGGTACTTGTGGTTCGGACTGTCTCCAACCAGCCATAATGTTGTGAGAGTGAAATTATGTCTAAGTCCAGCTTTGGTACATTAGAAGCAACTCTGAAACTCAACCTAAGCGTTTTTCGAAGCTACTTTTTGGCTAACTTCTTATAGGAAGGTCTAGGAGCTCTCAAAATGAACGTGCGCGTCTTTCACTCTTTCCGAGGGACTTAGAAGAATTTTGTGATATTTTTTATTAAAATGGTGTATAAGGGTATATATATAAATATATTTTATGCACTGCATATGAGCTGGCGATTTCTATGTCTGTGGTTCCGAGAGGGGGTAACCAGGCTCACTAATAAAGGTCAAGCCACTTGGCTGCTAGAATGCCCTGCTTCAGCACAGACCAGAAATTCATTGTGATAAGCGTATCCCCGGTATTGTCAGGGGTTAATGGGAGTCGTCCCCGTCCCCCCCAGTATACGCCCAGAACCATGGTCCCGGTACTTGTGGTTCGGACTGTCTCCAACCAGCCATAATGTTGTGAGAGTGAAATTATGTCTAAGTCCAGCTTTGGTACATTAGAAGCAACTCTGAAACTCAACCTAAGCGTTTTTCGAAGCTACTTTTTGGCTAACTTCTTATAGGAAGGTCTAGGAGCTCTCAAAATGAACGTGCGCGTCTTTCACTCTTCCCGAGGGACTTAGAAGAATTTTGTGATATTTTTTATTAAAATGGTGTATAAGGGTATATATATAAATATATTTTATGCACTGTATATGAGCTGGCGATTTCTAAGTCTGTGGTTCCGAGAGGGGGTAACCAGGCTCACTAATAAAGGTCAAGCCACTTGGTTGCCAGAATGCCCTGCTTCAGCACAGACCAGAAAGGCATTGTGATAAGCGTATCCCCGGTATAGTCAGGGGTTAAAGGGAGTCGTCCCGTCCCCCCAGTATACGCCCAGAACCATGGACCCGGTACTTGTGTTTCGGACTGTCTCCAACCAGCCATAATGTTGTGAGAGTGAAATTATGTCTAAGTCCAGCTTTGGTACATTAGAAGGAACTCTGAAACTTAACCTAAGCGTTTTTCGAAGCTACTTTTTGGCTAACTTCTTATAGGAAGGTCTAGGAGCTCTGATAATGAACGTGCGCGTCTTTCACTCTTCCCGAGGGACTTAGAAGAATTGTGTGATATTTTTTATTAAAATGGTGTATAAGGGTATATATATATATATTTTATGCACTGTATATGAGCTTGCGATTTCTAAGTCTGTGGTTCCGAGAGGGGGTAACCAGGCTCACTAATAAAGGTCAAGACACTTGGTTGCCAGCACGCCCTACTTCAGCACAGACCAGAAAGGCATTGTGATAAGCGTATCCCCAGTATAGTCAGGGGTTAATGGGAGTCGTCCGCGTCCCCCCAGTATACGCCCAGAACCATGGACCCGGTACTTGTGGTTCGGACTGTCTCCAACCAGCCATAATGTTGTGAGAGTGAAATTATGTCTAAGTCCAGCTTTGGTACATTAGAAGCAACTCTGAAACTTAACCTAAGCGTTTTTCGAAGCTACTTTTTGGCTAACTTCTTATAGGAAGGTCTAGGAGCTCTCAAAATGAACGTGCGCGTCTTTCACTCTTCCCGAGGGACTTAGAAGAATTTTGTGATATTTTTTATTAAAATGGTGTATAAGGGTATATATATAAATATATTTTATGCACTGTATATGAGCTGGCGATTTCTAAGTCTGTGGTTCCGAGAGGGGGTAACCAGGCTCACTAATAAAGGTCAAGCCACTTGGTTGCCAGAATGCCCTGCTTCAGCACAGACCAGAAAGGCATTGTGATAAGCGTATCCCCGGTATAGTCAGGGGTTAAAGGGAGTCGTCCCGTCCCCCCTGTATATGCCCAGAACCATGGACCCGGTACTTGTGTTTCGGACAGTCTCCAACCAGCCATAATGTTGTGAGAGTGAAATTATGTCTAAGTCCAGCTTTGGTACATTAGAAGCAACTCTGAAACTTAACCTAAGCGTTTTTCGAAGCTACTTTTTGGCTAACTTCTTATAGGAAGGTCTAGGAGCTCTGAAAATGAACGTGCGCGTCTTTCACTCTTCCCGAGGGACTTAGAAGAATTGTGTGATATTTTTTATTAAAATGGTGTATAAGGGTATATATATATATATTTTATGCACTGTATATGAGCTTGCGATTTCTAAGTCTGTGGTTCCGAGAGGGGGTAACCAGGCTCACTAATAAAGGTCAAGCCACTTGGTTGCCAGCACGCCCTACTTCAGCACAGACCAGAAAGGCATTGTGATAAGCGTATCCCCAGTATAGTCAGGGGTTAATGGGAGTCGTCCCCGTCCCCCCAGTATACGCCCAGAACCATGGACCCGGTACTTGTGGTTCGGACTGTCTCCAACCAGCCATAATGTTGTGAGAGTGAAATTATGTCTAAGTCCAGCTTTGGTACATTAGAAGCAACTCTGAAACTTAACCTAAGCGTTTTTCGAAGCTACTTTTTGGCTAACTTCTTATAGGAAGGTCTAGGAGCTCTCAAAATGAACGTGCGCGTCTTTCACTCTTCCCGAGGGACTTAGAAGAATTTTGTGGTATTTTTTATTAAAATGGTGTATAAGGGTATATATATAAATATATTTTATGCACTGTATATGAGCTGGCGATTTCTAAGTCTGTGGTTCCGAGAGGGGGTAACCAGGCTCACTAATAAAGGTCAAGCCACTTGGCTGCCAGAATGCCCTGCTTCAGCACAGACCAGAAAGGCATTGTGATAAGCGTATCCCCGGTATAGTCAGGGGTTAATGGGAGTCGTCCCCGTCCCCCCAGTATACACCCAGAACCATGGACCCGGTACTTGTGGTTCGGACTGTCTCCAACCAGCCATAATGTTGTGAGAGTGAAATTATGTCTAAGTCCAGCTTTGGTACATTAGAAGCAACTCTGAAACTTAACCTAAGCGTTTTTCGAAGCTACTTTTTGGCTAACTTCTTATAGGAAGGTCTAGGAGCTCTCAAAATGAACGTGCGCGTCTTTCACTCTTCCCGAGGGACTTAGAAGAATTTTGTGATATTTTTTATTAAAATGGTGTACTGTATAAGGGTATATATATAAATATATTTTATGCACTGTATATGAGCTGGCGATTTCTAAGTCTGTGGTTCCGAGAGGGGTAACCAGGCTCACTAATAAAGGTCAAACCACTTGGCTGCCAGAATGCCCTGCTTCAGCACAGACCAGAAAGGCATTGTGATAAGTGTATCCCCGGTATTGTCAGGGGTTAATAGGAGTCGTCCCCGTCCCCCCCAGTATACGCCCAGAACCATGGTCCCGGTACTTGTGGTTCGGACTGTCTCCAACCAGCCATAATGTTGTGAGAGTGAAATTATGTCTAAGTCCAGCTTTGGTACATTAGAAGCAACTCTGAAACTCAACCTAAGCGTTTTTCGAAGCTACTTTTTGGCTAACTTCTTATAGGAAGGTCTAGGAGCTCTCAAAATGAACGTGCTCGTCTTTCTCTCTTCCCGAGGGACTTAGAAGAATTTTGTGATATTTTTTATTAAAATGGTGTATAAGGGTATATATATAAATATATTTTATGCACTGTATATGAGCTGGCGATTTCTAAGTCTGTGGTTCCGAGAGGGGGTAACCAGGCTCACTAATAAAGGTCAAGCCACTTGGCTGCCAGAATGCCCTGCTTCAGCACAGACCAGAAAGGCATTGTGATAAGCGTATTCCCGGTATAGTCAGGGGTTAATGGGAGTCGTGCCCGTCCCCCCAGTATACGCCCAGAACCATGGACCCGGTACTTGTGGTTCGGACTGTCTCCAACCAGCCATAATGTTGTGAGAGTGAAATTATGTCTAAGTCCAGCTTTGGTACATTAGAAGCAACTCTGAAACTTAACCTAAGCGTTTTTCGAAGCTACTTTTTGGCTAACTTCTTATAGGAAGGTCTAGGAGCTCTCAAAATGAACGTGCGCGTCTTTCACTCTTCCCGAGGGACTTAGAAGAATTTTGTGATATTTTTTATTAAAATGGTGTATAAGGGTATATATATAAATATATTTTATGCACTGTATATGAGCTGGCGATTTCTAAGTCTGTGGTTCCGAGAGGGGTAAACAGGCTCACTAATAAAGGTCAAACCACTTGGCTGCCAGAATGCCCTGCTTCAGCACAGACCAGAAAGGCATTGTGATAAGCGTATCCCCGGTATAGTCAGGGGTTAATGGGAGTCGTCCCCGTCCCCCCAGTATACGCCCAGAACCATGGAACCGGTACTTGTGGTTCGGACTGTCTCCAACCAGCCATAATGTTGTGAGAGTGAAATTATGTCTAAGTCCAGCTTTGGTACATTAGAAGCAACTCTGAAACTTAACCTAAGCGTTTTTCGAAGCTACTTTTTGGCTAACTTCTTATAGGAAGGTCTAGGAGCTCTCAAAATGAACGTGCGCGTCTTTCACTCTTCCCGAGGGACTTAGAAGAATTTTGTGATATTTTTATATTAAAATGGTGTATAAGGGTATACTGTATATATAAATATATTTTATACTGTATATGAGCTGGCGATTTCTAAGTCTGTGGTTCCGAGAGGGGGTAACCAGGCTCACTAATAAAGGTCAAGCCACTTGGTTGCCAGAATGCCCTGTTTAAGCACAGAACAGAAAGGCATTGTGATAAGCGTATCCCCGGTATAGTCAGGGGTTAAAGTGAGTCGTCCCCGTCCCCCCAGTATACGCCCAGAACCATGGACCCGGTACTTGTGGTTCGGACTGTCTCCAACCAGCCATAATGTTGTGAGAGTGAAATTATGTCTAAGTCCAGCTTTGGTACATTAGAAGCAACTCTGAAACTTAACCTAAGCGTTTTTCGAAGCTACTTTTTGGCTAACTTCTTATAGGAAGGTCTAGGAGCTCTCAAAATGAACGTGCGCGTCTTTCACTCTTTCCGAGGGACTTAGAAGAATTTTGTGATATTTTTTATTAAAATGGTGTATAAGGGTATATATATAAATATATTTTATGCACTGCATATGAGCTGGCGATTTCTATGTCTGTGGTTCCGAGAGGGGGTAACCAGGCTCACTAATAAAGGTCAAGCCACTTGGCTGCTAGAATGCCCTGCTTCAGCACAGACCAGAAATTCATTGTGATAAGCGTATCCCCGGTATTGTCAGGGGTTAATGGGAGTCGTCCCCGTCCCCCCCAGTATACGCCCAGAACCATGGTCCCGGTACTTGTGGTTCGGACTGTCTCCAACCAGCCATAATGTTGTGAGAGTGAAATTATGTCTAAGTCCAGCTTTGGTACATTAGAAGCAACTCTGAAACTCAACCTAAGCGTTTTTCGAAGCTACTTTTTGGTTAACTTCTTATAGGAAGGTCTAGGAGCTCTCAAAATGAACGTGCGCGTCTTTCACTCTTCCCGAGGGACTTAGAAGAATTTTGTGATATTTTTTATTAAAATGGTGTATAAGGGTATATATATAAATATATTTTATGCACTGTATATGAGCTGGCGATTTCTAAGTCTGTGGTTCCGAGAGGGGGTAACCAGGCTCACTAATAAAGGTCAAGCCACTTGGTTGCCAGAATGCCCTGCTTCAGCACAGACCAGAAAGGCATTGTGATAAGCGTATCCCCGGTATAGTCAGGGGTTAAAGGGAGTCGTCCCGTCCCCCCAGTATACGCCCAGAACCATGGACCCGGTACTTGTGTTTCGGACTGTCTCCAACCAGCCATAATGTTGTGAGAGTGAAATTATGTCTAAGTCCAGCTTTGGTACATTAGAAGGAACTCTGAAACTTAACCTAAGCGTTTTTCGAAGCTACTTTTTGGCTAACTTCTTATAGGAAGGTCTAGGAGCTCTGATAATGAACGTGCGCGTCTTTCACTCTTCCCGAGGGACTTAGAAGAATTGTGTGATATTTTTTATTAAAATGGTGTATAAGGGTATATATATATATATTTTATGCACTGTATATGAGCTTGCGATTTCTAAGTCTGTGGTTCCGAGAGGGGGTAACCAGGCTCACTAATAAAGGTCAAGACACTTGGTTGCCAGCACGCCCTACTTCAGCACAGACCAGAAAGGCATTGTGATAAGCGTATCCCCAGTATAGTCAGGGGTTAATGGGAGTCGTCCGCGTCCCCCCAGTATACGCCCAGAACCATGGACCCGGTACTTGTGGTTCGGACTGTCTCCAACCAGCCATAATGTTGTGAGAGTGAAATTATGTCTAAGTCCAGCTTTGGTACATTAGAAGCAACTCTGAAACTTAACCTAAGCGTTTTTCGAAGCTACTTTTTGGCTAACTTCTTATAGGAAGGTCTAGGAGCTCTCAAAATGAACGTGCGCGTCTTTCACTCTTCCCGAGGGACTTAGAAGAATTTTGTGATATTTTTTATTAAAATGGTGTATAAGGGTATATATATAAATATATTTTATGCACTGTATATGAGCTGGCGATTTCTAAGTCTGTGGTTCCGAGAGGGGGTAACCAGGCTCACTAATAAAGGTCAAGCCACTTGGTTGCCAGAATGCCCTGCTTCAGCACAGACCAGAAAGGCATTGTGATAAGCGTATCCCCGGTATAGTCAGGGGTTAAAGGGAGTCGTCCCGTCCCCCCTGTATACGCCCAGAACCATGGACCCGGTACTTGTGTTTCGGACTGTCTCCAACCAGCCATAATGTTGTGAGAGTGAAATTATGTCTAAGTCCAGCTTTGGTACATTAGAAGCAACTCTGAAACTTAACCTAAGCGTTTTTCGAAGCTACTTTTTGGCTAACTTCTTATAGGAAGGTCTAGGAGCTCTGAAAATGAACGTGCGCGTCTTTCACTCTTCCCGAGGGACTTAGAAGAATTGTGTGATATTTTTTATTAAAATGGTATATAAGGGTATATATATATATATATTTTATGCACTGTATATGAGCTTGCGATTTCTAAGTCTGTGGTTCCGAGAGGGGGTAACCAGGCTCACTAATAAAGGTCAAGCCACTTGGTTGCCAGCACGCCCTACTTCAGCACAGACCAGAAAGGCATTGTGATAAGCGTATCCCCAGTATAGTCAGGGGTTAATGGGAGTCGTCCCCGTCCCCCCAGTATACGCCCAGAACCATGGACCCGGTACTTGTGGTTCGGACTGTCTCCAACCAGCCATAATGTTGTGAGAGTGAAATTATGTCTAAGTCCAGCTTTGGTACATTAGAAGCAACTCTGAAACTTAACCTAAGCGTTTTTCGAAGCTACTTTTTGGCTAACTTCTTATAGGAAGGTCTAGGAGCTCTCAAAATGAACGTGCGCGTCTTTCACTCTTCCCGAGGGACTTAGAAGAATTTTGTGGTATTTTTTATTAAAATGGTGTATAAGGGTATATATATAAATATATTTTATGCACTGTATATGAGCTGGCGATTTCTAAGTCTGTGGTTCCGAGAGGGGGTAACCAGGCTCACTAATAAAGGTCAAGCCACTTGGCTGCCAGAATGCCCTGCTTCAGCACAGACCAGAAAGGCATTGAGATAAGCGTATCCCCGGTATAGTCAGGGGTTAATGGGAGTCGTCCCCGTCCCCCCAGTATACACCCAGAACCATGGACCCGGTACTTGTGGTTCGGACTGTCTCCAACCAGCCATAATGTTGTGAGAGTGAAATTATGTCTAAGTCCAGCTTTGGTACATTAGAAGCAACTCTGAAACTTAACCTAAGCGTTTTTCGAAGCTACTTTTTGGCTAACTTCTTATAGGAAGGTCTAGGAGCTCTCAAAATGAACGTGCGCGTCTTTCACTCTTCCCGAGGGACTTAGAAGAATTTTGTGATATTTTTTATTAAAATGGTGTACTGTATAAGGGTATATATATAAATATATTTTATGCACTGTATATGAGCTGGCGATTTCTAAGTCTGTGGTTCCGAGAGGGGTAACCAGGCTCACTAATAAAGGTCAAACCACTTGGCTGCCAGAATGCCCTGCTTCAGCACAGAACAGAAAGGCATTGTGATAAGCGTATCCCCGGTATAGTCAGGGGTTAATGGGAGTCGTCCCCGTCCCCCCAGTATACGCCCAGAACCATGGAACCGGTACTTGTGGTTCGGACTGTCTCCAACCAGCCATAATGTTGTGAGAGTGAAATTATGTCTAAGTCCAGCTTTGGTACATTAGAAGCAACTCTGAAACTTAACCTAAGCGTTTTTCGAAGCTACTTTTTGGCTAACTTCTTATAGGAAGGTCTAGGAGCTCTGAAAATGAACGTGCGCGTCTTTCACTCTTCCCGAGGGACTTAGAAGAATGTTGTGATAATTTTTAGTAAAATGGTGTATAAGGGTATATATATAAATATATTTTATGCACTGTATATGAGCTGGCGATTTCTAAGTCTGTGGTTCCGAGAGGGAGTAACCAGGCTTACTAATAAAGGTCAAGCCACTTGGCTGCCAGAATGCCCTGCTTCAGCACAGACCAGAAAGGCATTGTGATAAGCGTATCCCCGGTATAGTCAGGGGTTAATGGGAGTCGTCCCCGTCCCCCCAGTATACACCCAGAACCATGGACCCGGTACTTGTGGTTCGGACTGTCTCCAACCAGCCATAATGTTGTGAGAGTGAAATTATGTCTAAGTCCAGCTTTGGTACATTAGAAGCAACTCTGAAACTTAACCTAAGCGTTTTTCGAAGCTACTTTTTGGCTAACTTCTTATAGGAAGGTCTAGGAGCTCTCAAAATGAACGTGCGCGTCTTTCACTCTTCCCGAGGGACTTAGAAGAATTTTGTGATATTTTTTATTAAAATGGTGTACAGTATAAGGGTATATATATAAATATATTTTATGCACTGTATATGAGCTGGCGATTTCTAAGTCTGTGGTTCCGAGAGGGGTAACCAGGCTCACTAATAAAGGTCAAACCACTTGGCTGCCAGAATGCCCTGCTTCAGCACAGACCAGAAAGGCATTGTGATAAGCGTATCCCCGGTATAGTCAGGGGTTAATGGGAGTCGTCCCCGTCCCCCCAGTATACGCCCAGAACCATGGAACCGGTACTTGTGGTTCGGACTGTCTCCAACCAGCCATAATGTTGTGAGAGTGAAATTATGTCTAAGTCCAGCTTTGGTACATTAGAAGCAACTCTGAAAC
The DNA here is from genome assembly GCF_040206685.1 of Ascaphus truei. Taxonomy (NCBI): domain Eukaryota; kingdom Metazoa; phylum Chordata; class Amphibia; order Anura; family Ascaphidae; genus Ascaphus; species Ascaphus truei. The sequence continues at coordinate 282,576,460 of NC_134483.1, forward strand.
TTAACCTAAGCGTTTTTCGAAGCTACTTTTTGGCTAACTTCTTATAGGAAGGTCTAGGAGCTCTGAAAATGAACGTGCGCGTCTTTCACTCTTCCCGAGGGACTTAGAAGAATGTTGTGATAATTTTTAGTAAAATGGTGTATAAGGGTATATATATAAATATATTTTATGCACTGTATATGAGCTGGCGATTTCTAAGTCTGTGGTTCCGAGAGGGAGTAACCAGGCTTACTAATAAAGGTCAAGCCACTTGGCTGCCAGAATGCCCTGCTTCAGCACAGACCAGAAAGGCATTGTGATAAGCGTATCCCCGGTATAGTCAGGGGTTAATGGGAGTCGTCCCCGTCCCCCCAGTATACGGCCAGAACCATGGACCCGGTACTTGTGGTTCGGACTGTCTCCAACCAGACATAATGTTGTGAGAGTGAAATTATGTCTAAGTCCAGCTTTGGTACATTAGAAGCAACTCTGAATCTTAACTTAAGCGTTTTTCGAAGCTACTTTTTGGCTAACTTCTTATAGGAAGGTCTAGGAGCTCTGAAAATGAATGTGCCTGTCTTTCACTCTTCCCGAGGGACTTAGAAGAATTTTGTGATATTTTTTTATTAAAATGGTGTATAAGGGTATACTGTATATATAAATATATTTTATGCCCTGTATATGAGCTGGCGATTTCTAAGTCTGTGGTTCCGAGAGGGGGTAACCAGGCTCACTAATAAAGGTCAAGCCACTTGGTTGCCAGAATGCCCTGCTTCAGCACAGACCAGAAAGGCATTGTGATAAGCGTATCCCCGGTATAGTCAGGGGTTAAAGGGAGTCGTCCCCGTCCCCCCAGTATACGCCCAGAACCATGGACCCGGTACTTGTGGTTCGGACTGTCTCCAACCAGCCATAATGTTGTGAGAGTGAAATTATGTCTAAGTCCAGCTTTGGTACATTAGAAGCAACTCTGAAACTTAACCTAAGCGTTTTTCAAAGCTACTTTTTGGCTAACTTCTTATAGGAAGGTCTAGGAGCTCTCAAAATGAACGTGCGCGTCTTTCACTCTTTCCGAGGGACTTAGAAGAATTTTGTGATATTTTTTATTAAAATGGTGTATAAGGGTATATATATAAATATATTTTATGCACTGTATATGAGCTGGCGATTTCTATGTCTGTGGTTCCGAGAGGGGGTAACCAGGCTCACTAATAAAGGTCAAGCCACTTGGCTGCCAGAATGCCCTGCTTCAGCACAGACCAGAAAGGCATTGTGATAAGCGTATCCCCGGTATAGTCAGGGGTTAATGGGAGTCGTCCCCGTCCCCCCAGTATACGCCCAGAACCATGGACCCGGTGCTTGTGGTTCGGACTGTCTCCAACTAGCCATAATGTTGTGAGAGTGAAATTATATCTAAGTCCAGCTTTGGTACATTAGAAGCAACTCTGAAACTTAACCTAAGCGTTTTTCGAAGCTACTTTTTGGCTAACTTCTTATAGGAAGGTCTAGGAGCTCTCAAAATGAACGTGCGCGTCTTTCACTCTTCCCGAGGGACTTAGAAGAATTTTGTGATATTTTGTATTAAAATGGGGAATAAGGGTATATATATATATATAAATATATTTTATGCACTGTATATATGCTGGCGATTTCTAAGTCTGTGGTTCCGAGAGGGGGTAACCAGGCTCACTAATAAAGGTCAAGCCACTTGGTTGCCAGCACGCCCTACTTCAGCACAGACCAGAAAGGCATTGTGATAAGCGTATCCCCGGTATAGTCAGGGGTTAATGGGAGTCGTCCCCGTCCCCCCAGTATACGCCCAGAACCATGGACCCGGTACTTGTGGTTCGGACTGTCTCCAACCAGCCATAAAGTTGTGAGAGTGAAATTATGTCTAAGTCCAGCTTTGGTACATTAGAAGCAACTCTGAAACTTACCCTAAGCGTTTTTCGAAGCTACTTTTTGGCTAACTTCTTATAGGAAGGTCTAGGAGCTCTGAAAAAGAACGTGCGCGTCTTTCACTCTTCCCGAGGGACTTAGAAGAATGTTGTGATAATTTTTATTAAAATGGTGTATAAGGGTATATATATAAATATATTTTATGCACTGTATATGAGCTGGCGATTTCTAAGTCTGTGGTTCCGAGAGGGAGTAACCAGGCTTACTAATAAAGGTCAAGCCACTTGGCTGCCAGAATGCCCTGCTTCAGCACAGACCAGAAAGGCATTGTGATAAGCGTATCCCCGGTATAGTCAGGGGTTAATGGGAGTCGTCCCCGTCCCCCCAGTATACGGCCAGAACCATGGACCCGGTACTTGTGGTTCGGACTGTCTCCAACCAGCCATAATGTTGTGAGAGTGAAATTATGTCTAAGTCCAGCTTTGGTACATTAGAAGCAACTCTGAAACTTAACCTAAGCGTTTCTCGAAGCTACTTTTTGGCTAACTTCTTATAGGAAGGTCTAGGAGCTCTCAAAATGAACGTGCGCGTCTTTCACTCTTCCCGAGGGACTTAGAAGAATTTTGTGATATTTTTTATTAAAATGGTGTATAAGGGTATATATATAAATATATTTTATGCACTGTATATGAGCTGGCGATTTCTAAGTCTGTGGTTCCGAGAGGGGTAACCAGGCTCACTAATAAAGGTCAAACCACTTGGCTGCCAGAATGCCCTGCTTCAGCACAGACCAGAAAGGCATTGTGATAAGCGTATCCCCGGTATAGTCAGGGGTTAATGGGAGTCGTCCCCGTCCCCCCAGTATACGCCCAGAACCATGGAACCGGTACTTGTGGTTCGGACTGTCTCCAACCAGCCATAATGTTGTGAGAGTGAAATTATGTCTAAGTCCAGCTTTGGTACATTAGAAGCAACTCCGAAACTTAACCTAAGCGTTTTTCGAAGCTACTTTTTGGCTAACTTCTTATAGGAAGGTCTAGGAGCTCTGAAAAAGAACGTGCGCGTCTTTCACTCTTCCCGAGGGACTTAGAAGAATGTTGTGATAATTTTTATTAAAATGGTGTATAAGGGTATATATATAAATATATTTTATGCACTGTATATGAGCTGGCGATTTCTAAGTCTGTGGTTCCGAGAGGGAGTAACCAGGCTTACTAATAAAGGTCAAGCCACTTGGCTGCCAGAATGCCCTGCTTCAGCACAGACCAGAAAGGCATTGTGATAAGCGTATCCCCGGTATAGTCAGGGGTTAATGGGAGTCGTCCCCGTCCCCCCAGTATACGGCCAGAACCATGGACCCGGTACTTGTGGTTCGGACTGTCTCCAACCAGCCATAATGTTGTGAGAGTGAAATTATGTCTAAGTCCAGCTTTGGTACATTAGAAGCAACTCCGAAACTTAACCTAAGCGTTTTTCGAAGCTACTTTTTGGCTAACTTCTTATAGGAAGGTCTAGGAGCTCTCAAAATGAACGTGCGCGTCTTTCACTCTTCCCGAGGGACTTAGAAGAATTTTGTGATATTTTTTTATTAAAATGGTGTATAAGGGTATACTGTATATATAAATATATTTTATGCACTGTATATGAGCTGGCGATTTCTAAGTCTGTGGTTCCGAGAGGGGGTAACCAGGCTCACTAATAAAGGTCAAGCCACTTGGTTGCCAGAATGCCCTGCTTCAGCACAGACCAGAAAGGCATTGTGATAAGCGTATCCCCGGTATAGTCAGGGGTTAAAGGGAGTCGTCCCCGTCCCCCCAGTATACGCCCAGAACCATGGACCCGGTACTTGTGGTTCGGACTGTCTCCAACCAGCCATAATGTTGTGAGAGTGAAATTATGTCTAAGTCCAGCTTTGGTACATTAGAAGCAACTCTGAAACTTAACCTAAGCGTTTTTCGAAGCTACTTTTTGGCTAACTTCTTATAGGAAGGTCTAGGAGCTCTCAAAATGAACGTGCGCGTCTTTCACTCTTCCCGAGGGACTTAGAAGAATTTTGTGATATTTTTTATTAAAATGGTGTATAAGGGTATATATATAAATATATTTTATGCACTGTATATGAGCTGGCGATTTCTAAGTCTGTGGTTCCGAGAGGGGTAACCAGGCTCACTAAAAAAAGGTCAAACCACTTGGCTGCCAGAATGCCCTGCTTCAGCACAGACCAGAAAGGCATTGTGATAAGCGTATCCCCGGTATAGTCAGGGGTTAAAGGGAGTCGTCCCCGTCCCCCCAGTATACGCCCAGAACCATGGACCCGGTACTTGTGGTTCGGACTGTCTCCAACCAGCCATAATGTTGTGAGAGTGAAATTATGTCTAAGTCCAGCTTTGGTACATTAGAAGCAACTCTGAAACTTAACCTAAGCGTTTTTCGAAGCTACTTTTTGGCTAACTTCTTATAGGAAGGTCTAGGAGCTCTCAAAATGAACGTGCGCGTCTTTCACTCTTTCCGAGGGACTTAGAAGAATTTTGTGATATTTTTTATTAAAATGGTGTATAAGGGTATATATATAAATATATTTTATGCACTGTATATGAGCTGGCGATTTCTATGTCTGTGGTTCCAAGAGGGGGTAACCAGGCTCACTAATAAAGGTCAAGCCACTTGGCTGCTAGAATGCCCTGCTTCAGCACAGACCAGAAAGGCATTGTGATAAGCGTATCCCCGGTATTGTCAGGGGTTAATGGGAGTCGTCCCCGTCCCCCCCAGTATACGCCCAGAACCATGGTCCTGGTACTTGTGGTTCGGACTGTCTCCAACCAGCCATAATGTTGTGAGAGTGAAATTATGTCTAAGTCCAGCTTTGGTAAATTAGAAGCAACTCTGAAACTTAACCTAAGCGTTTTTCGAAGCTACTTTTTGGCTAACTTCTTATAGGAAGGTCTAGGAGCTCTGAAAATGAACGTGCGCTTCTTTCACTCTTCCCGAGGGACTTAGAAGAATGTTGTGATAATTTTTAGTAAAATGGTGTATAAGGGTATATATATAAATATATTTTATGCACTGTATATGAGCTGGCGATTTCTAAGTCTGTGGTTCCGAGAGGGAGTAACCAGGCTTACTAATAAAGGTCAAGCCACTTGGCTGCCAGAATGCCCTGCTTCAGCACAGACCAGAAAGGCATTGTGATAAGCGTATCCCCGGTATAGTCAGGGGTTAATGGGAGTCGTCCCCGTCCCCCCAGTATACGGCCAGAACCATGGACCCGGTACTTGTGGTTCGGACTGTCTCCAACCAGCCATAATGTTGTGAGAGTGAAATTATGTCTAAGTCCAGCTTTGGTACATTAGAAGCAACTCTGAAACTTAACCTAAGCGTTTTTCGAAGCTACTTTTTGGCTAACTTCTTATAGGAAGGTCTAGGAGCTCTGAAAATGAATGTGCCTGTCTTTCACTCTTCCCGAGGGACTTAGAAGAATTTTGTGATATTTTTTTATTAAAATGGTGTATAAGGGTATACTGTATATATAAATATATTTTATGCACTGTATATGAGCTGGCGATTTCTAAGTCTGTGGTTCCGAGAGGGGGTAACCAGGCTCACTAATAAAGGTCAAGCCACTTGGTTGCCAGAATGCCCTGCTTCAGCACAGACCAGAAAGGCATTGTGATAAGCGTATCCCCGGTATAGTCAGGGGTTAATGGGAGTCGTCCCCGTCCCCCCAGTATACGGCCAGAACCATGGACCCGGTACTTGTGGTTCGGACTGTCTCCAACCAGCCATAATGTTGTGAGAGTGAAATTATGTCTAAGTCCAGCTTTGGTACATTAGAAGCAACTCTGAAACTTAACCTAAGCGTTTTTCGAAGCTACTTTTTGGCTAACTTCTTATAGGAAGGTCTAGGAGCTCTCAAAATGAACGTGCGCGTCTTTCACTCTTTCCGAGGGACTTAGAAGAATTTTGTGATATTTTTTATTAAAATGGTGTATAAGGGTATATATATAAATATATTTTATGCACTGTATATGAGCTGGCGATTTCTATGTCTGTGGTTCCGAGAGGGGGTAACCAGGCTCACTAATAAAGGTCAAGCCACTTGGCTGCCAGAATGCCCTGCTTCAGCACAGACCAGAAAGGCATTGTGATAAGCGTATCCCCGGTATAGTCAGGGGTTAATGGGAGTCGTCCCCGTCCCCCCAGTATACGCCCAGAACCATGGACCCGGTGCTTGTGGTTCGGACTGTCTCCAACTAGCCATAATGTTGTGAGAGTGAAATTATATCTAAGTCCAGCTTTGGTACATTAGAAGCAACTCTGAAACTTAACCTAAGCGTTTTTCGAAGCTACTTTTTGGCTAACTTCTTATAGGAAGGTCTAGGAGCTCTCAAAATGAACGTGCGCGTCTTTCACTCTTCCCGAGGGACTTAGAAGAATTTTGTGATATTTTGTATTAAAATGGGGAATAAGGGTATATATATATATAAATATATTTTATGCAATGTATATATGCTGGCGATTTCTAAGTCTGTGGTTCCGAGAGGGGGTAACCAGGCTCACTAATAAAGGTCAAGCCACTTGGTTGCCAGCACGCCCTACTTCAGCACAGACCAGAAAGGCATTGTGATAAGCGTATCCCCGGTATAGTCAGGGGTTAATGGGAGTCGTCCCCGTCCCCCCAGTATACGCCCAGAACCATGGACCCGGTACTTGTGGTTCGGACTGTCTCCAACCAGCCATAAAGTTGTGAGAGTGAAATTATGTCTAAGTCCAGCTTTTGTACATTAGAAGCAACTCTGAAACTTACCCTAAGCGTTTTTCGAAGCTACTTTTTGGCTAACTTCTTATAGGAAGGTCTAGGAGCTCTGAAAAAGAACGTGCGCGTCTTTCACTCTTCCCGAGGGACTTAGAAGAATGTTGTGATAATTTTTATTAAAATGGTGTATAAGGGTATATATATAAATATATTTTATGCACTGTATATGAGCTGGCGATTTCTAAGTCTGTGGTTCCGAGAGGGGTAACCAGGCTCACTAATAAAGGTCAAACCACTTGGCTGCCAGAATGCCCTGCTTCAGCACAGACCAGAAAGGCATTGTGATAAGCGTATCCCCGGTATAGTCAGGGGTTAATGGGAGTCGTCCCCGTCCCCCCAGTATACGCCCAGAACCATGGAACCGGTACTTGTGGTTCGGACTGTCTCCAACCAGCCATAATGTTGTGAGAGTGAAATTATGTCTAAGTCCAGCTTTGGTACATTAGAAGCAACTCCGAAACTTAACCTAAGCGTTTTTCGAAGCTACTTTTTGGCTAACTTCTTATAGGAAGGTCTAGGAGCTCTCAAAATGAACGTGCGCGTCTTTCACTCTTCCCGAGGGACTTAGAAGAATTTTGTGATATTTTTTTATTAAAATGGTGTATAAGGGTATACTGTATATATAAATATATTTTATGCACTGTATATGAGCTGGCGATTTCTAAGTCTGTGGTTCCGAGAGGGGGTAACCAGGCTCACTAATAAAGGTCAAGCCACTTGGTTGCCAGAATGCCCTGCTTCAGCACAGACCAGAAAGGCATTGTGATAAGCGTATCCCCGGTATAGTCAGGGGTTAAAGGGAGTCGTCCCCGTCCCCCCAGTATACGCCCAGAACCATGGACCCGGTACTTGTGGTTCGGACTGTCTCCAACCAGCCATAATGTTGTGAGAGTGAAATTATGTCTAAGTCCAGCTTTGGTACATTAGAAGCAACTCTGAAACTTAACCTAAGCGTTTTTCGAAGCTACTTTTTGGCTAACTTCTTATAGGAAGGTCTAGGAGCTCTGAAAATGAACGTGCGCGTCTTTCACTCTTCCCGAGGGACTTAGAAGAATTTTGTGATATTTTTTATTAAAATGGTGTATAAGGGTATATATATAAATATATTTTATGCACTGTATATGAGCTGGCGATTTCTAAGTCTGTGGTTCCGAGAGGGGTAACCAGGCTCACTAAAAAAAGGTCAAACCACTTGGCTGCCAGAATGCCCTGCTTCAGCACAGACCAGAAAGGCATTGTGATAAGCGTATCCCCGGTATAGTCAGGGGTTAAAGGGAGTCGTCCCCGTCCCCCCAGTATACGCCCAGAACCATGGACCCGGTACTTGTGGTTCGGACTGTCTCCAACCAGCCATAATGTTGTGAGAGTGAAATTATGTCTAAGTCCAGCTTTGGTACATTAGAAGCAACTCTGAAACTTAACCTAAGCGTTTTTCGAAGCTACTTTTTGGCTAACTTCTTATAGGAAGGTCTAGGAGCTCTCAAAATGAACGTGCGCGTCTTTCACTCTTTCCGAGGGACTTAGAAGAATTTTGTGATATTTTTTATTAAAATGGTGTATAAGGGTATATATATAAATATATTTTATGCACTGTATATGAGCTGGCGATTTCTATGTCTGTGGTTCCAAGAGGGGGTAACCAGGCTCACTAATAAAGGTCAAGCCACTTGGCTGCTAGAATGCCCTGCTTCAGCACAGACCAGAAAGGCATTGTGATAAGCGTATCCCCGGTATTGTCAGGGGTTAATGGGAGTCGTCCCCGTCCCCCCCAGTATACGCCCAGAACCATGGTCCTGGTACTTGTGGTTCGGACTGTCTCCAACCAGCCATAATGTTGTGAGAGTGAAATTATGTCTAAGTCCAGCTTTGGTACATTAGAAGCAACTCTGAAACTTAACCTAAGCGTTTTTCGAAGCTACTTTTTGGCTAACTTCTTATAGGAAGGTCTAGGAGCTCTCAAAATGAATGTGCGCGTCTTTCACTCTTTCCGAGGGACTTAGAAGAATTTTGTGATATTTTTTATTAAAATGGTGTATAAGGGTATATATATAAATATATTTTATGCACTGTATATGAGCTGGCGATTTCTATGTCTGTGGTTCCAAGAGGGGGTAACCAGGCTCACTAATAAAGGTCAAGCCACTTGGCTGCTAGAATGCCCTGCTTCAGCACAGACCAGAAAGGCATTGTGATAAGCGTATCCCCGGTATTGTCAGGGGTTAATGGGAGTCGTCCCCGTCCCCCCCAGTATACGCCCAGAACCATGGTCCTGGTACTTGTGGTTCGGACTGTCTCCAACCAGCCATAATGTTGTGAGAGTGAAATTATGTCTAAGTCCAGCTTTGGTACATTAGAAGCAACTTTAAAACTTACCCTAAGCGTTTTTCGAAGCTACTTTTTGGCTAACTTCTTATAGGAAGGTCTAGGAGCTCTGAAAATGAACGTGCGCGTCTTTCACTCTTCCCGAGGGACTTAGAAGAATTTTGTGATATTTTTTATTAAAATGGTGTATAAGGGTATATATATAAATATATTTTATGCACTGTATATGAGCTGGCGATTTCTAAGTCTGTGGTTCCGAGAGGGGGTAACCAGGCTCACTAATAAAGGTCAAGCCACTTGGCTGCCAGAATGCCCTGCTTCAGCACAGACCAGAAAGGCATTGTGATAAGCGTATCCCCGGTATAGTCAGGGGTTAATGGGAGTCGTCGTCGTCCCCCCAGTATACGCCCAGAACCATGCACCCGGTACTTGTGGTTCGGACTGTCTCCAACCAGCCATAATGTTGTGAGAGTGAAATTATGTCTAAGTCCAGCTTTGGTACATTAGAAGCAACTCTGAAACTTAACCTAAGCGTTTTTCGAAGCTACTTTTTGGCTAACTTCTTATAGGAAGGTCTAGGAGCTCTGAAAATGAACGTGCACGTCTTTCACTCTTTCCGAGGGACTTAGAAGAATTTTGTGATATTTTTTATTAAAATGGTGTATAAGGGTATATATATAAATATATTTTATGCACTGTATATGAGCTGGAGATTTCTATGTCTGTGGTTCCGAGAGGGGGTAACCAGGCTCACTAATAAAGGTCAAGCCACTTGGCTGCCAGAATGCCCTGCTTAAGCACTGACCAGAAAGGCATTGTGATAAGCGTATCCCCGGTATTGTCAGGGGTTAATGGGAGTCGTCCCCGTCCCCCCCAGTATACGCCCAGAACCATGGTTCCGGTACTTGTGGTTCGGACTTTCTCCAACCAGCCATAATGTTGTGAGAGTGAAATTATGTCTAAGTCCAGCTTTGGTACATTAGAAGCAACTCTAAAACTTACCCTAAGCGTTTTTCGAAGCTACTTTTTGGCTAACTTCTTATAGGAAGGTCTAGGAGCTCTGAAAACGAACGTGCGCGTCTTTCACTCTTCCCGAGGGACTTAGAAGAATTTTGTGATATTTTTTTATTAAAATGGTGTATAAGGGTATATATATATATATATATATATATTATGCACTGTATATGAGCTGGCGATTTATAAGTCTGTGGTTCCGAGAGAGGGTAACCAGGCTCACTAATAAAGGTCAAGCCACTTGGCTGCCAGAATGCCCTGCTTCAGCACAGACCAGAAAGGCATTGTGATAAGCGTATCCCCGGTATAGTCAGGGGTTAATGGGAGTCGTCCCCGTCCCCCCAGTATACGCCCAGAACCATGGAACCGGTACTTGTGGTTCGGACTGTCTCCAACCAGCCATAATGTTGTGAGAGTGAAATTATGTCTAAGTCCAGCTTTGGTACATTAGAAGCAACTCTGAAACTCAACCTAAGCGTTTTTCGAAGCTACTTTTTGGCAAACTTCTTATAGGAAGGTCTAGGAGCTCTCAAAATGAACGTGCGCGTCTTTCACTCTTCCCGAGGGACTTAGAAGAATTTTGTGATATTTTTTATTAAAATGGTGTATAAGGGTATATATATAAATATATTTTATGCACTGTATATGAGCTGGCGATTTCTAAGTCTGTGGTTCCGAGAGGGGGTAACCAGGCTCACTAATAAAGGTCAAGCCACTTGGCTGCCAGAATGCCCTGCTTCAGCACAGACCAGAAAGGCATTGTGATAAGCGTATCCCCGGTATAGTCAGGGGTTAATGGGAGTCGTCCCCGTCCCCCCAGTATACGCCCAGAACCATGGTCCCGGTACTTGTGGTTCGGACTGTCTCCAACCAGCCATAATGTTGTGAGAGTGAAATTATGTCTAAGTCCAGCTTTGGTACATTAGAAGCAACTCTAAAACTTACCCTAAGCGTTTTTCGAAGCTACTTTTTGGCTAACTTCTTATAGGAAGGTCTAGGAGCTCTGAAAACGAACGTGCGCGTCTTTCACTCTTCCCGAGGGACTTAGAAGAATTTTGTGATATTTTTTTATTAAAATGGTGTATAAGGGTATATATATATATATATATATATACTATGCACTGTATATGAGCTGGCGATTTATAAGTCTGTGGTTCCGAGAGAGGGTAACCAGGCTCACTAATAAAGGTCAAGCCACTTGGTTGCCAGAATGCCCTGCTTCAGCACAGACCAGAAAGGCATTGTGATAAGCGTATCCCCGGTATAGTCAGGGGTTAAAGGGAGTCGTCCCCGTCCCCCCAGTATACGCCCAGAACCATGGACCCGGTACTTGTGGTTCGGACTGTCTCCAACCAGCCATAATGTTGTGAGAGTGAAATTATGTCTAAGTCCAGCTTTGGTACATTAGAAGCAACTCTGAAACTTAACCTAAGCGTTTTTCGAAGCTACTTTTTGGCTAACGTCTTATAGGAAGGTCTAGGAGCTCTCAAAATGAACGTGCGCGTCTTTCACTCTTCCCGAGGGACTTAGAAGAATTGTGTGATATTTTTTATTAAAATGGTGTATAAGGGTATATATATAAATATATTTTATGCACTGTACTGTATATGAGCTGGCGATTTCTAAGTCTGTGGTTCCGAGAGGGGTAACCAGGCTCACTAATAAAGGTCAAACCACTTGGCTGCCAGAATGCCCTGCTTCAGCACAGACCAGAAAGGCATTGTGATAAGCGTATCCCCGGTATAGTCAGGGGTTAATGGGAGTCCCCCCCGTCCCCCCAGTATACGCCCAGAACCATGGAACCGGTACTTGTGGTTCGGACTGTCTCCAACCAGCCATAATGTTGTGAGAGTGAAATTATGTCTAAGTCCAGCTTTGGTACATTAGAAGCAACTCTGAAACTTAACCTAAGCGTTTTTCGAAGCTACTTTTTGGCTAACTTCTTATAGGAAGGTCTAGGAGCTCTCAAAATGAACGTGCGCGTCTTTCACTCTTCCCGAGGGACTTAGAAGAATTTTGTGATATTTTTTATTAAAATGGTGTATAAGGGTATATATATAAATATATTTTATGCACTGTATATGAGCTGGCGATTTCTAAGTCTGTGGTTCCGAGAGGGGTAACCAGGCTCACTAAAAAAAGGTCAAACCACTTGGCTGCCAGAATGCCCTGCTTCAGCACAGACCAGAAAGGCATTGTGATAAGCGTATCCCCGGTATAGTCAGGGGTTAAAGGGAGTCGTCCCCGTCCCCCCAGTATACGCCCAGAACCATGGACCCGGTACTTGTGGTTCGGACAGTCTCCAACCAGCCATAATGTTGTGAGAGTGAAATTATGTCTAAGTCCAGCTTTGGTACATTAGAAGCAACTCTGAAACTTAACCTAAGCGTTTTTCGAAGCTACTTTTTGGCTAACTTCTTATAGGAAGGTCTAGGAGCTCTCAAAATGAACGTGCGCGTCTTTCACTCTTTCCGAGGGACTTAGAAGAATTTTGTGATATTTTTTATTAAAATGGTGTATAAGGGTATATATATAAATATATTTTATGCACTGTATATGAGCTGGCGATTTCTATGTCTGTGGTTCCAAGAGGGGGTAACCAGGCTCACTAATAAAGGTCAAGCCACTTGGCTGCTAGAATGCCCTGCTTCAGCACAGACCAGAAAGGCATTGTGATAAGCGTATCCCCGGTATTGTCAGGGGTTAATGGGAGTCGTCCCCGTCCCCCCCAGTATACGCCCAGAACCATGGTCCCGGTACTTGTGGTTCGGACTGTCTCCAACCAGCCATAATGTTGTGAGAGTGAAATTATGTCTAAGTCCAGCTTTGGTACATTAGAAGCAACTCTGAAACTTAACCTAAGCGTTTTTCGAAGCTACTTTTTGGCTAACGTCTTATAGGAAGGTCTAGGAGCTCTGAAAATGAACGTGCGCTTCTTTAACTCTTCCCGAGGGACTTAGAAGAATTTTGTGATATTTTTTATTAAAATGGTGTATAAGGGTATATATATATATATATATATATATATATATATATATATATATATATATATATATATATATATATATATATATATATATATAATGCACTGTAAATGAGCTGGCGATTTATAAGTCTGTGGTTCCGAGAGAGGGTAACCAGGCTCACTAATAAAGGTCAAGCCACTTGGCTGCCAGAATGCCCTGCTTCAGCACAGACCAGAAAGGCATTGTGATAAGCGTATCCCGGTATAGTCAGGGGTTAATGGGAGTCGTCCCCGTCCCCCCAGTATACGCCCAGAACCATGGACCCGGTACTTGTGGTTCGGACTGTCTCCAACCAGCCATAATGTTGTGAGAGTGAAATTATGTCTAAGTCCAACTTTGGTACATTAGAAGCAACTCTGAAACTCAACCTAAGCGTTTTTCGAAGCTACTTTTTGGCTAACTTCTTATACGAAGGTCTAGGAGCTCTCAAAATGAACGTGCGCGTCTTTCACTCTTCCCGAGGGACTTAGAAGAATTTTGTGATATTTTTTATTAAAATGGTGTATAAGGGTATATATATAAATATATTTTATGCACTGTATATGAGCTGGCGATTTTTAAGTCTGTGGTTCCGAGAGGGGGTAACCAGGCTCACTAATAAAGGTCAAGCCACTTGGCTGCCAGAATGCCCTGCTTCAGCACAGACCAGAAAGGCATTGTGATAAGCGTATCCCCGGTATTGTCAGGGGTTAATGGGAGTCGTCCCCGTCCCCCCCAGTATACGCCCAGAACCATGGTCCCGGTACTTGTGGTTCGGACTGTCTCCAACCAGCCATAATGTTGTGAGAGTGAAATTATGTCTAAGTCCAGCTTTGGTACATTAGAAGCAACTCTGAAACTTAACCTAAGCGTTTTTCGAAGCTACTTTTTGGCTAACTTCTTATAGGAAGGTCTAGGAGCTCTGAAAATGAACGTGCGCTTCTTTCACTCTTCCCGAGGGACTTAGAAGAATTTTGTGATATTTTTTATTAAAATGGTGTATAAGGGTATATATATAAATATATTTTATGCACTGTATATGAGCTGGCGATTTCTAAGTCTGTGGTTCCGAGAGGGGTAACCAGGCTCACTAAAAAAAGGTCAAACCACTTGGCTGCCAGAATGCCCTGCTTCAGCACAGACCAGAAAGGCATTGTGATAAGCGTATCCCCGGTATAGTCAGGGGTTAAAGGGAGTCGTCCCCGTCCCCCCAGTATACGCCCAGAACCATGGACCCGGTACTTGTGGTTCGGACTGTCTCCAACCAGCCATAATGTTGTGAGAGTGAAATTATGTCTAAGTCCAGCTTTGGTACATTAGAAGCAACTCTGAAACTTAACCTAAGCGTTTTTCGAAGCTACTTTTTGGCTAACTTCTTATAGGAAGGTCTAGGAGCTCTCAAAATGAACGTGCGCGTCTTTCACTCTTTCCGAGGGACTTAGAAGAATTTTGTGATATTTTTTATTAAAATGGTGTATAAGGGTATATATATAAATATATTTTATGCACTGTATATGAGCTGGCGATTTCTAAGTCTGTGGTTCCGAGAGGGGTAACCAGGCTCACTAAAAAAAGGTCAAACCACTTGGCTGCCAGAATGCCCTGCTTCAGCACAGACCAGAAAGGCATTGTGATAAGCGTATCCCCGGTATAGTCAGGGGTTAAAGGGAGTCGTCCCCGTCCCCCCAGTATACGCCCAGAACCATGGAACCGGTACTTGTGGTTCGGACTGTCTCCAACCAGCCATAATGTTGTGAGAGTGAAATTATGTCTAAGTCCAGCTTTGGTACATTAGAAGCAACTCTGAAACTTAACCTAAGCGTTTTTCGAAGCTACTTTTTGGCTAACTTCTTATAGGAAGTAGGAGCTCTGAAAATGAACGTGCGCGTCTTTCACTCTTCCCGAGGGACTTAGAAGAATTTTGTGATATTTTTTATTAAAATGGTGTATAAGGGTATATATATATATTTTATGCACTGTATATGAGCTGGCGATTTTTAAGTCTGTGGTTCCGAGAGGGGGTAACCAGGCTCACTAATAAAGGTCAAGCCACTTGGCTGCCAGAATGCCCTGCTTCAGCACAGACCAGAAAGGCATTGTGATAAGCGTATCCCCGGTATAGTCAGGGGTTAATGGGAGTCGTCCCCGTCCCCCCAGTATACGCCCAGAACCATGGACCCGGTACTTGTGGTTCGGACTGTCTCCAACCAGCCATAATGTTGTGAGAGTGAAATTATGTCTAAGTCCAGCTTTGGTACATTAGAAGCAACTCTGAAACTTAACCTAAGCGTTTTTCGAAGCTACTTTTTGGCTAACTTCTTATAGGAAGTAGGAGCTCTGAAAATGAACGTGCGCGTCTTTCACTCTTCCCGAGGGACTTAGAAGAATTTTGTGATATTTTTTATTAAAATGGTGTATAAGGGTTTATATATAAATATATTTTATGCACTGTATATGAGCTGGCGATTTCTAAGTCTGTGGTTCCGAGAGGGGGTAACCAGGCTCACTAATAAAGGTTTAGCCACTTGGCTGCCAGAATGCCCTGCTTCAGCACAGACCAGAAAGTCATTGTGATAAGCGTATCCCCGGTATAGTCAGGGGTTAATGGGAGTCGTCCCCGTCCCCACAGTATACGCCCAGAACCATGGACCCGGTACTTGTGGTTCGGACTGTCTCCAACCAGCCATAATGTTGTGAGAGTGAAATTATGTCTAAGTCCAGCTTTGGTACATTAGAAGCAACTCTGAAACTTAACCTAAGCGTTTTTCGAAGCTACTTTTTGGCTAACTTCTTATAGGAAGGTCTAGGAGCTCTCAAAATGAACGTGCGCGTCTATCACTCTTCCCGAGGGACTTAGAAGAATTTTGTGATATTTTTTATTAAAATGGTGTATAAGGGTATATATATATATATATATTTTATGCACTGTATATGAGCTGGCGATTTCTAAGTCTGTGGTTCCGAGAGGGGGTAACCAGGCTCACTAATAAAGGTTTAGCCACTTGGCTGCCAGAATGCCCTGCTTCAGCACAGACCAGAAAGGCATTGTGATAAGCGTATCCCCGGTATAGTCAGGGGTTAATGGGAGTCGTCCCCGTCCCCCCAGTATACGCCCAGAACCATGGACCCGGTACTTGTGGTTCGGACTGTCTCCAACCAGCCATAATGTTGTGAGAGTGAAATTATGTCTAAGTCCAGCTTTGGTACATTAGAAGCAACTCTGAAACTTAACCTAAGCGTTTTTCGAAGCTACTTTTTGGCTAACTTCTTATAGGAAGGTCTAGGAGCTCTGAAAATGAATGTGCGCGTCTTTCACTCTTCCCGAGGGACTTAGAAGAATTTTGTGATATTTTTTATTAAAATGGTGTATAAGGGTATATATATATATTTTATGCACTGTATATGAGCTGGCGATTTCTAAGTCTGTGGTTCCGAGAGGGGGTAACCAGGCTCACTAATAAAGGTCAAGTCACTTGGCTGCCAGAATGCCCTGCTTCAGCACAGACCAGAAAGGCATTGTGATAAGCGTATCCCCGGTATAGTCAGGGGTTAATGGGAGTCGTCCCCGTCCCCCCAGTATACGGCCAGAACCATGGACCCAGTACTTGTGGTTCAGACTGTCTCCATCCAGCCATAATGTTGTGAGAGTGAAATTATGTCTAAGTCCAGCTTTGGTACATTAGAAGAAACTCTGAAACTTAACCTAAGCGTTTTTCGAAGCTACTTTTCGGCTAACTTCTTATAGGAAGGTCTAGGAGCTCTGAAAATGAATGTGCCTGTCTTTCACTCTTCCCGAGGGACTTAGAAGAATTTTGTGATATTTTTTATTAAAATGGTGTATAAGGGTTTATATATAAATATATTATATAAATATATTTTATGCACTGTATATGAGCTGGCGAATTCTAAGTCTGTGGTTCCGAGAGGGAGTAACCAGGCTTACTAATAAAGGTCAAGCCACTTGGCTGCCAGAATGCCCTGCTTCAGCACAGACCAGAAAGGCATTGTGAGAAGCGTATCCCCGGTATAGTCAGGGGTTAATGGGAGTTGTCCCCGTCCCCCCAGTATACGCCCAGAACCATGGACCCGGTACTTGTGGTTCGGACTGTCTCCAACCAGCCATAATGTTGTGAGAGTGAAATTATGTCTAAGTCCAGCTTTGGTACATTAGAAGAAACTCTGAAACTTAACCTAAGCGTTTTTCGAAGCTACTTTTTGGCTAACTTCTTATAGGAAGGTCTAGGAGCTCTGAAAATGAATGTGCCTGTCTTTCACTCTTCCCGAGGGACTTAGAAGAATTTTGTGATATTTTTTATTAAAATGGTGTATAAGGGTATATATATATATATATATATATATATATATATATATATATATATATATATATATATATATATATATATATATTTTATGCACTGTATATGAGCTGGCGATCTCTAAGTCTGTGGTTCCGAGAGGGGGTAACCAGGCTCACTAATAAAGGTCAAGCCACTTGGCTGCCAGAATGCCCTGCTTCAGCACAGACCAGAAAGGCATTGTGATAAGCGTATCCCCGGTATAGTCAGGGGTTAATGGGAGTCGTCCCCGTCCCCCCAGTATACGCCCAGAACCATGGACCCGGTACTTGTGGTTCGGACTGTCTCCAACCAGCCATAATGTTGTGAGAGTGAAATTATGTCTAAGTCCAGCTTTGGTACATTAGAAGAAACTCTGAAACTTAACCTAAGCGTTTTTCGAAGCTACTTTTTGGCTAACTTCTTATAGGAAGGTCTAGGAGCTCTGAAAATGAATGTGCCTGTCTTTCACTCTTCCCGAGGGACTTAGAAGAATTTTGTGATATTTTTTATTAAAATGGTGTATAAGGGTATATATATATATATATATATATATATATATATATATATATATATATATATATATATTTTATGCACTGTATATGAGCTGGCGATCTCTAAGTCTGTGGTTCCGAGAGGGGGTAACCAGGCTCACTAATAAAGGTCAAGCCACTTGGTTGCCAGAATGCCCTGCTTCAGCACAGACCAGAAAGGCATTGTGATAAGTGTATCCCCGGTATAGTCAGGGGTTAAAGGGAGTCGTCCCGTCCCCCCAGTATACGCCCAGAACCATGGACCCGGTACTTGTGGTTCGGACTGTCTCCAACCAGCCATAATGTTGTGAGAGTGAAATTATGTCTAAGTCCAGCTTTGGTACATTAGAAGCAACTCTGAAACTTAACCTAAGCGTTTTTCGAAGCTACTTTTTGGCTAACTTCTTATAGGAAGGTCTAGGAGCTCTGAAAATGAACGTGCGCGTCTTTCACTCTTCTCGAGGGACTTAGAAGAATTGTGTGATATTTTTTATTAAAATGGTGTATAAGGGTATATATATATATATATTTTATGCACTGTATATGAGCTTGCGATTTCTAAGTCTGTGGTTCCGAGAGGGGGTAACCAGGCTCACTAATAAAGGTCAAGCCACTTGGCTGCCAGAATGCCCTGCTTCAGCACAGACCAGAAAGGCATTGTGATAAGCGTATCCCCGGTATAGTCAGGGGTTAATGGGAGTCGTCCCCGTCCCCCCAGTATACGCCCAGATCCATGGACCCGGTACTTGTGGTTCGGACTGTCTCCAACCAGCCATAATGTTGTGAGAGTGAAATTATGTCTAAGTCCAGCTTTGGTACATTAGAAGCAACTCTGAAACTTAACCTAAGCGTTTTTCGAAGCTACTTTTTGGCTAACTTCTTATAGGAAGGTCTAGGAGCTCTCAAAATGAACGTGCGCGTCTATCACTCTTCCCGAGGGACTTAGAAGAATTTTGTGATATTTTTTATTAAAATGGTGTATAAGGGTATATATATATATATATATTTTATGCACTGTATATGAGCTGGCAATTTCTAAGTCTGTGGTTCCGAGAGGGGGTAACCAGGCTCACTAATAAAGGTCAAGCCACTTGGTTGCCAGAATGCCCTGCTTCAGCACAGACCAGAAAGGCATTGTGATAAGTGTATCCCCGGTATAGTCAGGGGTTAAAGGGAGTCATCCCCGTCCCCCCAGTATACGCCCAGAACCATGGACCCGGTACTTGTGGTTCGGACTGTCTCCAACCAGCCATAATGTTGTGAGAGTGAAATTATGTCTAAGTCCAGCTTTGGTACATTAGAAGCAACTCTGAAACTTAACCTAAGCGTTTTTCGAAGCTACTTTTTGGCTAACTTCTTATAGGAAGGTCTAGGAGCTCTGAAAATGAACGTGCGCGTCTTTCACTCTTCCCGAGGGACTTAGAAGAATTTTGTGATATTTTTTATTAAAATGGTGTATAAGGGTTTATATATAAATATAATATATAAATATATTTTATGCACTGTATATGAGCTGGCGATTTCTAAGTCTGTGGTTCCGAGAGGGGGTAACCAGGCTCACTAATAAAGGTTTAGCCACTTGGCTGCCAGAATGCCCTGCTTCAGCACAGACCAGAAAGGCATTGTGATAAGCGTATCCCCGGTATAGTCAGGGGTTAATGGGAGTCGTCCCCGTCCCCACAGTATACGCCCAGAACCATGGACACGGTACTTGTGGTTCGGACTGTCTCCAACCAGCCATAATGTTGTGAGAGTGAAATTATGTCTAAGTCCAGCTTTGGTACATTAGAAGCAACTCTGAAACTTAACCTAAGCGTTTTTCGAAGCTACTTTTTGGCTAACTTCTTATAGGAAGGTCTATGAGCTCTCAAAATGAATGTGCGCGTCTATCACTCTTCCCGAGGGACTTAGAAGAATTTTGTGATATTTTTTATTAAAATGGTGTATAAGGGTATATATATATATATATATATTATGCACTGTATATGAGCTGGCGATTTCTAAGTCTGTGGTTCTGAGAGGGGGTAACCAGGCTCACTAATAAAGGTCAAGCCACTTGGCTGCCAGAATGCCCTGCTTCAGCACAGACCAGAAAGGCATTGTGATAAGCGTTTCCCCGGTATAGTCAGGGGTTAATGGGAGTCGTCGTCGTCCCCCCAGTATACGCCCAGAACCATGGACCCGGTACTTGTGGTTCGGACTGTCTCCAACCAGCCATAATGTTGTGAGAGTGAAATTATGTCTAAGTCCAGCTTTGGTACATTAGAAGCAACTCTGAAACTTAACCTAAGCGTTTTTCGAAGCTACTTTTTGGCTAACTTCTTATAGGAAGGTCTAGGAGCTCTCAAAATGAACGTGCGTGTCTTTCACTCTTCCCGAGGGACTTAGAAGAATTTTGTGATATTTTTTATTAAAATGGTGTATAAGGGTATATATATATATATATATATATATATATATATATATATATATATATATATATATATATTTTATGCACTGTATATGAGCTGGCGATCTCTAAGTCTGTGGTTCCGAGAGGGGGTAACCAGGCTCACTAATAAAGGTCAAGCCACTTGGTTGCCAGAATGCCCTGCTTCAGCACAGACCAGAAAGGCATTGTGATAAGTGTATCCCCGGTATAGTCAGGGGTTAAAGGGAGTCGTCCCGTCCCCCCAGTATACGCCCAGAACCATGGACCCGGTACTTGTGGTTCGGACTGTCTCCAACCAGCCATAATGTTGTGAGAGTGAAATTATGTCTAAGTCCAGCTTTGGTACATTAGAAGCAACTCTGAAACTTAACCTAAGCGTTTTTCGAAGCTACTTTTTGGCTAACTTCTTATAGGAAGGTCTAGGAGCTCTGAAAATGAACGTGCGCGTCTTTCACTCTTCTCGAGGGACTTAGAAGAATTGTGTGATATTTTTTATTAAAATGGTGTATAAGGGTATATATATATATATATTTTATGCACTGTATATGAGCTTGCGATTTCTAAGTCTGTGGTTCCGAGAGGGGGTAACCAGGCTCACTAATAAAGGTCAAGCCACTTGGCTGCCAGAATGCCCTGCTTCAGCACAGACCAGAAAGGCATTGTGATAAGCGTATCCCCGGTATAGTCAGGGGTTAATGGGAGTCGTCCCCGTCCCCCCAGTATACGCCCAGATCCATGGACCCGGTACTTGTGGTTCGGACTGTCTCCAACCAGCCATAATGTTGTGAGAGTGAAATTATGTCTAAGTCCAGCTTTGGTACATTAGAAGCAACTCTGAAACTTAACCTAAGCGTTTTTCGAAGCTACTTTTTGGCTAACTTCTTATAGGAAGGTCTAGGAGCTCTCAAAATGAACGTGCGCGTCTATCACTCTTCCCGAGGGACTTAGAAGAATTTTGTGATATTTTTTATTAAAATGGTGTATAAGGGTATATATATATATATATATTTTATGCACTGTATATGAGCTGGCAATTTCTAAGTCTGTGGTTCCGAGAGGGGGTAACCAGGCTCACTAATAAAGGTCAAGCCACTTGGTTGCCAGAATGCCCTGCTTCAGCACAGACCAGAAAGGCATTGTGATAAGTGTATCCCCGGTATAGTCAGGGGTTAAAGGGAGTCATCCCCGTCCCCCCAGTATACGCCCAGAACCATGGACCCGGTACTTGTGGTTCGGACTGTCTCCAACCAGCCATAATGTTGTGAGAGTGAAATTATGTCTAAGTCCAGCTTTGGTACATTAGAAGCAACTCTGAAACTTAACCTAAGCGTTTTTCGAAGCTACTTTTTGGCTAACTTCTTATAGGAAGGTCTAGGAGCTCTGAAAATGAACGTGCGCGTCTTTCACTCTTCCCGAGGGACTTAGAAGAATTTTGTGATATTTTTTATTAAAATGGTGTATAAGGGTTTATATATAAATATAATATATAAATATATTTTATGCACTGTATATGAGCTGGCGATTTCTAAGTCTGTGGTTCCGAGAGGGGGTAACCAGGCTCACTAATAAAGGTTTAGCCACTTGGCTGCCAGAATGCCCTGCTTCAGCACAGACCAGAAAGGCATTGTGATAAGCGTATCCCCGGTATAGTCAGGGGTTAATGGGAGTCGTCCCCGTCCCCACAGTATACGCCCAGAACCATGGACACGGTACTTGTGGTTCGGACTGTCTCCAACCAGCCATAATGTTGTGAGAGTGAAATTATGTCTAAGTCCAGCTTTGGTACATTAGAAGCAACTCTGAAACTTAACCTAAGCGTTTTTCGAAGCTACTTTTTGGCTAACTTCTTATAGGAAGGTCTATGAGCTCTCAAAATGAATGTGCGCGTCTATCACTCTTCCCGAGGGACTTAGAAGAATTTTGTGATATTTTTTATTAAAATGGTGTATAAGGGTATATATATATATATATATATTATGCACTGTATATGAGCTGGCGATTTCTAAGTCTGTGGTTCTGAGAGGGGGTAACCAGGCTCACTAATAAAGGTCAAGCCACTTGGCTGCCAGAATGCCCTGCTTCAGCACAGACCAGAAAGGCATTGTGATAAGCGTTTCCCCGGTATAGTCAGGGGTTAATGGGAGTCGTCGTCGTCCCCCCAGTATACGCCCAGAACCATGGACCCGGTACTTGTGGTTCGGACTGTCTCCAACCAGCCATAATGTTGTGAGAGTGAAATTATGTCTAAGTCCAGCTTTGGTACATTAGAAGCAACTCTGAAACTTAACCTAAGCGTTTTTCGAAGCTACTTTTTGGCTAACTTCTTATAGGAAGGTCTAGGAGCTCTCAAAATGAACGTGCGTGTCTTTCACTCTTCCCGAGGGACTTAGAAGAATTTTGTGATATTTTGTATTAAAATGGGGAATAAGGGTATATATATATATAAATATATTTTATGCACAGTATATGAGCTGGCGATTTCTAAGTCTGTGGTTCCGAGAAGGGGTAACCAGGCTCACTAATAAAGGTCAAGCCACTTGGTTGCCAGCACGCCCTACTTCAGCACAGACCAGAAAGGCATTGTGATAAGCGTATCCCCGGTATAATCAGGGGTTAATGGGAGTCGTCCCCGTCCCCCCAGTATACGCCCAGAACCATGGACCCGGTACTTGTGGTTCGGACTGTCTCCAACCAGCCATAATGTTGTGAGAGTGAAATTATGTCTAAGTCCAGCTTTGGTACATTAGAAGCAACTCTGAAACTTAACCTACAGTAAGCGTTTTTCGAAGCTACTTTTTGGCTAACTTCTTATAGGAAGGTCTAGGAGCTCTCAAAATGAACGTGCGCGTCTTTCACTCTTCCCGAGGGACTTAGAAGAATTTTGTGATCATTTTTATTAAAATGGTGTATAAGGGTATATATATATAAATATATTTTATGCACTGTACTGTATATGAGCTGGCGATTTCTAAGTCTGTGGTTCCGAGAGGGAGTAACCAAGCTTACTAATAAAGGTCAAGCCACTTGGCTGCCAGAATGCCCTGCTTCAGCACAGACCAGAAAGGCATTGTGATAAGCGTATCCCTGGTATAGTCAGGGGTTAATGGGAGTCGTCCCCGTCCCCCCAGTATACGGCCAGAACCATGGACCCGGTACTTGTGGTTCGGACTGTCTCCAACCAGCCATAATGTTGTGAGAGTGAAATTATGTCTAAGTCCAGCTTTGGTACATTAGAAGCAACTCTGAAACTTAACCTAAGCGTTTTTCGAAGCTACTTTTTGGCTAACTTCTTATAGGAAGGTCTAGGAGCTCTGAAAATGAATGTGCCTGTCTTTCACTCTTCCCGAGGGACTTAGAAGAATTTTGTGATATTTTTTATTAAAATGGTGTATAAGGGTATATATATAAATATATTTTATGCACTGTATATGAGCTGGCGTTTTCTAAGTCTGTGGTTCCGAGAGGGGGTAACCAGGCTCACTAATAAAGGTCAAGCCACTTGGCTGCCAGAATGCCCTGCTTCAGCACAGACCAGAAAGGCAATGTGATAAGCGTATCCCCGGTATAGTCAGGGGTTAATGGGAGTCGTCGTCGTCCCCCCAGTATACGCCCAGAACCATGGTCCCGGTACTTGTGGTTCGGACTGTCTCCAACCAGCCATAATGTTGTGAGAGTGAAATTATGTCTAAGTCCAGCTTTGGTACATTAGAAGCAACTCTAAAACTTACCCTAAGCGTTTTTCGAAGCTACTTTTTGGCTAACTTCTTATAGGAAGGTCTAGGAGCTCTGAAAATGAACGTGCGCGTCTTTCACTCTTCCCGAGGGACTTAGAAGAATTTTGTGATATTTTTTATTAAAATGGTGTATAAGGGTATATATATAAATATATTTTATGCACTGTATATGAGCTGGCGATTTCTAAGTCTGTGGTTCCGAGAGGGGGTAACCAGGCTCACTAATAAAGGTCAAGCCACTTGGCTGCCAGAATGCCCTGCTTCAGCACAGACCAGAAAGGCATTGTGATAAGTGTATCCCCGGTATTGTCAGGGGTTAATGGGAGTCGTCCCCGTCCCCCCCAGTATACGCCCAGAACCATGGTCCCGGTACTTGTGGTTCGGACTGTCTCCAACCAGCCATAATGTTGTGAGAGTGAAATTATGTCTAAGTCCAGCTTTGGTACATTAGAAGCAACTCTGAAACTCAACCTAAGCGTTTTTCGAAGCTACTTTTTGGCTAACTTCTTATAGGAAGGTCTAGGAGCTCTCAAAATGAACGTGCGCGTCTTTCACTCTTCCCGAGGGACTTAGAAGAATTTTGTGATATTTTTTATTAAAATGGTGTATAAGGGTATATATATAAATATATTTTATGCACTGTATATGAGCTGGCGATTTCTAAGTCTGTGGTTCCGAGAGGGGGTAACCAGGCTCACTAATAAAGGTCAAGCCACTTGGCTGCCAGAATGCCCTGCTTCAGCACAGACCAGAAAGGCATTGTGATAAGCGTATCCCCGGTATAGTCAGGGGTTAATGGGAGTCGTCCCCGTCCCCCCAGTATACGCCCAGAACCATGGACCCGGTACTTGTGGTTCGGACTGTCTCCAACCAGCCATAATGTTGTGAGAGTGAAATTATGTCTAAGTCCAGCTTTGGTACATTAGAAGCAACTCTGAAACTTAACCTAAGCGTTTTTCGAAGCTACTTTTTGGCTAACTTCTTATAGGAAGGTCTAGGAGCTCTCAAAATGAACGTGCGCGTCTTTCACTCTTCCCGAGGGACTTAGAAGAATTTTGTGATATTTTTTATTAAAATGGTGTATAAGGGTATATATATAAATATATTTTATGCACTGTATATGAGCTGGCGATTTCTAAGTCTGTGGTTCCGAGAGGGGTAACCAGGCTCACTAATAAAGGTCAAACCACTTGGCTGCCAGAATGCCCTGCTTCAGCACAGACCAGAAAGGCATTGTGATAAGCGTATCCCCGGTATAGTCAGGGGTTAATGGGAGTCGTCCCCGTCCCCCCAGTATACGCCCAGAACCATGGAACCGGTACTTGTGATTCGGACTGTCTCCAACCAGCCATAATGTTGTGAGAGTGAAATTATGTCTAAGTCCAGCTTTGGTACATTAGAAGCAACTCTGAAACTTAACCTAAGCGTTTTTCGAAGCTACTTTTTGGCTAACTTCTTATAGGAAGGTCTAGGAGCTCTCAAAATGAACGTGCGCGTCTTTCACTCTTCCCGAGGGACTTAGAAGAATTTTGTGATATTTTTTATTAAAATGGTGTATAAGGGTATATATATAAATATATTTTATGCACTGTATATGAGCTGGCGATTCCTAAGTCTGTGGTTCCGAGAGGGGGTAACCAGGCTCACTAATAAAGGTCAAGCCACTTGGCTGCCAGAATGCCCTGCTTCAGCACAGACCATAAAGGCATTGTGATAAGCGTATCCCCGGTATAGTCAGGGGTTAATGGGAGTCGTCGTCGTCCCCCCAGTATACGCCCAGAACCATGGTCCCGGTACTTGTGGTTCGGACTGTCTCCAACCAGCCATAATGTTGTGAGAGTGAAATTATGTCTAAGTCCAGCTTTGGTACATTAGAAGCAACTCTAAAACTTACCCTAAGCGTTTTTCGAAGCTACTTTTTGGCTAACTTCTTATAGGAAGGTCTAGGAGCTCTGAAAATGAACGTGCGCGTCTTTCACTCTTCCCGAGGGACTTAGAAGAATTTTGTGATATTTTTTATTAAAATGGTGTATAAGGGTATATATATAAATATATTTTATGCACTGTATATGAGCTGGCGATTTCTAAGTCTGTGGTTCCGAGAGGGGGTAACCAGGCTCACTAATAAAAGTCAAGCCACTTGGCTGCCAGAATGCCCTGCTTCAGCACAGACCAGAAAGGCATTGTGATAAGTGTATCCCCGGTATTGTCAGGGGTTAATGGGAGTCGTCCCCGTCCCCCCCAGTATACGCCAAGAACCATGGTCCCGGTACTTGTGGTTCGGACTGTCTCCAACCAGCCATAATGTTGTGAGAGTGAAATTATGTCTAAGTCCAGCTTTGGTACATTAGAAGCAACTCTGAAACACAACCTAAGCGTTTTTCGAAGCTACTTTTTGGCTAACTTCTTATAGGAAGGTCTAGGAGCTCTCAAAATGAACGTGCGCGTCTTTCACTCTTCCCGAGGGACTTAGAAGAATTTTGTGATATTTTTTATTAAAATGGTGTATAAGGGTATATATATAAATATATTTTATGCACTGTATATGAGCTGGCGATTTCTAAGTCTGTGGTTCCGAGAGGTGGTAACCAGGCTCACTAATAAAGGTCAAGCCACTTGGCTGCCAGAATGCCCTGCTTCAGCACAGACCAGAAAGGCATTGTGATAAGCGTATCCCCGGTATAGTCAGGGGTTAATGGGAGTCGTCCCCGTCCCCCCAGTATACGCCCAGAACCATGGACCCGGTACTTGTGGTTCGGACTGTCTCCAACCAGCCATAATGTTGTGAGAGTGAAATTATGTCTAAGTCCAGCTTTGGTACATTAGAAGCAACTCTGAAACTTAACCTAAGCGTTTTTCGAAGCTACTTTTTGGCTAACTTCTTATAGGAAGGTCTAGGAGCTCTCAAAATGAACGTGCGCGTCTTTCACTCTTCCCGAGGGACTTAGAAGAATTTTGTGATATTTTTTATTAAAATGGTGTATAAGGGTATATATATAAATATATTTTATGCACTGTATATGAGCTGGCGATTTCTAAGTCTGTGGTTCCGAGAGGGGTAACCAGGCTCACTAATAAAGGTCAAACCACTTGGCTGCCAGAATGCCCTGCTTCAGCACAGACCAGAAAGGCATTGTGATAAGCGTATCCCCGGTATAGTCAGGGGTTAATGGGAGTCGTCCCCGTCCCCCCAGTATACGCCCAGAACCATGGAACCGGTACTTGTGGTTCGGACTGTCTCCAACCAGCCATAATGTTGTGAGAGTGAAATTATGTCTAAGTCCAGCTTTGGTACATTAGAAGCAACTCTAAAACTTACCCTAAGCGTTTTTCGAAGCTACTTTTTGGCTAACTTCTTATAGGAAGGTCTAGGTGCTCTGAAAATGAACGTGCGCGTCTTTCACTCTTCCCGAGGGACTTAGAAGAATTTTGTGATATTTTTTATTAAAATGGTGTATAAGGGTATTTATATAAATATATTTTATGCACTGTATATGAGCTGGCGATTTCTAAGTCTGTGGTTCCGAGAGGGGGTAACCAGGCTCACTAATAAAGGTCAAGCCACTTGGCTGCCAGAATGCCCTGCTTCAGCACAGACCAGAAAGGCATTGTGATAAGCGTATCCCCGGTATAGTCAGGGGTTAATGGGAGTCGTCGTCGTCCCCCCAGTATACGCCCAGAACCATGGTCCCGGTACTTGTGGTTCGGACTGTCTCCAACCAGCCATAATGTTGTGAGAGTGAAATTATGTCTAAGTCCAGCTTTGGTACATTAGAAGCAACTCTAAAACTTACCCTAAGCGTTTTTCGAAGCTACTTTTTGGCTAACTTCTTATAGGAAGGTCTAGGTGCTCTGAAAATGAACGTGCGCGTCTTTCACTCTTCCCGAGGGACTTAGAAGAATTTTGTGATATTTTTTATTAAAATGGTGTATAAGGGTATATATATAAATATATTTTATGCACTGTATATGAGCTGGCGATTTCTAAGTCTGTGGTTCCGAGAGGGGGTAACCAGGCTCACTAATAAAGGTCAAGCCACTTGGCTGCCAGAATGCCCTGCTTCAGCACAGACCAGAAAGGCATTGTGATAAGTGTATCCCCGGTATTGTCAGGGGTTAATGGGAGTCGTCCCCGTCCCCCCCAGTATACGCCCAGAACCATGGTCCCGGTACTTGTGGTTCGGACTGTCTCCAACCAGCCATAATGTTGTGAGAGTGAAATTATGTCTAAGTCCAGCTTTGGTACATTAGAAGCAACTCTGAAACTCAAGCTAAGCGTTTTTCGAAGCTACTTTTTGGCTAACTTCTTATAGGAAGGTCTAGGAGCTCTCAAAATGAACGTGCGCGTCTTTCACTCTTCCCGAGGGACTTAGAAGAATTTTGTGATATTTTTTATTAAAATGGTGTATAAGGGTATATATATAAATATATTTTATGCACTGTATATGAGCTGGCGATTTCTAAGTCTGTGGTTCCGAGAGGGGGTAACCAGGCTCACTAATAAAGGTCAAGCCACTTGGCTGCCAGAATGCCCTGCTTCAGCACAGACCAGAAAGGCATTGTGATAAGCGTATCCCCGGTATAGTCAGGGGTTAATGGGAGTCGTCCCCGTCCCCCCAGTATACGCCCAGAACCATGGACCCGGTACTTGTGGTTCGGACTGTCTCCAACCAGCCATAATGTTGTGAGAGTGAAATTATGTCTAAGTCCAGCTTTGGTACATTAGAAGCAACTCTAAAACTTACCCTAAGCGTTTTTCGAAGCTACTTTTTGGCTAACTTCTTATAGGAAGGTCTAGGTGCTCTGAAAATGAACGTGCGCGTCTTTCACTCTTCCCGAGGGACTTAGAAGAATTTTGTGATATTTTTTATTAAAATGGTGTATAAGGGTATATATATAAATATATTTTATGCACTGTATATGAGCTGGCGATTTCTAAGTCTGTGGTTCCGAGAGGGGGTAACCAGGCTCACTAATAAAGGTCAAGCCACTTGGCTGCTAGAATGCCCTGCTTCAGCACAGACCAGAAAGGCATTGTGATAAGTTTATCCCCGGTATTGTCAGGGGTTAATGGGAGTCGTCCCCGTCCCCCCCAGTATACGCCCAGAACCATGGTCCCGGTACTTGTGGTTCGGACTGTCTCCAACCAGCCATAATGTTGTGAGAGTGAAATTATGTCTAAGTCCAGCTTTGGTACATTAGAAGCAACTCTGAAACTTAACCTAAGCGTTTTTCGAAGCTACTTTTTGGCTAACTTCTTATAGGAAGGTCTAGGAGCTCTCAAAATGAACGTGCGCGTCTTTCACTCTTCCCGAGGGACTTAGAAGAATTTTGTGATATTTTTTATTAAAATGGTGTATACTGTAAGGGTATATATATAAATATATTTTATGCACTGTATATGAGCTGGCGATTTCTAAGTCTGTGGTTCCGAGAGGGGTAACCAGGCTCACTAATAAAGGTCAAACCACTTGGCTGCCAGAATGCCCTGCTTCAGCACAGACCAGAAAGGCATTGTGATAAGCGTATCCCCGGTATAGTCAGGGGTTAATGGGAGTCGTCCCCGTCCCCCCAGTATACGCCCAGAACCATGGAACCGGTACTTGTGGTTCGGACTGTCTCCAACCAGCCATAATGTTGTGAGAGTGAAATTATGTCTAAGTCCAGCTTTGGTACATTAGAAGCAACTCTAAAACTTACCCTAAGCGTTTTTCGAAGCTACTTTTTGGATAACTTCTTATAGGAAGGTCTAGGTGCTCTGAAAATGAACGTGCGCGTCTTTCACTCTTCCCGAGGGACTTAGAAGAATTTTGTGATATTTTTTATTAAAATGGTGTATAAGGGTATTTATATAAATATATTTTATGCACTGTATATGAGCTGGCGATTTCTAAGTCTGTGGTTCCGAGAGGGGGTAACTAGGCTCACTAATAAAGGTCAAGCCACTTGGCTGCCAGAATGCCCTGCTTCAGCACAGACCAGAAAGGCATTGTGATAAGCGTATCCCCGGTATAGTCAGGGGTTAATGGGAGTCGTCGTCGTCCCCCCAGTATACGCCCAGAACCATGGTCCCGGTACTTGTGGTTCGGACTGTCTCCAACCAGCCATAATGTTGTGAGAGTGAAATTATGTCTAAGTCCAGCTTTGGTACATTAGAAGCAACTCTAAAACTTACCCTAAGCGTTTTTCGAAGCTACTTTTTGGCTAACTTCTTATAGGAAGGTCTAGGTGCTCTGAAAATGAACGTGCGCGTCTTTCACTCTTCCCGAGGCACTTAGAAGAATTTTGTGATATTTTTTATTAAAATGGTGTATAAGGGTATATATATAAATATATTTTATGCACTGTATATGAGCTGGCGATTTCTAAGTCTGTGGTTCCGAGAGGGGGTAACCAGGCTCACTAATAAAGGTCAAGCCACTTGGCTGCCAGAATGCCCTGCTTCAGCACAGACCAGAAAGGCATTGTGATAAGTGTATCCCCGGTATTGTCAGGGGTTAATGGGAGTCGTCCCCGTCCCCCCCAGTATACGCCCAGAACCATGGTCCCGGTACTTGTGGTTCGGACTGTCTCCAACCAGCCATAATGTTGTGAGAGTGAAATTATGTCTAAGTCCAGCTTTGGTACATTAGAAGCAACTCTGAAACTCAACCTAAGCGTTTTTCGAAGCTACTTTTTGGCTAACTTCTTATAGGAAGGTCTAGGAGCTCTCAAAATGAACGTGCGCGTCTTTCACTCTTCCCGAGGGACTTAGAAGAATTTTGTGATATTTTTTATTAAAATGGTGTATAAGGGTATATATATAAATATATTTTATGCACTGTATATGAGCTGGCGATTTCTAAGTCTGTGGTTCCGAGAGGGGGTAACCAGGCTCACTAATAAAGGTCAAGCCACTTGGCTGCCAGAATGCCCTGCTTCAGCACAGACCAGAAAGGCATTGTGATAAGCGTATCCCCGGTATAGTCAGGGGTTAATGGGAGTCGTCCCCGTCCCCCCAGTATACGCCCAGAACCATGGACCCGGTACTTGTGGTTCGGACTGTCTCCAACCAGCCATAATGTTGTGAGAGTGAAATTATGTCTAAGTCCAGCTTTGGTACATTAGAAGCAACTCTAAAACTTACCCTAAGCGTTTTTCGAAGCTACTTTTTGGCTAACTTCTTATAGGAAGGTCTAGGTGCTCTGAAAATGAACGTGCGCGTCTTTCACTCTTCCCGAGGGACTTAGAAGAATTTTGTGATATTTTTTATTAAAATGGTGTATAAGGGTATATATATAAATATATTTTATGCA
This sequence comes from Ascaphus truei, assembly GCF_040206685.1. Classification (NCBI taxonomy): domain Eukaryota; kingdom Metazoa; phylum Chordata; class Amphibia; order Anura; family Ascaphidae; genus Ascaphus; species Ascaphus truei. Next base: position 282,607,819 of record NC_134483.1, read on the forward strand.
CTGTATATGAGCTGGCGATTTCTAAGTCTGTGGTTCCGAGAGGGGGTAACCAGGCTCACTAATAAAGGTCAAGCCACTTGGCTGCCAGAATGCCCTGCTTCAGCACAGACCAGAAAGGCATTGTGATAAGTTTATCCCCGGTATTGTCAGGGGTTAATGGGAGTCGTCCCCGTCCCCCCCAGTATACGCCCAGAACCATGGTCCCGGTACTTGTGGTTCGGACTGTCTCCAACCAGCCATAATGTTGTGAGAGTGAAATTATGTCTAAGTCCAGCTTTGGTACATTAGAAGCAACTCTGAAACTCAACCTAAGCGTTTTTCGAAGCTACTTTTTGGCTAACTTCTTATAGGAAGGTCTAGGAGCTCTGAAAATGAACGTGCGCGTCTTTCACTCTTCCTGAGGGACTTAGAAGAATTTTGTGATATTTTTTATTAAAATGGTGTATAAGGGTATATATATATAAATATATTTTATGCACTGTATATGAGCTGGCGATTTCTAAGTCTGTGGTTCCGAGAGGGGGTAACCAGGCTCACTAATAAAGGTCAAGCCACTTGGCTGCCAGAATGCCCTGCTTCAGCACAGACCAGAAAGGCATTGTGATAAGCGTATCCCCGGTATAGTCAGGGGTTAATGGGAGTCGTCCCCGTCCCCCCAGTATACGCCCAGAACCATGGACCCGGTACTTGTGGTTCGGACTGTCTCCAACCAGCCATAATGTTGTGAGAGTGAAATTATGTCTAAGTCCAGCTTTGGTACATTAGAAGCAACTCTGAAACTTAACCTAAGCGTTTTTCGAAGCTACTTTTTGGCTAACTTCTTATAGGAAGGTCTAGGAGCTCTCAAAATGAACGTGCGCGTCTTTCACTCTTCCCGAGGGACTTAGAAGAATTTTGTGATATTTTTTATTAAAATGGTGTATAAGGGTATATATATAAATATATTTTATGCACTGTATATGAGCTGGCGATTTCTAAGTCTGTGGTTCCGAGAGGGGGTAACCAGGCTCACTAATAAAGGTCAAGCCACTTGGCTGCCAGAATGCCCTGCTTCAGCACAGACCAGAAAGGCATTGTGATAAGTTTATCCCCGGTATTGTCAGGGGTTAATGGGAGTCGTCCCCGTCCCCCCCAGTATACGCCCAGAACCATGGTCCCGGTACTTGTGGTTCGGACTGTCTCCAACCAGCCATAATGTTGTGAGAGTGAAATTATGTCTAAGTCCAGCTTTGGTACATTAGAAGCAACTCTGAAACTCAACCTAAGCGTTTTTCGAAGCTACTTTTTGGCTAACTTCTTATAGGAAGGTCTAGGAGCTCTGAAAATGAACGTGCGCGTCTTTCACTCTTCCTGAGGGACTTAGAAGAATTTTGTGATATTTTTTATTAAAATGGTGTATAAGGGTATATATATATAAATATATTTTATGCACTGTATATGAGCTGGCGATTTCTAAGTCTGTGGTTCCGAGAGGGGGTAACCAGGCTCACTAATAAAGGTCAAGCCACTTGGCTGCCAGAATGCCCTGCTTCAGCACAGACCAGAAAGGCATTGTGATAAGCGTATCCCCGGTATAGTCAGGGGTTAATGGGAGTCGTCCCCGTCCCCCCAGTATACGCCCAGAACCATGGAACCGGTACTTGTGGTTCGGACTGTCTCCAACCAGCCATAATGTTGTGAGAGTGAAATTATGTCTAAGTCCAGCTTTGGTACATTAGAAGCAACTCTAAAACTTACCCTAAGCGTTTTTCGAAGCTACTTTTTGGCTAACTTCTTATAGGAAGGTCTAGGTGCTCTGAAAATGAACGTGCGCGTCTTTCACTCTTCCCGAGGGACTTAGAAGAATTTTGTGATATTTTTTATTAAAATGGTGTATAAGGGTATTTATATAAATATATTTTATGCACTGTATATGAGCTGGCGATTTCTAAGTCTGTGGTTCCGAGAGGGGGTAACCAGGCTCACTAATAAAGGTCAAGCCACTTGGCTGCCAGAATGCCCTGCTTCAGCACAGACCAGAAAGGCATTGTGATAAGCGTATCCCCGGTATAGTCAGGGGTTAATGGGAGTCGTCGTCGTCCCCCCAGTATACGCCCAGAACCATGGTCCCGGTACTTGTGGTTCGGACTGTCTCCAACCAGCCATAATGTTGTGAGAGTGAAATTATGTCTAAGTCCAGCTTTGGTACATTAGAAGCAACTCTAAAACTTACCCTAAGCGTTTTTCGAAGCTACTTTTTGGCTAACTTCTTATAGGAAGGTCTAGGTGCTCTGAAAATGAACGTGCGCGTCTTTCACTCTTCCCGAGGGACTTAGAAGAATTTTGTGATATTTTTTATTAAAATGGTGTATAAGGGTATATATATAAATATATTTTATGCACTGTATATGAGCTGGCGATTTCTAAGTCTGTGGTTCCGAGAGGGGGTAACCAGGCTCACTAATAAAGGTCAAGCCACTTGGCTGCCAGAATGCCCTGCTTCAGCACAGACCAGAAAGGCATTGTGATAAGCGTATCCCCGGTATAGTCAGGGGTTAATGGGAGTCGTCGTCGTCCCCCCAGTATACGCCCAGAACCATGGTCCCGGTACTTGTGGTTCGGACTGTCTCCAACCAGCCATAATGTTGTGAGAGTGAAATTATGTCTAAGTCCAGCTTTGGTACATTAGAAGCAACTCTAAAACTTACCCTAAGCGTTTTTCGAAGCTACTTTTTGGCTAACTTCTTATAGGAAGGTCTAGGTGCTCTGAAAATGAACGTGCGCGTCTTTCACTCTTCCCGAGGGACTTAGAAGAATTTTGTGATATTTTTTATTAAAATGGTGTATAAGGGTATATATATAAATATATTTTATGCACTGTATATGAACTGGCGATTTCTAAGTCTGTGGTTCCGAGAGGGGGTAACCAGGCTCACTAATAAAGGTCAAGCCACTTGGCTGCTAGAATGCCCTGCTTCAGCACAGACCAGAAAGGCATTGTGATAAGTTTATCCCCGGTATTGTCAGGGGTTAATGGGAGTCGTCCCCGTCCCCCCCAGTATACGCCCAGAACCATGGTCCCGGTACTTGTGGTTCGGACTGTCTCCAACCAGCCATAATGTTGTGAGAGTGAAATTATGTCTAAGTCCAGCTTTGGTACATTAGAAGCAACTCTGAAACTTAACCTAAGCGTTTTTCGAAGCTACTTTTTGGCTAACTTCTTATAGGAAGGTCTAGGAGCTCTCAAAATGAACGTGCGCGTCTTTCACTCTTCCCGAGGGACTTAGAAGAATTTTGTGATATTTTTTATTAAAATGGTGTATACTGTAAGGGTATATATATAAATATATTTTATGCACTGTATATGAGCTGGCGATTTCTAAGTCTGTGGTTCCGAGAGGGGTAACCAGGCTCACTAATAAAGGTCAAACCACTTGGCTGCCAGAATGCCCTGCTTCAGCACAGACCAGAAAGGCATTGTGATAAGCGTATCCCCGGTATAGTCAGGGGTTAATGGGAGTCGTCCCCGTCCCCCCAGTATACGCCCAGAACCATGGAACCGGTACTTGTGGTTCGGACTGTCTCCAACCAGCCATAATGTTGTGAGAGTGAAATTATGTCTAAGTCCAGCTTTGGTACATTAGAAGCAACTCTAAAACTTACCCTAAGCGTTTTTCGAAGCTACTTTTTGGCTAACTTCTTATAGGAAGGTCTAGGTGCTCTGAAAATGAACGTGCGCGTCTTTCACTCTTCCCGAGGGACTTAGAAGAATTTTGTGATATTTTTTATTAAAATGGTGTATAAGGGTATTTATATAAATATATTTTATGCACTGTATATGAGCTGGCGATTTCTAAGTCTGTGGTTCCGAGAGGGGGTAACTAGGCTCACTAATAAAGGTCAAGCCACTTGGCTGCCAGAATGCCCTGCTTCAGCACAGACCAGAAAGGCATTGTGATAAGCGTATCCCGGTATAGTCAGGGGTTAATGGGAGTCGTCCCCGTCCCCCCAGTATACGCCCAGAACCATGGACCCGGTACTTGTGGTTCGGACTGTCTCCAACCAGCCATAATGTTGTGAGAGTGAAATTATGTCTAAGTCCAGCTTTGGTACATTAGAAGCAACTCTGAAACTTAACCTAAGCGTTTTTCGAAGCTACTTTTTGGCTAACTTCTTATAGGAAGGTCTAGGAGCTCTCAAAATGAACGTGCGCGTCTTTCACTCTTCACGAGGGACTTAGAAGAATTTTGTGATATTTTTTATTAAAATGGTGTATACTGTAAGGGTATATATATAAATATATTTTATGCACTGTATATGAGCTGGCGATTTCTAAGTCTGTGGTTCCGAGAGGGGTAACCAGGCTCACTAATAAAGGTCAAACCACTTGGCTGCCAGAATGCCCTGCTTCAGCACAGACCAGAAAGGCATTGTGATAAGCGTATCCCCGGTATAGTCAGGGGTTAATGGGAGTCGTCCCCGTCCCCCCAGTATACGCCCAGAACCATGGAACCGGTACTTGTGGTTCGGACTGTCTCCAACCAGCCATAATGTTGTGAGAGTGAAATTATGTCTAAGTCCAGCTTTGGTACATTAGAAGCAACTCTAAAACTTACCCTAAGCGTTTTTCGAAGCTACTTTTTGGCTAACTTCTTATAGGAAGGTCTAGGTGCTCTGAAAATGAACGTGCGCGTCTTTCACTTTTCCCGAGGGACTTAGAAGAATTTTGTGATATTTTTTATTAAAATGGTGTATAAGGGTATTTATATAAATATATTTTATGCACTGTATATGAGCTGGCGATTTCTAAGTCTGTGGTTCCGAGAGGGGGTAACTAGGCTCACTAATAAAGGTCAAGCCACTTGGCTGCCAGAATGCCCTGCTTCAGCACAGACCAGAAAGGCATTGTGATAAGCGTATCCCCGGTATAGTCAGGGGTTAATGGGAGTCGTCGTCGTCCCCCCAGTATACGCCCAGAACCATGGTCCCGGTACTTGTGGTTCGGACTGTCTCCAACCAGCCATAATGTTGTGAGAGTGAAATTATGTCTAAGTCCAGCTTTGGTACATTAGAAGCAACTCTAAAACTTACCCTAAGCGTTTTTCGAAGCTACTTTTTGGCTAACTTCTTATAGGAAGGTCTAGGTGCTCTGAAAATGAACGTGCGCGTCTTTCACTCTTCCCGAGGGACTTAGAAGAATTTTGTGATATTTTTTATTAAAATGGTGTATAAGGGTATATATATAAATATATTTTATGCACTGTATATGAGCTGGCGATTTCTAAGTCTGTGGTTCCGAGAGGGGGTAACTAGGCTCACTAATAAAGGTCAAGCCACTTGGCTGCCAGAATGCCCTGCTTCAGCACAGACCAGAAAGGCATTGTGATAAGCGTATCCCGGTATAGTCAGGGGTTAATGGGAGTCGTCCCCGTCCCCCCAGTATACGCCCAGAACCATGGACCCGGTACTTGTGGTTCGGACTGTCTCCAACCAGCCATAATGTTGTGAGAGTGAAATTATGTCTAAGTCCAGCTTTGGTACATTAGAAGCAACTCTGAAACTTAACCTAAGCGTTTTTCGAAGCTACTTTTTGGCTAACTTCTTATAGGAAGGTCTAGGAGCTCTCAAAATGAACGTGCGCGTCTTTCACTCTTCACGAGGGACTTAGAAGAATTTTGTGATATTTTTTATTAAAATGGTGTATACTGTAAGGGTATATATATAAATATATTTTATGCACTGTATATGAGCTGGCGATTTCTAAGTCTGTGGTTCCGAGAGGGGTAACCAGGCTCACTAATAAAGGTCAAACCACTTGGCTGCCAGAATGCCCTGCTTCAGCACAGACCAGAAAGGCATTGTGATAAGCGTATCCCCGGTATAGTCAGGGGTTAATGGGAGTCGTCCCCGTCCCCCCAGTATACGCCCAGAACCATGGAACCGGTACTTGTGGTTCGGACTGTCTCCAACCAGCCATAATGTTGTGAGAGTGAAATTATGTCTAAGTCCAGCTTTGGTACATTAGAAGCAACTCTAAAACTTACCCTAAGCGTTTTTCGAAGCTACTTTTTGGCTAACTTCTTATAGGAAGGTCTAGGTGCTCTGAAAATGAACGTGCGCGTCTTTCACTCTTCCCGAGGGACTTAGAAGAATTTTGTGATATTTTTTATTAAAATGGTGTATAAGGGTATTTATATAAATATATTTTATGCACTGTATATGAGCTGGCGATTTCTAAGTCTGTGGTTCCGAGAGGGGGTAACTAGGCTCACTAATAAAGGTCAAGCCACTTGGCTGCCAGAATGCCCTGCTTCAGCACAGACCAGAAAGGCATTGTGATAAGCGTATCCCCGGTATAGTCAGGGGTTAATGGGAGTCGTCGTCGTCCCCCCAGTATACGCCCAGAACCATGGTCCCGGTACTTGTGGTTCGGACTGTCTCCAACCAGCCATAATGTTGTGAGAGTGAAATTATGTCTAAGTCCAGCTTTGGTACATTAGAAGCAACTCTAAAACTTACCCTAAGCGTTTTTCGAAGCTACTTTTTGGCTAACTTCTTATAGGAAGGTCTAGGTGCTCTGAAAATGAACGTGCGCGTCTTTCACTCTTCCCGAGGGACTTAGAAGAATTTTGTGATATTTTTTATTAAAATGGTGTATAAGGGTATATATATAAATATATTTTATGCACTGTATATGAGCTGGCGATTTCTAAGTCTGTGGTTCCGAGAGGGGGTAACCAGGCTCACTAATAAAGGTCAAGCCACTTGGCTGCCAGAATGCCCTGCTTCAGCACAGACCAGAAAGGCATTGTGATAAGTGTATCCCCGGTATTGTCAGGGGTTAATGGGAGTCGTCCCCGTCCCCCCCAGTATACGCCCAGAACCATGGTCCCGGTACTTGTGGTTCGGACTGTCTCCAACCAGCCATAATGTTGTGAGAGTGAAATTATGTCTAAGTCCAGCTTTGGTACATTAGAAGCAACTCTGAAACTCAACCTAAGCGTTTTTCGAAGCTACTTTTTGGCTAACTTCTTATAGGAAGGTCTAGGAGCTCTCAAAATGAACGTGCGCGTCTTTCACTCTTCCCGAGGGACTTAGAAGAATTTTGTGATATTTTTTATTAAAATGGTGTATAAGGGTATATATATAAATATATTTTATGCACTGTATATGAGCTGGCGATTTCTAAGTCTGTGGTTCCGAGAGGGGGTAACCAGGCTCACTAATAAAGGTCAAGCCACTTGGCTGCCAGAATGCCCTGCTTCAGCACAGACCAGAAAGGCATTGTGATAAGTTTATCCCCGGTATTGTCAGGGGTTAATGGGAGTCGTCCCCGTCCCCCCCAGTATACGCCCAGAACCATGGTCCCGGTACTTGTGGTTCGGACTGTCTCCAACCAGCCATAATGTTGTGAGAGTGAAATTATGTCTAAGTCCAGCTTTGGTACATTAGAAGCAACTCTGAAACTCAACCTAAGCGTTTTTCGAAGCTACTTTTTGGCTAACTTCTTATAGGAAGGTCTAGGAGCTCTCAAAATGAACGTGCGCGTCTTTCACTCTTCCCGAGGGACTTAGAAGAATTTTGTAATATTTTTTATTAAAATGGTGTATAAGGGTATATATATATAAATATATTTTATGCACTGTATATGAGCTGGCGATTTCTAAGTCTGTGGTTCCGAGAGGGGGTAACCAGGCTCACTAATAAAGGTCAAGTCACTTGGCTGCCAGAATGCCCTGCTTCAGCACAGACCAGAAAGGCATTGTGATAAGCGTATCCCCGGTATAGTCAGGGGTTAATGGGAGTCGTCCCCGTCCCCCCAGTATACGCCCAGAACCATGGACCCGGTACTTGTGGTTCGGACTGTCTCCAACCAGCCATAATGTTGTGAGAGTGAAATTATGTCTAAGTCCAGCTTTGGTACATTAGAAGCAACTCTAAAACTTACCCTAAGCGTTTTTCGAAGCTACTTTTTGGCTAACTTCTTATAGGAAGGTCTAGGTGCTCTGAAAATGAACGTGCGCGTCTTTCACTCTTCCCGAGGGACTTAGAAGAATTTTGTGATATTTTTTATTAAAATGGTGTATAAGGGTATATATATAAATATATTTTATGCACTGTATATGAGCTGGCGATTTCTAAGTCTGTGGTTCCGAGAGGGGGTAACCAGGCTCACTAATAAAGGTCAAGCCACTTGGCTGCCAGAATGCCCTGCTTCAGCACAGACCAGAAAGGCATTGTGATAAGTTTATCCCCGGTATTGTCAGGGGTTAATGGGAGTCGTCCCCGTCCCCCCCAGTATACGCCCAGAACCATGGTCCCGGTACTTGTGGTTCGGACTGTCTCCAACCAGCCATAATGTTGTGAGAGTGAAATTATGTCTAAGTCCAGCTTTGGTACATTAGAAGCAACTCTGAAACTCAACCTAAGCGTTTTTCGAAGCTACTTTTTGGCTAACTTCTTATAGGAAGGTCTAGGAGCTCTGAAAATGAACGTGCGCGTCTTTCACTCTTCCTGAGGGACTTAGAAGAATTTTGTGATATTTTTTATTAAAATGGTGTATAAGGGTATATATATATAAATATATTTTATGCACTGTATATGAGCTGGCGATTTCTAAGTCTGTGGTTCCGAGAGGGGGTAACCAGGCTCACTAATAAAGGTCAAGCCACTTGGCTGCCAGAATGCCCTGCTTCAGCACAGACCAGAAAGGCATTGTGATAAGCGTATCCCCGGTATAGTCAGGGGTTAATGGGAGTCGTCCCCGTCCCCCCAGTATACGCCCAGAACCATGGACCCGGTACTTGTGGTTCGGACTGTCTCCAACCAGCCATAATGTTGTGAGAGTGAAATTATGTCTAAGTCCAGCTTTGGTACATTAGAAGCAACTCTGAAACTTAACCTAAGCGTTTTTCGAAGCTACTTTTTGGCTAACTTCTTATAGGAAGGTCTAGGAGCGCTCAAAATGAACGTGCGCGTCTTTCACTCTTCCCGAGGGACTTAGAAGAATTTTGTGATATTTTTTATTAAAATGGTGTATAAGGGTATATATATAAATATATTTTATGCACTGTATATGAGCTGGCGATTTCTAAGTCTGTGGTTCCGAGAGGGGGTAACCAGGCTCACTAATAAAGGTCAAGCCACTTGGCTGCCAGAATGCCCTGCTTCAGCACAGACCAGAAAGGCATTGTGATAAGTGTATCCCCGGTATTGTCAGGGGTTAATGGGAGTCGTCCCCGTCCCCCCCAGTATACGCCCAGAACCATGGTCCCGGTACTTGTGGTTCGGACTGTCTCCAACCAGCCATAATGTTGTGAGAGTGAAATTATGTCTAAGTCCAGCTTTGGTACATTAGAAGCAACTCTGAAACTCAACCTAAGCGTTTTTCGAAGCTACTTTTTGGCTAACTTCTTATAGGAAGGTCTAGGAGCTCTCAAAATGAACGTGCGCGTCTTTCACTCTTCCCGAGGGACTTAGAAGAATTTTGTGATATTTTTTATTAAAATGGTGTATAAGGGTATATATATAAATATATTTTATGCACTGTATATGAGCTGGCGATTTCTAAGTCTGTGGTTCCGAGAGGGGGTAACCAGGCTCACTAATAAAGGTCAAGCCACTTGGCTGCCAGAATGCCCTGCTTCAGCACAGACCAGAAAGGCATTGTGATAAGCGTATCCCCGGTATAGTCAGGGGTTAATGGGAGTCGTCCCCGTCCCACCAGTATACGCCCAGAACCATGGACCCGGTACTTGTGGTTCGGACTGTCTCCAACCAGCCATAATGTTGTGAGAGTGAAATTATGTCTAAGTCCAGCTTTGGTACATTAGAAGCAACTCTGAAACTTAACCTAAGCGTTTTTCGAAGCTACTTTTTGGCTAACTTCTTATAGGAAGGTGTAGGAGCTCTCAAAATGAACGTGCGCGTCTTTCACTCTTCCCGAGGGACTTAGAAGAATTTTGTGATATTTTTTATTAAAATGGTGTATAAGGGTATATATATAAATATATTTTATGCACTGTATATGAGCTGGCGATTTCTAAGTCTGTGGTTCCGAGAGGGGTAACCAGGCTCACTAATAAAGGTCAAACCACTTGGCTGCCAGAATGCCCTGCTTCAGCACAGACCAGAAAGGCATTGTGATAAGCGTATCCCCGGTATAGTCAGGGGTTAATGGGAGTCGTCCCCGTCCCCCCAGTATACGCCCAGAACCATGGAACCGGTACTTGTGGTTCGGACTGTCTCCAACCAGCCATAATGTTGTGAGAGTGAAATTATGTCTAAGTCCAGCTTTGGTACATTAGAAGCAACTCTGAAACTTAACCTAAGCGTTTTTCGAAGCTACTTTTTGGCTAACTTCTTATAGGAAGGTCTAGGAGCTCTCAAAATGAACGTGCGCGTCTTTCACTCTTCCCGAGGGACTTAGAAGAATTTTGTGATATTTTTATATTAAAATGGTGTATAAGGGTATACTGTATATATAAATATATTTTATGCACTGTATATGAGCTGGCGATTTCTAAGTCTGTGGTTCCGAGAGGGGGTAACCAGGCTCACTAATAAAGGTCAAGCCACTTGGTTGCCAGAATGCCCTGTTTAAGCACAGACCAGAAAGGCATTGTGATAAGCGTATCCCCGGTATAGTCAGGGGTTAATGGGAGTCGTCCCCGTCCCCCCAGTATACGCCCAGAACCATGGACCCGGTACTTGTGGTTCGGACTGTCTCCAACCAGCCATAATGTTGTGAGAGTGAAATTATGTCTAAGTCCAGCTTTGGTACATTAGAAGCAACTCTGAAACTTAACCTAAGCGTTTTTCGAAGCTACTTTTTGGCTAACTTCTTATAGGAAGGTCTAGGAGCTCTGAAAATGAATGTGCGCGTCTTTCACTCTTCCCGAGGGACTTAGAAGAATTTTGTGATATTTTTTATTAAAATGGTGTATAAGGGTATATATATAAATATATTTTATGCACTGTATATGAGCTGGCGATTTCTAAGTCTGTGGTTCCGAGAGGGGGTAACCAGGCTCACTAATAAAGGTCAAGCCACTTGGCTGCCAGAATGCCCTGCTTCAGCACAGACCAGAAAGGCATTGTGATAAGTGTATCCCCGGTATTGTCAGGGGTTAATGGGAGTCGTCCCCGTCCCCCCCAGTATACGCCCAGAACCATGGTCCCGGTACTTGTGGTTCGGACTGTCTCCAACCAGCCATAATGTTGTGAGAGTGAAATTATGTCTAAGTCCAGCTTTGGTACATTAGAAGCAACTCTGAAACTCAACCTAAGCGTTTTTCGAAGCTACTTTTTGGCTAACTTCTTATAGGAAGGTCTAGGAGCTCTCAAAATGAACGTGCGCGTCTTTCACTCTTCCCGAGGGACTTAGAAGAATTTTGTGATATTTTTTATTAAAATGGTGTATAACGGTATATATATAAATATATTTTATGCACTGTATATGAGCTGGCGATTTCTAAGTCTGTGGTTCCGAGAGGGGGTAACCAGGCTCACTAATAAAGGTTTAGCCACTTGGCTGCCAGAATGCCCTGCTTCAGAACAGACCAGAAAGGCATTGTGATAAGCGTATCCCCGGTATAGTCAGGGGTTAATGGGAGTCGTCCCCGTCCCCCCAGTATACGCCCAGAACCATGGACCCGGTACTTGTGGTTCGGACTGTCTCCAACCAGCCATAATGTTGTGAGAGTGAAATTATGTCTAAGTCCAGCTTTGGTACATTAGAAGCAACTCTGAAACTTAACCTAAGCGTTTTTCGAAGCTACTTTTTGGCTAACTTCTTATAGGAAGTAGGAGCTCTGAAAATGAACGTGCGCGTCTTTCACTCTTCCCGAGGGACTTAGAAGAATTTTGTGATATTTTTTATTAAAATGGTGTATAAGGGTTTATATATAAATATATTATATAAATATATTTTATGCACTGTATATGAGCTGGCGATTTCTAAGTCTGTGGTTACGAGAGGGGGTAACCAGGCTCACTAATAAAGGTTTAGCCACTTGGCTGCCAGAATGCCCTGCTTCAGCACAGACCAGAAAGGCATTGTGATAAGCGTATCCCCGGTATAGTCAGGGGTTAATGGGAGTCGTCCCCTTCCCCACAGTATACGCCCAGAACCATGGACACGGTACTTGTGGTTCGGACTGTCTCCAACCAGCCATAATGTTGTGAGAGTGAAATTATGTCTAAGTCCAGCTTTGGTACATTAGAAGCAACTCTGAAACTTAACCTAAGCGTTTTTCGAAGCTACTTTTTGGCTAACTTCTTATAGGAAGTAGGAGCTCTGAAAATGAACGTGCGCGTCTTTCACTCTTCCCGAGGGACTTAGAAGAATTTTGTGATATTTTTTATTAAAATGGTGTATAAGGGTTTATATATAAATATATTATATAAATATATTTTATGCACTGTATATGAGCTGGCGATTTCTAAGTCTGTGGTTCCGAGAGGGGGTAACCAGGCTCACTAATAAAGGTCAAGCCACTTGGTTGCCAGAATGCCCTGCTTCAGCACAGACCAGAAAGGCATTGTGATAAGCGTATCCCCGGTATAGTCAGGGGTTAAAGGGAGTCGTCCCCGTCCCCCCAGTATACGCCCAGAACCATGGACCCGGTACTTGTGGTTCGGACTGTCTCCAACCAGCCATAATGTTGTGAGAGTGAAATTATGTCTAAGTCCAGCTTTGGTACATTAGAAGCAACTCTGAAACTTAACCTAAGCGTTTTTCGAAGCTACTTTTTGGCTAACTTCTTATAGGAAGGTCTAGGAGCTCTGAAAATGAACGTGCGCGTCTTTCACTCTTCCCGAGGGACTTAGAAGAATTTTGTGATATTTTTTATTAAAATGGTGTATAAGGGTTTATATATAAATATATTATATAAATATATTTTATGCACTGTATATGAGCTGGCGATTTCTAAGTCTGTGGTTCCGAGAGGGAGTAACCAGGCTTACTAATAAAGGTCAAGCCACTTGGCTGCCAGAATGCCCTGCTTCAGCACAGACCAGAAAGGCATTGTGATAAGCGTATCCCCGGTATAGTCAGGGGTTAATGGGAGTCGTCCCCGTCCCCCCAGTATACGCCCAGAACCATGGACCCGGTACTTGTGGTTCGGACTGTCTCCAACCAGCCATAATGTTGTGAGAGTGAAATTATGTCTAAGTCCAGCTTTGGTACATTAGAAGCAACTCTGAAACTTAACCTAAGCGTTTTTCGAAGCTACTTTTTGGCTAACTTCTTATAGGAAGTAGGAGCTCTGAAAATGAATGTGCGCGTCTTTCACTCTTCCCGAGGGACTTAGAAGAATTTTGTGATATTTTTTATTAAAATGGTGTATAAGGGTTTATATATAAATATATTATATAAATATATTTTATGCACTGTATATGAGCTGGCGATTTCTAAGTCTGTGGTTCCGAGAGGGGGTAACCAGGCTCACTAATAAAGGTCAAGCCACTTGGTTGCCAGAATGCCCTGCTTCAGCACAGACCAGAAAGGCATTGTGATAAGTGTATCCCCGGTATAGTCAGGGGTTAAAGGGAGTCGTCCCGTCCCCCCAGTATACGCCCAGAACCATGGACCCGGTACTTGTGGTTCGGACTGTCTCCAACCAGCCATAATGTTGTGAGAGTGAAATTATGTCTAAGTCCAGCTTTGGTACATTAGAAGCAACTCTGAAACTTAACCTAAGCGTTTTTCGAAGCTACTTTTTGGCTAACTTCTTATAGGAAGGTCTAGGAGCTCTGAAAATGAACGTGCGCGTCTTTCACTCTTCCCGAGGGACTTAGAAGAATTGTGTGATATTTTTTATTAAAATGGTGTATAAGGGTATATATATATATATATATATATATATTTTATGCACTGTATATGAGCTTGCGATTTCTAAGTCTGTGGTTCCGAGAGGGGGTAACCAGGCTCACTAATAAAGGTCAAGCCACTTGGCTGCCAGAATGCCCTGCTTCAGCACAGACCAGAAAGGCATTGTGATAAGCGTATCCCCGGTATAGTCAGGGGTTAATGGGAGTCGTCCCCGTCCCCCCAGTATATGCCCAGAACCATGGACCCGGTACTTGTGATTCGGACTGTCTCCAACCAGCCATAATGTTGTGAGAGTGAAATTATGTCTAAGTCCAGCTTTGGTACATTAGAAGCAACTCTGAAACTTAACCTAAGCGTTTTTCGAAGCTACTTTTTGGCTAACTTCTTATAGGAAGGTCTAGGAGCTCTCAAAATGAACGTGCGCGTCTATCACTCTTCCCGAGGGACTTAGAAGAATTTTGTGATATTTTTTATTAAAATGGTGTATAAGGGTATATACAGTATATATATATATATATATATTTTATGCACTGTATATGAGCTGGCGATTTCTAAGTCTGTGGTTACGAGAGGGGGTAACCAGGCTCACTAATAAAGGTTTAGCCACTTGGCTGCCAGAATGCCCTGCTTCAGCACAGACCAGAAAGGCATTGTGATAAGCGTATCCCCGGTATAGTCAGGGGTTAATGGGAGTCGTCCCCTTCCCCACAGTATACGCCCAGAACCATGGACACGGTACTTGTGGTTCGGACTGTCTCCAACCAGCCATAATGTTGTGAGAGTGAAATTATGTCTAAGTCCAGCTTTGGTACATTAGAAGCAACTCTGAAACTTAACCTAAGCGTTTTTCGAAGCTACTTTTTGGCTAACTTCTTATAGGAAGTAGGAGCTCTGAAAATGAACGTGCGCGTCTTTCACTCTTCCCGAGGGACTTAGAAGAATTTTGTGATATTTTTTATTAAAATGGTGTATAAGGGTTTATATATAAATATATTATATAAATATATTTTATGCACTGTATATGAGCTGGCGATTTCTAAGTCTGTGGTTCCGAGAGGGGGTAACCAGGCTCACTAATAAAGGTCAAGCCACTTGGTTGCCAGAATGCCCTGCTTCAGCACAGACCAGAAAGGCATTGTGATAAGCGTATCCCCGGTATAGTCAGGGGTTAAAGGGAGTCGTCCCCGTCCCCCCAGTATACGCCCAGAACCATGGACCCGGTACTTGTGGTTCGGACTGTCTCCAACCAGCCATAATGTTGTGAGAGTGAAATTATGTCTAAGTCCAGCTTTGGTACATTAGAAGCAACTCTGAAACTTAACCTAAGCGTTTTTCGAAGCTACTTTTTGGCTAACTTCTTATAGGAAGGTCTAGGAGCTCTGAAAATGAACGTGCGCGTCTTTCACTCTTCCCGAGGGACTTAGAAGAATTTTGTGATATTTTTTATTAAAATGGTGTATAAGGGTTTATATATAAATATATTATATAAATATATTTTATGCACTGTATATGAGCTGGCGATTTCTAAGTCTGTGGTTCCGAGAGGGAGTAACCAGGCTTACTAATAAAGGTCAAGCCACTTGGCTGCCAGAATGCCCTGCTTCAGCACAGACCAGAAAGGCATTGTGATAAGCGTATCCCCGGTATAGTCAGGGGTTAATGGGAGTCGTCCCCGTCCCCCCAGTATACGCCCAGAACCATGGACCCGGTACTTGTGGTTCGGACTGTCTCCAACCAGCCATAATGTTGTGAGAGTGAAATTATGTCTAAGTCCAGCTTTGGTACATTAGAAGCAACTCTGAAACTTAACCTAAGCGTTTTTCGAAGCTACTTTTTGGCTAACTTCTTATAGGAAGTAGGAGCTCTGAAAATGAATGTGCGCGTCTTTCACTCTTCCCGAGGGACTTAGAAGAATTTTGTGATATTTTTTATTAAAATGGTGTATAAGGGTTTATATATAAATATATTATATAAATATATTTTATGCACTGTATATGAGCTGGCGATTTCTAAGTCTGTGGTTCCGAGAGGGGGTAACCAGGCTCACTAATAAAGGTCAAGCCACTTGGTTGCCAGAATGCCCTGCTTCAGCACAGACCAGAAAGGCATTGTGATAAGTGTATCCCCGGTATAGTCAGGGGTTAAAGGGAGTCGTCCCGTCCCCCCAGTATACGCCCAGAACCATGGACCCGGTACTTGTGGTTCGGACTGTCTCCAACCAGCCATAATGTTGTGAGAGTGAAATTATGTCTAAGTCCAGCTTTGGTACATTAGAAGCAACTCTGAAACTTAACCTAAGCGTTTTTCGAAGCTACTTTTTGGCTAACTTCTTATAGGAAGGTCTAGGAGCTCTGAAAATGAACGTGCGCGTCTTTCACTCTTCCCGAGGGACTTAGAAGAATTGTGTGATATTTTTTATTAAAATGGTGTATAAGGGTATATATATATATATATATATATTTTATGCACTGTATATGAGCTTGCGATTTCTAAGTCTGTGGTTCCGAGAGGGGGTTACCAGGCTCACTAATAAAGGTCAAGCCACTTGGCTGCCAGAATGCCCTGCTTCAGCACAGACCAGAAAGGCATTGTGATAAGCGTATCCCCGGTATAGTCAGGGGTTAATGGGAGTCGTCCCCGTCCCCCCAGTATATGCCCAGAACCATGGACCCGGTACTTGTGATTCGGACTGTCTCCAACCAGCCATAATGTTGTGAGAGTGAAATTATGTCTAAGTCCAGCTTTGGTACATTAGAAGCAACTCTGAAACTTAACCTAAGCGTTTTTCGAAGCTACTTTTTGGCTAACTTCTTATAGGAAGGTCTAGGAGCTCTCAAAATGAACGTGCGCGTCTATCACTCTTCCCGAGGGACTTAGAAGAATTTTGTGATATTTTTTATTAAAATGGTGTATAAGGGTATATACAGTATATATATATATATATATTTTATGCACTGTATATGAGCTGGCGATTTCTAAGTCTGTGGTTCCGAGAGGGGGTAACCAGGCTCACTAATAAAGGTCAAGCCACTTGGTTGCCAGAATGCCCTGCTTCAGCACAGACCAGAAAGGCATTGTGATAAGTGTATCCCCGGTATAGTCAGGGGTTAAAGGGAGTCGTCCCCGTCCCCCCAGTATACGCCCAGAACCATGGACCCGGTACTTGTGGTTCGGACTGTCTCCAACCAGCCATAATGTTGTGAGAGTGAAATGATGTCTAAGTCCAGCTTTGGTACATTAGAAGCAACTCTGAAACTTAACCTAAGCGTTTTTCGAAGCTACTTTTTGGCTAACTTCTTATAGGAAGGTCTAGGAGCTCTGAAAATGAACGTGCGCGTCTTTCACTCTTCCCGAGGGACTTAGAAGAATTGTGTGATATTTTTTATTAAAATGGTGTATAAGGGTATATATATATATATATATTTTATGCACTGTATATGAGCTTGCGATTTCTAAGTCTGTGGTTCCGAGAGGGGGTAACCAGGCTCACTAATAAAGGTCAAGCCACTTGGCTGCCAGAATGCCCTGCTTCAGCACAGACCAGAAAGGCATTGTGATAAGCGTATCCCCGGTATAGTCAGGGGTTAAAGGGAGTCGTCCCCGTCCCCCCAGTATACGCCCAGAACCATGGACCCGGTACTTGTGGTTCGGACTGTCTCCAACCAGCCATAATGTTGTGAGAGTGAAATTATGTCTAAGTCCAGCTTTGGTACATTAGAAGCAACTCTGAAACTTAACCTAAGCGTTTTTCGAAGCTACTTTTTGGCTAACTTCTTATAGGAAGGTCTAGGAGCTCTCAAAATGAACGTGCGCATCTATCACTCTTCCCGAGGGACTTAGAATAATTTTGTGATATTTTTTTATTAAAATGGTGTATAAGGGTATATATATATATATATATATATATATATTATGCACTGTATATGAGCTGGCGATTTCTAAGTCTGTGGTTCCGAGAGGGGGTAACCAGGCTCACTAATAAAGGTTTAGCCACTTGGCTGCCAGAATGCCCTGCTTCAGCACAGACCAGAAAGGCATTGTGATAAGCGTATCCCCGGAATAGTCAGGGGTTAATGGGAGTCGTCCCCGTTCCCCCAGTATACGCCCAGAACCATCGACCCGGTACTTGTGGTTCGGACTGTCTCCAACCAGCCATAATGTTGTGAGAGTGAAATTATGTCTAAGTCCAGCTTTGGTACATTAGAAGCAACTCTGAAACTCAACCTAAGCGTTTTTCGAAGCTACTTTTTGGCTAACTTCTTATAGGAAGGTCTAGGAGCTCTCAAAATGAACGTGCGCGTCTTTCACTCTTCCCGAGGGACTTAGAAGAATTTTGTGATATTTTTTATTAAAATGGTGTATAAGGGTATATATATATATATATATATATATATATATATATATATATTATGCACTGTATATGAGCTGGCGATTTCTAAGTCTGTGGTTCCGAGAGGGGGTAACCAGGCTCACTAATAAAGGTCAAGCCACTTGGCTGCCAGAATGCCCTGCTTCAGCACAGACCAGAAAGGCATTGTGATAAGCGTATCCCCGGTATAGTCAGGGGTTAATGGGAGTCGTCCCCGTCCCCCCAGTATACGCCCAGAACCATGGACCCGGTACTTGTGGTTCGGACTGTCTCCAACCAGCCATAATGTTGTGAGAGTGAAATTATGTCTAAGTCCAGCTTTGGTACATTAGAAGCAACTCTGAAACTTAACCTAAGCGTTTTTCGAAGCTACTTTTTGGCTAGCTTCTTATAGGAAGGTCTATGAGCTCTCAAAATGAATGTGCGCGTCTATCACTCTTCCCGAGGGACTTAGAAGAATTTTGTGATATTTTTTATTAAAATGGTGTATAAGGGTATATATATATATATTTTATGCACTGTATATGAGCTGGCGATTTCTAAGTCTGTGGTTCCAAGAGGGGGTAACCAGGCTCACTAATAAAGGTCAAGCCACTTGGCTGCCAGAATGCCCTGCTTCAGCACAGACCAGAAAGGCATTGTGATAAGCGTTTCCCCGGTATAGTCAGGGGTTAATGGGAGTCGTCGTCGTCCCCCCAGTATACGCCCAGAACCATGGACCCGGTACTTGTGGTTCGGACTGTCTCCAACCAGCCATAATGTTGTGAGAGTGAAATTATGTCTAAGTCCAGCTTTGGTACATTAGAAGCAACTCTGAAACTTAACCTAAGCGTTTTTCGAAGCTACTTTTTGGCTAACTTCTTATAGGAAGGTCTAGGAGCTCTCAAAATGAACGTGCGCGTCTTTCACTCTTCCCGAGGGACTTAGAAGAATTTTGTGATATTTTGTATTAAAATGGGGAATAAGGGTATATATATATATATAAATATATTTTATGCACAGTATATGAGCTGGCGATTTCTAAGTCTGTGGTTCCGAGAGGGGGTAACCAGGCTCACTAATAAAGGTCAAGCCACTTGGTTGCCAGCACGCCCTACTTCAGCACAGACCAGAAAGGCATTGTGATAAGCGTATCCCCGGTATAATCAGGGGTTAATGGGAGTCGTCCCCGTCCCCCCAGTATACGCCCAGAACCATGGACCCGGTACTTGTGGTTCGGACTGTCTCCAACCAGCCATAATGTTGTGAGAGTGAAATTATGTCTAAGTCCAGCTTTGGTACATTAGAAGCAACTCTGAAACTTAACCTAAGCGTTTTTCGAAGCTACTTTTTGGCTAACTTCTTATAGGAAGGTCTAGGAGCTCTCAAAATGAACGTGCGCGTCTTTCACTCTTCCCGAGGGACTTAGAAGAATTTTGTGATCATTTTTATTAAAATGGTGTATAAGGGTATATATATAAATATATTTTATGCACTGTATATGAGCTGGCGATTTCTAAGTCTGTGGTTCCGAGAGGGAGTAACCAAGCTTACTAATAAAGGTCAAGCCACTTGGCTGCCAGAATGCCCTGCTTCAGCACAGACCAGAAAGGCATTGTGATAAGCGTATCCCCGGTATAGTCAGGGGTTAATGGGAGTCGTCCCCGTCCCCCCAGTATACGCCCAGAACCATGGACCCGGTACTTGTGGTTCGGACTGTCTCCAACCAGCCATAATGTTGTGAGAGTGAAATTATGTCTAAGTCCAGCTTTGGTACATTAGAAGCAACTCTGAAACTTAACCTAAGCGTTTTTCGAAGCTACTTTTTGGCTAACTTCTTATAGGAAGGTCTAGGAGCTCTGAAAATGAATGTGCCTGTCTTTCACTCTTCCCGAGGGACTTAGAAGGATTTTGTGATATTTTTTATTAAAATGGTGTATAAGGGTATATATATAAATATATTTTATGCACTGTATATGAGCTGGCGTTTTCTAAGTCTGTGGTTCCGAGAGGGGGTAACCAGGCTCACTAATAAAGGTCAAGCCACTTGGCTGCCAGAATGCCCTGCTTCAGCACAGACCAGAAAGGCATTGTGATAAGCGTATCCCCGGTATAGTCAGGGGTTAATGGGAGTCGTCGTCGTCCCCCCAGTATACGCCCAGAACCATGGTCCCGGTACTTGTGGTTCGGACTGTCTCCAACCAGCCATAATGTTGTGAGAGTGAAATTATGTCTAAGTCCAGCTTTGGTACATTAGAAGCAACTCTAAAACTTACCCTAAGCGTTTTTCGAAGCTACTTTTTGGCTAACTTCTTATAGGAAGGTCTAGGAGCTCTGAAAATGAACGTGCGCGTCTTTCACTCTTCCCGAGGGACTTAGAAGAATTTTGTGATATTTTTTATTAAAATGGTGTATAAGGGTATATATATAAATATATTTTATGCACTGTATATGAGCTGGCGATTTCTAAGTCTGTGGTTCCGAGAGGGGGTAACCAGGCTCACTAATAAAGGTCAAGCCACTTGGCTGCCAGAATGCCCTGCTTCAGCACAGACCAGAAAGGCATTGTGATAAGTGTATCCCCGGTATTGTCAGGGGTTAATGGGAGTCCCCCCCGTCCCCCCCAGTATACGCCCAGAACCATGGTCCCGGTACTTGTGGTTCGGACTGTCTCCAACCAGCCATAATGTTGTGAGAGTGAAATTATGTCTAAGTCCAGCTTTGGTACATTAGAAGCAACTCTGAAACTCAACCTAAGCGTTTTTCGAAGCTACTTTTTGGCTAACTTCTTATAGGAAGGTCTAGGAGCTCTCAAAATGAACGTGCGCGTCTTTCACTCTTCCCGAGGGACTTAGAAGAATTTTGTGATATTTTTTATTAAAATGGTGTATAAGGGTATATATATAAATATATTTTATGCACTGTATATGAGCTGGCGATTTCTAAGTCTGTGGTTCCGAGAGGGGGTAACCAGGCTCACTAATAAAGGTCAAGCCACTTGGCTGCCAGAATGCCCTGCTTCAGCACAGACCAGAAAGGCATTGTGATAAGCGTATCCCCGGTATAGTCAGGGGTTAATGGGAGTCGTCCCCGTCCCCCCAGTATACGCCCAGAACCATGGACCCGGTACTTGTGGTTCGGACTGTCTCCAACCAGCCATAATGTTGTGAGAGTGAAATTATGTCTAAGTCCAGCTTTGGTACATTAGAAGCAACTCTAAAACTTAACCTAAGCGTTTTTCGAAGCTACTTTTTGGCTAACTTCTTATAGGAAGGTCTAGGAGCTCTCAAAAGGAACGTGCGCGTCTTTCACTCTTCCCGAGGGACTTACAGTAGAAGAATTTTGTGATATTTTTTATTAAAATGGTGTATAAGGGTATATATATAAATATATTTTATGCACTGTATATGAGCTGGCGATTTCTAAGTCTGTGGTTCCGAGAGGGGTAACCAGGCTCACTAATAAAGGTCAAACCACTTGGCTGCCAGAATGCCCTGCTTCAGCACAGACCAGAAAGGCATTGTGATAAGCGTATCCCCGGTATAGTCAGGGGTTAATGGGAGTCGTCCCCGTCCCCCCAGTATACGCCCAGAACCATGGAACCGGTACTTGTGGTTCGGACTGTCTCCAACCAGCCATAATGTTGTGAGAGTGAAATTATGTCTAAGTCCAGCTTTGGTACATTAGAAGCAACTCTAAAACTTACCCTAAGCGTTTTTCGAAGCTACTTTTTGGCTAACTTCTTATAGGAAGGTCTAGGTGCTCTGAAAATGAACGTGCGCGTCTTTCACTCTTCCCGAGGGACTTAGAAGAATTTTGTGATATTTTTTATTAAAATGGTGTATAAGGGTATATATATAAATATATTTTATGCACTGTATATGAGTTGGCGATTTCTAAGTCTGTGGTTCCGAGAGGGGGTAACCAGGCTCACTAATAAAGGTCAAGCCACTTGGCTGCCAGAATGCCCTGCTTCAGCACAGACCAGAAAGGCATTGTGATAAGTGTATCCCCGGTATTGTCAGGGGTTAATGGGAGTCGTCCCCGTCCCCCCCAGTATACGCCCAGAACCATGGTCCCGGTACTTGTGGTTCGGACTGTCTCCAACCAGCCATAATGTTGTGAGAGTGAAATTATGTCTAAGTCCAGCTTTGGTACATTAGAAGCAACTCTGAAACTCAACCTAAGCGTTTTTCGAAGCTACTTTTTGGCTAACTTCTTATAGGAAGGTCTAGGAGCTCTCAAAATGAACGTGCTCGTCTTTCTCTCTTCCCGAGGGACTTAGAAGAATTTTGTGATATTTTTTATTAAAATGGTGTATAAGGGTATATATATAAATATATTTTATGCACTGTATATGAGCTGGCGATTTCTAAGTCTGTGGTTCCGAGAGGGGGTAACCAGGCTCACTAATAAAGGTCAAGCCACTTGGCTGCCAGAATGCCCTGCTTCAGCACAGACCAGAAAGGCATTGTGATAAGCGTATTCCCGGTATAGTCAGGGGTTAATGGGAGTCGTGCCCGTCCCCCCAGTATACGCCCAGAACCATGGACCCGGTACTTGTGGTTCGGACTGTCTCCAACCAGCCATAATGTTGTGAGAGTGAAATTATGTCTAAGTCCAGCTTTGGTACATTAGAAGCAACTCTGAAACTTAACCTAAGCGTTTTTCGAAGCTACTTTTTGGCTAACTTCTTATAGGAAGGTCTAGGAGCTCTCAAAATGAACGTGCGCGTCTTTCACTCTTCCCGAGGGACTTAGAAGAATTTTGTGATATTTTTTATTAAAATGGTGTATAAGGGTATATATATAAATATATTTTATGCACTGTATATGAGCTGGCGATTTCTAAGTCTGTGGTTCCGAGAGGGGTAAACAGGCTCACTAATAAAGGTCAAACCACTTGGCTGCCAGAATGCCCTGCTTCAGCACAGACCAGAAAGGCATTGTGATAAGCGTATCCCCGGTATAGTCAGGGGTTAATGGGAGTCGTCCCCGTCCCCCCAGTATACGCCCAGAACCATGGAACCGGTACTTGTGGTTCGGACTGTCTCCAACCAGCCATAATGTTGTGAGAGTGAAATTATGTCTAAGTCCAGCTTTGGTACATTAGAAGCAACTCTGAAACTTAACCTAAGCGTTTTTCGAAGCTACTTTTTGGCTAACTTCTTATAGGAAGGTCTAGGAGCTCTCAAAATGAACGTGCGCGTCTTTCACTCTTCCCGAGGGACTTAGAAGAATTTTGTGATATTTTTATATTAAAATGGTGTATAAGGGTATACTGTATATATAAATATATTTTATACTGTATATGAGCTGGCGATTTCTAAGTCTGTGGTTCCGAGAGGGGGTAACCAGGCTCACTAATAAAGGTCAAGCCACTTGGTTGCCAGAATGCCCTGTTTAAGCACAGAACAGAAAGGCATTGTGATAAGCGTATCCCCGGTATAGTCAGGGGTTAAAGTGAGTCGTCCCCGTCCCCCCAGTATACGCCCAGAACCATGGACCCGGTACTTGTGGTTCGGACTGTCTCCAACCAGCCATAATGTTGTGAGAGTGAAATTATGTCTAAGTCCAGCTTTGGTACATTAGAAGCAACTCTGAAACTTAACCTAAGCGTTTTTCGAAGCTACTTTTTGGCTAACTTCTTATAGGAAGGTCTAGGAGCTCTCAAAATGAACGTGCGCGTCTTTCACTCTTTCCGAGGGACTTAGAAGAATTTTGTGATATTTTTTATTAAAATGGTGTATAAGGGTATATATATAAATATATTTTATGCACTGCATATGAGCTGGCGATTTCTATGTCTGTGGTTCCGAGAGGGGGTAACCAGGCTCACTAATAAAGGTCAAGCCACTTGGCTGCTAGAATGCCCTGCTTCAGCACAGACCAGAAATTCATTGTGATAAGCGTATCCCCGGTATTGTCAGGGGTTAATGGGAGTCGTCCCCGTCCCCCCCAGTATACGCCCAGAACCATGGTCCCGGTACTTGTGGTTCGGACTGTCTCCAACCAGCCATAATGTTGTGAGAGTGAAATTATGTCTAAGTCCAGCTTTGGTACATTAGAAGCAACTCTGAAACTCAACCTAAGCGTTTTTCGAAGCTACTTTTTGGCTAACTTCTTATAGGAAGGTCTAGGAGCTCTCAAAATGAACGTGCGCGTCTTTCACTCTTCCCGAGGGACTTAGAAGAATTTTGTGATATTTTTTATTAAAATGGTGTATAAGGGTATATATATAAATATATTTTATGCACTGTATATGAGCTGGCGATTTCTAAGTCTGTGGTTCCGAGAGGGGGTAACCAGGCTCACTAATAAAGGTCAAGCCACTTGGTTGCCAGAATGCCCTGCTTCAGCACAGACCAGAAAGGCATTGTGATAAGCGTATCCCCGGTATAGTCAGGGGTTAAAGGGAGTCGTCCCGTCCCCCCAGTATACGCCCAGAACCATGGACCCGGTACTTGTGTTTAGGACTGTCTCCAACCAGCCATAATGTTGTGAGAGTGAAATTATGTCTAAGTCCAGCTTTGGTACATTAGAAGGAACTCTGAAACTTAACCTAAGCGTTTTTCGAAGCTACTTTTTGGCTAACTTCTTATAGGAAGGTCTAGGAGCTCTGATAATGAACGTGCGCGTCTTTCACTCTTCCCGAGGGACTTAGAAGAATTGTGTGATATTTTTTATTAAAATGGTGTATAAGGGTATATATATATATATTTTATGCACTGTATATGAGCTTGCGATTTCTAAGTCTGTGGTTCCGAGAGGGGGTAACCAGGCTCACTAATAAAGGTCAAGACACTTGGTTGCCAGCACGCCCTACTTCAGCACAGACCAGAAAGGCATTGTGATAAGCGTATCCCCAGTATAGTCAGGGGTTAATGGGAGTCGTCCGCGTCCCCCCAGTATACGCCCAGAACCATGGACCCGGTACTTGTGGTTCGGACTGTCTCCAACCAGCCATAATGTTGTGAGAGTGAAATTATGTCTAAGTCCAGCTTTGGTACATTAGAAGCAACTCTGAAACTTAACCTAAGCGTTTTTCGAAGCTACTTTTTGGCTAACTTCTTATAGGAAGGTCTAGGAGCTCTCAAAATGAACGTGCGCGTCTTTCACTCTTCCCGAGGGACTTAGAAGAATTTTGTGATATTTTTTATTAAAATGGTGTATAAGGGTATATATATAAATATATTTTATGCACTGTATATGAGCTGGCGATTTCTAAGTCTGTGGTTCCGAGAGGGGGTAACCAGGCTCACTAATAAAGGTCAAGCCACTTGGTTGCCAGAATGCCCTGCTTCAGCACAGACCAGAAAGGCATTGTGATAAGCGTATCCCCGGTATAGTCAGGGGTTAAAGGGAGTCGTCCCGTCCCCCCTGTATACGCCCAGAACCATGGACCCGGTACTTGTGTTTCGGACAGTCTCCAACCAGCCATAATGTTGTGAGAGTGAAATTATGTCTAAGTCCAGCTTTGGTACATTAGAAGCAACTCTGAAACTTAACCTAAGCGTTTTTCGAAGCTACTTTTTGGCTAACTTCTTATAGGAAGGTCTAGGAGCTCTGAAAATGAACGTGCGCGTCTTTCACTCTTCCCGAGGGACTTAGAAGAATTGTGTGATATTTTTTATTAAAATGGTGTATAAGGGTATATATATATATATTTTATGCACTGTATATGAGCTTGCGATTTCTAAGTCTGTGGTTCCGAGAGGGGGTAACCAGGCTCACTAATAAAGGTCAAGCCACTTGGTTGCCAGCACGCCCTACTTCAGCACAGACCAGAAAGGCATTGTGATAAGCGTATCCCCAGTATAGTCAGGGGTTAATGGGAGTCGTCCCCGTCCCCCCAGTATACGCCCAGAACCATGGACCCGGTACTTGTGGTTCGGACTGTCTCCAACCAGCCATAATGTTGTGAGAGTGAAATTATGTCTAAGTCCAGCTTTGGTACATTAGAAGCAACTCTGAAACTTAACCTAAGCGTTTTTCGAAGCTACTTTTTGGCTAACTTCTTATAGGAAGGTCTAGGAGCTCTCAAAATGAACGTGCGCGTCTTTCACTCTTTCCGAGGGACTTAGAAGAATTTTGTGATATTTTTTATTAAAATGGTGTATAAGGGTATATATATAAATATATTTTATGCACTGCATATGAGCTGGCGATTTCTATGTCTGTGGTTCCGAGAGGGGGTAACCAGGCTCACTAATAAAGGTCAAGCCACTTGGCTGCCAGAATGCCCTGCTTCAGCACAGACCAGAAAGGCATTGTGATAAGTGTATCCCCGGTATTGTCAGGGGTTAATGGGAGTCGTCCCCGTCCCCCCCAGTATACGCCCAGAACCATGGTCCCGGTACTTGTGGTTCGGACTGTCTCCAACCAGCCATAATGTTGTGAGAGTGAAATTATGTCTAAGTCCAGCTTTGGTACATTAGAAGCAACTCTGAAACTCAACCTAAGCGTTTTTCGAAGCTACTTTTTGGCTAACTTCTTATAGGAAGGTCTAGGAGCTCTCAAAATGAACGTGCTCGTCTTTCTCTCTTCCCGAGGGACTTAGAAGAATTTTGTGATATTTTTTATTAAAATGGTGTATAAGGGTATATATATAAATATATTTTATGCACTGTATATGAGCTGGCGATTTCTAAGTCTGTGGTTCCGAGAGGGGGTAACCAGGCTCACTAATAAAGGTCAAGCCACTTGGCTGCCAGAATGCCCTGCTTCAGCACAGACCAGAAAGGCATTGTGATAAGCGTATTCCCGGTATAGTCAGGGGTTAATGGGAGTCGTGCCCGTCCCCCCAGTATACGCCCAGAACCATGGACCCGGTACTTGTGGTTCGGACTGTCTCCAACCAGCCATAATGTTGTGAGAGTGAAATTATGTCTAAGTCCAGCTTTGGTACATTAGAAGCAACTCTGAAACTTAACCTAAGCGTTTTTCGAAGCTACTTTTTGGCTAACTTCTTATAGGAAGGTCTAGGAGCTCTCAAAATGAACGTGCGCGTCTTTCACTCTTCCCGAGGGACTTAGAAGAATTTTGTGATATTTTTTATTAAAATGGTGTATAAGGGTATATATATAAATATATTTTATGCACTGTATATGAGCTGGCGATTTCTAAGTCTGTGGTTCCGAGAGGGGTAAACAGGCTCACTAATAAAGGTCAAACCACTTGGCTGCCAGAATGCCCTGCTTCAGCACAGACCAGAAAGGCATTGTGATAAGCGTATCCCCGGTATAGTCAGGGGTTAATGGGAGTCGTCCCCGTCCCCCCAGTATACGCCCAGAACCATGGAACCGGTACTTGTGGTTCGGACTGTCTCCAACCAGCCATAATGTTGTGAGAGTGAAATTATGTCTAAGTCCAGCTTTGGTACATTAGAAGCAACTCTGAAACTTAACCTAAGCGTTTTTCGAAGCTACTTTTTGGCTAACTTCTTATAGGAAGGTCTAGGAGCTCTCAAAATGAACGTGCGCGTCTTTCACTCTTCCCGAGGGACTTAGAAGAATTTTGTGATATTTTTATATTAAAATGGTGTATAAGGGTATACTGTATATATAAATATATTTTATACTGTATATGAGCTGGCGATTTCTAAGTCTGTGGTTCCGAGAGGGGGTAACCAGGCTCACTAATAAAGGTCAAGCCACTTGGTTGCCAGAATGCCCTGTTTAAGCACAGAACAGAAAGGCATTGTGATAAGCGTATCCCCGGTATAGTCAGGGGTTAAAGTGAGTCGTCCCCGTCCCCCCAGTATACGCCCAGAACCATGGACCCGGTACTTGTGGTTCGGACTGTCTCCAACCAGCCATAATGTTGTGAGAGTGAAATTATGTCTAAGTCCAGCTTTGGTACATTAGAAGCAACTCTGAAACTTAACCTAAGCGTTTTTCGAAGCTACTTTTTGGCTAACTTCTTATAGGAAGGTCTAGGAGCTCTCAAAATGAACGTGCGCGTCTTTCACTCTTTCCGAGGGACTTAGAAGAATTTTGTGATATTTTTTATTAAAATGGTGTATAAGGGTATATATATAAATATATTTTATGCACTGCATATGAGCTGGCGATTTCTATGTCTGTGGTTCCGAGAGGGGGTAACCAGGCTCACTAATAAAGGTCAAGCCACTTGGCTGCTAGAATGCCCTGCTTCAGCACAGACCAGAAATTCATTGTGATAAGCGTATCCCCGGTATTGTCAGGGGTTAATGGGAGTCGTCCCCGTCCCCCCCAGTATACGCCCAGAACCATGGTCCCGGTACTTGTGGTTCGGACTGTCTCCAACCAGCCATAATGTTGTGAGAGTGAAATTATGTCTAAGTCCAGCTTTGGTACATTAGAAGCAACTCTGAAACTCAACCTAAGCGTTTTTCGAAGCTACTTTTTGGCTAACTTCTTATAGGAAGGTCTAGGAGCTCTCAAAATGAACGTGCGCGTCTTTCACTCTTCCCGAGGGACTTAGAAGAATTTTGTGATATTTTTTATTAAAATGGTGTATAAGGGTATATATATAAATATATTTTATGCACTGTATATGAGCTGGCGATTTCTAAGTCTGTGGTTCCGAGAGGGGGTAACCAGGCTCACTAATAAAGGTCAAGCCACTTGGTTGCCAGAATGCCCTGCTTCAGCACAGACCAGAAAGGCATTGTGATAAGCGTATCCCCGGTATAGTCAGGGGTTAAAGGGAGTCGTCCCGTCCCCCCAGTATACGCCCAGAACCATGGACCCGGTACTTGTGTTTAGGACTGTCTCCAACCAGCCATAATGTTGTGAGAGTGAAATTATGTCTAAGTCCAGCTTTGGTACATTAGAAGGAACTCTGAAACTTAACCTAAGCGTTTTTCGAAGCTACTTTTTGGCTAACTTCTTATAGGAAGGTCTAGGAGCTCTGATAATGAACGTGCGCGTCTTTCACTCTTCCCGAGGGACTTAGAAGAATTGTGTGATATTTTTTATTAAAATGGTGTATAAGGGTATATATATATATATTTTATGCACTGTATATGAGCTTGCGATTTCTAAGTCTGTGGTTCCGAGAGGGGGTAACCAGGCTCACTAATAAAGGTCAAGACACTTGGTTGCCAGCACGCCCTACTTCAGCACAGACCAGAAAGGCATTGTGATAAGCGTATCCCCAGTATAGTCAGGGGTTAATGGGAGTCGTCCGCGTCCCCCCAGTATACGCCCAGAACCATGGACCCGGTACTTGTGGTTCGGACTGTCTCCAACCAGCCATAATGTTGTGAGAGTGAAATTATGTCTAAGTCCAGCTTTGGTACATTAGAAGCAACTCTGAAACTTAACCTAAGCGTTTTTCGAAGCTACTTTTTGGCTAACTTCTTATAGGAAGGTCTAGGAGCTCTCAAAATGAACGTGCGCGTCTTTCACTCTTCCCGAGGGACTTAGAAGAATTTTGTGATATTTTTTATTAAAATGGTGTATAAGGGTATATATATAAATATATTTTATGCACTGTATATGAGCTGGCGATTTCTAAGTCTGTGGTTCCGAGAGGGGGTAACCAGGCTCACTAATAAAGGTCAAGCCACTTGGTTGCCAGAATGCCCTGCTTCAGCACAGACCAGAAAGGCATTGTGATAAGCGTATCCCCGGTATAGTCAGGGGTTAAAGGGAGTCGTCCCGTCCCCCCTGTATACGCCCAGAACCATGGACCCGGTACTTGTGTTTCGGACAGTCTCCAACCAGCCATAATGTTGTGAGAGTGAAATTATGTCTAAGTCCAGCTTTGGTACATTAGAAGCAACTCTGAAACTTAACCTAAGCGTTTTTCGAAGCTACTTTTTGGCTAACTTCTTATAGGAAGGTCTAGGAGCTCTGAAAATGAACGTGCGCGTCTTTCACTCTTCCCGAGGGACTTAGAAGAATTGTGTGATATTTTTTATTAAAATGGTGTATAAGGGTATATATATATATATTTTATGCACTGTATATGAGCTTGCGATTTCTAAGTCTGTGGTTCCGAGAGGGGGTAACCAGGCTCACTAATAAAGGTCAAGCCACTTGGTTGCCAGCACGCCCTACTTCAGCACAGACCAGAAAGGCATTGTGATAAGCGTATCCCCAGTATAGTCAGGGGTTAATGGGAGTCGTCCCCGTCCCCCCAGTATACGCCCAGAACCATGGACCCGGTACTTGTGGTTCGGACTGTCTCCAACCAGCCATAATGTTGTGAGAGTGAAATTATGTCTAAGTCCAGCTTTGGTACATTAGAAGCAACTCTGAAACTTAACCTAAGCGTTTTTCGAAGCTACTTTTTGGCTAACTTCTTATAGGAAGGTCTAGGAGCTCTCAAAATGAACGTGCGCGTCTTTCACTCTTTCCGAGGGACTTAGAAGAATTTTGTGATATTTTTTATTAAAATGGTGTATAAGGGTATATATATAAATATATTTTATGCACTGCATATGAGCTGGCGATTTCTATGTCTGTGGTTCCGAGAGGGGGTAACCAGGCTCACTAATAAAGGTCAAGCCACTTGGCTGCTAGAATGCCCTGCTTCAGCACAGACCAGAAATTCATTGTGATAAGCGTATCCCCGGTATTGTCAGGGGTTAATGGGAGTCCCCCCCGTCCCCCCCAGTATACGCCCAGAACCATGGTCCCGGTACTTGTGGTTCGGACTGTCTCCAACCAGCCATAATGTTGTGAGAGTGAAATTATGTCTAAGTCCAGCTTTGGTACATTAGAAGCAACTCTGAAACTCAACCTAAGCGTTTTTCGAAGCTACTTTTTGGCTAACTTCTTATAGGAAGGTCTAGGAGCTCTCAAAATGAACGTGCGCGTCTTTCACTCTTCCCGAGGGACTTAGAAGAATTTTGTGATATTTTTTATTAAAATGGTGTACTGTATAAGGGTATATATATAAATATATTTTATGCACTGTATATGAGCTGGCGATTTCTAAGTCTGTGGTTCCGAGAGGGGTAACCAGGCTCACTAATAAAGGTCAAACCACTTGGCTGCCAGAATGCCCTGCTTCAGCACAGACCAGAAAGGCATTGTGATAAGTGTATCCCCGGTATTGTCAGGGGTTAATGGGAGTCGTCCCCGTCCCCCCCAGTATACGCCCAGAACCATGGTCCCGGTACTTGTGGTTCGGACTGTCTCCAACCAGCCATAATGTTGTGAGAGTGAAATTATGTCTAAGTCCAGCTTTGGTACATTAGAAGCAACTCTGAAACTCAACCTAAGCGTTTTTCGAAGCTACTTTTTGGCTAACTTCTTATAGGAAGGTCTAGGAGCTCTCAAAATGAACGTGCGCGTCTTTCACTCTTTCCGAGGGACTTAGAAGAATTTTGTGATATTTTTTATTAAAATGGTGTATAAGGGTATATATATAAATATATTTTATGCACTGCATATGAGCTGGCGATTTCTATGTCTGTGGTTCCGAGAGGGGGTAACCAGGCTCACTAATAAAGGTCAAGCCACTTGGCTGCTAGAATGCCCTGCTTCAGCACAGACCAGAAATTCATTGTGATAAGCGTATCCCCGGTATTGTCAGGGGTTAATGGGAGTCCCCCCCGTCCCCCCCAGTATACGCCCAGAACCATGGTCCCGGTACTTGTGGTTCGGACTGTCTCCAACCAGCCATAATGTTGTGAGAGTGAAATTATGTCTAAGTCCAGCTTTGGTACATTAGAAGCAACTCTGAAACTCAACCTAAGCGTTTTTCGAAGCTACTTTTTGGCTAACTTCTTATAGGAAGGTCTAGGAGCTCTCAAAATGAACGTGCGCGTCTTTCACTCTTCCCGAGGGACTTAGAAGAATTTTGTGATATTTTTTATTAAAATGGTGTATAAGGGTATATATATAAATATATTTTATGCACTGTATATGAGCTGGCGATTTCTAAGTCTGTGGTTCCGAGAGGGGGTAACCAGGCTCACTAATAAAGGTCAAGCCACTTGGTTGCCAGAATGCCCTGCTTCAGCACAGACCAGAAAGGCATTGTGATAAGCGTATCCCCGGTATAGTCAGGGGTTAAAGGGAGTCGTCCCGTCCCCCCAGTATACGCCCAGAACCATGGACCCGGTACTTGTGTTTCGGACTGTCTCCAACCAGCCATAATGTTGTGAGAGTGAAATTATGTCTAAGTCCAGCTTTGGTACATTAGAAGGAACTCTGAAACTTAACCTAAGCGTTTTTCGAAGCTACTTTTTGGCTAACTTCTTATAGGAAGGTCTAGGAGCTCTGATAATGAACGTGCGCGTCTTTCACTCTTCCCGAGGGACTTAGAAGAATTGTGTGATATTTTTTATTAAAATGGTGTATAAGGGTATATATATATATATTTTATGCACTGTATATGAGCTTGCGATTTCTAAGTCTGTGGTTCCGAGAGGGGGTAACCAGGCTCACTAATAAAGGTCAAGACACTTGGTTGCCAGCACGCCCTACTTCAGCACAGACCAGAAAGGCATTGTGATAAGCGTATCCCCAGTATAGTCAGGGGTTAATGGGAGTCGTCCGCGTCCCCCCAGTATACGCCCAGAACCATGGACCCGGTACTTGTGGTTCGGACTGTCTCCAACCAGCCATAATGTTGTGAGAGTGAAATTATGTCTAAGTCCAGCTTTGGTACATTAGAAGCAACTCTGAAACTTAACCTAAGCGTTTTTCGAAGCTACTTTTTGGCTAACTTCTTATAGGAAGGTCTAGGAGCTCTCAAAATGAACGTGCGCGTCTTTCACTCTTCCCGAGGGACTTAGAAGAATTTTGTGATATTTTTTATTAAAATGGTGTATAAGGGTATATATATAAATATATTTTATGCACTGTATATGAGCTGGCGATTTCTAAGTCTGTGGTTCCGAGAGGGGGTAACCAGGCTCACTAATAAAGGTCAAGCCACTTGGTTGCCAGAATGCCCTGCTTCAGCACAGACCAGAAAGGCATTGTGATAAGCGTATCCCCGGTATAGTCAGGGGTTAAAGGGAGTCGTCCCGTCCCCCCTGTATACGCCCAGAACCATGGACCCGGTACTTGTGTTTCGGACAGTCTCCAACCAGCCATAATGTTGTGAGAGTGAAATTATGTCTAAGTCCAGCTTTGGTACATTAGAAGCAACTCTGAAACTTAACCTAAGCGTTTTTCGAAGCTACTTTTTGGCTAACTTCTTATAGGAAGGTCTAGGAGCTCTGAAAATGAACGTGCGCGTCTTTCACTCTTCCCGAGGGACTTAGAAGAATTGTGTGATATTTTTTATTAAAATGGTGTATAAGGGTATATATATATATATTTTATGCACTGTATATGAGCTTGCGATTTCTAAGTCTGTGGTTCCGAGAGGGGGTAACCAGGCTCACTAATAAAGGTCAAGCCACTTGGTTGCCAGCACGCCCTACTTCAGCACAGACCAGAAAGGCATTGTGATAAGCGTATCCCCAGTATAGTCAGGGGTTAATGGGAGTCGTCCCCGTCCCCCCAGTATACGCCCAGAACCATGGACCCGGTACTTGTGGTTCGGACTGTCTCCAACCAGCCATAATGTTGTGAGAGTGAAATTATGTCTAAGTCCAGCTTTGGTACATTAGAAGCAACTCTGAAACTTAACCTAAGCGTTTTTCGAAGCTACTTTTTGGCTAACTTCTTATAGGAAGGTCTAGGAGCTCTCAAAATGAACGTGCGCGTCTTTCACTCTTCCCGAGTGACTTACACTGGCGACACACTTTATTCGAGCCCGGCTAGTCCCACGAATTCGGGTATACCCGGGTGTATTGAGGTTTGTGACTGTTTTCTGCCCGAGTGCATTGAGTTATTTTCCGGCAGGGATTGAAGCATTTTATTCCCGCTGGCTGCAATACTGCACAGTATATATATATATACTGCATTACAATTCATGAATTTATGCCATCTGGTAGACACGCGAAGCATTGCAGCCTATTAAATCCTAATCATTATCATTTAACAGATCAGCCGCCTGTCAGCCAGGCATGAACCCAGGCTGGGAAGGCAAACGCAACGGGGCTTGTCAGAGGTGAGGAGCGGCGCATTCCAGGTATCTGCCAGGTACATACCGGGTATTTGCTCGAATAAAGTGTGTCGGTGCAGTAGAAGAATTTTGTGGTATTTTTTATTAAAATGGTGTATAAGGGTATATATATAAATATATTTTATGCACTGTATATGAGCTGGCGATTTCTAAGTCTGTGGTTCCGAGAGGGGGTAACCAGGCTCACTAATAAAGGTCAAGCCACTTGGCTGCCAGAATGCCCTTCTTCAGCACAGACCAGAAAGGCATTGTGATAAGCGTATCCCCGGTATAGTCAGGGGTTAATGGGAGTCGTCCCCGTCCCCCCAGTATACACCCAGAACCATGGACCCGGTACTTGTGGTTCGGACTGTCTCCAACCAGCCATAATGTTGTGAGAGTGAAATTATGTCTAAGTCCAGCTTTGGT
Source organism: Ascaphus truei (assembly GCF_040206685.1). Classification (NCBI taxonomy): domain Eukaryota; kingdom Metazoa; phylum Chordata; class Amphibia; order Anura; family Ascaphidae; genus Ascaphus; species Ascaphus truei. The sequence goes on from NC_134483.1 coordinate 282,642,410, forward strand.
ACATTAGAAGCAACTCTGAAACTTAACCTAAGCGTTTTTCGAAGCTACTTTTTGGCTAACTTCTTATAGGAAGGTCTAGGAGCTCTCAAAATGAACGTGCGCGTCTTTCACTCTTCCCGAGGGACTTAGAAGAATTTTGTGATATTTTTTATTAAAATGGTGTACTGTATAAGGGTATATATATAAATATATTTTATGCACTGTATATGAGCTGGCGATTTCTAAGTCTGTGGTTCCGAGAGGGGTAACCAGGCTCACTAATAAAGGTCAAACCACTTGGCTGCCAGAATGCCCTGCTTCAGCACAGACCAGAAAGGCATTGTGATAAGTGTATCCCCGGTATTGTCAGGGGTTAATGGGAGTCGTCCCCGTCCCCCCCAGTATACGCCCAGAACCATGGTCCCGGTACTTGTGGTTCGGACTGTCTCCAACCAGCCATAATGTTGTGAGAGTGAAATTATGTCTAAGTCCAGCTTTGGTACATTAGAAGCAACTCTGAAACTCAACCTAAGCGTTTTTCGAAGCTACTTTTTGGCTAACTTCTTATAGGAAGGTCTAGGAGCTCTCAAAATGAACGTGCTCGTCTTTCTCTCTTCCCGAGGGACTTAGAAGAATTTTGTGATATTTTTTATTAAAATGGTGTATAAGGGTATATATATAAATATATTTTATGCACTGTATATGAGCTGGCGATTTCTAAGTCTGTGGTTCCGAGAGGGGGTAACCAGGCTCACTAATAAAGGTCAAGCCACTTGGCTGCCAGAATGCCCTGCTTCAGCACAGACCAGAAAGGCATTGTGATAAGCGTATTCCCGGTATAGTCAGGGGTTAATGGGAGTCGTGCCCGTCCCCCCAGTATACGCCCAGAACCATGGACCCGGTACTTGTGGTTCGGACTGTCTCCAACCAGCCATAATGTTGTGAGAGTGAAATTATGTCTAAGTCCAGCTTTGGTACATTAGAAGCAACTCTGAAACTTAACCTAAGCGTTTTTCGAAGCTACTTTTTGGCTAACTTCTTATAGGAAGGTCTAGGAGCTCTCAAAATGAACGTGCGCGTCTTTCACTCTTCCCGAGGGACTTAGAAGAATTTTGTGATATTTTTTATTAAAATGGTGTATAAGGGTATATATATAAATATATTTTATGCACTGTATATGAGCTGGCGATTTCTAAGTCTGTGGTTCCGAGAGGGGTAAACAGGCTCACTAATAAAGGTCAAACCACTTGGCTGCCAGAATGCCCTGCTTCAGCACAGACCAGAAAGGCATTGTGATAAGCGTATCCCCGGTATAGTCAGGGGTTAATGGGAGTCGTCCCCGTCCCCCCAGTATACGCCCAGAACCATGGAACCGGTACTTGTGGTTCGGACTGTCTCCAACCAGCCATAATGTTGTGAGAGTGAAATTATGTCTAAGTCCAGCTTTGGTACATTAGAAGCAACTCTGAAACTTAACCTAAGCGTTTTTCGAAGCTACTTTTTGGCTAACTTCTTATAGGAAGGTCTAGGAGCTCTCAAAATGAACGTGCGCGTCTTTCACTCTTCCCGAGGGACTTAGAAGAATTTTGTGATATTTTTATATTAAAATGGTGTATAAGGGTATACTGTATATATAAATATATTTTATACTGTATATGAGCTGGCGATTTCTAAGTCTGTGGTTCCGAGAGGGGGTAACCAGGCTCACTAATAAAGGTCAAGCCACTTGGTTGCCAGAATGCCCTGTTTAAGCACAGAACAGAAAGGCATTGTGATAAGCGTATCCCCGGTATAGTCAGGGGTTAAAGTGAGTCGTCCCCGTCCCCCCAGTATACGCCCAGAACCATGGACCCGGTACTTGTGGTTCGGACTGTCTCCAACCAGCCATAATGTTGTGAGAGTGAAATTATGTCTAAGTCCAGCTTTGGTACATTAGAAGCAACTCTGAAACTTAACCTAAGCGTTTTTCGAAGCTACTTTTTGGCTAACTTCTTATAGGAAGGTCTAAGAGCTCTCAAAATGAACGTGCGCGTCTTTCACTCTTTCCGAGGGACTTAGAAGAATTTTGTGATATTTTTTATTAAAATGGTGTATAAGGGTATATATATAAATATATTTTATGCACTGCATATGAGCTGGCGATTTCTATGTCTGTGGTTCCGAGAGGGGGTAACCAGGCTCACTAATAAAGGTCAAGCCACTTGGCTGCTAGAATGCCCTGCTTCAGCACAGACCAGAAATTCATTGTGATAAGCGTATCCCCGGTATTGTCAGGGGTTAATGGGAGTCGTCCCCGTCCCCCCCAGTATACGCCCAGAACCATGGTCCCGGTACTTGTGGTTCGGACTGTCTCCAACCAGCCATAATGTTGTGAGAGTGAAATTATGTCTAAGTCCAGCTTTGGTACATTAGAAGCAACTCTGAAACTCAACCTAAGCGTTTTTCGAAGCTACTTTTTGGCTAACTTCTTATAGGAAGGTCTAGGAGCTCTCAAAATGAACGTGCGCGTCTTTCACTCTTCCCGAGGGACTTAGAAGAATTTTGTGATATTTTTTATTAAAATGGTGTATAAGGGTATATATATAAATATATTTTATGCACTGTATATGAGCTGGCGATTTCTAAGTCTGTGGTTCCGAGAGGGGGTAACCAGGCTCACTAATAAAGGTCAAGCCACTTGGTTGCCAGAATGCCCTGCTTCAGCACAGACCAGAAAGGCATTGTGATAAGCGTATCCCCGGTATAGTCAGGGGTTAAAGGGAGTCGTCCCGTCCCCCCAGTATACGCCCAGAACCATGGACCCGGTACTTGTGTTTCGGACTGTCTCCAACCAGCCATAATGTTGTGAGAGTGAAATTATGTCTAAGTCCAGCTTTGGTACATTAGAAGGAACTCTGAAACTTAACCTAAGCGTTTTTCGAAGCTACTTTTTGGCTAACTTCTTATAGGAAGGTCTAGGAGCTCTGATAATGAACGTGCGCGTCTTTCACTCTTCCCGAGGGACTTAGAAGAATTGTGTGATATTTTTTATTAAAATGGTGTATAAGGGTATATATATATATATTTTATGCACTGTATATGAGCTTGCGATTTCTAAGTCTGTGGTTCCGAGAGGGGGTAACCAGGCTCACTAATAAAGGTCAAGACACTTGGTTGCCAGCACGCCCTACTTCAGCACAGACCAGAAAGGCATTGTGATAAGCGTATCCCCAGTATAGTCAGGGGTTAATGGGAGTCGTCCGCGTCCCCCCAGTATACGCCCAGAACCATGGACCCGGTACTTGTGGTTCGGACTGTCTCCAACCAGCCATAATGTTGTGAGAGTGAAATTATGTCTAAGTCCAGCTTTGGTACATTAGAAGCAACTCTGAAACTTAACCTAAGCGTTTTTCGAAGCTACTTTTTGGCTAACTTCTTATAGGAAGGTCTAGGAGCTCTCAAAATGAACGTGCGCGTCTTTCACTCTTCCCGAGGGACTTAGAAGAATTTTGTGATATTTTTTATTAAAATGGTGTATAAGGGTATATATATAAATATATTTTATGCACTGTATATGAGCTGGCGATTTCTAAGTCTGTGGTTCCGAGAGGGGGTAACCAGGCTCACTAATAAAGGTCAAGCCACTTGGTTGCCAGAATGCCCTGCTTCAGCACAGACCAGAAAGGCATTGTGATAAGCGTATCCCCGGTATAGTCAGGGGTTAAAGGGAGTCGTCCCGTCCCCCCTGTATACGCCCAGAACCATGGACCCGGTACTTGTGTTTCGGACTGTCTCCAACCAGCCATAATGTTGTGAGAGTGAAATTATGTCTAAGTCCAGCTTTGGTACATTAGAAGCAACTCTGAAACTTAACCTAAGCGTTTTTCGAAGCTACTTTTTGGCTAACTTCTTATAGGAAGGTCTAGGAGCTCTGAAAATGAACGTGCGCGTCTTTCACTCTTCCCGAGGGACTTAGAAGAATTGTGTGATATTTTTTATTAAAATGGTATATAAGGGTATATATATATATATATTTTATGCACTGTATATGAGCTTGCGATTTCTAAGTCTGTGGTTCCGAGAGGGGGTAACCAGGCTCACTAATAAAGGTCAAGCCACTTGGTTGCCAGCACGCCCTACTTCAGCACAGACCAGAAAGGCATTGTGATAAGCGTATCCCCAGTATAGTCAGGGGTTAATGGGAGTCGTCCCCGTCCCCCCAGTATACGCCCAGAACCATGGACCCGGTACTTGTGGTTCGGACTGTCTCCAACCAGCCATAATGTTGTGAGAGTGAAATTATGTCTAAGTCCAGCTTTGGTACATTAGAAGCAACTCTGAAACTTAACCTAAGCGTTTTTCGAAGCTACTTTTTGGCTAACTTCTTATAGGAAGGTCTAGGAGCTCTCAAAATGAACGTGCGCGTCTTTCACTCTTCCCGAGGGACTTAGAAGAATTTTGTGGTATTTTTTATTAAAATGGTGTATAAGGGTATATATATAAATATATTTTATGCACTGTATATGAGCTGGCGATTTCTAAGTCTGTGGTTCCGAGAGGGGGTAACCAGGCTCACTAATAAAGGTCAAGCCACTTGGCTGCCAGAATGCCCTGCTTCAGCACAGACCAGAAAGGCATTGAGATAAGCGTATCCCCGGTATAGTCAGGGGTTAATGGGAGTCGTCCCCGTCCCCCCAGTATACACCCAGAACCATGGACCCGGTACTTGTGGTTCGGACTGTCTCCAACCAGCCATAATGTTGTGAGAGTGAAATTATGTCTAAGTCCAGCTTTGGTACATTAGAAGCAACTCTGAAACTTAACCTAAGCGTTTTTCGAAGCTACTTTTTGGCTAACTTCTTATAGGAAGGTCTAGGAGCTCTCAAAATGAACGTGCGCGTCTTTCACTCTTCCCGAGGGACTTAGAAGAATTTTGTGATATTTTTTATTAAAATGGTGTACTGTATAAGGGTATATATATAAATATATTTTATGCACTGTATATGAGCTGGCGATTTCTAAGTCTGTGGTTCCGAGAGGGGTAACCAGGCTCACTAATAAAGGTCAAACCACTTGGCTGCCAGAATGCCCTGCTTCAGCACAGAACAGAAAGGCATTGTGATAAGCGTATCCCCGGTATAGTCAGGGGTTAATGGGAGTCGTCCCCGTCCCCCCAGTATACGCCCAGAACCATGGAACCGGTACTTGTGGTTCGGACTGTCTCCAACCAGCCATAATGTTGTGAGAGTGAAATTATGTCTAAGTCCAGCTTTGGTACATTAGAAGCAACTCTGAAACTTAACCTAAGCGTTTTTCGAAGCTACTTTTTGGCTAACTTCTTATAGGAAGGTCTAGGAGCTCTGAAAATGAACGTGCGCGTCTTTCACTCTTCCCGAGGGACTTAGAAGAATGTTGTGATAATTTTTAGTAAAATGGTGTATAAGGGTATATATATAAATATATTTTATGCACTGTATATGAGCTGGCGATTTCTAAGTCTGTGGTTCCGAGAGGGAGTAACCAGGCTTACTAATAAAGGTCAAGCCACTTGGCTGCCAGAATGCCCTGCTTCAGCACAGACCAGAAAGGCATTGTGATAAGCGTATCCCCGGTATAGTCAGGGGTTAATGGGAGTCGTCCCCGTCCCCCCAGTATACACCCAGAACCATGGACCCGGTACTTGTGGTTCGGACTGTCTCCAACCAGCCATAATGTTGTGAGAGTGAAATTATGTCTAAGTCCAGCTTTGGTACATTAGAAGCAACTCTGAAACTTAACCTAAGCGTTTTTCGAAGCTACTTTTTGGCTAACTTCTTATAGGAAGGTCTAGGAGCTCTCAAAATGAACGTGCGCGTCTTTCACTCTTCCCGAGGGACTTAGAAGAATTTTGTGATATTTTTTATTAAAATGGTGTACAGTATAAGGGTATATATATAAATATATTTTATGCACTGTATATGAGCTGGCGATTTCTAAGTCTGTGGTTCCGAGAGGGGTAACCAGGCTCACTAATAAAGGTCAAACCACTTGGCTGCCAGAATGCCCTGCTTCAGCACAGACCAGAAAGGCATTGTGATAAGCGTATCCCCGGTATAGTCAGGGGTTAATGGGAGTCGTCCCCGTCCCCCCAGTATACGCCCAGAACCATGGAACCGGTACTTGTGGTTCGGACTGTCTCCAACCAGCCATAATGTTGTGAGAGTGAAATTATGTCTAAGTCCAGCTTTGGTACATTAGAAGCAACTCTGAAACTTAACCTAAGCGTTTTTCGAAGCTACTTTTTGGCTAACTTCTTATAGGAAGGTCTAGGAGCTCTGAAAATGAACGTGCGCGTCTTTCACTCTTCCCGAGGGACTTAGAAGAATGTTGTGATAATTTTTAGTAAAATGGTGTATAAGGGTATATATATAAATATATTTTATGCACTGTATATGAGCTGGCGATTTCTAAGTCTGTGGTTCCGAGAGGGAGTAACCAGGCTTACTAATAAAGGTCAAGCCACTTGGCTGCCAGAATGCCCTGCTTCAGCACAGACCAGAAAGGCATTGTGATAAGCGTATCCCCGGTATAGTCAGGGGTTAATGGGAGTCGTCCCCGTCCCCCCAGTATACGGCCAGAACCATGGACCCGGTACTTGTGGTTCGGACTGTCTCCAACCAGACATAATGTTGTGAGAGTGAAATTATGTCTAAGTCCAGCTTTGGTACATTAGAAGCAACTCTGAATCTTAACTTAAGCGTTTTTCGAAGCTACTTTTTGGCTAACTTCTTATAGGAAGGTCTAGGAGCTCTGAAAATGAATGTGCCTGTCTTTCACTCTTCCCGAGGGACTTAGAAGAATTTTGTGATATTTTTTTATTAAAATGGTGTATAAGGGTATACTGTATATATAAATATATTTTATGCCCTGTATATGAGCTGGCGATTTCTAAGTCTGTGGTTCCGAGAGGGGGTAACCAGGCTCACTAATAAAGGTCAAGCCACTTGGTTGCCAGAATGCCCTGCTTCAGCACAGACCAGAAAGGCATTGTGATAAGCGTATCCCCGGTATAGTCAGGGGTTAAAGGGAGTCGTCCCCGTCCCCCCAGTATACGCCCAGAACCATGGACCCGGTACTTGTGGTTCGGACTGTCTCCAACCAGCCATAATGTTGTGAGAGTGAAATTATGTCTAAGTCCAGCTTTGGTACATTAGAAGCAACTCTGAAACTTAACCTAAGCGTTTTTCGAAGCTACTTTTTGGCTAACTTCTTATAGGAAGGTCTAGGAGCTCTCAAAATGAACGTGCGCGTCTTTCACTCTTTCCGAGGGACTTAGAAGAATTTTGTGATATTTTTTATTAAAATGGTGTATAAGGGTATATATATAAATATATTTTATGCACTGTATATGAGCTGGCGATTTCTATGTCTGTGGTTCCGAGAGGGGGTAACCAGGCTCACTAATAAAGGTCAAGCCACTTGGCTGCCAGAATGCCCTGCTTCAGCACAGACCAGAAAGGCATTGTGATAAGCGTATCCCCGGTATAGTCAGGGGTTAATGGGAGTCGTCCCCGTCCCCCCAGTATACGCCCAGAACCATGGACCCGGTGCTTGTGGTTCGGACTGTCTCCAACTAGCCATAATGTTGTGAGAGTGAAATTATATCTAAGTCCAGCTTTGGTACATTAGAAGCAACTCTGAAACTTAACCTAAGCGTTTTTCGAAGCTACTTTTTGGCTAACTTCTTATAGGAAGGTCTAGGAGCTCTCAAAATGAACGTGCGCGTCTTTCACTCTTCCCGAGGGACTTAGAAGAATTTTGTGATATTTTGTATTAAAATGGGGAATAAGGGTATATATATATATATAAATATATTTTATGCACTGTATATATGCTGGCGATTTCTAAGTCTGTGGTTCCGAGAGGGGGTAACCAGGCTCACTAATAAAGGTCAAGCCACTTGGTTGCCAGCACGCCCTACTTCAGCACAGACCAGAAAGGCATTGTGATAAGCGTATCCCCGGTATAGTCAGGGGTTAATGGGAGTCGTCCCCGTCCCCCCAGTATACGCCCAGAACCATGGACCCGGTACTTGTGGTTCGGACTGTCTCCAACCAGCCATAAAGTTGTGAGAGTGAAATTATGTCTAAGTCCAGCTTTGGTACATTAGAAGCAACTCTGAAACTTACCCTAAGCGTTTTTCGAAGCTACTTTTTGGCTAACTTCTTATAGGAAGGTCTAGGAGCTCTGAAAATGAACGTGCGCGTCTTTCACTCTTCCCGAGGGACTTAGAAGAATGTTGTGATATTTTTTATTAAAATGGTGTATAAGGGTATATATATAAATATATTTTATGCACTGTATATGAGCTGGCGATTTCTAAGTCTGTGGTTCCGAGAGGGGTAACCAGGCTCACTAATAAAGGTCAAACCACTTGGCTGCCAGAATGCCCTGCTTCAGCACAGACCAGAAAGGCATTGTGATAAGCGTATCCCCGGTATAGTCAGGGGTTAATGGGAGTCGTCCCCGTCCCCCCAGTATACGCCCAGAACCATGGAACCGGTACTTGTGGTTCGGACTGTCTCCAACCAGCCATAATGTTGTGAGAGTGAAATTATGTCTAAGTCCAGCTTTGGTACATTAGAAGCAACTCTGAAACTTAACCTAAGCGTTTTTCGAAGCTACTTTTTGGCTAACTTCTTATAGGAAGGTCTAGGAGCTCTGAAAATGAACGTGCGCGTCTTTCACTCTTCCCGAGGGACTTAGAAGAATGTTGTGATAATTTTTAGTAAAATGGTGTATAAGGGTATATATATAAATATATTTTATGCACTGTATATGAGCTGGCGATTTCTAAGTCTGTGGTTCCGAGAGGGAGTAACCAGGCTTACTAATAAAGGTCAAGCCACTTGGCTGCCAGAATGCCCTGCTTCAGCACAGACCAGAAAGGCATTGTGATAAGCGTATCCCCGGTATAGTCAGGGGTTAATGGGAGTCGTCCCCGTCCCCCCAGTATACGGCCAGAACCATGGACCCGGTACTTGTGGTTCGGACTGTCTCCAACCAGCCATAATGTTGTGAGAGTGAAATTATGTCTAAGTCCAGCTTTGGTACATTAGAAGCAACTCTGAAACTTAACCTAAGCGTTTTTCGAAGCTACTTTTTGGCTAACTTCTTATAGGAAGGTCTAGGAGCTCTGAAAATGAATGTGCCTGTCTTTCACTCTTCCCGAGGGACTTAGAAGAATTTTGTGATATTTTTTTATTAAAATGGTGTATAAGGGTATACTGTATATATAAATATATTTTATGCACTGTATATGAGCTGGCGATTTCTAAGTCTGTGGTTCCGAGAGGGGGTAACCAGGCTCACTAATAAAGGTCAAGCCACTTGGTTGCCAGAATGCCCTGCTTCAGCACAGACCAGAAAGGCATTGTGATAAGCGTATCCCCAGTATAGTCAGGGGTTAAAGGGAGTCGTCCCCGTCCCCCCAGTATACGCCCAGAACCATGGACCCGGTACTTGTGGTTCGGACTGTCTCCAACCAGCCATAATGTTGTGAGAGTGAAATTATGTCTAAGTCCAGCTTTGGTACATTAGAAGCAACTCTGAAACTTAACCTAAGCGTTTTTCGAAGCTACTTTTTGGCTAACTTCTTATAGGAAGGTCTAGGAGCTCTCAAAATGAACGTGCGCGTCTTTCACTCTTTCCGAGGGACTTAGAAGAATTTTGTGATATTTTTTATTAAAATGGTGTATAAGGGTATATATATATATATAAATATATTTTATGCAATGTATATATGCTGGCGATTTCTAAGTCTGTGGTTCCGAGAGGGGGTAACCAGGCTCACTAATAAAGGTCAAGCCACTTGGTTGCCAGCACGCCCTACTTCAGCACAGACCAGAAAGGCATTGTGATAAGCGTATCCCCGGTATAGTCAGGGGTTAATGGGAGTCGTCCCCGTCCCCCCAGTATACGCCCAGAACCATGGACCCGGTACTTGTGGTTCGGACTGTCTCCAACCAGCCATAAAGTTGTGAGAGTGAAATTATGTCTAAGTCCAGCTTTGGTACATTAGAAGCAACTCTGAAACTTACCCTAAGCGTTTTTCGAAGCTACTTTTTGGCTAACTTCTTATAGGAAGGTCTAGGAGCTCTGAAAAAGAACGTGCGCGTCTTTCACTCTTCCCGAGGGACTTAGAAGAATGTTGTGATAATTTTTATTAAAATGGTGTATAAGGGTATATATATAAATATATTTTATGCACTGTATATGAGCTGGCGATTTCTAAGTCTGTGGTTCCGAGAGGGAGTAACCAGGCTTACTAATAAAGGTCAAGCCACTTGGCTGCCAGAATGCCCTGCTTCAGCACAGACCAGAAAGGCATTGTGATAAGCGTATCCCCGGTATAGTCAGGGGTTAATGGGAGTCGTCCCCGTCCCCCCAGTATACGGCCAGAACCATGGACCCGGTACTTGTGGTTCGGACTGTCTCCAACCAGCCATAATGTTGTGAGAGTGAAATTATGTCTAAGTCCAGCTTTGGTACATTAGAAGCAACTCTGAAACTTAACCTAAGCGTTTCTCGAAGCTACTTTTTGGCTAACTTCTTATAGGAAGGTCTAGGAGCTCTCAAAATGAACGTGCGCGTCTTTCACTCTTCCCGAGGGACTTAGAAGAATTTTGTGATATTTTTTATTAAAATGGTGTATAAGGGTATATATATAAATATATTTTATGCACTGTATATGAGCTGGCGATTTCTAAGTCTGTGGTTCCGAGAGGGGTAACCAGGCTCACTAATAAAGGTCAAACCACTTGGCTGCCAGAATGCCCTGCTTCAGCACAGACCAGAAAGGCATTGTGATAAGCGTATCCCCGGTATAGTCAGGGGTTAATGGGAGTCGTCCCCGTCCCCCCAGTATACGCCCAGAACCATGGAACCGGTACTTGTGGTTCGGACTGTCTCCAACCAGCCATAATGTTGTGAGAGTGAAATTATGTCTAAGTCCAGCTTTGGTACATTAGAAGCAACTCCGAAACTTAACCTAAGCGTTTTTCGAAGCTACTTTTTGGCTAACTTCTTATAGGAAGGTCTAGGAGCTCTCAAAATGAACGTGCGCGTCTTTCACTCTTCCCGAGGGACTTAGAAGAATTTTGTGATATTTTTTTATTAAAATGGTGTATAAGGGTATACTGTATATATAAATATATTTTATGCACTGTATATGAGCTGGCGATTTCTAAGTCTGTGGTTCCGAGAGGGGGTAACCAGGCTCACTAATAAAGGTCAAGCCACTTGGTTGCCAGAATGCCCTGCTTCAGCACAGACCAGAAAGGCATTGTGATAAGCGTATCCCCGGTATAGTCAGGGGTTAAAGGGAGTCGTCCCCGTCCCCCCAGTATACGCCCAGAACCATGGACCCGGTACTTGTGGTTCGGACTGTCTCCAACCAGCCATAATGTTGTGAGAGTGAAATTATGTCTAAGTCCAGCTTTGGTACATTAGAAGCAACTCTGAAACTTAACCTAAGCGTTTTTCGAAGCTACTTTTTGGCTAACTTCTTATAGGAAGGTCTAGGAGCTCTCAAAATGAACGTGCGCGTCTTTCACTCTTCCCGAGGGACTTAGAAGAATTTTGTGATATTTTTTATTAAAATGGTGTATAAGGGTATATATATAAATATATTTTATGCACTGTATATGAGCTGGCGATTTCTAAGTCTGTGGTTCCGAGAGGGGTAACCAGGCTCACTAAAAAAAGGTCAAACCACTTGGCTGCCAGAATGCCCTGCTTCAGCACAGACCAGAAAGGCATTGTGATAAGCGTATCCCCGGTATAGTCAGGGGTTAAAGGGAGTCGTCCCCGTCCCCCCAGTATACGCCCAGAACCATGGACCCGGTACTTGTGGTTCGGACTGTCTCCAACCAGCCATAATGTTGTGAGAGTGAAATTATGTCTAAGTCCAGCTTTGGTACATTAGAAGCAACTCTGAAACTTAACCTAAGCGTTTTTCGAAGCTACTTTTTGGCTAACTTCTTATAGGAAGGTCTAGGAGCTCTCAAAATGAACGTGCGCGTCTTTCACTCTTTCCGAGGGACTTAGAAGAATTTTGTGATATTTTTTATTAAAATGGTGTATAAGGGTATATATATAAATATATTTTATGCACTGTATATGAGCTGGCGATTTCTATGTCTGTGGTTCCAAGAGGGGGTAACCAGGCTCACTAATAAAGGTCAAGCCACTTGGCTGCTAGAATGCCCTGCTTCAGCACAGACCAGAAAGGCATTGTGATAAGCGTATCCCCGGTATTGTCAGGGGTTAATGGGAGTCGTCCCCGTCCCCCCCAGTATACGCCCAGAACCATGGTCCTGGTACTTGTGGTTCGGACTGTCTCCAACCAGCCATAATGTTGTGAGAGTGAAATTATGTCTAAGTCCAGCTTTGGTAAATTAGAAGCAACTCTGAAACTTAACCTAAGCGTTTTTCGAAGCTACTTTTTGGCTAACTTCTTATAGGAAGGTCTAGGAGCTCTGAAAATGAACGTGCGCTTCTTTCACTCTTCCCGAGGGACTTAGAAGAATGTTGTGATAATTTTTAGTAAAATGGTGTATAAGGGTATATATATAAATATATTTTATGCACTGTATATGAGCTGGCGATTTCTAAGTCTGTGGTTCCGAGAGGGAGTAACCAGGCTTACTAATAAAGGTCAAGCCACTTGGCTGCCAGAATGCCCTGCTTCAGCACAGACCAGAAAGGCATTGTGATAAGCGTATCCCCGGTATAGTCAGGGGTTAATGGGAGTCGTCCCCGTCCCCCCAGTATACGGCCAGAACCATGGACCCGGTACTTGTGGTTCGGACTGTCTCCAACCAGCCATAATGTTGTGAGAGTGAAATTATGTCTAAGTCCAGCTTTGGTACATTAGAAGCAACTCTGAAACTTAACCTAAGCGTTTTTCGAAGCTACTTTTTGGCTAACTTCTTATAGGAAGGTCTAGGAGCTCTGAAAATGAATGTGCCTGTCTTTCACTCTTCCCGAGGGACTTAGAAGAATTTTGTGATATTTTTTTATTAAAATGGTGTATAAGGGTATACTGTATATATAAATATATTTTATGCACTGTATATGAGCTGGCGATTTCTAAGTCTGTGGTTCCGAGAGGGGGTAACCAGGCTCACTAATAAAGGTCAAGCCACTTGGTTGCCAGAATGCCCTGCTTCAGCACAGACCAGAAAGGCATTGTGATAAGCGTATCCCCGGTATAGTCAGGGGTTCATGGGAGTCGTCCCCGTCCCCCCAGTATACGGCCAGAACCATGGACCCGGTACTTGTGGTTCGGACTGTCTCCAACCAGCCATAATGTTGTGAGAGTGAAATTATGTCTAAGTCCAGCTTTGGTACATTAGAAGCAACTCTGAAACTTAACCTAAGCGTTTTTCGAAGCTACTTTTTGGCTAACTTCTTATAGGAAGGTCTAGGAGCTCTCAAAATGAACGTGCGCGTCTTTCACTCTTCCCGAGGGACTTAGAAGAATTTTGTGATATTTTGTATTAAAATGGGGAATAAGGGTATATATATATATAAATATATTTTATGCAATGTATATATGCTGGCGATTTCTAAGTCTGTGGTTCCGAGAGGGGGTAACCAGGCTCACTAATAAAGGTCAAGCCACTTGGTTGCCAGCACGCCCTACTTCAGCACAGACCAGAAAGGCATTGTGATAAGCGTATCCCCGGTATAGTCAGGGGTTAATGGGAGTCGTCCCCGTCCCCCCAGTATACGCCCAGAACCATGGACCCGGTACTTGTGGTTCGGACTGTCTCCAACCAGCCATAAAGTTGTGAGAGTGAAATTATGTCTAAGTCCAGCTTTTGTACATTAGAAGCAACTCTGAAACTTACCCTAAGCGTTTTTCGAAGCTACTTTTTGGCTAACTTCTTATAGGAAGGTCTAGGAGCTCTGAAAAAGAACGTGCGCGTCTTTCACTCTTCCCGAGGGACTTAGAAGAATGTTGTGATAATTTTTATTAAAATGGTGTATAAGGGTATATATATAAATATATTTTATGCACTGTATATGAGCTGGCGATTTCTAAGTCTGTGGTTCCGAGAGGGGTAACCAGGCTCACTAATAAAGGTCAAACCACTTGGCTGCCAGAATGCCCTGCTTCAGCACAGACCAGAAAGGCATTGTGATAAGCGTATCCCCGGTATAGTCAGGGGTTAATGGGAGTCGTCCCCGTCCCCCCAGTATACGCCCAGAACCATGGAACCGGTACTTGTGGTTCGGACTGTCTCCAACCAGCCATAATGTTGTGAGAGTGAAATTATGTCTAAGTCCAGCTTTGGTACATTAGAAGCAACTCCGAAACTTAACCTAAGCGTTTTTCGAAGCTACTTTTTGGCTAACTTCTTATAGGAAGGTCTAGGAGCTCTCAAAATGAACGTGCGCGTCTTTCACTCTTCCCGAGGGACTTAGAAGAATTTTGTGATATTTTTTTATTAAAATGGTGTATAAGGGTATACTGTATATATAAATATATTTTATGCACTGTATATGAGCTGGCGATTTCTAAGTCTGTGGTTCCGAGAGGGGGTAACCAGGCTCACTAATAAAGGTCAAGCCACTTGGTTGCCAGAATGCCCTGCTTCAGCACAGACCAGAAAGGCATTGTGATAAGCGTATCCCCGGTATAGTCAGGGGTTAAAGGGAGTCGTCCCCGTCCCCCCAGTATACGCCCAGAACCATGGACCCGGTACTTGTGGTTCGGACTGTCTCCAACCAGCCATAATGTTGTGAGAGTGAAATTATGTCTAAGTCCAGCTTTGGTACATTAGAAGCAACTCTGAAACTTAACCTAAGCGTTTTTCGAAGCTACTTTTTGGCTAACTTCTTATAGGAAGGTCTAGGAGCTCTCAAAATGAACGTGCGCGTCTTTCACTCTTCCCGAGGGACTTAGAAGAATTTTGTGATATTTTTTATTAAAATGGTGTATAAGGGTATATATATAAATATATTTTATGCACTGTATATGAGCTGGCGATTTCTAAGTCTGTGGTTCCGAGAGGGGTAACCAGGCTCACTAAAAAAAGGTCAAACCACTTGGCTGCCAGAATGCCCTGCTTCAGCACAGACCAGAAAGGCATTGTGATAAGCGTATCCCCGGTATAGTCAGGGGTTAAAGGGAGTCGTCCCCGTCCCCCCAGTATACGCCCAGAACCATGGACCCGGTACTTGTGGTTCGGACTGTCTCCAACCAGCCATAATGTTGTGAGAGTGAAATTATGTCTAAGTCCAGCTTTGGTACATTAGAAGCAACTCTGAAACTTAACCTAAGCGTTTTTCGAAGCTACTTTTTGGCTAACTTCTTATAGGAAGGTCTAGGAGCTCTCAAAATGAACGTGCGCGTCTTTCACTCTTTCCGAGGGACTTAGAAGAATTTTGTGATATTTTTTATTAAAATGGTGTATAAGGGTATATATATAAATATATTTTATGCACTGTATATGAGCTGGCGATTTCTATGTCTGTGGTTCCAAGAGGGGGTAACCAGGCTCACTAATAAAGGTCAAGCCACTTGGCTGCTAGAATGCCCTGCTTCAGCACAGACCAGAAAGGCATTGTGATAAGCGTATCCCCGGTATTGTCAGGGGTTAATGGGAGTCGTCCCCGTCCCCCCCAGTATACGCCCAGAACCATGGTCCTGGTACTTGTGGTTCGGACTGTCTCCAACCAGCCATAATGTTGTGAGAGTGAAATTATGTCTAAGTCCAGCTTTGGTACATTAGAAGCAACTCTGAAACTTAACCTAAGCGTTTTTCGAAGCTACTTTTTGGCTAACTTCTTATAGGAAGGTCTAGGAGCTCTCAAAATGAATGTGCGCGTCTTTCACTCTTTCCGAGGGACTTAGAAGAATTTTGTGATATTTTTTATTAAAATGGTGTATAAGGGTATATATATAAATATATTTTATGCACTGTATATGAGCTGGCGATTTCTATGTCTGTGGTTCCAAGAGGGGGTAACCAGGCTCACTAATAAAGGTCAAGCCACTTGGCTGCTAGAATGCCCTGCTTCAGCACAGACCAGAAAGGCATTGTGATAAGCGTATCCCCGGTATTGTCAGGGGTTAATGGGAGTCGTCCCCGTCCCCCCCAGTATACGCCCAGAACCATGGTCCTGGTACTTGTGGTTCGGACTGTCTCCAACCAGCCATAATGTTGTGAGAGTGAAATTATGTCTAAGTCCAGCTTTGGTACATTAGAAGCAACTTTAAAACTTACCCTAAGCGTTTTTCGAAGCTACTTTTTGGCTAACTTCTTATAGGAAGGTCTAGGAGCTCTGAAAATGAACGTGCGCGTCTTTCACTCTTCCCGAGGGACTTAGAAGAATTTTGTGATATTTTTTATTAAAATGGTGTATAAGGGTATATATATAAATATATTTTATGCACTGTATATGAGCTGGCGATTTCTAAGTCTGTGGTTCCGAGAGGGGGTAACCAGGCTCACTAATAAAGGTCAAGCCACTTGGCTGCCAGAATGCCCTGCTTCAGCACAGACCAGAAAGGCATTGTGATAAGCGTATCCCCGGTATAGTCAGGGGTTAATGGGAGTCGTCGTCGTCCCCCCAGTATACGCCCAGAACCATGCACCCGGTACTTGTGGTTCGGACTGTCTCCAACCAGCCATAATGTTGTGAGAGTGAAATTATGTCTAAGTCCAGCTTTGGTACATTAGAAGCAACTCTGAAACTTAACCTAAGCGTTTTTCGAAGCTACTTTTTGGCTAACTTCTTATAGGAAGGTCTAGGAGCTCTGAAAATGAACGTGCACGTCTTTCACTCTTTCCGAGGGACTTAGAAGAATTTTGTGATATTTTTTATTAAAATGGTGTATAAGGGTATATATATAAATATATTTTATGCACTGTATATGAGCTGGAGATTTCTATGTCTGTGGTTCCGAGAGGGGGTAACCAGGCTCACTAATAAAGGTCAAGCCACTTGGCTGCCAGAATGCCCTGCTTAAGCACTGACCAGAAAGGCATTGTGATAAGCGTATCCCCGGTATTGTCAGGGGTTAATGGGAGTCGTCCCCGTCCCCCCCAGTATACGCCCAGAACCATGGTTCCGGTACTTGTGGTTCGGACTTTCTCCAACCAGCCATAATGTTGTGAGAGTGAAATTATGTCTAAGTCCAGCTTTGGTACATTAGAAGCAACTCTAAAACTTACCCTAAGCGTTTTTCGAAGCTACTTTTTGGCTAACTTCTTATAGGAAGGTCTAGGAGCTCTGAAAACGAATGTGCGCGTCTTTCACTCTTCCCGAGGGACTTAGAAGAATTTTGTGATATTTTTTTATTAAAATGGTGTATAAGGGTATATATATATATATATATATATTATGCACTGTATATGAGCTGGCGATTTATAAGTCTGTGGTTCCGAGAGAGGGTAACCAGGCTCACTAATAAAGGTCAAGCCACTTGGCTGCCAGAATGCCCTGCTTCAGCACAGACCAGAAAGGCATTGTGATAAGCGTATCCCCGGTATAGTCAGGGGTTAATGGGAGTCGTCCCCGTCCCCCCAGTATACGCCCAGAACCATGGAACCGGTACTTGTGGTTCGGACTGTCTCCAACCAGCCATAATGTTGTGAGAGTGAAATTATGTCTAAGTCCAGCTTTGGTACATTAGAAGCAACTCTGAAACTCAACCTAAGCGTTTTTCGAAGCTACTTTTTGGCAAACTTCTTATAGGAAGGTCTAGGAGCTCTCAAAATGAACGTGCGCGTCTTTCACTCTTCCCGAGGGACTTAGAAGAATTTTGTGATATTTTTTATTAAAATGGTGTATAAGGGTATATATATAAATATATTTTATGCACTGTATATGAGCTGGCGATTTCTAAGTCTGTGGTTCCGAGAGGGGGTAACCAGGCTCACTAATAAAGGTCAAGCCACTTGGCTGCCAGAATGCCCTGCTTCAGCACAGACCAGAAAGGCATTGTGATAAGCGTATCCCCGGTATAGTCAGGGGTTAATGGGAGTCGTCCCCGTCCCCCCAGTATACGCCCAGAACCATGGTCCCGGTACTTGTGGTTCGGACTGTCTCCAACCAGCCATAATGTTGTGAGAGTGAAATTATGTCTAAGTCCAGCTTTGGTACATTAGAAGCAACTCTAAAACTTACCCTAAGCGTTTTTCGAAGCTACTTTTTGGCTAACTTCTTATAGGAAGGTCTAGGAGCTCTGAAAACGAACGTGCGCGTCTTTCACTCTTCCCGAGGGACTTAGAAGAATTTTGTGATATTTTTTTATTAAAATGGTGTATAAGGGTATATATATATATATATATATATACTATGCACTGTATATGAGCTGGCGATTTATAAGTCTGTGGTTCCGAGAGAGGGTAACCAGGCTCACTAATAAAGGTCAAGCCACTTGGTTGCCAGAATGCCCTGCTTCAGCACAGACCAGAAAGGCATTGTGATAAGCGTATCCCCGGTATAGTCAGGGGTTAAAGGGAGTCGTCCCCGTCCCCCCAGTATACGCCCAGAACCATGGACCCGGTACTTGTGGTTCGGACTGTCTCCAACCAGCCATAATGTTGTGAGAGTGAAATTATGTCTAAGTCCAGCTTTGGTACATTAGAAGCAACTCTGAAACTTAACCTAAGCGTTTTTCGAAGCTACTTTTTGGCTAACGTCTTATAGGAAGGTCTAGGAGCTCTCAAAATGAACGTGCGCGTCTTTCACTCTTCCCGAGGGACTTAGAAGAATTGTGTGATATTTTTTATTAAAATGGTGTATAAGGGTATATATATAAATATATTTTATGCACTGTACTGTATATGAGCTGGCGATTTCTAAGTCTGTGGTTCCGAGAGGGGTAACCAGGCTCACTAATAAAGGTCAAACCACTTGGCTGCCAGAATGCCCTGCTTCAGCACAGACCAGAAAGGCATTGTGATAAGCGTATCCCCGGTATAGTCAGGGGTTAATGGGAGTCCCCCCCGTCCCCCCAGTATACGCCCAGAACCATGGAACCGGTACTTGTGGTTCGGACTGTCTCCAACCAGCCATAATGTTGTGAGAGTGAAATTATGTCTAAGTCCAGCTTTGGTACATTAGAAGCAACTCTGAAACTTAACCTAAGCGTTTTTCGAAGCTACTTTTTGGCTAACTTCTTATAGGAAGGTCTAGGAGCTCTCAAAATGAACGTGCGCGTCTTTCACTCTTCCCGAGGGACTTAGAAGAATTTTGTGATATTTTTTATTAAAATGGTGTATAAGGGTATATATATAAATATATTTTATGCACTGTATATGAGCTGGCGATTTCTAAGTCTGTGGTTCCGAGAGGGGTAACCAGGCTCACTAAAAAAAGGTCAAACCACTTGGCTGCCAGAATGCCCTGCTTCAGCACAGACCAGAAAGGCATTGTGATAAGCGTATCCCCGGTATAGTCAGGGGTTAAAGGGAGTCGTCCCCGTCCCCCCAGTATACGCCCAGAACCATGGACCCGGTACTTGTGGTTCGGACAGTCTCCAACCAGCCATAATGTTGTGAGAGTGAAATTATGTCTAAGTCCAGCTTTGGTACATTAGAAGCAACTCTGAAACTTAACCTAAGCGTTTTTCGAAGCTACTTTTTGGCTAACTTCTTATAGGAAGGTCTAGGAGCTCTCAAAATGAACGTGCGCGTCTTTCACTCTTTCCGAGGGACTTAGAAGAATTTTGTGATATTTTTTATTAAAATGGTGTATAAGGGTATATATATAAATATATTTTATGCACTGTATATGAGCTGGCGATTTCTATGTCTGTGGTTCCAAGAGGGGGTAACCAGGCTCACTAATAAAGGTCAAGCCACTTGGCTGCTAGAATGCCCTGCTTCAGCACAGACCAGAAAGGCATTGTGATAAGCGTATCCCCGGTATTGTCAGGGGTTAATGGGAGTCGTCCCCGTCCCCCCCAGTATACGCCCAGAACCATGGTCCCGGTACTTGTGGTTCGGACTGTCTCCAACCAGCCATAATGTTGTGAGAGTGAAATTATGTCTAAGTCCAGCTTTGGTACATTAGAAGCAACTCTGAAACTTAACCTAAGCGTTTTTCGAAGCTACTTTTTGGCTAACGTCTTATAGGAAGGTCTAGGAGCTCTGAAAATGAACGTGCGCTTCTTTAACTCTTCCCGAGGGACTTAGAAGAATTTTGTGATATTTTTTATTAAAATGGTGTATAAGGGTATATATATATATATATATATATATATATATATATATATATATATATATATATATATATATATATAATGCACTGTAAATGAGCTGGCGATTTATAAGTCTGTGGTTCCGAGAGAGGGTAACCAGGCTCACTAATAAAGGTCAAGCCACTTGGCTGCCAGAATGCCCTGCTTCAGCACAGACCAGAAAGGCATTGTGATAAGCGTATCCCGGTATAGTCAGGGGTTAATGGGAGTCGTCCCCGTCCCCCCAGTATACGCCCAGAACCATGGACCCGGTACTTGTGGTTCGGACTGTCTCCAACCAGCCATAATGTTGTGAGAGTGAAATTATGTCTAAGTCCAACTTTGGTACATTAGAAGCAACTCTGAAACTCAACCTAAGCGTTTTTCGAAGCTACTTTTTGGCTAACTTCTTATACGAAGGTCTAGGAGCTCTCAAAATGAACGTGCGCGTCTTTCACTCTTCCCGAGGGACTTAGAAGAATTTTGTGATATTTTTTATTAAAATGGTGTATAAGGGTATATATATAAATATATTTTATGCACTGTATATGAGCTGGCGATTTTTAAGTCTGTGGTTCCGAGAGGGGGTAACCAGGCTCACTAATAAAGGTCAAGCCACTTGGCTGCCAGAATGCCCTGCTTCAGCACAGACCAGAAAGGCATTGTGATAAGCGTATCCCCGGTATTGTCAGGGGTTAATGGGAGTCGTCCCCGTCCCCCCCAGTATACGCCCAGAACCATGGTCCCGGTACTTGTGGTTCGGACTGTCTCCAACCAGCCATAATGTTGTGAGAGTGAAATTATGTCTAAGTCCAGCTTTGGTACATTAGAAGCAACTCTGAAACTTAACCTAAGCGTTTTTCGAAGCTACTTTTTGGCTAACTTCTTATAGGAAGGTCTAGGAGCTCTGAAAATGAACGTGCGCTTCTTTCACTCTTCCCGAGGGACTTAGAAGAATTTTGTGATATTTTTTATTAAAATGGTGTATAAGGGTATATATATAAATATATTTTATGCACTGTATATGAGCTGGCGATTTCTAAGTCTGTGGTTCCGAGAGGGGTAACCAGGCTCACTAAAAAAAGGTCAAACCACTTGGCTGCCAGAATGCCCTGCTTCAGCACAGACCAGAAAGGCATTGTGATAAGCGTATCCCCGGTATAGTCAGGGGTTAAAGGGAGTCGTCCCCGTCCCCCCAGTATACGCCCAGAACCATGGACCCGGTACTTGTGGTTCGGACTGTCTCCAACCAGCCATAATGTTGTGAGAGTGAAATTATGTCTAAGTCCAGCTTTGGTACATTAGAAGCAACTCTGAAACTTAACCTAAGCGTTTTTCGAAGCTACTTTTTGGCTAACTTCTTATAGGAAGGTCTAGGAGCTCTCAAAATGAACGTGCGCGTCTTTCACTCTTTCCGAGGGACTTAGAAGAATTTTGTGATATTTTTTATTAAAATGGTGTATAAGGGTATATATATATAAATATATTTTATGCACTGTATATGAGCTGGCGATTTCTATGTCTGTGGTTCCAAGAGGGGGTAACCAGGCTCACTAATAAAGGTCAAGCCACTTGGCTGCTAGAATGCCCTGCTTCAGCACAGACCAGAAAGGCATTGTGATAAGCGTATCCCCGGTATTGTCAGGGGTTAATGGGAGTCCCCCCCGTCCCCCCCAGTATACGCCCAGAACCATGGACCCGGTACTTGTGGTTCGGACTGTCTCCAACCAGCCATAATGTTGTGAGAGTGAAATTATGTCAAAGTCCAGCTTTGGTACATTAGAAGCAACTCCGAATCTTAACCTAAGCGTTTTTCGAAGCTACTTTTTGGCTAACTTCTTATAGGAAGGTCTAGGAGCTCTCAAAATGAACGTGCGCGTCTTTCACTCTTCCCGAGGGACTTAGAAGAATTTTGTGATATTTTTTTATTAAAATGGTGTATAAGGGTATACTGTATATATAAATATATTTTATGCACTGTATATGAGCTGGCGATTTCTAAGTCTGTGGTTCCGAGAGGGGGTAACCAGGCTCACTAATAAAGGTCAAGCCACTTGGTTGCCAGAATGCCCTGCTTCAGCACAGACCAGAAAGGCATTGTGATAAGCGTATCCCCGGTATAGTCAGGGATTAAAGGGAGTCGTCCCCGTCCCCCCAGTATACGCCCAGAACCATGGACCCGGTACTTGTGGTTCGGACTGTCTCCAACCAGCCATAATGTTGTGAGAGTGAAATTATGTCTAAGTCCAGCTTTGGTACATTAGAAGCAACTCTGAAACTTAACCTAAGCGTTTTTCGAAGCTACTTTTTGGCTAACTTCTTATAGGAAGGTCTAGGAGCTCTCAAAATGAACGTGCGCGTCTTTCACTCTTTCCGAGGGACTTAGAAGAATTTTGTGATATTTTTTATTAAAATGGTGTATAAGGGTATATATATAAATATATTTTATGCACTGTATATGAGCTGGCGATTTCTATGTCTGTGGTTCCAAGAGGGGGTAACCAGGCTCACTAATAAAGGTCAAGCCACTTGGCTGCTAAAATGCCCTGCTTCAGCACAGACCAGAAAGGCATTGTGATAAGCGTATCCCCGGTATTGTCAGGGGTTAATGGGAGTCGTCCCCGTCCCCCCCAGTATACGCCCAGAACCATGGTCCCGGTACTTGTGGTTCGGACTGTCTCCAACCAGCCATAATGTTGTGAGAGTGAAATTATGTCTAAGTCCAGCTTTGGTACATTAGAAGCAACTCTGAAACTTAACCTAAGCGTTTTTTGAAGCTACTTTTTGGCTAACTTCTTATAGGAAGGTCTAGGAGCTCTGAAAATGAACGTGCGCTTCTTTCACTCTTCCCGAGGGACTTAGAAGAATTTTGTGATATTTTTTATTAAAATGGTGTATAAGGGTATATATATATATATATATATATATATATATATATATATATATATATATATATATATATATATATATATATATTTATATATATATATATATATATATATATATATATATATATATATATATATATATATATATATATATATATAATGCACTGTATATGAGCTGGCGATTTATAAGTCTGTGGTTCCGAGAGAGGGTAACCAGGCTCACTAATAAAGGTCAAGCCACTTGGCTGCCAGAATGCCCTGCTTCAGCACAGACCAGAAAGGCATTGTGATAAGCGTATCCCGGTATAGTCAGGGGTTAATGGGAGTCGTCCCCGTCCCCCCAGTATACGCCCAGAACCATGGACCCGGTACTTGTGGTTCGGACTGTCTCCAACCAGCCATAATGTTGTGAGAGTGAAATTATGTCTAAGTCCAGCTTTGGTACATTAGAAGCAACTCTGAAACTTAACCTAAGCGTTTTTCGAAGCTACTTTTTGGCTAACTTCTTATAGGAAGGTCTAGGAGCTCTCAAAATGAACGTGCGCGTCTTTCACTCTTCCCGAGGGACTTAGAAGAATTTTGTGATATTTTTTATTAAAATGGTGTATAAGGGTATATATATAAATATATTTTATGCACTGTATATGAGCTGGCGATTTCTAAGTCTGTGGTTCCGAGAGGGGGTAACCAGGCTCACTAATAAAGGTCAAACCACTTGGCTGCCAGAATGCCCTGCTTCAGCACAGACCAGAAAGGCATTGTGATAAGCGTATCCCCGGTATAGTCAGGGGTTAATGGGAGTCGTCCCCGTCCCCCCAGTATACGCCCAGAACCATGGACCCGGTACTTGTGGTTCGGACTGTCTCCAACCAGCCATAATGTTGTGAGAGTGAAATTATGTCTAAGTCCAGCTTTGGTACATTAGAAGCAACTCCGAAACTTAACCTAAGCGTTTTTCGAAGCTACTTTTTGGCTAACTTCTTATAGGAAGGTCTAGGAGCTCTCAAAATGAACGTGCGCGTCTTTCACTCTTCCCGAGGGACTTAGAAGAATTTTGTGATATTTTTTTATTAAAATGGTGTATAAGGGTATACTGTATATATAAATATATTTTATGCACTGTATATGAGCTGGCGATTTCTAAGTCTGTGGTTCCGAGAGGGGGTAACCAGGCTCACTAATAAAGGTCAAGCCACTTGGTTGACAGAATGCCCTGCTTCAGCACAGACCAGAAAGGCATTGTGATAAGCGTATCCCCGGTATAGTCAGGGGTTAAAGGGAGTCGTCCCCGTCCCCCCAGTATACGCCCAGAACCATGGACCCGGTACTTGTGGTTCGGACTGTCTCCAACCAGCCATAATGTTGTGAGAGTGAAATTATGTCTAAGTCCAGCTTTGGTACATTAGAAGCAACTCTGAAACTTAACCTAAGCGTTTTTCGAAGCTACTTTTTGGCTAACGTCTTATAGGAAGGTCTAGGAGCTCTCAAAATGAACGTGCGCGTCTTTCACTCTTCCCGAGGGACTTAGAAGAATTTTGTGATATTTTTTATTAAAATGGTGTATAAGGGTATATATATAAATATATTTTATGCACTGTATATGAGCTGGCGATTTCTAAGTCTGTGGTTCCGAGAGGGGTAACCAGGCTCACTAAAAAAAGGTCAAACCACTTGGCTGCCAGAATGCCCTGCTTCAGCACAGACCAGAAAGGCATTGTGATAAGCGTATCCCCGGTATAGTCAGGGGTTAAAGGGAGTCGTCCCCGTCCCCCCAGTATACGCCCAGAACCATGGACCCGGTACTTGTGGTTCGGACTGTCTCCAACCAGCCATAATGTTGTGAGAGTGAAATTATGTCTAAGTCCAGCTTTGGTACATTAGAAGCAACTCTGAAACTTATTCTAAGCGTTTTTCGAAGCTACTTTTTGGCTAACTTCTTATAGGAAGGTCTAGGAGCTCTCAAAATGAACGTGCGCATCTTTCACTCTTTCCGAGGGACTTAGAAGAATTTTGTGATATTTTTTATTAAAATGGTGTATAAGGGTATATATATAAATATATTTTATGCACTGTATATGAGCTGGCGATTTCTATGTCTGTGGTTCCAAGAGGGGGTAACCAGGCTCACTAATAAAGGTCAAGCCACTTGGCTGCTAAAATGCCCTGCTTCAGCACAGACCAGAAAGGCATTGTGATAAGCGTATCCCCGGTATTGTCAGGGGTTAATGGGAGTCGTCCCCGTCCCCCCCAGTATACGCCCAGAACCATGGTCCCGGTACTTGTGGTTCGGACTGTCTCCAACCAGCCATAATGTTGTGAGAGTGAAATTATGTCTAAGTCCAGCTTTGGTACATTAGAAGCAACTCTGAAACTTAACCTAAGCGTTTTTCGAAGCTACTTTTTGGCTAACTTCTTATAGGAAGGTCTAGGAGCTCTCAAAATGAACGTGCGCGTCTTTCACTCTTTCCGAGGGACTTAGAAGAATTTTGTGATATTTTTTATTAAAATGGTGTATAAGGGTATATATATAAATATATTTTATGCACTGTATATGAGCTGGCGATTTCTAAGTCTGTGGTTCCGAGAGGGGGTAACCAGGCTCACTAATAAAGGTCAAGCCACTTGGCTGCCAGAATGCCCTGCTTCAGCACAGACCAGAAAGGCATTGTGATAAGCGTATCCCCGGTATAGTCAGGGGTTAAAGGGAGTCGTCCCCGTCCCCCCAGTATTCGCCCAGAACCATGGACCCGGTACTTGTGGTTCGGACTGTCTCCAACCAGCCATAATGTTGTGAGAGTGAAATTATGTCTAAGTCCAGCTTTGGTACATTAGAAGCAACTCTAAAACTTACCCTAAGCGTTTTTCGAAGCTACTTTTTGGCTAACTTCTTATAGGAAGGTCTAGGAGCTCTGAAAATGAACGTGCGCGTCTTTCACTCTTCCCGAGGGACTTAGAAGAATTGTGTGATATTTTTTATTAAAATGGTGTATAAGGGTATATATATATATATATATATATATATATATATTTATATATATATTTATATATATATATATATATATATATATATATATATATATATATATATATATATATATATATATATAATGCACTGTATATGAGCTGGCGATTTATAAGTCTGTGGTTCCGAGAGAGGGTAACCAGGCTCACTAATAAAGGTCAAGCCACTTGGCTGCCAGAATGCCCTGCTTCAGCACAGACCAGAAAGGCATTGTGATAAGCGTATCCCGGTATAGTCAGGGGTTAATGGGAGTCGTCCCCGTCCCCCCAGTATACGCCCAGAACCATGGACCCGGTACTTGTGGTTCGGACTGTCTCCAACCAGCCATAATGTTGTGAGAGTGAAATTATGTCTAAGTCCAGCTTTGGTACATTAGAAGCAACTCTGAAACTTAACCTAAACGTTTTTCGAAGCTACTTTTTGGCTAACTTCTTATAGGAAGGTCTAGGAGCTCTCAAAATGAACGTGCGCGTCTTTCACTCTTCCCGAGGGACTTAGAAGAATTTTGTGATATTTTTTATTAAAATGGTGTATAAGGGTATATATATAAATATATTTTATGCACTGTATATGAGCTGGCGAATTCTAAGTCTGTGGTTCCGAGAGGGGTAACCAGGCTCACTAATAAAGGTCAAAACACTTGGCTGCCAGAATGCCCTGCTTCAGCACAGACCAGAAAGGCATTGTGATAAGCGTATCCCCGGTATAGTCAGGGGTTAATGGGAGTCGTCCCCGTCCCCCCAGTATACGCCCAGAACCATGGACCCGGTACTTGTGGTTCGGACTGTCTCCAACCAGCCATAATGTTGTGAGAGTGAAATTATGTCTAAGTCCAGCTTTGGTACATTAGAAGCAACTCCGAAACTTAACCTAAGCGTTTTTCGAAGCTACTTTTTGGCTAACTTCTTATAGGAAGGTCTAGGAGCTCTCAAAATGAACGTGCGCGTCTTTCACTCTTCCCGAGGGACTTAGAAGAATTTTGTGATATTTTTTTATTAAAATGGTGTATAAGGGTATACTGTATATATAAATATATTTTATGCACTGTATATGAGCTGGCGATTTCTAAGTCTGTGGTTCCGAGAGGGGGTAACCAGGCTCACTAATAAAGGTCAAGCCACTTGGTTGCCAGAATGCCCTGCTTCAGCACAGACCAGAAAGGCATTGTGATAAGCGTATCCCCGGTATAGTCAGGGGTTAAAGGGAGTCGTCCCCGTCCCCCCAGTATACGCCCAGAACCATGGACCCGGTACTTGTGGTTCGGACTGTCTCCAACCAGCCATAATGTTGTGAGAGTGAAATTATGTCTAAGTCCAGCTTTGGTACATTAGAAGCAACTCTGAAACTTAACCTAAGCGTTTTTCGAAGCTACTTTTTGGCTAACGTCTTATAGGAAGGTCTAGGAGCTCTCAAAATGAACGTGCGCGTCTTTTACTCTTCCCGAGGGACTTAGAAGAATTTTGTGATATTTTTTATTAAAATGGTGTATAAGGGTATATATATAAATATATTTTATGCACTGTATATGAGCTGGCGATTTCTAAGTCTGTGGTTCCGAGAGGGGTAACCAGGCTCACTAAAAAAAGGTCAAACCACTTGGCTGCCAGAATGCCCTGCTTCAGCACAGACCAGAAAGGCATTGTGATAAGCGTATCCCCGGTATAGTCAGGGGTTAAAGGGAGTCGTCCCCGTCCCCCCAGTATACGCCCAGAACCATGGACCCGGTACTTGTGGTTCGGACTGTCTCCAACCAGCCATAATGTTGTGAGAGTGAAATTATGTCTAAGTCCAGCTTTGGTACATTAGAAGCAACTCTGAAACTTATTCTAAGCGTTTTTCGAAGCTACTTTTTGGCTAACTTCTTATAGGAAGGTCTAGGAGCTCTCAAAATGAACGTGCGCGTCTTTTACTCTTCCCGAGGGACTTAGAAGAATTTTGTAATATTTTTTATTAAAATGGTGTATAAGGGTATATATATAAATATATTTTATGCACTGTATATGAGCTGGCGATTTCTATGTCTGTGGTTCCAAGAGGGGGTAACCAGGCTCACTAATAAAGGTCAAGCCACTTGGCTGCTAAAATGCCCTGCTTCAGCACAGACCAGAAAGGCATTGTGATAAGCGTATCCCCGGTATTGTCAGGGGTTAATGGGAGTCGTCCCCGTCCCCCCCAGTATACGCCCAGAACCATGGTCCCGGTACTTGTGGTTCGGACTGTCTCCAACCAGCCATAATGTTGTGAGAGTGAAATTATGTCTAAGTCCAGCTTTGGTACATTAGAAGCAACTCTGAAACTTAACCTAAGCGTTTTTCGAAGCTACTTTTTGGCTAACTTCTTATAGGAAGGTCTAGGAGCTCTCAAAATGAACGTGCGCGTCTTTCACTCTTTCCGAGGGACTTAGAAGAATTTTGTGATATTTTTTATTAAAATGGTGTATAAGGGTATATATATAAATATATTTTATGCACTGTATATGAGCTGGCGATTTCTAAGTCTGTGGTTCCGAGAGGGGGTAACCAGGCTCACTAATAAAGGTCAAGCCACTTGGCTGCCAGAATGCCCTGCTTCAGCACAGACCAGAAAGGCATTGTGATAAGCGTATCCCCGGTATAGTCAGGGGTTAAAGGGAGTCGTCCCCGTCCCCCCAGTATACGCCCAGAACCATGGACCCGGTACTTGTGGTTCGGACTGTCTCCAACCAGCCATAATGTTGTGAGAGTGAAATTATGTCTAAGTCCAGCTTTGGTACATTAGAAGCAACTCTAAAACTTACCCTAAGCGTTTTTCGAAGCTACTTTTTGGCTAACTTCTTATAGGAAGGTCTAGGAGCTCTGAAAATGAACGTGCGCGTCTTTCACTCTTCCCGAGGGACTTAGAAGAATTGTGTGATATTTTTTATTAAAATGGTGTATAAGGGTATATATATATATATATATATATATATATATATATATATATATATATATATTTATATATATATATATATATATATATATATATATATATATATATATATATATATATATATATATATATATATATATATATAATGCACTGTATATGAGCTGGCGATTTATAAGTCTGTGGTTCCGAGAGAGGGTAACCAGGCTCACTAATAAAGGTCAAGCCACTTGGCTGCCAGAATGCCCTGCTTCAGCACAGACCAGAAAGGCATTGTGATAAGCGTATCCCGGTATAGTCAGGGGTTAATGGGAGTCGTCCCCGTCCCCCCAGTATACGCCCAGAACCATGGACCCGGTACTTGTGGTTCGGACTGTCTCCAACCAGCCATAATGTTGTGAGAGTGAAATTATGTCTAAGTCCAGCTTTGGTACATTAGAAGCAACTCTGAAACTTAACCTAAACGTTTTTCGAAGCTACTTTTTGGCTAACTTCTTATAGGAAGGTCTAGGAGCTCTCAAAATGAACGTGCGCGTCTTTCACTCTTCCCGAGGGACTTAGAAGAATTTTGTGATATTTTTTATTAAAATGGTGTATAAGGGTATATATATAAATATATTTTATGCACTGTATATGAGCTGGCGATTTCTAAGTCTGTGGTTCCGAGAGGGGTAACCAGGCTCACTAATAAAGGTCAAAACACTTGGCTGCCAGAATGCCCTGCTTCAGCACAGACCAGAAAGGCATTGTGATAAGCGTATCCCCGGTATAGTCAGGGGTTAATGGGAGTCGTCCCCGTCCCCCCAGTATACGCCCAGAACCATGGACCCGGTACTTGTGGTTCGGACTGTCTCCAACCAGCCATAATGTTGTGAGAGTGAAATTATGTCTAAGTCCAGCTATGGTACATTAGAAGCAACTCCGAAACTTAACCTAAGCGTTTTTCGAAGCTACTTTTTGGCTAACTTCTTATAGGAAGGTCTAGGAGCTCTCAAAATGAACGTGCGCATCTTTCACTCTTCCCGAGGGACTTAGAAGAATTTTGTGATATTTTTTTATTAAAATGGTGTATAAGGGTATACTGTATATATAAATATATTTTATGCACTGTATATGAGCTGGCGATTTCTAAGTCTGTGGTTCCGAGAGGGGGTAACCAGGCTCACTAATAAAGGTCAAGCCACTTGGTTGCCAGAATGCTCTGCTTCAGCACAGACCAGAAAGGCATTGTGATAAGCGTATCCCCGGTATAGTCAGGGGTTAAAGGGAGTCGTCCCCGTCCCCCCAGTATACGCCCAGAACCATGGACCCGGTACTTGTGGTTCGGACTGTCTCCAACCAGCCATAATGTTGTGAGAGTGAAATTATGTCTAAGTCCAGCTTTGGTACATTAGAAGCAACTCTGAAACTTAACCTAAGCGTTTTTCGAAGCTACTTTTTGGCTAACGTCTTATAGGAAGGTCTAGGAGCTCTCAAAATGAACGTGCGCGTCTTTCACTCTTCCCGAGGGACTTAGAAGAATTTTGTGATATTTTTTATTAAAATGGTGTATAAGGGTATATATATAAATATATTTTATGCACTGTATATGAGCTGGCGATTTCTAAGTCTGTGGTTCCGAGAGGGGTAACCAGGCTCACTAAAAAAAGGTCAAACCACTTGGCTGCCAGAATGCCCTGCTTCAGCACAGACCAGAAAGGCATTGTGATAAGCGTATCCCCGGTATAGTCAGGGGTTAAAGGGAGTCGTCCCCGTCCCCCCAGTATACGCCCAGAACCATGGACCCGGTACTTGTGGTTCGGACTGTCTCCAACCAGCCATAATGTTGTGAGAGTGAAATTATGTCTAAGTCCAGCTTTGGTACATTAGAAGCAACTCTGAAACTTATTCTAAGCGTTTTTCGAAGCTACTTTTTGGCTAACTTCTTATAGGAAGGTCTAGGAGCTCTCAAAATGAACGTGCGCGTCTTTCACTCTTTCCGAGGGACTTAGAAGAATTTTGTGATATTTTTTATTAAAATGGTGTATAAGGGTATATATATAAATATATTTTATGCACTGTATATGAGCTGGCGATTTCTATGTCTGTGGTTCCAAGAGGGGGTAACCAGGCTCACTAATAAAGGTCAAGCCACTTGGCTGCTAAAATGCCCTGCTTCAGCACAGACCAGAAAGGCATTGTGATAAGCGTATCCCCGGTATTGTCAGGGGTTAATGGGAGTCGTCCCCGTCCCCCCCAGTATACGCCCAGAACCATGGTCCCAGTACTTGTGGTTCGGACTGTCTCCAACCAGCCATAATGTTGTGAGAGTGAAATTATGTCTAAGTCCAGCTTTGGTACATTAGAAGCAACTCTGAAACTTAACCTAAGCGTTTTTCGAAGCTACTTTTTGGCTAACTTCTTATAGGAAGGTCTAGGAGCTCTGAAAATGAACGTGCGCTTCTTTCACTCTTCCCGAGGGACTTAGAAGAATTTTGTGATATTTTTTATTAAAATGGTGTATAAGGGTATATATATATATATATATATATATATATATATATATATATATATATATATATATATATATATATATATATATATATATATATATATATAATGCACTGTATATGAGCTGGCGATTTATAAGTCTGTGGTTCCGAGAGAGGGTAACCAGGCTCACTAATAAAGGTCAAGCCACTTGGCTGCCAGAATGCCCTGCTTCAGCACAAACCAGAAAGGCATTGTGATAAGCGTATCCCGGTATAGTCAGGGGTTAATGGGAGTCGTCCCCGTCCCCCCAGTATACGCCCAGAACCATGGACCCGGTACTTGTGGTTCGGACTGTCTCCAACCAGCCATAATGTTGTGAGAGTGAAATTATGTCTAAGTCCAGCTTTGGTACATTAGAAGCAACTCTGAAACTCAACCTAAGCGTTTTTCGAAGCTACTTTTTGGCTAACTTCTTATACGAAGGTCTAGGAGCTCTCAAAATGAACGTGCGCGTCTTTCACTCTTCCCGAGGGACTTAGAAGAATTTTGTGATATTTTTTATTAAAATGGTGTATAAGGGTATATATATAAATATATTTTATGCACTGTATATGAGCTGGCGATTTCTAAGTCTGTGGTTCCGAGAGGGGTAACCAGGCTCACTAAAAAAAGGTCAAACCACTTGGCTGCCAGAATGCCCTGCTTCAGCACAGACCAGAAAGGCATTGTGATAAGCGTATCCCCGGTATAGTCAGGGGTTAAAGGGAGTCGTCCCCGTCCCCCCAGTATACGCCCAGAACCATGGACCCGGTACTTGTGGTTCGGACTGTCTCCAACCAGCCATAATGTTGTGAGAGTGAAATTATGTCTAAGTCCAGCTTTGGTACATTAGAAGCAACTCTGAAACTTATTCTAAGCGTTTTTCGAAGCTACTTTTTGGCTAACTTCTTATAGGAAGGTCTAGGAGCTCTCAAAATGAACGTGCGCGTCTTTCACTCTTTCCGAGGGACTTAGAAGTATTTTGTGATATTTTTTATTAAAATGGTGTATAAGGGTATATATATAAATATATTTTATGCACTGTATATGAGCTGGCGATTTCTATGTCTGTGGTTCCAAGAGGGGGTAACCAGGCTCACTAATAAAGGTCAAGCCACTTGGCTGCTAAAATGCCCTGCTTCAGCACAGACCAGAAAGGCATTGTGATAAGCGTATCCCCGGTATTGTCAGGGGTTAATGGGAGTCGTCCCCGTCCCCCCCAGTATACGCCCAGAACCATGGTCCCGGTACTTGTGGTTCGGACTGTCTCCAACCAGCCATAATGTTGTGAGAGTGAAATTATGTCTAAGTCCAGCTTTGGTACATTAGAAGCAACTCTGAAACTTAACCTAAGCGTTTTTCGAAGCTACTTTTTGGCTAACTTCTTATAGGAAGGTCTAGGAGCTCTGAAAATGAACGTGCGCTTCTTTCACTCTTCCCGAGGGACTTAGAAGAATTTTGTGATATTTTTTATTAAAATGGTGTATAAGGGTATATATATATATATATATATATATATATATATATATATATATATATATATATATATATATATATATATATATATATAATGCACTGTATATGAGCTGGCGATTTATAAGTCTGTGGTTCCGAGAGAGGGTAACCAGGCTCACTAATAAAGGTCAAGCCACTTGGCTGCCAGAATGCCCTGCTTCAGCACAAACCAGAAAGGCATTGTGATAAGCGTATCCCGGTATAGTCAGGGGTTAATGGGAGTCGTCCCCGTCCCCCCAGTATACGCCCAGAACCATGGACCCGGTACTTGTGGTTCGGACTGTCTCCAACCAGCCATAATGTTGTGAGAGTGAAATTATGTCTAAGTCCAGCTTTGGTACATTAGAAGCAACTCTGAAACTCAACCTAAGCGTTTTTCGAAGCTACTTTTTGGCTAACTTCTTATACGAAGGTCTAGGAGCTCTCAAAATAAACGTGCGCGTCTTTCACTCTTCCCGAGGGACTTAGAAGAATTTTGTGATATTTTTTATTAAAATGGTGTATAAGGGTATATATATAAATATATTTTATGCACTGTATATGAGCTGGCGATTTCTAAGTCTGTGGTTCCGAGAGGGGGTAACCAGGCTCACTAATAAAGGTCAAGCCACTTGGCTGCCAGAATGCCCTGCTTCAGCACAGACCAGAAAGGCATTGTGATAAGCATTTCCCCGGTATAGTCAGGGGTTAATGGGAGTCGTCGTCGTCCCCCCAGTATACGCCCAGAACCATGGACCCGGTACTTGTGGTTCGGACTGTCTCCAACCAGCCATAATGTTGTGAGAGTGAAATTATGTCTAAGTCCAGCTTTGGTACATTAGAAGCAACTCTGAAACTTAACCTAAGCGTTTTTCGAAGCTACTTTTTGGCTAACTTCTTATAGGAAGGTCTAGGAGCTCTCAAAATGAACGTGCGCGTCTTTCACTCTTCCCGAGGGACTTAGAAGAATTTTGTGATATTTTGTATTAAAATGGGGAATAAGGGTATATATATATATAAATATATTTTATGCACTGTATATATGCTGGCGATTTCTAAGTCTGTGGTTCCGAGAGGGGGTAACCAGGCTCACTAATAAAGGTCAAGCCACTTGGTTGCCAGCACGCCCTACTTCAGCACAGACCAGAAAGGCATTGTGATAAGCGTATCCCCGGTATAGTCAGGGGTTAATGGGAGTCGTCCCCGTCCCCCCAGTATACGCCCAGAACCATGGACCCGGTACTTGTGGTTCGGACTGTCTCCAACCAGCCATAATGTTGTGAGAGTGAAATTATGTCTAAGTCCAGCTTTGGTACATTAGAAGCAACTCCGAAACTTAACCTAAGCGTTTTTCGAAGCTACTTTTTGGCTAACTTCTTATAGGAAGGTCTAGGAGCTCTCAAAATGAACGTGCGCGTCTTTCACTCTTCCCGAGGGACTTAGAAGAATTTTGTGATATTTTTTTATTAAAATGGTGTATAAGGGTATACTGTATATATAAATATATTTTATGCACTGTATATGAGCTGGCGATTTCTAAGTCTGTGGTTCCGAGAGGGGGTAACCAGGCTCACTAATAAAGGTCAAGCCACTTGGTTGCCAGAATGCCCTGCTTCAGCACAGACCAGAAAGGCATTGTGATAAGCGTATCCCCGGTATAGTCAGGGGTTAAAGGGAGTCGTCCCCGTCCCCCCAGTATACGCCCAGAACCATGGACCCGGTACTTGTGGTTCGGACTGTCTCCAACCAGCCATAATGTTGTGAGAGTGAAATTATGTCTAAGTCCAGCTTTGGTACATTAGAAGCAACTCTGAAACTTAACCTAAGCGTTTTTCGAAGCTACTTTTTGGCTAACGTCTTATAGGAAGGTCTAGGAGCTCTCAAAATGAACGTGCGCGTCTTTCACTCTTCCCGAGGGACTTAGAAGAATTTTGTGATATTTTTTATTAAAATGGTGTATAAGGGTATATATATAAATATATTTTATGCACTGTATATGAGCTGGCGATTTCTAAGTCTGTGGTTCCGAGAGGGGTAACCAGGCTCACTAAAAAAAGGTCAAACCACTTGGCTGCCAGAATGCCCTGCTTCAGCACACACCAGAAAGGCATTGTGATAAGCGTATCCCCGGTATAGTCAGGGGTTAAAGGGAGTCGTCCCCGTCCCCCCAGTATACGCCCAGAACCATGGACCCGGTACTTGTGGTTCGGACTGTCTCCAACCAGCCATAATGTTGTGAGAGTGAAATTATGTCTAAGTCCAGCTTTGGTACATTAGAAGCAACTCTGAAACTTATTCTAAGCGTTTTTCGAAGCTACTTTTTGGCTAACTTCTTATAGGAAGGTCTAGGAGCTCTCAAAATGAACGTGCGCGTCTTTCACTCTTTCCGAGGGACTTAGAAGAATTTTGTGATATTTTTTATTAAAATGGTGTATAAGGGTATATATATAAATATATTTTATGCACTGTATATGAGCTGGCGATTTCTATGTCTGTGGTTCCAAGAGGGGGTAACCAGGCTCACTAATAAAGGTCAAGCCACTTGGCTGCTAAAATGCCCTGCTTCAGCACAGACCAGAAAGGCATTGTGATAAGCGTATCCCCGGTATTGTCAGGGGTTAATGGGAGTCGTCCCCGTCCCCCCCAGTATACGCCCAGAACCATGGTCCCGGTACTTGTGGTTCGGACTGTCTCCAACCAGCCATAATGTTGTGAGAGTGAAATTATGTCTAAGTCCAGCTTTGGTACATTAGAAGCAACTCTGAAACTTAACCTAAGCGTTTTTCGAAGCTACTTTTTGGCTAACTTCTTATAGGAAGGTCTAGGAGCTCTGAAAATGAACGTGCGCTTCTTTCACTCTTCCCGAGGGACTTAGAAGAATTTTGTGATATTTTTTATTAAAATGGTGTATAAGGGTATATATATATATATATATATATATATATATATATATATATATATATATATATATATATATATATATATATATATATATATATATATATATATATATATATATATATATATATATATATATATATATAATGCACTGTATATGAGCTGGCGATTTATAAGTCTGTGGTTCCGAGAGAGGGTAACCAGGCTCACTAATAAAGGTCAAGCCACTTGGCTGCCAGAATGCCCTGCTTCAGCACAGACCAGAAAGGCATTGTGATAAGCGTATCCCGGTATAGTCAGGGGTTAATGGGAGTCGTCCCCGTCCCCCCAGTATACGCCCAGAACCATGGACCCGGTACTTGTGGTTCGGACTGTCTCCAACCAGCCATAATGTTGTGAGAGTGAAATTATGTCTAAGTCCAGCTTTGGTACATTAGAAGCAACTCTGAAACTCAACCTAAGCGTTTTTCGAAGCTACTTTTTGGCTAACTTCTTATAGGAAGATCTAGGAGCTCTCAAAATGAACGTGCGCGTCTTTCACTCTTCCCGAGGGACTTAGAAGAATTGTGTGATATTTTTTATTAAAATGGTGTATAAGGGTATATATATATATATATATTTTATGCACTGTATATGAGCTTGCGATTTCTAAGTCTGTGGTTCCGAGAGGGGGTAACCAGGCTCACTAATAAAGGTCAAGCCACTTGGCTGCCAGAATGCCCTGCTTCAGCACAGACCAGAAAGGCATTGTGATAAGCGTATCCCCGGTATAGTCAGGGGTTAATGGGAGTCGTCCCCGTCCCCCCAGTATACGCCCAGAACCATGGACCCGGTACTTGTGGTTCGGACTGTCTCCAACCAGCCATAATGTTGTGAGAGTGAAATTATGTCTAAGTCCAGCTTTGGTACATTAGAAGCAACT
The DNA here is from genome assembly GCF_040206685.1 of Ascaphus truei. Lineage (NCBI taxonomy): Eukaryota > Metazoa > Chordata > Amphibia > Anura > Ascaphidae > Ascaphus > Ascaphus truei. The sequence goes on from NC_134483.1 coordinate 282,679,249, forward strand.
CTGAAACTTAACCTAAGCGTTTTTCGAAGCTACTTTTTGGCTAACTTCTTATAGGAAGGTCTAGGAGCTCTCAAAATGAACGTGCGCGTCTATCACTCTTCCCGAGGGACTTAGAATAATTTTGTGATATTTTTTATTAAAATGGTGTATAAGGGTATATATATATATATATATATATATATATATATATATATATATATATATATTATATATATATATATATATATATTTTATGCACTGTATATGAGCTGGCGATTTCTAAGTCTGTGGTTCCGAGAGGGGGTAACCAGGCTCACTAATAAAGGTCAAGCCACTTGGCTGCCAGAATGCCCTGCTTCAGCACAGACCAGAAAGGCATTGTGATAAGCATTTCCCCGGTATAGTCAGGGGTTAATGGGAGTTGTCGTCGTCCCCCCAGTATACGCCCAGAACCATGGACCCGGTACTTGTGGTTCGGACTGTCTCCAACCAGCAATAATGTTGTGAGAGTGAAATTATGTCTAAGTCCAGCTTTGGTACATTAGAAGCAACTCTGAAACTTAACCTAAGCGTTTTTCGAAGCTACTTTTTGGCTAACTTCTTATAGGAAGGTCTAGGAGCTCTCAAAATGAACGTGCGCGTCTTTCACTCTTCCCGAGGGACTTAGAAGAATTTTGTGATATTTTGTATTAAAATGGGGAATAAGGGTATATATTTATATAAATATATTTTATGCACTGTATATATGCTGGCGATTTCTAAGTCTGTGGTTCCGAGAGGGGGTAACCAGGCTCACTAATAAAGGTCAAGCCACTTGGTTGTCAGCACGCCCTACTTCAGCACAGACCAGAAAGGCATTGTGATAAGCGTATCCCCGGTATAGTCAGGGGTTAATGGGAGTCGTCCCCGTCCCCCCAGTATACGCCCAGAACCATGGACCCGGTACTTGTGGTTCGGACTGTCTCCAACCAGCCATAATGTTGTGAGAGTGAAATTATATCTAAGTCCAGCTTTGGTACATTAGAAGCAACTCTGAAACTTACCCTAAGCGTTTTTCGAAGCTACTTTTTGGCTAACTTCTTATAGGAAGGTCTAGGAGCTCTGAAAATGAACTTGCGCGTTTTTCACTCTTCCCGAGGGACTTAGAAGAATTTTGTGATATTTTTTATTAAAATGGTGTATAAGGGTATATATATAAAAATATTTTATGCACTGTATATGAGCTGGCGATTTCTAAGTCTGTGGTTCCGAGAGGGGGTAACCAGGCTCACTAATAAAGGTCAAGCCACTTGGCTGCCAGAATGCCCTGCTTCAGCACAGACCAGAAAGGCATTGTGATAAGCGTATCCCCGGTATTGTCAGGGGTTAATGGGAGTCGTCCCCGTCCCCCCCAGTATACGCCCAGAACCATGGTCCCGGTACTTGTGGTTCGGACTGTCTCCAACTAGCCATAATGTTGTGAGAGTGAAATTATGTCTAAGTCCAGCTTTGGTACATTAGAAGAAACTCTGAAACTTAACCTAAGCGTTTTTCGAAGCTACTTTTTGGCTAACTTCTTATAGGAAGGTCTAGGAGCTCTGAAAATGAACGTGCGCTTCTTTCACTCTTCCCGAGGGACTTAGAAGAATTTTGTGATATTTTTTATTAAAATGGTGTATAAGGGTATATATATATATATATATATATATATATATATATATATATATATATATATATATATATATATTATGCACTGTATATGAGCTGGCGATTTATAAGTCTGTGGTTCCGAGAGAGGGTAACCAGGCTCACTAATAAAGGTCAATCCACTTGGCTGCCAGAATGCCCTGCTTCAGCACAGACCAGAAAGGCATTGTGATAAGCGTATCCCCGGTATAGTCAGGGATTAATGGGAGTCGTCCCCGTCCCCCCAGTATACGCCCAGAACCATGGACCCGGTACTTGTGGTTCGGACTGTCTCCAACCAGCCATAATGTTGTGAGAGTGAAATTATGTCTAAGTCCAGCTTTGGTACATTAGAAGCAACTCTGAAACTTAACCTAAGCGTTTTTCGAAGCTACTTTTTGGCTAACTTCTTATAGGAAGGTCTAGGAGCTCTGAAAATGAACGTGCGCGTCTTTCACTCTTCCCGAGGGACTTAGAAGAATTTTGTGATATTTTTTATTAAAATGGTGTATAAGGGTATATATATAAATATATTTTATGCACTGTATATGAGCTGGAGATTTCTATGTCTGTGGTTCCGAGAGGGGGTAACCAGGCTCACTAATAAAGGTGAAGCCACTTGGCTGCCAGAATGCCCTGCTTCAGCACAGACCAGAAAGGCATTGTGATAAGCGTATCCCCGGTATTGTCAGGGGTTAATGGGAGTCGTCCCCGTCCCCCCCAGTATACGCCAAGAACCATGGTCCCGGTACTTGTGGTTCGGACTGTCTCCAACCAGCCATAATGTTGTGAGAGTGAAATTATGTCTAAGTCCAGCTTTGGTACATTAGAAGCAACTCTAAAACTTACCCTAAGCGTTTTTCGAAGCTACTTTTTGGCTAACTTCTTATAGGAAGGTCTAGGAGCTCAGAAAATGAACGTGCGCGTCTTTCACTCTTCCCGAGGGACTTAGAAGAATTTTGTGATATTTTTTATTAAAATGGTGTATAAGGGTATATATATAAATATATTTTATGCACTGTATATGAGCTGGCGATTTCTAAGTCTGTGGTTCCGAGAGGGGGTAACCAGGCTCACTAATAAAGGTCAAGCCACTTGGCTGCCAGAATGCCCTGCTTCAGCACAGACCAGAAAGGCATTGTGATAAGCGTATCCCCGGTATTGTCAGGGGTTAATGGGAGTCGTCCCCGTCCCCCCCAGTATACGCCCAGAACCATGGTCCCGGTACTTGTGGTTCGGACTGTCTCCAACCAGCCATAATGTTGTGAGAGTGAAATTATGTCTAAGTCCAGCTTTGGTACATTAGAAGAAACTCTGAAACTTAACCTAAGCGTTTTTCGAAGCTACTTTTTGGCTAACTTCTTATAGGAAGGTCTAGGAGCTCTGAAAATGAACGTGCGCTTCTTTCACTCTTCCCGAGGGACTTAGAAGAATTTTGTGATATTTTTTATTAAAATGGTGTACTGTATAAGGGTATATATATATATATATATATATATATATATATATATATATATATATATATATATTATGCACTGTATATGAGCTGGCGATTTATAAGTCTGTGGTTCCGAGAGAGGGTAACCAGGCTCACTAATAAAGGTCAAGCCACTTGGCTGCCAGAATGCCCTGCTTCAGCACAGACCAGAAAGGCATTGTGATAAGCGTATCCCCGGTATAGTCAGGGGTTAATGGGAGTCGTCCCCGTCCCCCCAGTATACGCCCAGAACCATGGACCCGGTACTTGTGGTTCGGACTGTCTCCAACCAGCCATAATGTTGTGAGAGTGAAATTATGTCTAAGTCCAGCTTTGGTACATTAGAAGCAACTCTGAAACTTAACCTAAGCGTTTTTCGAAGCTACTTTTTGGCTAACTTCTTATAGGAAGGTCTAGGAGCTCTCAAAATGAACGTGCGCGTCTTTCACTCTTCCCGAGGGACTTAGAAGAATTTTGTGATATTTTTTATTAAAATGGTGTATAAGGGTATATATATAAATATATTTTATGCACTTTATATGAGCTGGCGATTTCTAAGTCTGTGGTTCCGAGAGGGGTAACCAGGCTCACTAATAAAGGTCAAACCACTTGGCTGCCAGAATGCCCTGCTTCAGCACAGACCAGAAAGGCATTGTGATAAGCGTATCCCCGGTATAGTCAGGGGTTAATGGGAGTCGTCCCCGTCCCCCCAGTATATGCCCAGAACCATGGAACCGGTACTTGTGGTTCGGACTGTCTCCAACCAGCCATAATGTTGTGAGAGTGAAATTATGTCTATGTCCAGCTTTGGTACATTAGAAGCAACTCTGAAACTTAACCTAAGCGTTTTTCGAAGCTACTTTTTGGCTAACTTCTTATAGGAAGGTCTAGGAGCTCTCAAAATGAACGTGCGCGTCTTTCACTCTTCCCGAGGGACTTAGAAGAATTTTGTGATATTTTTTTATTAAAATGGTGTATAAGGGTATACTGTATATATAAATATATTTTATGCACTGTATATGAGCTGGCGATTTCTAAGTCTGTGGTTCCGAGAGGGAGTAACCAGGCTCACTAATAAAGGTCAAGCCACTTGGTTGCCAGAATGCCCTGCTTCAGCACAGACCAGAAAGGCATTGTGATAAGCGTATCCCCGGTATAGTCAGGGGTTAAAGGGAGTCGTCCCCGTCCCCCCAGTATACGCCCAGAACCATGGACCCGGTACTTGTGGTTCGGACTGTCTCCAACCAGCCATAATGTTGTGAGAGTGAAATTATGTCTAAGTCCAGCTTTGGTACATTAGAAGAAACTCTGAAACTTAACCTAAGCGTTTTTCGAAGCTACTTTTTGGCTAACTTCTTATAGGAAGGTCTAGGAGCTCTGAAAATGAACGTGCGCTTCTTTCACTCTTCCCGAGGGACTTAGAAGAATTTTGTGATATTTTTTATTAAAATGGTGTATAAGGGTATATATATATATATATATATATATATATATATATATATATATATATATATATATATATATATATATATATATATATATATATATATATATATTATGCACTGTATATGAGCTGGCGATTTATAAGTCTGTGGTTCCGAGAGAGGGTAACCAGGCTCACTAATAAAGGTCAAGCCACTTGGCTGCCAGAATGCCCTGCTTCAGCACAGACCAGAAAGGCATTGTGATAAGCGTATCCCCGGTATAGTCAGGGGTTAAAGGGAGTCGTCCCCGTCCCCCCAGTATACGCCCAGAACCATGGAACCGGTACTTGTGGTTCGGACTGTCTCCAACCAGCCATAATGTTTTGAGAGTGAAATTATGTCTAAGTCCAGCTTTGGTACATTAGAAGCAACTCTGAAACTTAACCTAAGCGTTTTTCGAAGCTACTTTTTGGCTAACTTCTTATAGGAAGGTCTAGGAGCGCTGAAAATGAACGTGCGCGTCTTTCACTCTTCCCGAGGGACTTAGAAGAATTTTGTGATATTTTTTATTAAAATGGTGTATAAGGGTATATATATAAATATATTTTATGCACTGTATATGAGCTGGCGATTTCTAAGTCTGTGGTTCCGAGAGGGGGTAACCAGGCTCACTAATAAAGGTCAAGCCACTTGGCTGCTAGAATGCCCTGCTTCAGCACAGACCAGAAAGGCATTGTGATAAGCGTATCCCCGGTATAGTCAGGGGTTAATGGGAGTCGTCCCCGTCCCCCCAGTATACGCCCAGAACCATGGAACCGGTACTTGTGGTTCGGACTGTCTCCAACCAGCCATAATGTTGTGAGAGTGAAATTATGTCTAAGTCCAGCTTTGGTACATTAGAAGCAACTCTGAAACTTAACCTAAGCGTTTTTCGAAGCTACTTTTTGGCTAACTTCTTATAGGAAGGTCTAGGAGCTCTCAAAATGAACGTGCGCGTCTTTCACTCTTCCCGAGGGACTTAGAAGAATTTTGTGATATTTTTTTATTAAAATGGTGTATAAGGGTATATATATAAATATATTTTATGCACTGTATATGAGCTGGCGATTTCTAAGTCTGTGGTTCCGAGAGGGGGTAACCAGGCTCACTAATAAAGGTCAAGCCACTTGGTTGCCAGAATGCCCTGCTTCAGCACAGACCAGAAAGGCATTGTGATAAGCGTATCCCCGGTATAGTCAGGGGTTAAAGGGAGTCGTCCCCGTCCCCCCAGTATACGCCCAGAACCATGGACCCGGTACTTGTGGTTCGGACTGTCTCCAACCAGCCATAATGTTGTGAGAGTGAAATTATGTCTAAGTCCAGCTTTGGTACATTAGAAGCAACTCTAAAACTTACCCTAAGCGTTTTTCGAAGCTACTTTTTGGCTAACTTCTTATAGGAAGGTCTAGGAGCTCTGAAAATGAACGTGCGCGTCTTTCACTCTTCCCGAGGGACTTAGAAGAATTTTGTGATATTTTTTATTAAAATGGTGTATAAGGGTACAGTATATATATAAATATATTTTATGCACTGTATATGAGCTGGCGATTTCTAAGTCTGTGGTTCCGAGAGGGAGTAACCAGGCTTACTAATAAAGGTCAAGCCACTTGGCTGCCAGAATGCCCTGCTTCAGCACAGACCAGAAAGGCATTGTGATAAGCGTATCCCCGGTATAGTCAGGGGTTAATGGGAGTCGTCCCCGTCCCCCCAGTATACGGCCAGAACCATGGACCCGGTACTTGTGGTTCGGACTGTCTCCAACCAGCCATAATGTTGTGAGAGTGAAATTATGTCTAAGTCCAGCTTTGGTACATTAGAAGCAACTCTGAAACTTAACCTAAGCGTTTTTCGAAGCTACTTTTTGGCTAACTTCTTATAGGAAGGTCTAGGAGCTCTGAAAATGAATGTGCCTGTCTTTCACTCTTCCCGAGGGACTTAGAAGAATTTTGTGATATTTTTTATTAAAATGGGGTATAAGGGTATATATATAAATATATTTTATGTACTGTATATGAGCTGGCGATTTCTAAGTCTGTGGTTCCGAGAGGGGGTAACCAGGCTCACTAATAAAGGTCAAGCCACTTGGCTGCCAGAATGCCCTGCTTCAGCACAGACCAGAAAGGCATTGTGATAAGCGTATCCCCGGTATAGTCAGGGGTTAATGGGAGTCGTCGTCGTCCCCCCAGTATACGCCCAGAACCATGGACCCGGTACTTGTGGTTCGGACTGTCTCCAACCAGCCATAATGTTGTGAGAGTGAAATTATGTCTAAGTCCAGCTTTGGTACATTAGAAGCAACTCTGAAACTTAACCTAAGCGTTTTTCGAAGCTACTTTTTGGCTAACTTCTTATAGGAAGGTCTAGGAGCTCTGAAAATGAACGTGCGCTTCTTTCACTCTTCCCGAGGGACTTAGAAGAATTTTGTGATATTTTTTATTAAAATGGTGTATAAGGGTATATATATATATATATATATATATATACATATATATATATATATATATATATATATATATATATATATATATATATCTTATACTATATTAGTGAAAGCACTGTATGTTTGCCTGCCTGCCTGCATGCATGCCTGCCTGCTGGATGTCCGGTGTCCCTAGGGGAAATCTCATTGGTCCCTTGGGCCGCCCCCGCACACCTCTCATTGGCCTGAGGCGGAGTGACGGCCCAAAGGTCACACAGGGACAAAAACACACACACAGGGATATACACACACACACACACCCACACGGACACACACACACGGACACACACACACGGACACACACACACACACACACACACACACACACACACACACACACACACACACACACACACACACACACACACACACACACACACACACACACACACACACACACACACACACACACACACACACACACACACAGTAGGGGGGGGGTGTACATTAGCAGCATGTATAACCCCGGGGTGGGGGGCCCTCACATACCCGCCGGAGCCTCCGCCTCTTCCTCCCCGAAATCAGCCTCCCCCCCCCCCGGCGCCGCTACAGTGAGCGGAGGAGCGAGTGCCCGGGACACAGCGGGGGAGCGGCCACAACAAGCTGCCTCCCGCCTCAGTTCCACGTGGGAGCGGCCGGACGGGTGAGTGAGCGGCCTTCACCTCCCCTCACCCCCCTTCAAATCACCTCCCCCCCCTTCACCCACCCCTCACCTCACCCACCCCTCACCCCCCTTCAAATCACCTCCCCCCCCCCCCCGGCACCGCTACAGTCAGCGGCGAGTGCCCGGGACACAGCGGGGGAGCGGCCACAACAAGCTGCCTCCCGCCTCAGTTCCACGTGGGAGCGGCCGGACGGGTGAGTGAGCGGCCTTCACCTCCCCTCACCCCCCTTCAAATCACCTCCCCCCCTTCACCCACCCCTCACCCACCCCTCACCCCCTTCAAATCACCTCCCCCCCCCCCCCGGCGCCGCTACCGTCAGCGGCGAGTGCCCGGGACACAGCGGGGGAGCGGCCACAACAAGCTGCCTCCCGCCTCAGTTCCACGTGGGAGCGGCCGGACGGGTGAGTGAGTGGCCTTCACCTCCCTCACCCCCCTTCAAATCACCTCCCCTCCACCCCCCCCCCCCCCGGCGCCGCTACAGTCAGCGGAGCGAGCGAGCGCCCGGGACACAGCGGGGGAGAGGCCACAACAAGCTGCCTCCCGCCTCAGATCCACGTGGGAGCGGCCGGACGGGTGAGGGAGCTGCCGAACGGGTGAGTGAGCGGCCGGACGGGTGAGGGAGCGGCCTTCACCTCCCCACACCCCCCTTCACCTCCCCTCACCCCTCTTCACCTCCCCTCACCCCCCTTCACCTCCCCTCACCCCCCTTCACCTCCCCTCACCCCCCTTCACCTCCCCTCACCCCCCTTCATCTCACCTCCACTCACCCACCCCTCACCTCCCCTCACTCCACTTCCCTTCCCTTCCACCTCCCTCCTCCCCTCCACCCCCCCTTCACCTCCCCTCCACCCCCCCTTCACCTCCCCTCCACCCCCCTTCACCCAACCCACCTCCCCTTCACCCCCCCCACCTCCCCTTCACCTCCCCTTCACCCCCCCCCACCTCCCCTTCACCCCCCCCCCGACCTCCCCTTCACCCCCCCCACCTCCCCTTCACCTCCCCTTCACCCCCCCCCCACCTCCCTTCACCTCCCCTTCACCCCCCCCCACCTCCCCTTCACCTCCCCTCCACCCCCCCCTTCACCTCCCCTCCACCCCCCCATTCACCTCCCCTCCACCCCCCCCTTCACCTCCCCTCCACCCCCACCTTCACCTCCTCCACCCCCCCCTTCACCTCCCCTTCACCTCCCCTCCACCTCCCCTCCACCCCCCCTTCACCTCCCCTCCACCCCCCTTCACCTCCCCTCCACCCCCCCCTTCACCTCCCCTTCACCCCCCCCTTCACCTCCCCTCCACCCCCCCCCCTTCACCTCCCCTCCACCCCCCCCTTCACCTCCCCTCCACCCCCCCCCCTTCACCTCCCCTTCACCTCCCCTCCACCTTCACCCCCCCTTCACCTTCCCTTCACTCCCCCCTTACAACCTCTCACCACCTCCACCCCCCTTCCCACCTCCCCCACCCCCCTTCCCAACTCCCCACCACCTCCCCCCCCTTCCCACCACCTCCCCCCACCCCCCCCCCTTCCCACCACCTCCCCCCCCTTCCCACCACCTCCCCCACACCCCCCCCCTTCCCACCACCTCCCCCGCACCCCCCCCCCCTTTCCCACCACCTCCCCCCCACCCCCCCCCCTTCCCACCACCTCCCCTCCACCTCCCCCCCCACCCCCACCCCCCTCCCCTTCCCTGAGGCGGAGTCACGGGCCAAAGGACACACAGGGACACAGACACACACACACACACGTAGACACACACACACACACACAGACGTAGACACACACACACACGTATACACACACACACACGTATACACAAACACACACACGTAGACACAAACACACACACGTAGACACACACATAGACACACACATAGACACACACATACACACATACACACACACGCACGTAGAAACACACGCACGTACACGTAGACACACACACATGTACACGTAGACACGCACACACACATGTACACGTAGACACGTACACACACACACACACGTACACGTACACACACACACACACACACACACACACACACACACACACACACACACACACACACACACACACACACACACACACACACACACACATGTACACGTAGACACGTACACACACACACATGTACACGTATACTCACACACATGTACACGTACACACACACATGGAGACATACACACACACACATGGAGACATACAAACACATACGTGGAGACATACACACACACACATGTACACATACACACACACACACGTATACACTCACACACGTATACACACAGGTATACATACACATAATGTATACACACACACACATGTATACACACACATGTATACACACACACACATGTATACACACACACACACATGTATACACACACACACGTGTATACACACACGTGTATACACACACACGTGTATACACACACACACATGTGTATACACACACATGTGTACACACACACACATGTGTATACACACACATGTGTACACACACACACATGTGTACACACACACACACACATGTGTACACACACACACATGTGTACACACACACACATGTGTACACACACACATGTGTACACACACACACATGTGTACACACACACACATGTGTACACACACACATGTATATACACACACATGTATACACACACACATGTATACACACACACACACGTATACACACACACATGTGTATACACACACAAACATGTGCACACACACATACACACACACACACACACACACACACACACACTTATACACACACACACATACAATGTATACACACAAACATGTATACACACACAAACATGTATACACGTGTATACACACATGTGTATACACACACACGTATACACACACACAATATATACATACACACAATGTATACACACACACGTGTATACACACACATGTGTATACACACACACATGTGTATACACACACACATGTATACACACACACACGTGTATACACACACACGTGTATATACACACGTGTATACACACACACGTGTATACACACACACACGTGTATACACACACACGTGTATACACACACACACGTGTATACACATACACACACACGTGTATACACATACACACACACGTGTATACACACACACCCCAGCACCACCACATCAGCACACCGGTATCCCATGCCCCCCCAGCACACTGGCATTCTCGGCTCCCCACCATTCCCAGCCCCCATCAACACCATCAGCACCCACACATCGCCACCTTTGCACCTCCCCCATCGGCACACCCACATCCGCACCCCCACATCAGCACCAAACCCTCCCAAATCAGCACACCAATACAATCACCATCAGTACAGCCACAGCAGCACTACCACCGCACATGGGCCGCGTGGACCACTCCCCACCCAAATGCCACACCCACACCACAAACATCCCGGGCAACGCCGGGGCTCTCAGCTAGTATATATATATATATATATATATATATATATTATGCACTGTATATGAGCTGGCGATTTCTAAGTCTGTGGTTCCGAGAGGGGGTAACCAGGCTCACTAATAAAGGTCAAGCCACTTGGCTGCCAGAATGCCCTGCTTCAGCACAGACCAGAAAGGCATTGTGATAAGCGTATCCCCGGTATAGTCAGGGGTTAATGGGAGTCGTCCCCGTCCCCCCAGTATACGCCCAGAACCATGGACCCGGTACTTGTGGTTCGGACTGTCTCCAACCAGCCATAATGTTGTGAGAGTGAAATTACTGTATGTCTAAGTCCAGCTTTGGTACATTAGAAGCAACTCTGAAAGTTAACCTAAGCGTTTTTCGAAGCTACTTTTTGGCTAACTTCTTATAGGAAGGTCTAGGAGCTCTGAAAATGAACGTGCGCGTCTTTCACTCTTCCCGAGGGACTTAGAAGAATTTTGTGATATTTTTTATTAAAATGGTGTATAAGGGTATATATATATATATATATATTTTATGCACTGTATATGAGCTTGCGATTTCTAAGTCTGTGGTTCCGAGAGGGGGTAACCAGGCTCACTAATAAAGGTCAAGCCACTTGGCTGCCAGAATGCCCTGCTTCAGCACAGACCAGAAAGGCATTGTGATAAGCGTATCCCCGGTATAGTCAGGGGTTAATGGGAGTCGTCCCCGTCCCCCCAGTATACGCCCAGAACCATGGACCCGGTACTTGTGGTTCGGACTGTCTCCAACCAGCCATAATGTTGTGAGAGTGAAATTATGTCTAAGTCCAGCTTTGGTACATTAGAAGTAACTCTGAAACTTAACCTAAGCGTTTTTCGAAGCTACTTTTTGGCTAACTTCTTATAGGAAGGTCTAGGAGCTCTCAAAATGAACGTGCGCGTCTATCACTCTTCCCGAGGGACTTAGAAGAATTTTGTGATATTTTTTATTAAAATGGTGTATAAGGGTATATATATATATATATATATTATGCACTGTATATGAGCTGGCGATTTCTAAGTCTGTGGTTCCGAGAGGAGGTAACCAGGCTCACTAATAAAGGTCAAGCCACTTGGCTGCCAGAATGCCCTGCTTCAGCACAGACCAGAAAGGCATTGTGATAAGCGTTTCTCCGGTATAGTCAGGGGTTAATGGGAGTCGTCGTCGTCCCCCCAGTATACGCCCAGAACCATGGACCCGGTACTTGTGGTTCGGACTGTCTCCAACCAGCCATAATGTTGTGAGAGTGAAATTATGTCTAAGTCCAGCTTTGGTACATTAGAAGCAACTCTGAAACTTAACCTAAGCGTTTTTCGAAGCTACTTTTTGGCTAACTTCTTATAGGAAGGTCTAGGAGCTCTGAAAATGAACGTGCGCGTCTTTCACTCTTCCCAAGGGACTTAGAAGAATTTTGTGATATTTTTTATTAAAATGGTGTATAAGGGTATATATATAAATATATTATATAAATATATTGTATGCACTGTATATGAGCTTGCGATTTCTAAGTCTGTGGTTCCGAGAGGGGGTAACCAGGCTCACTAATAAAGGTCAAGCCATTTGGCTGCCAGAATGCCCTGCTTCAGCACAGACCAGAAAGGCATTGTGATAAGCGTATCCCCGGTATAGTCAGGGGTTAATGGGAGTCGTCCCCGTCCCCCCAGTATACGCCCAGAACCATGGACCCGGTACTTGTGGTTCGGACTGTCTCCAACCAGCCATAATGTTGTGAGAGTGAAATTACTGTATGTCTAAGTCCAGCTTTGGTACATTAGAAGCAACTCTGAAACTTAACCTAAGCGTTTTTCGAAGCTACTTTTTGGCTAACTTCTTATAGGAAGGTCTAGGAGCTCTGAAAATGAACGTGCGCGTCTTTCACTCTTCCCGAGGGACTTAGAAGAATTTTGTGATATTTTTTATTAAAATGGTGTATAAGAGTATATATATATTTTATGCACTGTATATGAGCTTGCGATTTCTAAGTCTGTGGTTCCGAGAGGGGGTAACCAGGCTCACTAATAAAGGTCAAGCCACTTGGCTGCCAGAATGCCCTGCTTCAGCACAGACCAGAAAGGCATTGTGATAAGCGTATCCCCGGTATAGTCAGGGGTTAATGGGAGTCGTCCCTGTCCCCCCAGTATACGCCCAGAACCATGGACCCGGTACTTGTGGTTCGGACTGTCTCCAACCAGCCATAATGTTGTGAGAGTGAAATTATGTCTAAGTCCAGCTTTGGTACATTAGAAGCAACTCTGAAACTTTACCTAAGCGTTTTTCGAAGCTACTTTTTGGCTAACTTCTTATAGGAAGGTCTAGGAGCTCTGAAAATGAACGTGCGCGTCTATTACTCTTCCCGATGGACTTAGAAGAATTTTGTGATATTTTTTATTAAAATGGTGTATAAGGGTATATATATATATATATTTTATGCACTGTATATGAGCTGGCGATTTCTAAGTCTGTGGTTCCGAGAGGGGGTAACCAGGCTCACTAATAAAGGTCAAGCCACTTGGCTGCCAGAATGCCCTGCTTCAGCACAGACCAGAAAGGCATTGTGATAAGCGTTTCCCCGGTATAGTCAGGGGTTAATGGGAGTCGTCGTCGTCCCCCCAGTATACGCCCAGAACCATGGACCCGGTACTTGTGGTTCGGACTGTCTCCAACCAGCCATAATGTTGTGAGAGTGAAATTATGTCTAAGTCCAGCTTTGGTACATTAGAAGCAACTCTGAAACTTAACCTAAGCGTTTTTCGAAGCTACTTTTTGGCTAACTTCTTATAGGAAGGTCTAGGAGCTCTGAAAATGAACGTGCGCGTCTTTCACTCTTCCCAAGGGACTTAGAAGAATTTTGTGATATTTTTTATTAAAATGGTGTATAAGGGTATATATATATAAATATATTATATAAATATATTTTATGCACTGTACAGTATATGAGCTGGCGATTTCTAAGTCTGTGGTTCCGAGAGGGGGTAACCAGGCTCACTAATAAAGGTCAAGCCACTTGGCTGCCAGAATGCCCTGCTTCAGCACAGACCAGAAAGGCATTGTGATAAGCGTATCCCCGGTATAGTCATTGGTTAATGGGAGTCGTCCCCGTCCCCCCAGTATACGCCCAGCACCATGGACCCGGTACTTGTGGTTCGGACTGTCTCCAACCAGCCATAATGTTGTGAGAGTGAAATTATGTCTAAGTCCAGCTTTGGTACATTAGAAGCAACTCTGAAACTTAACCTAAGCGTTTTTCGAATCTACTTTTTGGCTAACTTCTTATAGGAAGGTCTAGGAGCTCTGAAAATGAACGTGCACGTCTTTCACTCTTCCCGAGGGACTTAGAAGAATTTTGTGATATTTTTTATTAAAATCGTGTATAAGGGTATATATATAAATATATTATATAAATATATTGTATGCACTGTATATGAGCTTGCGATTTCTAAGTCTGTGGTTCCGAGAGGGGGTAACCAGGCTCACTAATAAAGGTCAAGCCACTTGGCTGCCAGAATGCCCTGCTTCAGCACAGACCAGAAAGGCATTGTGATAAGCGTATCCCCAGTATAGTCAGGGGTTAATGGGAGTCGTCCCCGTCCCCCCAGTATACGCCCAGAACCATGGACCCGGTACTTGTGGTTCGGACTGTCTCCAACCAGCCATAATGTTGTGAGAGTGAAATTACTGTATGTCTAAGTCCAGCTTTGGTACATTAGAAGCAACTCTGAAACTTAACCTAAGCGTTTTTCGAAGCTACTTTTTGGCTAACTTCTTATAGGAAGGTCTAGGAGCTCTGAAAATGAACGTGCGCGTCTTTCACTCTTCCCGAGGGACTTAGAAGAATTTTGTGATATTTTTTATTAAAATGGTGTATAAGAGTATATATATATATATATATATATATATTTTATGCACTGTATATGAGCTTGCGATTTCTAAGTCTGTGGTTCCGAGAGGGGGTACCAGGCTCACTAATAAAGGTCAAGCCACTTGGCTGCCAGAATGCCCTGCTTCAGCACAGACCAGAAAGGCATTGTGATAAGCGTATCCCCGGTATAGTCAGGGGTTAATGGGAGTCGTCCCTGTCCCCCCAGTATACGCCCAGAACCATGGACCCGGTACTTGTGGTTCGGACTGTCTCCAACCAGCCATAATGTTGTGAGAGTGAAATTATGTCTAAGTCCAGCTTTGGTACATTAGAAGCAACTCTGAAACTTTACCTAAGCGTTTTTCGAAGCTACTTTTTGGCTAACTTCTTATAGGAAGGTCTAGGAGCTCTGAAAATGAACGTGCGCGTCTATCATTCTTCCCGAGGGACTTAGAAGAATTTTGTGATATTTTTTATTAAAATGGTGTATAAGGGTATATATATATATATATATTTTATGCACTGTATATGAGCTTGCGATTTCTAAGTCTGTGGTTCCGAGAGGGGGTAACCAGGCTCACTAATAAAGGTCAAGCCACTTGGCTGCCAGAATGCCCTGCTTCAGCACAGACCAGAAAGGCATTGTGATAAGCGTATCCCCGGTATAGTCAGGGGTTAATGGGAGTCGTCCCCGTCCCCCCAGTATACGCCCAGAACCATGGACCCGGTACTTGTGGTTCGGACTGTCTCCAACCAGCCATAATGTTGTGAGAGTGAAATTATGTCTAAGTCCAGCTTTGGTACATTAGAAGCAACTCTGAAACTTAACCTAAGCGTTTTTCGAAGCTACTTTTTGGCTAACTTCTTATAGGAAGGTCTAGGAGCTCTCAAAATGAACGTGCGCGTCTATCACTCTTCCCGAGGGACTTAGAAGAATTTTGTGATATTTTTTATTAAAATGGTGTATAAGGGTATATATATATATATATATTATGCACTGTATATGAGCTGGCGATTTCTAAGTCTGTGGTTCCGAGAGGGGGTAACCAGGCTCACTAATAAAGGTCAAGCCACTTGGCTGCCAGAATGCCCTGCTTCAGCACAGACCAGAAAGGCATTGTGATAAGCGTTTCCCCGGTATAGTCAGGGGTTAATGGGAGTCGTCGTCGTCCCCCCAGTATACGCCCAGAACCATGGACTCGGTACTTTTGGTTCGGACTGTCTCCAACCAGCCATAATGTTGTGAGAGTGAAATTATGTCTAAGTCCAGCTTTGGTACATTAGAAGCAACTCTGAAACTTAACCTAAGCGTTTTTCGAAGCTACTTTTTGGCTAACTTCTTATAGGAAGGTCTAGGAGGTCTGAAAATGAACGTGCGCGTCTTTCACTCTTCCCGAGGGACTTAGAAGAATTTTGTGATATTTTTTATTAAAATGGTGTATAAGGGTATATATATATAAATATATTATATAAATATATTTTATGCACTGTACAGTATATGAGCTGGCGATTTCTAAGTCTGTGGTTCCGAGAGGGGGTAACCAGGCTCACTAATAAAGGTCAAGCCACTTGGCTGCCAGAATGCCCTGCTTCAGCACAGACCAAAAAGGCATTGTGATAAGCGTATCCCCGGTATAGTCATTGGTTAATGGGAGTCGTCCCCGTCCCCCCAGTATACGCCCAGCACCATGGACCCGGTACTTGTGGTTCGGACTGTCTCCAACCAGCCATAATGTTGTGAGAGTGAAATTATGTCTAAGTCCAGCTTTGGTACATTAGAAGCAACTCTGAAACTTAACCTAAGCGTTTTTCGAATCTACTTTTTGGCTAACTTCTTATAGGAAGGTCTAGGAGCTCTGAAAATGAACGTGCACGTCTTTCACTCTTCCCGAGGGACTTAGAAGAATTTTGTGATATTTTTTATTAAAATGGTGTATAAGGGTATATATATAAATATATTATATAAATATATTGTATGCACTGTATATGAGCTGGCGATTTCTAAGTCTGTGGTTCCGAGAGGGGGTAACCAGGCTCACTAATAAAGGTCAAGCCACTTGGCTGCCAGAATGCCCTGCTTCAGCACAGACCAGAAAGGCATTGTGATAAGCGTATCCCCGGTATAGTCAGGGGTTAATGGGAGTCGTCCCCGTCCCCCCAGTATATGCCCAGAACCATGGACCCGGTACTTGTGGTTCGGACTGTCTCCAACCAGCCATAATGTTGTGAGAGTGAAATTACTGTATGTCTAAGTCCAGCTTTGGTACATTAGAAGCAACTCTGAAACTTAACCTAAGCGTTTTTCGAAGCTACTTTTTGGCTAACTTCTTATAGGAAGGTCTAGGAGCTCTGAAAATGAACGTGCGCGTCTTTCACTCTTCCCGAGGGACTTAGAAGAATTTTGTGATATTTTTTATTAAAATGGTGTATAAGGGTATATATATATATATATTTTATGCACTGTATATGAGCTTGCGATTTCTAAGTCTGTGGTTCCGAGAGGGGGTAACCAGGCTCACTAATAAAGGTCAAGCCACTTGGCTGCCAGAATGCCCTGCTTCAGCACAGACCAGAAAGGCATTGTGATAAGCGTATCCCCGGTATAGTCAGGGGTTAATGGGAGTCGTCCCCGTCCCCCCAGTATACGCCCAGAACCATGGACCCGGTACTTGTGGTTCGGACTGTCTCCAACCAGCCATAATGTTGTGAGAGTGAAATTATGTCTAAGTCCAGCTTTGGTACATTAGAAGCAACTCTGAAACTTAACCTAAGCGTTTTTCGAAGCTACTTTTTGGCTAACTTCTTATAGGAAGGTCTAGGAGCTCTCAAAATGAACGTGCGCGTCTATCACTCTTCCCGAGGGACTTAGAAGAATTTTGTGATATTTTTTATTAAAATGGTGTATAAGGGTATATATATATATATATATTTTATGCACTGTATATGAGCTGGCGATTTCTAAGTCTGTGGTTCCGAGAGGGGGTAACCAGGCTCACTAATAAAGGTCAAGCCACTTGGCTGCCAGAATGCCCTGCTTCAGCACAGACCAGAAAGGCATTGTGATAAGCGTTTCCCCGGTATAGTCAGGGGTTAATGGGAGTCGTCGTCGTCCCCCCAGTATACGCCCAGAACCATGGACCCGGTACTTGTGGTTCGGACTGTCTCCAACCAGCCATAATGTTGTGAGAGTGAAATTATGTCTAAGTCCAGCTTTGGTACATTAGAAGCAACTCTGAAACTTAACCTAAGCGTTTTTCGAAGCTACTTTTTGGCTAACTTCTTATAGGAAGGTCTAGGAGCTCTGAAAATGAACGTGCGCGTCTTTCACTCTTCCCAAGGGACTTAGAAGAATTTTGTGATATTTTTTATTAAAATGGTTTATAAGGGTATATATATAAATATATTATATAAATATATTTTATGCACTGTACTGTATATGAGCTGGCGATTTCTAAGTCTGTGGTTCCGAGAGGGGGTAACCAGGCTCACTAATAAAGGTCAAGCCACTTGGCTGCCAGAATGCCCTGCTTCAGCACAGACCAGAAAGGCATTGTGATAAGCGTATCCCCGGTATAGTCAGGGGTTAATGGGAGTCGTCCCCGTCCCCCCAGTATATGCCCAGAACCATGGACCCGGTACTTGTGGTTCGGACTGTCTCCAACCAGCCATAATGTTGTGAGAGTGAAATTACTGTATGTCTAAGTCCAGCTTTGGTACATTAGAAGCAACTCTGAAACTTAACCTAAGCGTTTTTCGAAGCTACTTTTTGGCTAACTTCTTATAGGAAGGTCTAGGAGCTCTGAAAATGAACGTGCGCGTCTTTCACTCTTCCCGAGGGACTTAGAAGAATTTTGTGATATTTTTTATTAAAATGGTGTATAAGGGTATATATATATATATATTTTATGCACTGTATATGAGCTGGCGATTTCTAAGTCTGTGGTTCCGAGAGGGGGTAACCAGGCTCACTAATAAAGGTCAAGCCACTTGGCTGCCAGAATGCCCTGCTTCAGCACAGACCAGAAAGGCATTGTGATAAGCGTATCCCCGGTATAGTCAGGGGTTAATGGGAGTCGTCCCCGTCCCCCCAGTATACGCCCAGAACCATGGACCCGGTACTTGTGGTTCGGACTGTCTCCAACCAGCCATAATGTTGTGAGAGTGAAATTATGTCTAAGTCCAGCTTTGGTACATTAGAAGCAACTCTGAAACTTAACCTAAGCGTTTTTCGAAGCTACTTTTTGGCTAACTTCTTATAGGAAGGTCTAGGAGCTCTCAAAATGAACGTGCGCGTCTATCACTCTTCCCGAGGGACTTAGAAGAATTTTGTGATATTTTTTATTAAAATGGTGTATAAGGGTATATATATATATATATATTTTATGCACTGTATATGAGCTGGCGATTTCTAAGTCTGTGGTTCCGAGAGGGGGTAACCAGGCTCACTAATAAAGGTCAAGCCACTTGGCTGCCAGAATGCCCTGCTTCAGCACAGACCAGAAAGGCATTGTGATAAGCGTTTCCCCGGTATAGTCAGGGGTTAATGGGAGTCGTCGTCGTCCCCCCAGTATACGCCCAGAACCATGGACCCGGTACTTGTGGTTCGGACTGTCTCCAACCAGCCATAATGTTGTGAGAGTGAAATTATGTCTAAGTCCAGCTTTGGTACATTAGAAGCAACTCTGAAACTTAACCTAAGCGTTTTTCGAAGCTACTTTTTGGCTAACTTCTTATAGGAAGGTCTAGGAGCTCTGAAAATGAACGTGCGCGTCTTTCACTCTTCCCAAGGGACTTAGAAGAATTTTGTGATATTTTTTATTAAAATGGTGTATAAGGGTATATATATATAAATATATTATATAAATATATTTTATGCACTGTACAGTATATGAGCTGGCGATTTCTAAGTCTGTGGTTCCGAGAGGGGGTAACCAGGCTCACTAATAAAGGTCAAGCCACTTGGCTGCCAGAATGCCCTGCTTCAGCACAGACCAAAAAGGCATTGTGATAAGCGTATCCCCGGTATAGTCATTGGTTAATGGGAGTCGTCCCCGTCCCCCCAGTATACGCCCAGCACCATGGACCCGGTACTTGTGGTTCGGACTGTCTCCAACCAGCCATAATGTTGTGAGAGTGAAATTATGTCTAAGTCCAGCTTCGGTACATTAGAAGCAACTCTGAAACTTAACCTAAGCGTTTTTCGAATCTACTTTTTGGCTAACTTCTTATAGGAAGGTCTAGGAGCTCTGAAAATGAACGTGCACGTCTTTCACTCTTCCCGAGGGACTTAGAAGATTTTTGTGATATTTTTTATTAAAATGGTGTATAAGGGTATATATATAAATATATTATATAAATATATTGTATGCACTGTATATGAGCTGGCGATTTCTAAGTCTGTGGTTCCGAGAGGGGGTAACCAGGCTCACTAATAAAGGTCAAGCCACTTGGCTGCCAGAATGCCCTGCTTCAGCACAGACCAGAAAGGCATTGTGATAAGCGTTTCCCCGGTATAGTCAGGGGTTAATGGGAGTCGTCGTCGTCCCCCCAGTATACGCCCAGAACCATGGACCCGGTACTTGTGGTTCGGACTGTCTCCAACCAGCCATAATGTTGTGAGAGTGAAATTATGTCTAAGTCCAGCTTTGGTACATTAGAAGCAACTCTGAAACTTAACCTAAGCGTTTTTCGAAGCTACTTTTTGGCTAACTTCTTATAGGAAGGTCTAGGAGCTCTGAAAATGAACGTGCGCGTCTTTCACTCTTCCCAAGGGACTTAGAAGAATTTTGTGATATTTTTTATTAAAATGGTGTATAAGGGTATATATATATAAATATATTATATAAATATATTTTATGCACTGTACAGTATATGAGCTGGCGATTTCTAAGTCTGTGGTTCCGAGAGGGGGTAACCAGGCTCACTAATAAAGGTCAAGCCACTTGGCTGCCAGAATGCCCTGCTTCAGCACAGACCAGAAAGGCATTGTGATAAGCGTATCCCCAGTATAGTCAGGGGTTAATGGGAGTCGTCCCCGTCCCCCCAGTATACGCCCAGCACCATGGACCCGGTACTTGTGGTTCGGACTGTCTCCAACCAGCCATAATGTTGTGAGAGTGAAATTATGTCTAAGTCCAGCTTTGGTACATTAGAAGCAACTCTGAAACTTAACCTAAGCGTTTTTCGAATCTACTTTTTGGCTAACTTCTTATAGGAAGGTCTAGGAGCTCTGAAAATGAACGTGCACGTCTTTCACTCTTCCCGAGGGACTTAGAAGAATTTTGTGATATTTTTTATTAAAATCGTGTATAAGGGTATATATATAAATATATTATATAAATATATTGTATGCACTGTATATGAGCTTGCGATTTCTAAGTCTGTGGTTCCGAGAGGGGGTAACCAGGCTCACTAATAAAGGTCAAGCCACTTGGCTGCCAGAATGCCCTGCTTCAGCACAGACCAGAAAGGCATTGTGATAAGCGTATCCCCAGTATAGTCAGGGGTTAATGGGAGTCGTCCCCGTCCCCCCAGTATACGCCCAGAACCATGGACCCGGTACTTGTGGTTCGGACTGTCTCCAACCAGCCATAATGTTGTGAGAGTGAAATTACTGTATGTCTAAGTCCAGCTTTGGTACATTAGAAGCAACTCTGAAACTTAACCTAAGCGTTTTTCGAAGCTACTTTTTGGCTAACTTCTTATAGGAAGGTCTAGGAGCTCTGAAAATGAACGTGCGCGTCTTTCACTCTTCCCGAGGGACTTAGAAGAATTTTGTGATATTTTTTATTAAAATGGTGTATAAGAGTATATATATATATATATATATATATATTTTATGCACTGTATATGAGCTTACGATTTCTAAGTCTGTGGTTCCGAGAGGGGGTACCAGGCTCACTAATAAAGGTCAAGCCACTTGGCTGCCAGAATGCCCTGCTTCAGCACAGACCAGAAAGGCATTGTGATAAGCGTATCCCCGGTATAGTCAGGGGTTAATGGGAGTCGTCCCCGTCCCCCCAGTATACGCCCAGAACCATGGACCCGGTACTTGTGGTTCGGACTGTCTCCAACCAGCCATAATGTTGTGAGAGTGAAATTATGTCTAAGTCCAGCTTTGGTACATTAGAAGCAACTCTGAAACTTAACCTAAGCGTTTTTCGAAGCTACTTTTTGGCTAACTTCTTATAGGAAGGTCTAGGAGCTCTCAAAATGAACGTGCGCGTCTATCACTCTTCCCGAGGGACTTAGAAGAATTTTGTGATATTTTTTATTAAAATGGTGTATAAGGGTATATATATATATATATATATTATGCACTGTATATGAGCTGGCGATTTCTAAGTCTGTGGTTCCGAGAGGGGGTAACCAGGCTCACTAATAAAGGTCAAGCCACTTGGCTGCCAGAATGCCCTGCTTCAGCACAGACCAGAAAGGCATTGTGATAAGCGTTTCCCCGGTATAGTCAGGGGTTAATGGGAGTCGTCGTCGTCCCCCCAGTATACGCCCAGAACCATGGACTCGGTACTTGTGGTTCGGACTGTCTCCAACCAGCCATAATGTTGTGAGAGTGAAATTATGTCTAAGTCCAGCTTTGGTACATTAGAAGCAACTCTGAAACTTAACCTAAGCGTTTTTCGAAGCTACTTTTTGGCTAACTTCTTATAGGAAGGTCTAGGAGGTCTGAAAATGAACGTGCGCGTCTTTCACTCTTCCCGAGGGACTTAGAAGAATTTTGTGATATTTTTTATTAAAATGGTGTATAAGGGTATATATAAATATATTATATAAATATATTGTATGCACTGTATATGAGCTTGCGATTTCTAAGTCTGTGGTTCCGAGAGGGGGTAACCAGGCTCACTAATAAAGGTCAAGCCATTTGGCTGCCAGAATGCCCTGCTTCAGCACAGACCAGAAAGGCATTGTGATAAGCGTATCCCCGGTATAGTCAGGGGTTAATGGGAGTCGTCCCCGTCCCCCCAGTATACGCCCAGAACCATGGACCCGGTACTTGTGGTTCGGACTGTCTCCAACCAGCCATAATGTTGTGAGAGTGAAATTACTGTATGTCTAAGTCCAGCTTTGGTACATTAGAAGCAACTCTGAAACTTAACCTAAGCGTTTTTCGAAGCTACTTTTTGGCTAACTTCTTATAGGAAGGTCTAGGAGCTCTGAAAATGAACGTGCGCGTCTTTCACTCTTCCCGAGGGACTTAGAAGAATTTTGTGATATTTTTTATTAAAATGGTGTATAAGAGTATATATATATATATATATATATATATATATATTTTATGCACTGTATATGAGCTTGCGATTTCTAAGTCTGTGGTTCCGAGAGGGGGTAACCAGGCTCACTAATAAAGGTCAAGCCACTTGGCTGCCAGAATGCCCTGCTTCAGCACAGACCAGAAAGGCATTGTGATAAGCGTATCCCCGGTATAGTCAGGGGTTAATGGGAGTCGTCCCTGTCCCCCCAGTATACGCCCAGAACCATGGACCCGGTACTTGTGGTTCGGACTGTCTCCAACCAGCCATAATGTTGTGAGAGTGAAATTATGTCTAAGTCCAGCTTTGGTACATTAGAAGCAACTCTGAAACTTTACCTAAGCGTTTTTCGAAGCTACTTTTTGGCTAACTTCTTATAGGAAGGTCTAGGAGCTCTGAAAATGAACGTGCGCGTCTATCACTCTTCCCGAGGGACTTAGAAGAATTTTGTGATATTTTTTATTAAAATGGTGTATAAGGGTATATATATATATATATTTTATGCACTGTATATGAGCTGGCGATTTCTAAGTCTGTGGTTCCGAGAGGGGGTAACCAGGCTCACTAATAAAGGTCAAGCCACTTGGCTGCCAGAATGCCCTGCTTCAGCACAGACCAGAAAGGCATTGTGATAAGCGTTTCCCCGGTATAGTCAGGGGTTAATGGGAGTCGTCGTCGTCCCCCCAGTATACGCCCAGAACCATGGACCCGGTACTTGTGGTTCGGACTGTCTCCAACCAGCCATAATGTTGTGAGAGTGAAATTATGTCTAAGTCCAGCTTTGGTACATTAGAAGCAACTCTGAAACTTAACCTAAGCGTTTTTCGAAGCTACTTTTTGGCTAACTTCTTATAGGAAGGTCTAGGAGCTCTGAAAATGAACGTGCGCGTCTTTCACTCTTCCCAAGGGACTTAGAAGAATTTTGTGATATTTTTTATTAAAATGGTGTATAAGGGTATATATATATAAATATATTATATAAATATATTTTATGCACTGTACAGTATATGAGCTGGCGATTTCTAAGTCTGTGGTTCCGAGAGGGGGTAACCAGGCTCACTAATAAAGGTCAAGCCACTTGGCTGCCAGAATGCCCTGCTTCAGCACAGACCAGAAAGGCATTGTGATAAGCGTATCCCCGGTATAGTCATTGGTTAATGGGAGTCGTCCCCGTCCCCCCAGTATACGCCCAGCACCATGGACCCGGTACTTGTGGTTCGGACTGTCTCCAACCAGCCATAATGTTGTGAGAGTGAAATTATGTCTAAGTCCAGCTTTGGTACATTAGAAGCAACTCTGAAACTTAACCTAAGCGTTTTTCGAATCTACTTTTTGGCTAACTTCTTATAGGAAGGTCTAGGAGCTCTGAAAATGAACGTGCACGTCTTTCACTCTTCCCGAGGGACTTAGAAGAATTTTGTGATATTTTTTATTAAAATCGTGTATAAGGGTATATATATAAATATATTATATAAATATATTGTATGCACTGTATATGAGCTTGCGATTTCTAAGTCTGTGGTTCCGAGAGGGGGTAACCAGGCTCACTAATAAAGGTCAAGCCACTTGGCTGCCAGAATGCCCTGCTTCAGCACAGACCAGAAAGGCATTGTGATAAGCGTATCCCCAGTATAGTCAGGGGTTAATGGGAGTCGTCCCCGTCCCCCCAGTATACGCCCAGAACCATGGACCCGGTACTTGTGGTTCGGACTGTCTCCAACCAGCCATAATGTTGTGAGAGTGAAATTACTGTATGTCTAAGTCCAGCTTTGGTACATTAGAAGCAACTCTGAAACTTAACCTAAGCGTTTTTCGAAGCTACTTTTTGGCTAACTTCTTATAGGAAGGTCTAGGAGCTCTGAAAATGAACGTGCGCGTCTTTCACTCTTCCCGAGGGACTTAGAAGAATTTTGTGATATTTTTTATTAAAATGGTGTATAAGAGTATATATATATATATATATATATATATTTTATGCACTGTATATGAGCTTACGATTTCTAAGTCTGTGGTTCCGAGAGGGGGTACCAGGCTCACTAATAAAGGTCAAGCCACTTGGCTGCCAGAATGCCCTGCTTCAGCACAGACCAGAAAGGCATTGTGATAAGCGTATCCCCGGTATAGTCAGGGGTTAATGGGAGTCGTCCCTGTCCCCCCAGTATACGCCCAGAACCATGGACCCGATACTTGTGGTTCGGACTGTCTCCAACCAGCCATAATGTTGTGAGAGTGAAATTATGTCTAAGTCCAGCTTTGGTACATTAGAAGCAACTCTGAAACTTTACCTAAGCGTTTTTCGAAGCTACTTTTTGGCTAACTTCTTATAGGAAGGTCTAGGAGCTCTGAAAATGAACGTGCGCGTCTATCACTCTTCCCGAGGGACTTAGAAGAATTTTGTGATATTTTTTATTAAAGTGGTGTATAAGGGTATATATATATATATATATATTTTATGCACTGTATATGAGCTTGCGATTTCTAAGTCTGTGGTTCCGAGAGGGGGTAACCAGGCTCACTAATAAAGGTCAATCCACTTGGCTGCCAGAATGCCCTGCTTCAGCACAGACCAGAAAGGCATTGTGATAAGCGTATCCCCGGTATAGTCAGGGGTTAATGGGAGTCGTCCCCGTCCCCCCAGTATACGCCCAGAACCATGGACCCGGTACTTGTGGTTCGGACTGTCTCCAACCAGCCATAATGTTGTGAGAGTGAAATTATGTCTAAGTCCAGCTTTGGTACATTAGAAGCAACTCTGAAACTTAACCTAAGCGTTTTTCGAAGCTACTTTTTGGCTAACTTCTTATAGGAAGGTCTAGGAGCTCTCAAAATGAACGTGCGCGTCTATCACTCTTCCCGAGGGACTTAGAAGAATTTTGTGATATTTTTTATTAAAATGGTGTATAAGGGTATATATATATATATATATATTATGCACTGTATATGAGCTGGCGATTTCTAAGTCTGTGGTTCCGAGAGGGGGTAACCAGGCTCACTAATAAAGGTCAAGCCACTTGGCTGCCAGAATGCCCTGCTTCAGCACAGACCAGAAAGGCATTGTGATAAGCGTTTCCCCGGTATAGTCAGGGGTTAATGGGAGTCGTCGTCGTCCCCCCAGTATACGCCCAGAACCATGGACTCGGTACTTGTGGTTCGGACTGTCTCCAACCAGCCATAATGTTGTGAGAGTGAAATTATGTCTAAGTCCAGCTTTGGTACATTAGAAGCAACTCTGAAACTTAACCTAAGCGTTTTTCGAAGCTACTTTTTGGCTAACTTCTTATAGGAAGGTCTAGGAGGTCTGAAAATGAACGTGCGCGTCTTTCACTCTTCCCGAGGGACTTAGAAGAATTTTGTGATATTTTTTATTAAAATGGTGTATAAGGGTATATATATATAAATATATTATATAAATATATTTTATGCACTGTACAGTATATGAGCTTGCGATTTCTAAGTCTGTGGTTCCGAGAGGGGGTAACCAGGCTCACTAATAAAGGTCAAGCCACTTGGCTGCCAGAATGCCCTGCTTCAGCACAGACCAGAAAGGCATTGTGATAAGCGTTTCCCCGGTATAGTCAGGGGTTAATGGGAGTCGTCGTCGTCCCCCCAGTATACGCCCAGAACCATGGACCCGGTACTTGTGGTTCGGACTGTCTCCAACCAGCCATAATGTTGTGAGAGTGAAATTATGTCTAAGTCCAGCTTTGGTACATTAGAAGCAACTCTGAAACTTAACCTAAGCGTTTTTCGAAGCTACTTTTTGGCTAACTTCTTATAGGAAGGTCTAGGAGCTCTGAAAATGAACGTGCGCGTCTTTCACTCTTCCCAAGGGACTTAGAAGAATTTTGTGATATTTAATATTAAAATGGTGTATAAGGGTATATATATATAAATATATTATATAAATATATTTTATGCACTGTACAGTATACTGCACCGACACACTTTATTCGAGCAAATACCCAGTATGTACCTGGCAGATACCTGGAATGCGCCACTCCTCACCTCTAACAAGCCCCGTTGCATTTGCCTTCCCAGCCTGGGTTCATGCCTGGCTGATGGGCGGCTGATCTGTTAAATGATAATGATTAGGATTTAATAGGCTGCAATGCTTCGCGTGTCTACCAGATGGCATAAATTCATGAATTGTAATGCAGTATATATATATATAATATGCAGTATTGCAGCCAGCGGGAATAAAATGCTTCAATCCCTGCTTGGAAAATAACTCAATGCACTCGGGCAGAAAACAGTCACAAACCTCAATACACCCGGGTATACCCGAATTCGTGGGACTAGCCAAGCTCGAATAAAGTGTGTCGCCAGTGTATGAGCTGGCGATTTCTAAGTCTGTGGTTCCGAGAGGGGGTAACCAGGCTCACTAATAAAGGTCAAGCCACTTGGCTGCCAGAATGCCCTGCTTCAGCACAGACCAAAAAGGCATTGTGATAAGCGTATCCCCGGTATAGTCATTGGTTAATGGGAGTCGTCCCCGTCCCCCCAGTATACGCCCAGCACCATGGACCCGGTACTTGTGGTTCGGACTGTATCCAACCAGCCATAATGTTGTGAGAGTGAAATTATGTCTAAGTCCAGCTTTGGTACATTAGAAGCAACTCTGAAACTTAACCTAAGCGTTTTTCGAATCTACTTTTTGGCTAACTTCTTATAGGAAGGTCTAGGAGCTCTGAAAATGAACGTGCACGTCTTTCACTCTTCCCGAGGGACTTAGAAGAATTTTGTGATATTTTTTATTAAAATGGTGTATAAGGGTATATATATAAATATATTATATAAATATATTGTATGCACTGTATATGAGCTGGCGATTTCTAAGTCTGTGGTTCCGAGAGGGGGTAACCAGGCTCACTAATAAAGGTCAAGCCACTTGGCTGCCAGAATGCCCTGCTTCAGCACAGACCAGAAAGGCATTGTGATAAGCGTATCCCCGGTATAGTCAGGGGTTAATGGGAGTCGTCCCCGTCCCCCCAGTATACGCCCAGAACCATGGACCCGGTACTTGTGGTTCGGACTGTCTCCAACCAGCCATAATGTTGTGAGAGTGAAATTACTGTATGTCTAAGTCCAGCTTTGGTACATTAGAAGCAACTCTGAAACTTAACCTAAGCGTTTTTCGAAGCTACTTTTTGGCTAACTTCTTATAGGAAGGTCTAGGAGCTCTGAAAATGAACGTGCGCGTCTTTCACTCTTCCCGAGGGACTTAGAAGAATTTTGTGATATTTTTTATTAAAATGGTGTATAAGGGTATATATATATATATTTTATGCACTGTATATGAGCTTGCGATTTCTAAGTCTGTGGTTCCGAGAGGGGGTAACCAGGCTCACTAATAAAGGTCAAGCCACTTGGCTGCCAGAATGCCCTGCTTCACCACAGACCAGAAAGGCATTGTGATAAGCGTATCCCCGGTATAGTCAGGGGTTAATGGGAGTCGTCCCCGTCCCCCCAGTATACGCCCAGAACCATGGACCCGGTACTTGTGGTTCGGACTGTCTCCAACCAGCCATAATGTTGTGAGAGTGAAATTATGTCTAAGTCCAGCTTTGGTACATTAGAAGTAACTCTGAAACTTAACCTAAGCGTTTTTCGAAGCTACTTTTTGGCTAACTTCTTATAGGAAGGTCTAGGAGCTCTCAAAATGAACGTGCGCGTCTATCACTCTTCCCGAGGGACTTAGAAGAATTTTGTGATATTTTTTATTAAAATGGTGTATAAGGGTATATATATATATATATATATATATTTTATGCACTGTATATGAGCTGGCGATTTCTAAGTCTGTGGTTCCGAGAGGGGGTAACCAGGCTCACTAATAAAGGTCAAGCCACTTGGCTGCCAGAATGCCCTGCTTCAGCACAGACCAGAAAGGCATTGTGATAAGCATTTCTCCGGTATAGTCAGGGGTTAATGGGAGTCGTCGTCGTCCCCCCAGTATACGCCCAGAACCATGGACCCGGTACTTGTGGTTCGGACTGTCTCCAACCAGCCATAATGTTGTGAGAGTGAAATTATGTCTAAGTCCAGCTTTGGTACATTAGAAGCAACTCTGAAACTTAACCTAAGCGTTTTTCGAAGCTACTTTTTGGCTAACTTCTTATAGGAAGGTCTAGGAGCTCTGAAAATCAACGTGCGCGTCTTTCACTCTTCCCAAGGGACTTAGAAGAATTTTGTGATATTTTTTATTAAAATGGTGTATAAGGGTATATATATAAATATATTATATAAATATATTGTATGCACTGTATATGAGCTTGCGATTTCTAAGTCTGTGGTTCCGAGAGGGGGTAACCAGGCTCACTAATAAAGGTCAAGCCATTTGGCTGCCAGAATGCCCTGCTTCAGCACAGACCAGAAAGGCATTGTGATAAGCGTATCCCCGGTATAGTCAGGGGTTAATGGGAGTCGTCCCCGTCCCCCCAGTATACGCCCAGAACCATGGACCCGGTACTTGTGGTTCGGACTGTCTCCAACCAGCCATAATGTTGTGAGAGTGAAATTACTGTATGTCTAAGTCCAGCTTTGGTACATTAGAAGCAACTCTGAAACTTAACCTAAGCGTTTTTCGAAGCTACTTTTTGGCTAACTTCTTATAGGAAGGTCTAGGAGCTCTGAAAATGAACGTGCGCGTCTTTCACTCTTCCCGAGGGACTTAGAAGAATTTTGTGATATTTTTTATTAAAATGGTGTATAAGGGTATATATATAAATATATTATATAAATATATTTTATGCACTGTATATGAGCTGGCGATTTCTAAGTCTGTGGTTCCGAGAGGGGGTAACCAGGCTCACTAATATAGGTCAAGCCACTTGGCTTCCAGAATGCCCTGCTTCAGCACAGACCAGAAAGGCATTGTGATAAGTGTATCCCCGGTATAGTCAGGGGTTAATGGGAGTCGTCCCTGTCCCCCCAGTATACGCCCAGAACCATGGACCCGGTACTTGTGGTTCGGACTGTCTCCAACCAGCCATAATGTTGTGAGAGTGAAATTATGTCTAAGTCCAGCTTTGGTACATTAGAAGCAACTCTGAAACTTAACCTAAGCGTTTTTCGAAGCTACTTTTTGGCTAACTTCTTATAGGAAGGTCTAGGAGCTCTCAAAATGAACGTGCGCGTCTATCACTCTTCCCGAGGGACTTAGAAGAATTTTGTGATATTTTTTATTAAAATGGTGTATAAGGGTATATATATATATATATTTTATGCACTGTATATGAGCTGGCGATTTCTAAGTCTGTGGTTCCGAGAGGGGGTAACCAGGCTCACTAATAAAGGTCAAGCCACTTGGCTGCCAGAATGCCCTGCTTCAGCACAGACCAGAAAGGCATTGTGATAAGCGTTTCCCCGGTATAGTCAGGGGTTAATGGGAGTCGTTGTCGTCCCCCCAGTATACGCCCAGAACCATGGACCCGGTACTTGTGGTTCGGACTGTCTCCAACCAGCCATAATGTTGTGAGAGTGAAATTATGTCTAAGTCCAGCTTTGGTACATTAGAAGCAACTCTGAAACTTAACCTAAGCGTTTTTCGAAGCTACTTTTTGGCTAACTTCTTATAGGAAGGTCTAGGAGCTCTGAAAATGAACGTGCGCGTCTTTCACTCTTCCCAAGGGACTTAGAAGAATTTTGTGATATTTTTTATTAAAATGGTGTATAAGGGTATATATATATAAATATATTATATAAATATATTTTATGCACTGTACAGTACTGCACCGACACACTTTATTCGAGCAAATACCCAGTATGTACCTGGCAGATACCTGGAATGCGCCGCTCCTCACCTCTGACAAGCCCCGTTGTGTTTGCCTTCCCAGCCTGGGTTCATGCCTGGCTGACGGGCGGCTAATCTGTTAAATGATAATGATTAGGATTTAATAGGCTGCAATGCTTCGCGTGTCTACGAGATGGCATAAATTCATGAATTGTAATGCAGTATATATATATATACTGTGCAGTATTGCAGCCAGCGGGAATAAAATGCTTCAATCCCTGCTTGGAAAATACCTCAATGCACTCGGGCAGAAAACAGTCACAAACCTCAATTCACCCGGGTATACCCGAATTCGTGGGACTAGCCGAGCTCGAATAAAGTGTGTCGCCAGTGTATATGAGCTGGCGATTTCTAAGTCTGTGGTTCCGAGAGGGGGTAACCAGGCTCACTAATAAAGGTCAAGCCACTTGGCTGCCAGAATGCCCTGCTTCAGCACAGACCAGAAAGGCATTGTGATAAGCGTATCCCCGGTATAGTCATTGGTTAATGGGAGTCGTCCCCGTCCCCCCAGTATACGCCCAGCACCATGGACCCGGTACTTGTGGTTCGGACTGTCTCCAACCAGCCATAATGTTGTGAGAGTGAAATTATGTCTAAGTCCAGCTTTGGTACATTAGAAGCAACTCTGAAACTTAACCTAAGCGTTTTTCGAAGCTACTTTTTGGCTAACTTCTTATAGGAAGGTCTAGGAGCTCTGAAAATGAACGTGCGCGTCTTTCACTCTTCCCGAGGGACTTAGAAGAATTTTGTGATATTTTTTATTAAAATGGTGTATAAGGGTATATATATATATATATATATATTTTATGCACTGTATATGAGCTTGCGATTTCTAAGTCTGTGGTTCCGAGAGGGGGTAACCAGGCTCACTAATAAAGGTCAAGCCACTTGGCTGCCAGAATGCCCTGCTTCAGCACAGACCAGAAAGGCATTGTGATAAGCGTATCCCCGGTATAGTCAGGGGTAAATGGGAGTCGTCCCCGTCCCCCCAGTATACGCCCAGAACCATGGACCCGGTACTTGTGGTTCGGACTGTCTCCAACCAGCCATAATGTTGTGAGAGTGAAATTATGTCTAAGTCCAGCTTTGGTACATTAGAAGCAACTCTGAAACTTAACCTAAGCGTTTTTCGAAGCTACTTTTTGGCTAACTTCTTATAGGAAGGTCTAGGAGCTCTCAAAATGAACGTGCGCGTCTATCACTCTTTCCAAGGGACTTAGAAGAATTTTGTGATATTTTTTATTAAAATGGTGTATAAGGGTATATATATATATATATATATATATATATATATATTTTATGCACTGTATATGAGCTGGCGATTTCTAAGTCTGTGGTTCCGAGAGGGGGTAACCAGGCTCACTAATAAAGGTCAAGCCACTTGGCTGCCAGAATGCCCTGCTTCAGCACAGACCAGAAAGGCATTGTGATAAGCGTTTCCCCGGTATAGTCAGGGGTTAATGGGAGTCGTCGTCGTCCCCCCAGTATACGCCCAGAACCATGGACCCGGTACTTGTGGTTCGGACTGTCTCCAACCAGCCATAATGTTGTGAGAGTGAAATTATGTCTAAGTCCAGCTTTGGTACATTAGAAGCAACTCTGAAACTTAACCTAAGCGTTTTTCGAAGCTACTTTTTGGCTAACTTCTTATAGGAAGGTCTAGGAGCTCTGAAAATGAACGTGCGCGTCTTTCACTCTTCCCAAGGGACTTAGAAGAATTTTGTGATATTTAATATTAAAATGGTGTATAAGGGTATATATATATAAATATATTATATAAATATATTTTATGCACTGTACAGTATATGAGCTGGCGATTTCTAAGTCTGTGGTTCCGAGAGGGGGTAACCAGGCTCACTAATAAAGGTCAAGCCACTTGGCTGCCAGAATGCCCTGCTTCAGCACAGACCAAAAAGGCATTGTGATAAGCGTATCCCCGGTATAGTCATTGGTTAATGGGAGTCGTCCCCGTCCCCCCAGTATACGCCCAGCACCATGGACCCGGTACTTGTGGTTCGGACTGTATCCAACCAGCCATAATGTTGTGAGAGTGAAATTATGTCTAAGTCCAGCTTTGGTACATTAGAAGCAACTCTGAAACTTAACCTAAGCGTTTTTCGAATCTACTTTTTGGCTAACTTCTTATAGGAAGGTCTAGGAGCTCTGAAAATGAACGTGCACGTCTTTCACTCTTCCCGAGGGACTTAGAAGAATTTTGTGATATTTTTTATTAAAATGGTGTATAAGGGTATATATATAAATATATTATATAAATATATTGTATGCACTGTATATGAGCTGGCGATTTCTAAGTCTGTGGTTCCGAGAGGGGGTAACCAGGCTCACTAATAAAGGTCAAGCCACTTGGCTGCCAGAATGCCCTGCTTCAGCACAGACCAGAAAGGCATTGTGATAAGCGTATCCCCGGTATAGTCAGGGGTTAATGGGAGTCGTCCCCGTCCCCCCAGTATACGCCCAGAACCATGGACCCGGTACTTGTGGTTCGGACTGTCTCCAACCAGCCATAATGTTGTGAGAGTGAAATTACTGTATGTCTAAGTCCAGCTTTGGTACATTAGAAGCAACTCTGAAACTTAACCTAAGCGTTTTTCGAAGCTACTTTTTGGCTAACTTCTTATAGGAAGGTCTAGGAGCTCTGAAAATGAACGTGCGCGTCTTTCACTCTTCCCGAGGGACTTAGAAGAATTTTGTGATATTTTTTATTAAAATGGTGTATAAGGGTATATATATATATATTTTATGCACTGTATATGAGCTTGCGATTTCTAAGTCTGTGGTTCCGAGAGGGGGTAACCAGGCTCACTAATAAAGGTCAAGCCACTTGGCTGCCAGAATGCCCTGCTTCACCACAGACCAGAAAGGCATTGTGATAAGCGTATCCCCGGTATAGTCAGGGGTTAATGGGAGTCGTCCCCGTCCCCCCAGTATACGCCCAGAACCATGGACCCGGTACTTGTGGTTCGGACTGTCTCCAACCAGCCATAATGTTGTGAGAGTGAAATTATGTCTAAGTCCAGCTTTGGTACATTAGAAGTAACTCTGAAACTTAACCTAAGCGTTTTTCGAAGCTACTTTTTGGCTAACTTCTTATAGGAAGGTCTAGGAGCTCTCAAAATGAACGTGCGCGTCTATCACTCTTCCCGAGGGACTTAGAAGAATTTTGTGATATTTTTTATTAAAATGGTGTATAAGGGTATATATATATATATATATATTTTATGCACTGTATATGAGCTGGCGATTTCTAAGTCTGTGGTTCCGAGAGGGGGTAACCAGGCTCACTAATAAAGGTCAAGCCACTTGGCTGCCAGAATGCCCTGCTTCAGCACAGACCAGAAAGGCATTGTGATAAGCATTTCTCCGGTATAGTCAGGGGTTAATGGGAGTCGTCGTCGTCCCCCCAGTATACGCCCAGAACCATGGACCCGGTACTTGTGGTTCGGACTGTCTCCAACCAGCCATAATGTTGTGAGAGTGAAATTATGTCTAAGTCCAGCTTTGGTACATTAGAAGCAACTCTGAAACTTAACCTAAGCGTTTTTCGAAGCTACTTTTTGGCTAACTTCTTATAGGAAGGTCTAGGAGCTCTGAAAATCAACGTGCGCGTCTTTCACTCTTCCCAAGGGACTTAGAAGAATTTTGTGATATTTTTTATTAAAATGGTGTATAAGGGTATATATATAAATATATTATATAAATATATTGTATGCACTGTATATGAGCTTGCGATTTCTAAGTCTGTGGTTCCGAGAGGGGGTAACCAGGCTCACTAATAAAGGTCAAGCCATTTGGCTGCCAGAATGCCCTGCTTCAGCACAGACCAGAAAGGCATTGTGATAAGCGTATCCCCGGTATAGTCAGGGGTTAATGGGAGTCGTCCCCGTCCCCCCAGTATACGCCCAGAACCATGGACCCGGTACTTGTGGTTCGGACTGTCTCCAACCAGCCATAATGTTGTGAGAGTGAAATTACTGTATGTCTAAGTCCAGCTTTGGTACATTAGAAGCAACTCTGAAACTTAACCTAAGCGTTTTTCGAAGCTACTTTTTGGCTAACTTCTTATAGGAAGGTCTAGGAGCTCTGAAAATGAACGTGCGCGTCTTTCACTCTTCCCGAGGGACTTAGAAGAATTTTGTGATATTTTTTATTAAAATGGTGTATAAGGGTATATATATAAATATATTATATAAATATATTTTATGCACTGTATATGAGCTGGCGATTTCTAAGTCTGTGGTTCCGAGAGGGGGTAACCAGGCTCACTAATATAGGTCAAGCCACTTGGCTTCCAGAATGCCCTGCTTCAGCACAGACCAGAAAGGCATTGTGATAAGTGTATCCCCGGTATAGTCAGGGGTTAATGGGAGTCGTCCCTGTCCCCCCAGTATACGCCCAGAACCATGGACCCGGTACTTGTGGTTCGGACTGTCTCCAACCAGCCATAATGTTGTGAGAGTGAAATTATGTCTAAGTCCAGCTTTGGTACATTAGAAGCAACTCTGAAACTTAACCTAAGCGTTTTTCGAAGCTACTTTTTGGCTAACTTCTTATAGGAAGGTCTAGGAGCTCTCAAAATGAACGTGCGCGTCTATCACTCTTCCCGAGGGACTTAGAAGAATTTTGTGATATTTTTTATTAAAATGGTGTATAAGGGTATATATATATATATATTTTATGCACTGTATATGAGCTGGCGATTTCTAAGTCTGTGGTTCCGAGAGGGGGTAACCAGGCTCACTAATAAAGGTCAAGCCACTTGGCTGCCAGAATGCCCTGCTTCAGCACAGACCAGAAAGGCATTGTGATAAGCGTTTCCCCGGTATAGTCAGGGGTTAATGGGAGTCGTTGTCGTCCCCCCAGTATACGCCCAGAACCATGGACCCGGTACTTGTGGTTCGGACTGTCTCCAACCAGCCATAATGTTGTGAGAGTGAAATTATGTCTAAGTCCAGCTTTGGTACATTAGAAGCAACTCTGAAACTTAACCTAAGCGTTTTTCGAAGCTACTTTTTGGCTAACTTCTTATAGGAAGGTCTAGGAGCTCTGAAAATGAACGTGCGCGTCTTTCACTCTTCCCAAGGGACTTAGAAGAATTTTGTGATATTTTTTATTAAAATGGTGTATAAGGGTATATATATATAAATATATTATATAAATATATTTTATGCACTGTACAGTACTGCACCGACACACTTTATTCGAGCAAATACCCAGTATGTACCTGGCAGATACCTGGAATGCGCCGCTCCTCACCTCTGACAAGCCCCGTTGTGTTTGCCTTCCCAGCCTGGGTTCATGCCTGGCTGACGGGCGGCTAATCTGTTAAATGATAATGATTAGGATTTAATAGGCTGCAATGCTTCGCGTGTCTACGAGATGGCATAAATTCATGAATTGTAATGCAGTATATATATATATACTGTGCAGTATTGCAGCCAGCGGGAATAAAATGCTTCAATCCCTGCTTGGAAAATACCTCAATGCACTCGGGCAGAAAACAGTCACAAACCTCAATTCACCCGGGTATACCCGAATTCGTGGGACTAGCCGAGCTCGAATAAAGTGTGTCGCCAGTGTATATGAGCTGGCGATTTCTAAGTCTGTGGTTCCGAGAGGGGGTAACCAGGCTCACTAATAAAGGTCAAGCCACTTGGCTGCCAGAATGCCCTGCTTCAGCACAGACCAGAAAGGCATTGTGATAAGCGTATCCCCGGTATAGTCATTGGTTAATGGGAGTCGTCCCCGTCCCCCCAGTATACGCCCAGCACCATGGACCCGGTACTTGTGGTTCGGACTGTCTCCAACCAGCCATAATGTTGTGAGAGTGAAATTATGTCTAAGTCCAGCTTTGGTACATTAGAAGCAACTCTGAAACTTAACCTAAGCGTTTTTCGAAGCTACTTTTTGGCTAACTTCTTATAGGAAGGTCTAGGAGCTCTGAAAATGAACGTGCGCGTCTTTCACTCTTCCCGAGGGACTTAGAAGAATTTTGTGATATTTTTTATTAAAATGGTGTATAAGGGTATATATATATATATATATATATTTTATGCACTGTATATGAGCTTGCGATTTCTAAGTCTGTGGTTCCGAGAGGGGGTAACCAGGCTCACTAATAAAGGTCAAGCCACTTGGCTGCCAGAATGCCCTGCTTCAGCACAGACCAGAAAGGCATTGTGATAAGCGTATCCCCGGTATAGTCAGGGGTAAATGGGAGTCGTCCCCGTCCCCCCAGTATACGCCCAGAACCATGGACCCGGTACTTGTGGTTCGGACTGTCTCCAACCAGCCATAATGTTGTGAGAGTGAAATTATGTCTAAGTCCAGCTTTGGTACATTAGAAGCAACTCTGAAACTTAACCTAAGCGTTTTTCGAAGCTACTTTTTGGCTAACTTCTTATAGGAAGGTCTAGGAGCTCTCAAAATGAACGTGCGCGTCTATCACTCTTTCCAAGGGACTTAGAAGAATTTTGTGATATTTTTTATTAAAATGGTGTATAAGGGTATATATATATATATATATATATATATATTTTATGCACTGTATATGAGCTGGCGATTTCTAAGTCTGTGGTTCCGAGAGGGGGTAACCAGGCTCACTAATAAAGGTCAAGCCACTTGGCTGCCAGAATGCCCTGCTTCAGCACAGACCAGAAAGGCATTGTGATAAGCGTTTCCCCGGTATAGTCAGGGGTTAATGGGAGTCGTCGTCGTCCCCCCAGTATACGCCCAGAACCATGGACCCGGTACTTGTGGTTCGGACTGTCTCCAACCAGCCATAATGTTGTGAGAGTGAAATTATGTCTAAGTCCAGCTTTGGTACATTAGAAGCAACTCTGAAACTTAACCTAAGCGTTTTTCGAAGCTACTTTTTGGCTAACTTCTTATAGGAAGGTCTAGGAGCTCTCAAAATTAACGTGCGCGTCTATCACTCTTCCCGAGGGACTTAGAAGAATTTTGTGATATTTTTTATTAAAATGGTGTATAAGGGTATATATATATATATTTTATGCACTGTATATGAGCTGGCGATTTCTAAGTCTGTGGTTCCGAGAGGGGGTAACCAGGCTCACTAATAAAGGTCAAGCCACTTGGCTGCCAGAATGCCCTGCTTCAGCACAGACCAGAAAGGCATTGTGATAAGCGTTTCCCCGGTATAGTCAGGGGTTAATGGGAGTCGTCGTCGTCCCCCCAGTATACGCCCAGAACCATGGACCCGGTACTTGTGGTTCGGACTGTCTCCAACCAGCCATAATGTTGTGAGAGTGAAATTATGTCTAAGTCCAGCTTTGGTACATTAGAAGCAACTCTGAAACTTAACCTAAGCGTTTTTCGAAGCTACTTTTTGGCTAACTTCTTATAGGAAGGTCTAGGAGCTCTGAAAATGAACGTGCGCGTCTTTCACTCTTCCCAAGGGACTTAGAAGAATTTTGTGATATTTTTTATTAAAATGGTGTATAAGGGTATATATATATATATATATATATATTTTATGCACTGTATATGAGCTGGCGATTTCTAAGTCTGTGGTTCCGAGAGGGGGTAACCAGGCTCACTAATAAAGGTCAAGCCACTTGGCTGCCAGAATGCCCTGCTTCAGCACAGACCAGAAAGGCATTGTGATAAGCGTTTCCCCGGTATAGTCAGGGGTTAATGGGAGTCGTCGTCGTCCCCCCAGTATACGCCCAGAACCATGGACCCGGTACTTGTGGTTCGGACTGTCTCCAACCAGCCATAATGTTGTGAGAGTGAAATTATGTCTAAGTCCAGCTTTGGTACATTAGAAGCAACTCTGAAACTTAACCTAAGCGTTTTTCGAAGCTACTTTTTGGCTAACTTCTTATAGGAAGGTCTAGGAGCTCTCAAAATGAACGTGCGCGTCTATCACTCTTCCCGAGGGACTTAGAAGAATTTTGTGATATTTTTTATTAAAATGGTGTATAAGGGTATATATATATATATTTTATGCACTGTATATGAGCTGGCGATTTCTAAGTCTGTGGTTCCGAGAGGGGGTAACCAGGCTCACTAATAAAGGTCAAGCCACTTGGCTGCCAGAATGCCCTGCTTCAGCACAGACCAGAAAGGCATTGTGATAAGCGTTTCCCCGGTATAGTCAGGGGTTAATGGGAGTCGTCGTCGTCCCCCCAGTATACGCCCAGAACCATGGACCCGGTACTTGTGGTTCGGACTGTCTCCAACCAGCCATAATGTTGTGAGAGTGAAATTATGTCTAAGTCCAGCTTTGGTACATTAGAAGCAACTCTGAAACTTAACCTAAGCGTTTTTCGAAGCTACTTTTTGGCTAACATCTTATAGGAAGGTCTAGGAGCTCTGAAAATGAACGTGCGCGTCTTTCACTCTTCCCAAGGGACTTAGAAGAATTTTGTGATATTTTTTATTAAAATGGTGTATAAGGGTATATATATATATAAATATATTATATAAATATATTTTATGCACTGTACAGTATATGAGCTGGCGATTTCTAAGTCTGTGGTTCCGAGAGGGGGTAACCAGGCTCACTAATAAAGGTCAAGCCACTTGGCTGCCAGAATGCCCTGCTTCAGCACAGACCAGAAAGGCATTGTGATAAGCGTATCCCCGGTATAGTCATTGGTTAATGGGAGTCGTCCCCGTCCCCCCAGTATACGCCCAGCACCATGGACCCGGTACTTGTGGTTCGGACTGTCTCCAACCAGCCATAATGTTGTGAGAGTGAAATTATGTCTAAGTCCAGCTTTGGTACATTAGAAGCAACTCTGAAATTTAACCTAAGCGTTTTTCGAATCTACTTTTTGGCTAACTTCTTATAGGAAGGTCTAGGAGCTCTGAAAATGAACGTGCACGTCTTTCACTCTTCCCGAGGGACTTAGAAGAATTTTGTGATATTTTTTATTAAAATGGTGTATAAGGGTATATATATAAATATATTATATAAATATATTGTATGCACTGTATATGAGCTTGCGATTTCTAAGTCTGTGGTTCCGAGAGGGGGTAACCAGGCTCACTAATAAAGGTCAAGCCACTTGGCTGCCAGAATGCCCTGCTTCAGCACAGACCAGAAAGGCATTGTGATAAGCGTTTCCCCGGTATAGTCAGGGGTTAATGGGAGTCGTCGTCGTCCCCCCAGTATACGCCCAGAACCATGGACCCGGTACTTGTGGTTCGGACTGTCTCCAACCAGCCATAATGTTGTGAGAGTGAAATTATGTCTAAGTCCAGCTTTGGTACATTAGAAGCAACTCTGAAACTTAACCTAAGCGTTTTTCGAAGCTACTTTTTGGCTAACTTCTTATAGGAAGGTCTAGGAGCTCTGAAAATGAACGTGCACGTCTTTCACTCTTCCCAAGGGACTTAGAAGAATTTTGTGATATTTTTTATTAAAATGGTGTATAAGGGTATATATATATAAATATATTATATAAATATATTTTATGCACTGTACAGTATATGAGCTGGCGATTTCTAAGTCTGTGGTTCCGAGAGGGGGTAACCAGGCTCACTAATAAAGGTCAAGCCACTTGGCTGCCAGAATGCCCTGCTTCAGCACAGACCAGAAAGGCATTGTGATAAGCGTATCCCCGGTATAGTCATTGGTTAATGGGAGTCGTCCCCGTCCCCCCAGTATACGCCCAGCACCATGGACCCGGTACTTGTGGTTCGGACTGTCTCCAACCAGCCATAATGTTGTGAGAGTGAAATTATGTCTAAGTCCAGCTTTGGTACATTAGAAGCAACTCTGAAACTTAACCTAAGCGTTTTTCGAATCTACTTTTTGGCTAACTTCTTATAGGAAGGTCTAGGAGCTCTGAAAATGAACGTGCACGTCTTTCACTCTTCCCGAGGGACTTAGAAGAATTTTGTGATATTTTTTATTAAAATGGTGTATAAGGGTATATATATAAATATATTATATAAATATATTGTATGCACTGTATATGAGCTTGCGATTTCTAAGTCTGTGGTTCCGAGAGGGGGTAACCAGGCTCACTAATAAAGGTCAAGCCACTTGGCTGCCAGAATGCCCTGCTTCAGCACAGACCAGAAAGGCATTGTGATAAGCGTATCCCCGGTATAGTCAGGGGTTAATGGGAGTCGTCCCCGTCCCCCCAGTATACGCCCAGAACCATGGACCCGGTACTTGTGGTTCGGACTGTCTCCAACCAGCCATAATGTTGTGAGAGTGAAATTATGTCTAAGTCCAGCTTTGGTACATTAGAAGCAACTCTGAAACTTAACCTAAGCGTTTTTCGAAGCTACTTTTTGGCTAACTTCTTATAGGAAGGTCTAGGAGCTCTCAAAATGAACGTGCGCGTCTATCACTCTTTCCAAGGGACTTAGAAGAATTTTGTGATATTTTTTATTAAAATGGTGTATAAGGGTATATATATATATATATATATATTTTATGCACTGTATATGAGCTGGCGATTTCTAAGTCTGTGGTTCCGAGAGGGGGTAACCAGGCTCACTAATAAAGGTCAAGCCACTTGGCTGCCAGAATGCCCTGCTTCAGCACAGACCAGAAAGACATTGTGATAAGCGTTTCCCCGGTATAGTCAGGGGTTAATGGGAGTCGTCGTCGTCCCCCCAGTATACGCCCAGAACCATGGACCCGGTACTTGTGGTTCGGACTGTCTCCAACCAGCCATAATGTTGTGAGAGTGAAATTATGTCTAAGTCCAGCTTTGGTACATTAGAAGCAACTCTGAAACTTAACCTAAGCGTTTTTCGAAGCTACTTTTTGGCTAACTTCTTATAGGAAGGTCTAGGAGCTCTCAAAATGAACGTGCGCGTCTATCACTCTTCCCGAGGGACTTAGAAGAATTTTGTGATATTTTTTATTAAAATGGTGTATAAGGGTATATATATATATATTTTATGCACTGTATATGAGCTGGCGATTTCTAAGTCTGTGGTTCCGAGAGGGGGTAACCAGGTTCACTAATAAAGGTCAAGCCACTTGGCTGCCAGAATGCCCTGCTTCAGCACAGACCAGAAAGGCATTGTGATAAGCGTTTCCCCGGTATAGTCAGGGGTTAATGGGAGTCGTCGTCGTCCCCCCAGTATACGCCCAGAACCATGGACCCGGTACTTGTGGTTCGGACTGTCTCCAACCAGCCATAATGTTGTGAGAGTGAAATTATGTCTAAGTCCAGCTTTGGTACATTAGAAGCAACTCTGAAACTTAACCTAAGCGTTTTTCGAAGCTACTTTTTGGCTAACATCTTATAGGAAGGTCTAGGAGCTCTGAAAATGAACGTGCGCGTCTTTCACTCTTCCCAAGGGACTTAGAAGAATTTTGTGATATTTTTTATTAAAATGGTGTATAAGGGTATATATATATAAATATATTATATAAATATATTTTATGCACTGTACAGTATATGAGCTGGCGATTTCTAAGTCTGTGGTTCCGAGAGGGGGTAACCAGGCTCACTAATAAAGGTCAAGCCACTTGGCTGCCAGAATGCCCTGCTTCAGCACAGACCAGAAAGGCATTGTGATAAGCGTATCCCCGGTATAGTCATTGGTTAATGGGAGTCGTCCCCGTCCCCCCAGTATACGCCCAGCACCATGGACCCGGTACTTGTGGTTCGGACTGTCTCCAACCAGCCATAATGTTGTGAGAGTGAAATTATGTCTAAGTCCAGCTTTGGTACATTAGAAGCAACTCTGAAACTTAACCTAAGCGTTTTTCGAATCTACTTTTTGGCTAACTTCTTATAGGAAGGTCTAGGAGCTTTGAAAATGAACGTGCACGTCTTTCACTCTTCCCGAGGGACTTAGAAGAATTTTGTGATATTTTTTATTAAAATGGTGTATAAGGGTATATATATAAATATATTATATAAATATATTGTATGCACTGTATATGAGCTTGCGATTTCTAAGTCTGTGGTTCCGAGAGGGGGTAACCAGGCTCACTAATAAAGGTCAAGCCACTTGGCTGCCAGAATGCCCTGCTTCAGCACAGACCAGAAAGGCATTGTGATAAGCGTATCCCCGGTATAGTCAGGGGTTAATGGGAGTCGTCCCCGTCCCCCCAGTATACGCCCAGAACCATGGACCCGGTACTTGTGGTTCGGACTGTCTCCAACCAGCCATAATGTTGTGAGAGTGAAATTATGTCTAAGTCCAGCTTTGGTACATTAGAAGCAACTCTGAAACTTACCCTAAGCGTTTTTCGAAGCTACTTTTTGGCTAACTTCTTATAGGAAGGTCTAGGAGCTCTGAAAATGAACGTGCGCGTCTTTCACTCTTCCCGAGGGACTTAGAAGAATTTTGTGATAATTTTTATTAAAATGGTGTATAAGGGTATATATATAAATATATTTTATGCACTGTATATGAGCTGGCGATTTCTAAGTCTGTGGTTCCGAGAAGGAGTAACCAGGCTTACTAATAAAGGTCAAGCCACTTGGCTGCCAGAATGCCCTGCTTCAGCACAGACCAGAAAGGCATTGTGATAAGCGTATCCCCGGTATAGTCAGGGGTTAATGGGAGTTGTCCCCGTCCCCCCAGTATACGGCCAGAACCATGGACCCGGTACTTGTGGTTCGGACTGTCTCCAACCAGCCATAATGTTGTGAGAGTGAAATTATGTCTAAGTCCAGCTTTGGTACATTAGAAGCAACTCTGAAACTTAACCTAAGCGTTTTTCGAAGCTACTTTTTGGCTAACTTCTTATAGGAAGGTCTAGGAGCTCTGAAAATGAATGTGCCTGTCTTTCACTCTTCCCGAGGGACTTAGAAGAATTTTGTGATATTTTTTATTAAAATGGTGTATAAGGGTATATATATATATAAATATATTTTATGCACTGTATATGAGCTGGCGATTTCTAAGTCTGTGGTTCCGAGACGGGGTAACCAGGCTCACTAATAAAGGTCAAGCCACTTGGCTGCCAGAATGCCCTGCTTCAGCACAGACCAGAAAGGCATTGTGATAAGCGTATCCCCGGTATAGTCAGGGGTTAATGGGAGTCGTCGTCGTCCCCTCAGTATA
This sequence comes from Ascaphus truei, assembly GCF_040206685.1. Taxonomy (NCBI): domain Eukaryota; kingdom Metazoa; phylum Chordata; class Amphibia; order Anura; family Ascaphidae; genus Ascaphus; species Ascaphus truei. The sequence continues at coordinate 282,723,383 of NC_134483.1, forward strand.
CGCCCAGAACCATGGACCCGGTACTTGTGGTTCGGACTGTCTCCAACCAGCCATAATGTTGTGAGAGTGAAATTATGTCTAAGTCCAGCTTTGGTACATTAGAAGCAACTCTGAAACTTAACCTAAGCGTTTTTCGAAGCTACTTTTTGGCTAACTTCTTATAGGAAGGTCTAGGAGCTCTCAAAATGAACGTGCGCGTCTTTCACTCTTTCCGAGGGACTTAGAAGTATTTTGTGATATTTTTTATTAAAATGGTGTATAAGGGTATATATATAAATATATTTTATGCGTTGTATATGAGCTGGCGATTTCTATGTCTGTGGTTCCGAGAAGGGGTAACCAGGCTCACTAATAAAGGTCAAGCCACTTGGCTGCCAGAATGCCCTGCTTCAGCACAGACCAGAAAGTCATTGTGATAAGCGTTTCCCCGGTATAGTCAGGGGTTAATGGGAGTCGTCGTCGTCCCCCCAGTATACGCCCAGAACCATGGACCCGGTACTTGTGGTTCGGAGTGTCTCCAACCAGCCATAATGTTGTGAGAGTGAAATTATGTCTAAGTCCAGCTTTGGTACATTAGAAGCAACTCTGAAACTTAACCTAAGCGTTTTTCGAAGCTACTTTTTGGCTAACTTCTTATAGGAAGGTCTAGGAGCTCTCAAAATGAACGTGCGCGTCTTTCACTCTTCCCGAGGGACTTAGAAGAATTTTGTGATATTTTTTATTAAAATGGTGTATAAGGGTATATATATATAAATATATTATATAAATATATTTTATGCACTGTACAGTATATGAGCTGGCGATTTCTAAGTCTGTGGTTCCGAGAGGGGGTAACCAGGCTCACTAATAAAGGTCAAGCCACTTGGCTGCCAGAATGCCCTGCTTCAGCACAGACCAGAAAGGCATTGTGATAAGCGTATCCCCGGTATAGTCATTGGTTAATGGGAGTCGTCCCCGTCCCCCCAGTATACGCCCAGCACCATGGACCCGGTACTTGTGGTTCGGACTGTCTCCAACCAGCCATAATGTTGTGAGAGTGAAATTATGTCTAAGTCCAGCTTTGGTACATTAGAAGCAACTCTGAAACTTAACCTAAGCGTTTTTCGAATCTACTTTTTGGCTAACTTCTTATAGGAAGGTCTAGGAGCTCTGAAAATGAACGTGCACGTCTTTCACTCTTCCCGAGGGACTTAGAAGAATTTTGTGATATTTTTTATTAAAATGGTGTATAAGGGTATATATATAAATATATTATATAAATATATTGTATGCACTGTATATGAGCTTGCGATTTCTAAGTCTGTGGTTCCGAGAGGGGGTAACCAGGCTCACTAATAAAGGTCAAGCCACTTGGCTGCCAGAATGCCCTGCTTCAGCACAGACCAGAAAGGCATTGTGATAAGCGTATCCCCGGTATAGTCAGGGGTTAATGGGAGTCGTCCCCGTCCCCCCAGTATACGCCCAGAACCATGGACCCGGTACTTGTGGTTCGGACTGTCTCCAACCAGCCATAATGTTGTGAGAGTGAAATTATGTCTAAGTCCAGCTTTGGTACATTAGAAGCAACTCTGAAACTTACCCTAAGCGTTTTTCGAAGCTACTTTTTGGCTAACTTCTTATAGGAAGGTCTAGGAGCTCTGAAAATGAACGTGCGCGTCTTTCACTCTTCCCGAGGGACTTAGAAGAATTTTGTGATAATTTTTATTAAAATGGTGTATAAGGGTATATATATAAATATATTTTATGCACTGTATATGAGCTGGCGATTTCTAAGTCTGTGGTTCCGAGAAGGAGTAACCAGGCTTACTAATAAAGGTCAAGCCACTTGGCTGCCAGAATGCCCTGCTTCAGCACAGACCAGAAAGGCATTGTGATAAGCGTATCCCCGGTATAGTCAGGGGTTAATGGGAGTCGTCCCCGTCCCCCCAGTATACGGCCAGAACCATGGACCCGGTACTTGTGGTTCGGACTGTCTCCAACCAGCCATAATGTTGTGAGAGTGAAATTATGTCTAAGTCCAGCTTTGGTACATTAGAAGCAACTCTGAAACTTAACCTAAGCGTTTTTCGAAGCTACTTTTTGGCTAACTTCTTATAGGAAGGTCTAGGAGCTCTGAAAATGAATGTGCCTGTCTTTCACTCTTCCCGAGGGACTTAGAAGAATTTTGTGATATTTTTTATTAAAATGGTGTATAAGGGTATATATATATATAAATATATTTTATGCACTGTATATGAGCTGGCGATTTCTAAGTCTGTGGTTCCGAGACGGGGTAACCAGGCTCACTAATAAAGGTCAAGCCACTTGGCTGCCAGAATGCCCTGCTTCAGCACAGACCAGAAAGGCATTGTGATAAGCGTATCCCCGGTATAGTCAGGGGTTAATGGGAGTCGTCGTCGTCCCCTCAGTATACGCCCAGAACCATGGACCCGGTACTTGTGGTTCGGACTGTCTCCAACCAGCCATAATGTTGTGAGAGTGAAATTATGTCTAAGTCCAGCTTTGGTACATTAGAAGCAACTCTGAAACTTAACCTAAGCGTTTTTCGAAGCTACTTTTTGGCTAACTTCTTATAGGAAGGTCTAGGAGCTCTCAAAATGAACGTGCGCGTCTTTCACTCTTTCCGAGGGACTTAGAAGTATTTTGTGATATTTTTTATTAAAATGGTGTATAAGGGTATATATATAAATATATTTTATGCGTTGTATATGAGCTGGCGATTTCTATGTCTGTGGTTCCGAGAAGGGGTAACCAGGCTCACTAATAAAGGTCAAGCCACTTGGCTGCCAGAATGCCCTGCTTCAGCACAGACCAGAAAGTCATTGTGATAAGCGTTTCCCCGGTATAGTCAGGGGTTAATGGGAGTCGTCGTCGTCCCCCCAGTATACGCCCAGAACCATGGACCCGGTACTTGTGGTTCGGAGTGTCTCCAACCAGCCATAATGTTGTGAGAGTGAAATTATGTCTAAGTCCAGCTTTGGTACATTAGAAGCAACTCTGAAACTTAACCTAAGCGTTTTTCGAAGCTACTTTTTGGCTAACTTCTTATAGGAAGGTCTAGGAGCTCTCAAAATGAACGTGCGCGTCTTTCACTCTTCCCGAGGGACTTAGAAGAATTTTGTGATATTTTGTATTAAAATGGGGAATAAGGGTATATATATATATATAAATATATTTTATGCACTGTATATATGCTGGCGATTTCTAAGTCTGTGGTTCCGAGAGGGGGTAACCAGGCTCACTAATAAAGGTCAAGCCACTTGGCTGCCAGAATGCCCTGCTTCAGCACAGACCAGAAAGGCATTGTGATAAGCGTATCCCCGGTATAGTCATTGGTTAATGGGAGTCGTCCCCGTCCCCCCAGTATACCCCCAGCACCATGGACCCGGTACTTGTGGTTCGGACTGTCTCCAACCAGCCATAATGTTGTGAGAGTGAAATTATGTCTAAGTCCAGCTTTGGTACATTAGAAGCAACTCTGAAACTTAACCTAAGCGTTTTTCGAAGATACTTTTTGGCTACAGTAACTTCTTATAGGAAGGTCTAGGAGCTCTGAAAATGAACGTGCACGTCTTTCACTCTTCCCGAGGGACTTAGAAGAATTTTGTGATATTTTTTATTAAAATGGTGTATAAGGGTATATATATATATATATTTTATGCACTGTATATGAGCTGGCGATTTCTAAGTCTGTGGTTCCGAGAGGGGGTAACCAGGCTCACTAATAAAGGTCAAGCCACTTGGCTGCCAGAATGCCCTGCTTCAGCACAGACCAGAAAGGCATTGTGATAAGCGTTTCCCCGGTATAGTCAGGGGTTAATGGGAGTCGTCGTCGTCCCCCCAGTATACGCCCAGAACCATGGACCCGGTACTTGTGGTTCGGACTGTCTCCAACCAGCCATAATGTTGTGAGAGTGAAATTATGTCTAAGTCCAGCTTTGGTACATTAGAAGCAACTCTGAAACTTAACCTAAGCGTTTTTCGAAGCTACTTTTTGGCTAACTTCTTATAGGAAGGTCTAGGAGCTCTGAAAATGAACGTGCGCGTCTTTCACTCTTCCCAAGGGACTTAGAAGAATTTTGTGATATTTTTTATTAAAATGGTGTATAAGGGTATATATATATAAATATATTATATAAATATATTTTATGCACTGTACAGTATATGAGCTGGCGATTTCTAAGTCTGTGGTTCCGAGAGTGGGTAACCAGGCTCACTAATAAAGGTCAAGCCACTTGGCTGCCAGAATGCCCTGCTTCAGCACAGACCAGAAAGGCATTGTGATAAGCGTATCCCCGGTATAGTCATTGGTTAATGGGAGTCGTCCCCGTCCCCCCAGTATACGCCCAGCACCATGGACCCGGTACTTGTGGTTCGGACTGTCTCCAACCAGCCATAATGTTGTGAGAGTGAAATTATGTCTAAGTCCAGCTTTGGTACATTAGAAGCAACTCTGAAACTTAACCTAAGCGTTTTTCGAAGCTACTTTTTGGCTAACTTCTTATAGGAAGGTCTAGGAGCTCTCAAAATGAACGTGCGCGTCTTTCACTCTTTCCGAGGGACTTAGAAGTATTTTGTGATATTTTTTATTAAAATGGTGTATAAGGGTATATATATAAATATATTTTATGCGTTGTATATGAGCTGGCGATTTCTATGTCTGTGGTTCCGAGAAGGGGTAACCAGGCTCACTAATAAAGGTCAAGCCACTTGGCTGCCAGAATGCCCTGCTTCAGCACAGACCAGAAAGTCATTGTGATAAGCGTTTCCCCGGTATAGTCAGGGGTTAATGGGAGTCGTCGTCGTCCCCCCAGTATACGCCCAGAACCATGGACCCGGTACTTGTGGTTCGGAGTGTCTCCAACCAGCCATAATGTTGTGAGAGTGAAATTATGTCTAAGTCCAGCTTTGGTACATTAGAAGCAACTCTGAAACTTAACCTAAGCGTTTTTCGAAGCTACTTTTTGGCTAACTTCTTATAGGAAGGTCTAGGAGCTCTCAAAATGAACGTGCGCGTCTTTCACTCTTCCCGAGGGACTTAGAAGAATTTTGTGATATTTTGTATTAAAATGGGGAATAAGGGTATATATATATATATAAATATATTTTATGCACTGTATATATGCTGGCGATTTCTAAGTCTGTGGTTCCGAGAGGGGGTAACCAGGCTCACTAATAAAGGTCAAGCCACTTGGTTGCCAGCACGCCCTACTTCAGCACAGACCAGAAAGGCATTGTGATAAGCGTATCCCCGGTATAGTCAGGGGTTAATGGGAGTCGTCCCCGTCCCCCCAGTATACGCCCAGAACCATCGACCCGGTACTTGTGGTTCGGACTGTCTCCAACCAGCCATAATGTTGTGAGAGTGAAATTATGTCTAAGTCCAGCTTTGGTACATTAGAAGCAACTCTGAAACTTAACCTAAGCGTTTTTCGAAGCTACTTTTTGGCTAACTTCTTATAGGAAGGTCTAGGAGCTCTCAAAATGAACGTGCGCGTCTATCACTCTTCCCGAGGGACTTAGAAGAATTTTGTGATATTTTTTATTAAAATGGTGTATAAGGGTATATATATATATATTTTATGCACTGTATATGAGCTGGCGATTTCTAAGTCTGTGGTTCCGAGAGGGGGTAACCAGGTTCACTAATAAAGGTCAAGCCACTTGGCTGCCAGAATGCCCTGCTTCAGCACAGACCAGAAAGGCATTGTGATAAGCGTTTCCCCGGTATAGTCAGGGGTTAATGGGAGTCGTCGTCGTCCCCCCAGTATACGCCCAGAACCATGGACCCGGTACTTGTGGTTCGGACTGTCTCCAACCAGCCATAATGTTGTGAGAGTGAAATTATGTCTAAGTCCAGCTTTGGTACATTAGAAGCAACTCTGAAACTTAACCTAAGCGTTTTTCGAAGCTACTTTTTGGCTAACATCTTATAGGAAGGTCTAGGAGCTCTGAAAATGAACGTGCGCGTCTTTCACTCTTCCCAAGGGACTTAGAAGAATTTTGTGATATTTTTTATTAAAATGGTGTATAAGGGTATATATATATAAATATATTATATAAATATATTTTATGCACTGTACAGTATATGAGCTGGCGATTTCTAAGTCTGTGGTTCCGAGAGGGGGTAACCAGGCTCACTAATAAAGGTCAAGCCACTTGGCTGCCAGAATGCCCTGCTTCAGCACAGACCAGAAAGGCATTGTGATAAGCGTATCCCCGGTATAGTCATTGGTTAATGGGAGTCGTCCCCGTCCCCCCAGTATACCCCCAGCACCATGGACCCGGTACTTGTGGTTCGGACTGTCTCCAACCAGCCATAATGTTGTGAGAGTGAAATTATGTCTAAGTCCAGCTTTGGTACATTAGAAGCAACTCTGAAACTTAACCTAAGCGTTTTTCGAAGATACTTTTTGGCTACAGTAACTTCTTATAGGAAGGTCTAGGAGCTCTGAAAATGAACGTGCACGTCTTTCACTCTTCCCGAGGGACTTAGAAGAATTTTGTGATATTTTTTATTAAAATGGTGTATAAGGGTATATATATATATATATTTTATGCACTGTATATGAGCTGGCGATTTCTAAGTCTGTGGTTCCGAGAGGGGGTAACCAGGCTCACTAATAAAGGTCAAGCCACTTGGCTGCCAGAATGCCCTGCTTCAGCACAGACCAGAAAGGCATTGTGATAAGCGTTTCCCCGGTATAGTCAGGGGTTAATGGGAGTCGTCGTCGTCCCCCCAGTATACGCCCAGAACCATGGACCCGGTACTTGTGGTTCGGACTGTCTCCAACCAGCCATAATGTTGTGAGAGTGAAATTATGTCTAAGTCCAGCTTTGGTACATTAGAAGCAACTCTGAAACTTAACCTAAGCGTTTTTCGAAGCTACTTTTTGGCTAACTTCTTATAGGAAGGTCTAGGAGCTCTGAAAATGAACGTGCGCGTCTTTCACTCTTCCCAAGGGACTTAGAAGAATTTTGTGATATTTTTTATTAAAATGGTGTATAAGGGTATATATATATAAATATATTATATAAATATATTTTATGCACTGTACAGTATATGAGCTGGCGATTTCTAAGTCTGTGGTTCCGAGAGTGGGTAAAAAGGCTCACTAATAAAGGTCAAGCCACTTGGCTGCCAGAATGCCCTGCTTCAGCACAGACCAGAAAGGCATTGTGATAAGCGTATCCCCGGTATAGTCATTGGTTAATGGGAGTCGTCCCCGTCCCCCCAGTATACGCCCAGCACCATGGACCCGGTACTTGTGGTTCGGACTGTCTCCAACCAGCCATAATGTTGTGAGAGTGAAATTATGTCTAAGTCCAGCTTTGGTACATTAGAAGCAACTCTGAAACTTAACCTAAGCGTTTTTCGAATCTACTTTTTGGCTAACTTCTTATAGGAAGGTCTAGGAGCTCTGAAAATGAACGTGCACGTCTTTCACTCTTCCCGAGGGACTTAGAAGAATTTTGTGATATTTTTTATTAAAATGGTGTATAAGGGTATATATATAAATATATTATATAAATATATTGTATGCACTGTATATGAGCTTGCGATTTCTAAGTCTGTGGTTCCGAGAGGGGGTAACCAGGCTCACTAATAAAGGTCAAGCCACTTGGCTGCCAGAATGCCCTGCTTCAGCACAGACCAGAAAGGCATTGTGATAAGCGTATCCCCGGTATAGTCAGGGGTTAATGGGAGTCGTCCCCGTCCCCCCAGTATACGGCCAGAACCATGGACCCGGTACTTGTGGTTCGGACTGTCTCCAACCAGCCATAATGTTGTGAGAGTGAAATTATGTCTAAGTCCAGCTTTGGTACATTAGAAGCAACTCTGAAACTTAACCTAAGCGTTTTTCGAAGCTACTTTTTGGCTAACTTCTTATAGGAAGGTCTAGGAGCTCTGAAAATGAATGTGCCTGTCTTTCACTCTTCCCGAGGGACTTAGAAGAATTTTGTGATATTTTTTATTAAAATGGTGTATAAGGGTATATATATATAAATATATTTTATGCACTGTATATGAGCTGGCGATTTCTAAGTCTGTGGTTCCGAGACGGGGTAACCAGGCTCACTAATAAAGGTCAAGCCACTTGGCTGCCAGAATGCCCTGCTTCAGCACAGACCAGAAAGGCATTGTGATAAGCGTATCCCCGGTATAGTCAGGGGTTAATGGGAGTCGTCGTCGTCCCCTCAGTATACGCCCAGAACCATGGACCCGGTACTTGTGGTTCGGACTGTCTCCAACCAGCCATAATGTTGTGAGAGTGAAATTATGTCTAAGTCCAGCTTTGGTACATTAGAAGCAACTCTGAAACTTAACCTAAGCGTTTTTCGAAGCTACTTTTTGGCTAACTTCTTATAGGAAGGTCTAGGAGCTCTCAAAATGAACGTGCGCGTCTTTCACTCTTTCCGAGGGACTTAGAAGTATTTTGTGATATTTTTTATTAAAATGGTGTATAAGGGTATATATATAAATATATTTTATGCGTTGTATATGAGCTGGCGTTTTCTATGTCTGTGGTTCCGAGAAGGGGTAACCAGGCTCACTAATAAAGGTCAAGCCACTTGGCTGCCAGAATGCCCTGCTTCAGCACAGACCAGAAAGTCATTGTGATAAGCGTTTCCCCGGTATAGTCAGGGGTTAATGGGAGTCGTCGTCGTCCCCCCAGTATACGCCCAGAACCATGGACCCGGTACTTGTGGTTCGGAGTGTCTCCAACCAGCCATAATGTTGTGAGAGTGAAATTATGTCTAAGTCCAGCTTTGGTACATTAGAAGCAACTCTGAAACTTAACCTAAGCGTTTTTCGAAGCTACTTTTTGGCTAACTTCTTATAGGAAGGTCTAGGAGCTCTCAAAATGAACGTGCGCGTCTTTCACTCTTCCCGAGGGACTTAGAAGAATTTTGTGATATTTTTTATTAAAATGGTGTATAAGGGTATATATATAAATATATTATATAAATATATTGTATGCACTGTATATGAGCTTGCGATTTCTAAGTCTGTGGTTCCGAGAGGGGGTAAAAAGGCTCACTAATAAAGGTCAAGCCACTTGGCTGCCAGAATGCCCTGCTTCAGCACAGACCAGAAAGGCATTGTGATAAGCGTATCCCCGGTATAGTCAGGGGTTAATGGGAGTCGTCGTCGTCCCCTCAGTATACGCCCAGAACCATGGACCCGGTACTTGTGGTTCGGACTGTCTCCAACCAGCCATAATGTTGTGAGAGTGAAATTATGTCTAAGTCCAGCTTTGGTACATTAGAAGCAACTCTGAAACTTAACCTAAGCGTTTTTCGAAGCTACTTTTTGGCTAACTTCTTATAGGAAGGTCTAGGAGCTCTCAAAATGAACGTGCGCGTCTTTCACTCTTTCCGAGGGACTTAGAAGTATTTTGTGATATTTTTTATTAAAATGGTGTATAAGGGTATATATATAAATATATTTTATGCGTTGTATATGAGCTGGCGTTTTCTATGTCTGTGGTTCCGAGAAGGGGTAACCAGGCTCACTAATAAAGGTCAAGCCACTTGGCTGCCAGAATGCCCTGCTTCAGCACAGACCAGAAAGTCATTGTGATAAGCGTTTCCCCGGTATAGTCAGGGGTTAATGGGAGTCGTCGTCGTCCCCCCAGTATACGCCCAGAACCATGGACCCGGTACTTGTGGTTCGGAGTGTCTCCAACCAGCCATAATGTTGTGAGAGTGAAATTATGTCTAAGTCCAGCTTTGGTACATTAGAAGCAACTCTGAAACTTAACCTAAGCGTTTTTCGAAGCTACTTTTTGGCTAACTTCTTATAGGAAGGTCTAGGAGCTCTCAAAATGAACGTGCGCGTCTTTCACTCTTCCCGAGGGACTTAGAAGAATTTTGTGATATTTTTTATTAAAATGGTGTATAAGGGTATATATATAAATATATTATATAAATATATTGTATGCACTGTATATGAGCTTGCGATTTCTAAGTCTGTGGTTCCGAGAGGGGGTAACCAGGCTCACTAATAAAGGTCAAGCCACTTGGCTGCCAGAATGCCCTGCTTCAGCACAGACCAGAAAGGCATTGTGATAAGCGTATCCCCGGTATAGTCAGGGGTTAATGGGAGTCGTCCCCGTCCCCCCAGTATACGCCCAGAACCATGGACCCGGTACTTGTGGTTCGGACTGTCTCCAACCAGCCATAATGTTGTGAGAGTGAAATTATGTCTAAGTCCAGCTTTGGTACATTAGAAGCAACTCTGAAACTTAACCTAAGCGTTTTTCGAAGCTACTTTTTGGCTAACTTCTTATAGGAAGGTCTAGGAGCTCTCAAAATGAACGTGCGCGTCTTTCACTCTTCCCGAGGGACTTAGAAGAATTTTGTGATATTTTTTATTAAAATGGTGTATAAGGGTATATATATAAATATATTATATAAATATATTGTATGCACTGTATATGAGCTTGCGATTTCTAAGTCTGTGGTTCCGAGAGGGGGTAACCAGGCTCACTAATAAAGGTCAAGCCACTTGGCTGCCAGAATGCCCTGCTTCAGCACAGACCAGAAAGGCATTGTGATAAGCGTATCCCCGGTATAGTCAGGGGTTAATGGGAGTCGTCGTCGTCCCCTCAGTATACGCCCAGAACCATGGACCCGGTACTTGTGGTTCGGACTGTCTCCAACCAGCCATAATGTTGTGAGAGTGAAATTATGTCTAAGTCCAGCTTTGGTACATTAGAAGCAACTCTGAAACTTAACCTAAGCGTTTTTCGAAGCTACTTTTTGGCTAACTTCTTATAGGAAGGTCTAGGAGCTCTCAAAATGAACGTGCGCGTCTTTCACTCTTTCCGAGGGACTTAGAAGTATTTTGTGATATTTTTTATTAAAATGGTGTATAAGGGTATATATATAAATATATTTTATGCGTTGTATATGAGCTGGCGTTTTCTATGTCTGTGGTTCCGAGAAGGGGTAACCAGGCTCACTAATAAAGGTCAAGCCACTTGGCTGCCAGAATGCCCTGCTTCAGCACAGACCAGAAAGTCATTGTGATAAGCGTTTCCCCGGTATAGTCAGGGGTTAATGGGAGTCGTCGTCGTCCCCCCAGTATACGCCCAGAACCATGGACCCGGTACTTGTGGTTCGGAGTGTCTCCAACCAGCCATAATGTTGTGAGAGTGAAATTATGTCTAAGTCCAGCTTTGGTACATTAGAAGCAACTCTGAAACTTAACCTAAGCGTTTTTCGAAGCTACTTTTTGGCTAACTTCTTATAGGAAGGTCTAGGAGCTCTCAAAATGAACGTGCGCGTCTTTCACTCTTCCCGAGGGACTTAGAAGAATTTTGTGATATTTTTTATTAAAATGGTGTATAAGGGTATATATATAAATATATTATATAAATATATTGTATGCACTGTATATGAGCTTGCGATTTCTAAGTCTGTGGTTCCGAGAGGGGGTAACCAGGCTCACTAATAAAGGTCAAGCCACTTGGCTGCCAGAATGCCCTGCTTCAGCACAGACCAGAAAGGCATTGTGATAAGCGTATCCCCGGTATAGTCAGGGGTTAATGGGAGTCGTCCCCGTCCCCCCAGTATACGCCCAGAACCATGGACCCGGTACTTGTGGTTCGGACTGTCTCCAACCAGCCATAATGTTGTGAGAGTGAAATTATGTCTAAGTCCAGCTTTGGTACATTAGAAGCAACTCTGAAACTTACCCTAAGCGTTTTTCGAAGCTACTTTTTGGCTAACTTCTTATAGGAAGGTCTAGGAGCTCTCAAAATGAACGTGCGCGTCTTTCACTCTTCCCGAGGGACTTAGAAGAATTTTGTGATAATTTTTATTAAAATGGTGTATAAGGGTATATATATAAATATATTTTATGCACTGTATATGAGCTGGCGATTTCTAAGTCTGTGGTTCCGAGAAGGAGTAACCAGGCTTACTAATAAAGGTCAAGCCACTTGGCTGCCAGAATGCCCTGCTTCAGCACAGACCAGAAAGGCATTGTGATAAGCGTATCCCCGGTATAGTCAGGGGTTAATGGGAGTCGTCCCCGTCCCCCCAGTATACGGCCAGAACCATGGACCCGGTACTTGTGGTTCGGACTGTCTCCAACCAGCCATAATGTTGTGAGAGTGAAATTATGTCTAAGTCCAGCTTTGGTACATTAGAAGCAACTCTGAAACTTAACCTAAGCGTTTTTCGAAGCTACTTTTTGGCTAACTTCTTATAGGAAGGTCTAGGAGCTCTGAAAATGAATGTGCCTGTCTTTCACTCTTCCCGAGGGACTTAGAAGAATTTTGTGATATTTTTTATTAAAATGGTGTATAAGGGTATATATATATAAATATATTTTATGCACTGTATATGAGCTGGCGATTTCTAAGTCTGTGGTTCCGAGACGGGGTAACCAGGCTCACTAATAAAGGTCAAGCCACTTGGCTGCCAGAATGCCCTGCTTCAGCACAGACCAGAAAGGCATTGTGATAAGCGTATCCCCGGTATAGTCAGGGGTTAATGGGAGTCGTCGTCGTCCCCTCAGTATACGCCCAGAACCATGGACCCGGTACTTGTGGTTCGGACTGTCTCCAACCAGCCATAATGTTGTGAGAGTGAAATTATGTCTAAGTCCAGCTTTGGTACATTAGAAGCAACTCTAAAACTTAACCTAAGCGTTTTTCGAAGCTACTTTTTGGCTAACTTCTTATAGGAAGGTTTAGGAGCTCTCAAAATGAACGTGCGCGTCTTTCACTCTTCCCGAGGGACTTAGAAGAATTTTGTGATATTTTGTATTAAAATGGGGAATAAGGGTATATATATATATAAATATATTTTATGCACTGTATATATGCTGGCGATTTCTAAGTCTGTGGTTCCGAGAGGGGGTAACCAGGCTCACTAATAAAGGTCAAGCCACTTGGTTGCCAGCACGCCCTACTTCAGCACAGACCAGAAAGGCATTGTGATAAGCGTTTCCCCGGTATAGTCAGGGGTTAATGGGAGTCGTCGTCGTCCCCCCAGTATACGCCCAGAACCATGGACCCGGTACTTGTGGTTCGGACTGTCTCCAACCAGCCATAATGTTGTGAGAGTGAAATTATGTCTAAGTCCAGCTTTGGTACATTAGAAGCAACTCTGAAACTTAACCTAAGCGTTTTTCGAAGCTACTTTTTGGCTAACTTCTTATAGGAAGGTCTAGGAGCTCTCAAAATGAACGTGCGCGTCTTTCACTCTTTCCGAGGGACTTAGAAGTATTTTGAGATATTTTTTATTAAAATGGTGTATAAGGGTATATTTATAAATATATTTTATGCATTGTATATGAGCTGGCGATTTCTATGTCTGTGGTTCCGAGAGGGGGTAACCAGGCTCACTAATAAAGGTCAAGCCACTTGTCTGCCAGAATGCCCTGCTTCAGCACAGACCAGAAAGGCATTGTGATAAGCGTATCCCCGGTATTGTCAGGGGTTAATGGGAGTCGTCCCCGTCCCCCCCAGTATACGCCCAGAACCATGGACCCGGTACTTGTGGTTCGGAGTGTCTCCAACCAGCCATAATGTTGTGAGAGTGAAATTATGTCTAAGTCCAGCTTTGGTGCATTAGAAGCAACTCTGAAACTTAACCTAAGCGTTTTTCGAAGCTACTTTTTGGCTAACTTCTTATAGGAAGGTCTAGGAGCTCTCAAAATGAATGTGCGCATCTTTCACTCTTCCCGAGGGACTTAGAAGAATTTTGTGATATTTTGTATTAAAATGGGGAATAAGGGTATATATATATATAAATATATTTTATGCACTGTATATGAGCTGGCGATTTCTAAGTCTGTGGTTCCGAGACGGGGTAACCAGGCTCACTAATAAAGGTCAAGCCACTTGGCTGCCAGAATGCCCTGCTTCAGCACAGACCAGAAAGGCATTGTGATAAGCGTATCCCCGGTATAGTCAGGGGTTAATGGGAGTCGTCGTCGTCCCCTCAGTATACGCCCAGAACCATGGACCCGGTACTTGTGGTTCGGACTGTCTCCAACCAGCCATAATGTTGTGAGAGTGAAATTATGTCTAAGTCCAGCTTTGGTACATTAGAAGCAACTCTGAAACTTAACCTAAGCGTTTTTCGAAGCTACTTTTTGGCTAACTTCTTATAGGAAGGTCTAGGAGCTCTCAAAATGAACGTGCGCGTCTTTCACTCTTTCCGAGGGACTTAGAAGTATTTTGAGATATTTTTTATTAAAATGGTGTATAAGGGTATATTTATAAATATATTTTATGCATTGTATATGAGCTGGCGATTTCTATGTCTGTGGTTCCGAGAGGGGGTAACCAGGCTCACTAATAAAGGTCAAGCCACTTGTCTGCCAGAATGCCCTGCTTCAGCACAGACCAGAAAGGCATTGTGATAAGCGTATCCCCGGTATTGTCAGGGGTTAATGGGAGTCGTCCCCGTCCCCCCCAGTATACGCCCAGAACCATGGACCCGGTACTTGTGGTTCGGAGTGTCTCCAACCAGCCATAATGTTGTGAGAGTGAAATTATGTCTAAGTCCAGCTTTGGTGCATTAGAAGCAACTCTGAAACTTAACCTAAGCGTTTTTCGAAGCTACTTTTTGGCTAACTTCTTATAGGAAGGTCTAGGAGCTCTCAAAATGAATGTGCGCATCTTTCACTCTTCCCGAGGGACTTAGAAGAATTTTGTGATATTTTGTATTAAAATGGGGAATAAGGGTATATATATATATAAATATATTTTATGCACTGTATATATGCTGGCGATTTCTAAGTCTGTGGTTCCGAGAGGGGGTAACCAGGCTCACTAATAAAGGTCAAGCCACTTGGTTGCAGCACGCCCTACTTCAGCACAGACCAGAAAGGCATTGTGATAAGCGTATCCCCGGTATAGTCAGGGGTTAATGGGAGTCGTCCCCGTCCCCCCAGTATACGGCCAGAACCATGGACCCGGTACTTGTGGTTCGGACTGTCTCCAACCAGCCATAATGTTGTGAGAGTGAAATTATGTCTAAGTCCAGCTTTGGTACATTAGAAGCAACTCTGAAACTTAACCTAAGCGTTTTTGGAAGCTACTTTTTGGCTAACTTCTTATAGGAAGGTCTAGGAGCTCTGAAAATGAATGTGCCTGTCTTTCACTCTTCCCGAGGGACTTAGAAGAATTTTGTGATATTTTTTATTAAAATGGTGTATAAGGGTATATATATATAAATATATTTTATGCACTGTATATGAGCTGGCGATTTCTAAGTCTGTGGTTCTGAGAGGGGGTAACCAGGCTCACTAATAAAGGTCAAGCCACTTGGTGCCAGAATGCCCTGCTTCAGCACAGACCAGAAAGGCATTGTGATAAGCGTATCCCCGGTATAGTCAGGGGTTAATGGGAGTCGTCCCCGTCCCCCCAGTATACGGCCAGAACCATGGACCCGGTACTTGTGGTTCGGACTGTCTCCAACCAGCCATAATGTTGTGAGAGTGAAATTATGTCTAAGTCCAGCTTTGGTACATTAGAAGCAACTCTGAAACTTAACCTAAGCGTTTTTCGAAGCTACTTTTTGGCTAACTTCTTATAGGAAGGTCTAGGAGCTCTGAAAATGAATGTGCCTGTCTTTCACTCTTCCCGAGGGACTTAGAAGAATTTTGTGATATTTTTTATTAAAATGGTGTATAAGGGTATATATATATAAATATATTTTATGCACTGTATATGAGCTGGCGATTTCTAAGTCTGTGGTTCCGAGAGGGGGTAACCAGGCTCACTAATAAAGGTCAAGCCACTTGGCTGCCAGAATGCCCTGCTTCAGCACAGACCAGAAAGGCATTGTGATAAGCGTATCCCCGGTATAGTCAGGGGTTAATGGGAGTCGTCCCCGTCCCCCCAGTATACGGCCAGAACCATGGACCCGGTACTTGTGGTTCGGACTGTCTCCAACCAGCCATAATGTTGTGAGAGTGAAATTATGTCTAAGTCCAGCTTTGGTACATTAGAAGCAACTCTGAAACTTAACCTAAACGTTTTTCGAAGCTACTTTTTGGCTAACTTCTTATAGGAAGGTCTAGGAGCTCTCAAAATGAACGTGCGCGTCTATCACTCTTCCCGAGGGACTTAGAAGAATTTTGTGATATTTTTTATTAAAATGGTGTATAAGGGTATATTATATATATATATTTTATGCACTGTATATGAGCTGGCGATTTCTAAGTCTGTGGTTCCGAGAGGGGGTAACCAGGCTCACTAATAAAGGTCAAGCCACTTGGCTGCCAGAATGCCCTGCTTCAGCACAGACCAGAAAGGCATTGTGATAAGCGTATCCCCGGTATAGTCAGGGGTTAATGGGAGTCGTCGTCGTCCCCCCAGTATACGCCCAGAACCATGGACCCGGTACTTGTGGTTCGGAGTGTCTCCAACCAGCCATAATGTTGTGAGAGTGAAATTATGTCTAAGTCCAGCTTTGGTACATTAGAAGCAACTCTGAAACTTAACCTAAGCGTTTTTCGAAGCTACTTTTTGGCTAACTTCTTATAGGAAGGTCTAGGAGCTCTCAAAATGAACGTGCGCATCTTTCACTCTTCCCGAGGGACTTAGAAGAATTTTGTGATATTTTGTATTAAAATGGGGAATAAGGGTATATATATATATAAATATATTTTATGCACTGTATATATGCTGGCGATTTCTAAGTCTGTGGTTCCGAGAGGGGGTAACCAGGCTCACTAATAAAGGTCAAGCCACTTGGTTGCAGCACGCCCTACTTCAGCACAGACCAGAAAGGCATTGTGATAAGCGTATCCCCGGTATAGTCAGGGGTTAATGGGAGTCGTCCCCGTCCCCCCAGTATACGCCCAGAACCATGGACCCGGTACTTGTGGTTCGGACTGTCTACAACCAGCCATAATGTTGTGAGAGTAAAATTATGTCTAAGTCCAGCTTTGGTACATTAGAAGCAACTCTGAAACTTACCCTAAGCGTTTTTCGAAGCTACTTTTTGGCTAACTTCTTATAGGAAGGTCTAGGAGCTCTGAAAATGAACGTGCGCGTCTTTCACTCTTCCCGAGGGACTTAGAAGAATTTTGTGATAATTTTTATTAAAATGGTGTATAAGGGTATATATATAAATATATTTTATGCACTGTATATGAGCTGGCGATTTCTAAGTCTGTGGTTCCGAGAGGGAGTAACCAGGCTTACTAATAAAGGTCAAGCCACTTGGCTGCCAGAATGCCCTGCTTCAGCACAGACCAGAAAGGCATTGTGATAAGCGTATCCCCGGTATAGTCAGGGGTTAATGGGAGTCGTCCCCGTTCCCCCAGTATACGCCCAGAACCATGGACCCGGTACTTGTGGTTCGGACTGTCTCCAACCAGCCATAATGTTGTGAGAGTGAAATTATGTCTAAGTCCAGCTTTGGTACATTAGAAGCAACTCTGAAACTTAACCTAAGCGTTTTTCGAAGCTACTTTTTGGCTAACTTCTTATAGGAAGGTCTAGGAGCTCTGAAAATGAATGTGCCTGTCTTTCACTCTTCCCGAGGGACTTAGAAGAATTTTGTGATATTTTGTATTAAAATGGGGAATAAGGGTATATATATATATATAAATATATTTTATGCACTGTATATATGCTGGCGATTTCTAAGTCTGTGGTTCCGAGAGGGGGTAACCAGGCTCACTAATAAAGGTCAAGCCACTTGGTTGCCAGCACGCCCTACTTCAGCACAGACCAGAAAGGCATTGTGATAAGCGTATCCCCGGTATAGTCAGGGGTTAATGGGAGTCGTCCCCGTCCCCCCAGTATACGCCCAGAACCATCGACCCGGTACTTGTGGTTCGGACTGTCTCCAACCAGCCATAATGTTGTGAGAGTGAAATTATGTCTAAGTCCAGCTTTGGTACATTAGAAGCAACTCTGAAACTTACCATAAGCGTTTTTCGAAGCTACTTTTTGGCTAACTTCTTATAGGAAGGTCTAGGAGCTCTGAAAATGAACGTGCGCGTCTTTCACTCTTTCCGAGGGACTTAGAAGAATTTTGTGATATTTTTTATTAAAATGGTGTATAAGGGTATATATATATAAATATATTTTATGCACTGTATATGAGCTGGCGATTTCTAAGTCTGTGGTTCCGAGAGGGGGTAACCAGGCTCACTAATAAAGGTCAAGCCACTTGGCTGCCAGAATGCCCTGCTTCAGCACAGACCAGAAAGGCATTGTGATAAGCGTATCCCCGGTATAGTCAGGGGTTAATGGGAGTCGTCGTCATCCCCCCAGTATACGCCCAGAACCATGGACCCGGTACTTGTGGTTCGGACTGTCTCCAACCAGCCATAATGTTGTGAGAGTGAAATTATGTCTAAGTCCAGCTTTGGTACATTAGAAGCAACTCTGAAACTTAACCTAAGCGTTTTTCGAAGCTACTTTTTGGCTAACTTCTTATAGGAAGGTCTAGGAGCTCTCAAAATGAACGTGCGCGTCTTTCACTCTTTCCGAGGGACTTAGAAGTATTTTGTGATATTTTTTATTAAAATGGTGTATAAGGGTATATATATAAATATATTTTATGCATTGTATATGAGCTGGCGATTTCTATGTCTGTGGTTCCGAGAGGGGGTAACCAGGCTCACTAATAAAGGTCAAGCCACTTGGCTGCCAGAATGCCCTGCTTCAGCACAGATTAGAAAGGCATTGTGATAAGTGTATCCCCGGTATTGTCAGGGGTTAATGGGAGTCGTCCCCGTCCCCCCCAGTATACGCCCAGAACCATGGTCCCGGTACTTGTGGTTCGGACTGTCTCCAACCAGCCATAATGTTGTGAGAGTGAAATTATGTCTAAGTCCAGCTTTGGTACATTAGAAGCAACTCTAAAACTTAACCTAAGCGTTTTTCGAAGCTACTTTTTGGCTAACTTCTTATAGGAAGGTTTAGGAGCTCTCAAAATGAACGTGCGCGTCTTTCACTCTTCCCGAGGGACTTAGAAGAATTTTGTGATATTTTGTATTAAAATGGGGAATAAGGGTATATATATATATAAATATATTTTATGCACTGTATATATGCTGGCGATTTCTAAGTCTGTGGTTCCGAGAGGGGGTAACCAGGCTCACTAATAAAGGTCAAGCCACTTGGTTGCCAGCACGCCCTACTTCAGCACAGACCAGAAAGGCATTGTGATAAGCGTTTCCCCGGTATAGTCAGGGGTTAATGGGAGTCGTCGTCGTCCCCCCAGTATACGCCCAGAACCATGGACCCGGTACTTGTGGTTCGGACTGTCTCCAACCAGCCATAATGTTGTGAGAGTGAAATTATGTCTAAGTCCAGCTTTGGTACATTAGAAGCAACTCTGAAACTTAACCTAAGCGTTTTTCGAAGCTACTTTTTGGCTAACTTCTTATAGGAAGGTCTAGGAGCTCTCAAAATGAACGTGCGCGTCTTTCACTCTTCCCGAGGGACTTAGAAGAATTTTGTGATATTTTGTATTAAAATGGGGAATAAGGGTATATATATATATAAATATATTTTATGCACTGTATATATGCTGGCGATTTCTAAGTCTGTGGTTCCGAGAGGGGGTAACCAGGCTCACTAATAAAGGTCAAGCCACTTGGTTGCCAGCACGCCCTACTTCAGCACAGACCAGAAAGGCATTGTGATAAGCGTATCCCCGGTATAGTCAGGGGTTAATGGGAGTCATCCCCGTCCCCCCAGTATACGCCCAGAACCATGGACCTTGTACTTGTGGTTCGGACTGTCTCCAACCAGCCATAATGTTGTGAGAGTGAAATTATGTCTAAGTCCAGCTTTGGTACATTAGAAGCAACTCTGAAACTTACCCTAAGCGTTTTTCGAAGCTACTTTTTGGCTAACATCTTATAGGAAGGTCTACGAGCTCTGAAAATGAATGTGCGCGTCTTTCACTCTTCCCGAGGGACTTAGAAGAATTTTGTGATATTTTTTATTAAAATGGTGTATAAGGGTATATATATATAAATATATTTTATGCACTGTATATGAGCTGGCGATTTCTAAGTCTGTGGTTCCGAGAGGGGGTAACCAGGCTCACTAATAAAGGTCAAGCCACTTGGCTGCCAGAATGCCCTGCTTCAGCACAGACCAGAAAGGCATTGTGATAAGCGTATCCCCGGTATAGTCAGGGGTTAATGGGAGTCGTCGTCGTCCCCCCAGTATACGCCCAGAACCATGGACCCGGTACTTGTGGTTCGGACTGTCTCCAACCAGCCATAATGTTGTGAGAGTGAAATTATGTCTAAGTCCAGCTTTGGTACATTAGAAGCAACTCTGAAACTTAACCTAAGCGTTTTTCGAAGCTACTTTTTGGCTAACTTCTTATAGGAAGGTCTAGGAGCTCTCAAAATGAACGTGCGCGTCTTTCACTCTTTCCGAGGGACTTAGAAGTATTTTGTGATATTTTTTATTAAAATGGTGTATAAGGGTATATTTATAAATATATTTTATGCATTGTATATGAGCTGGCGATTTCTATGTCTGTGGTTCCGAGAGGGGGTAACCAGGCTCACTAATAAAGGTCAAGCCACTTGTCTGCCAGAATGCCCTGCTTCAGCACAGACCAGAAAGGCATTGTGATAAGCGTATCCCCGGTATTGTCAGGGGTTAATGGGAGTCGTCCCCGTCCCCCCCAGTATACGCCCAGAACCATGGACCCGGTACTTGTGGTTCGGAGTGTCTCCAACCAGCCATAATGTTGTGAGAGTGAAATTATGTCTAAGTCCAGCTTTGGTGCATTAGAAGCAACTCTGAAACTTAACCTAAGCGTTTTTCGAAGCTACTTTTTGGCTAACTTCTTATAGGAAGGTCTAGGAGCTCTCAAAATGAATGTGCGCATCTTTCACTCTTCCCGAGGGACTTAGAAGAATTTTGTGATATTTTGTATTAAAATGGGGAATAAGGGTATATATATATATAAATATATTTTATGCACTGTATATATGCTGGCGATTTCTAAGTCTGTGGTTCCGAGAGGGGGTAACCAGGCTCACTAATAAAGGTCAAGCCACTTGGTTGCAGCACGCCCTACTTCAGCACAGACCAGAAAGGCATTGTGATAAGCGTATCCCCGGTATAGTCAGGGGTTAATGGGAGTCGTCCCCGTCCCCCCAGTATACGCCCAGAACCATGGACCCGGTACTTGTGGTTCGGACTGTCTCCAACCAGCCATAATGTTGTGAGAGTGAAATTATGTCTAAGTCCAGCTTTGGTACATTAGAAGCAACTCTGAAACTTACCCTAAGCGTTTTTCGAAGCTACTTTTTGGCTAACTTCTTATAGGAAGGTCTAGGAGCTCTGAAAATGAACGTGCGCGTCTTTCACTCTTCCCGAGGGACTTAGAAGAATTTTGTGATAATTTTTATTAAAATGGTGTATAAGGGTATATATATAAATATATTTTATGCACTGTATATGAGCTGGCGATTTCTAAGTCTGTGGTTCCGAGAGGGGGTAACCAGGCTCACTAATAAAGGTCAAGCCACTTGGTGCCAGAATGCCCTGCTTCAGCACAGACCAGAAAGGCATTGTGATAAGCGTATCCCCGGTATAGTCAGGGGTTAATGGGAGTCGTCCCCGTCCCCCCAGTATACGGCCAGAACCATGGACCCGGTACTTGTGGTTCGGACTGTCTCCAACCAGACATAATGTTGTGAGAGTGAAATTATGTCTAAGTCCAGCTTTGGTACATTAGAAGCAACTCTGAAACTTAACCTAAGCGTTTTTGGAAGCTACTTTTTGGCTAACTTCTTATAGGAAGGTCTAGGAGCTCTGAAAATGAATGTGCCTGTCTTTCACTCTTCCCGAGGGACTTAGAAGAATTTTGTGATATTTTTTATTAAAATGGTGTATAAGGGTATATATATATAAATATATTTTATGCACTGTATATGAGCTGGCGATTTCTAAGTCTGTGGTTCCGAGAGGGGGTAACCAGGCTCACTAATAAAGGTCAAGCCACTTGGTGCCAGAATGCCCTGCTTCAGCACAGACCAGAAAGGCATTGTGATAAGCGTATCCCCGGTATAGTCAGGGGTTAATGGGAGTCGTCCCCGTCCCCCCAGTATACGGCCAGAACCATGGACCCGGTACTTGTGGTTCGGACTGTCTCCAACCAGCCATAATGTTGTGAGAGTGAAATTATGTCTAAGTCCAGCTTTGGTACATTAGAAGCAACTCTGAAACTTAACCTAAGCGTTTTTCGAAGCTACTTTTTGGCTAACTTCTTATAGGAAGGTCTAGGAGCTCTGAAAATGAATGTGCCTGTCTTTCACTCTTCCCGAGGGACTTAGAAGAATTTTGTGATATTTTTTATTAAAATGGTGTATAAGGGTATATATATATAAATATATTTTATGCACTGTATATGAGCTGGCGATTTCTAAGTCTGTGGTTCCGAGAGGGGGTAACCAGGCTCACTAATAAAGGTCAAGCCACTTGGCTGCCAGAATGCCCTGCTTCAGCACAGACCAGAAAGGCATTGTGATAAGCGTATCCCCGGTATAGTCAGGGGTTAATGGGAGTCGTCCCCGTCCCCCCAGTATACGGCCAGAACCATGGACCCGGTACTTGTGGTTCGGACTGTCTCCAACCAGCCATAATGTTGTGAGAGTGAAATTATGTCTAAGTCCAGCTTTGGTACATTAGAAGCAACTCTGAAACTTAACCTAAGCGTTTTTCGAAGCTACTTTTTGGCTAACTTCTTATAGGAAGGTCTAGGAGCTCTCAAAATGAACGTGCGCGTCTATCACTCTTCCCGAGGGACTTAGAAGAATTTTGTGATATTTTTTATTAAAATGGTGTATAAGGGTATATATATATATATATATTTTATGCACTGTATATGAGCTGGCGATTTCTAAGTCTGTGGTTCCGAGAGGGGGTAACCAGGCTCACTAATAAAGGTCAAGCCTTTTGGCTGCCAGAATGCCCTGCTTCAGCACAGACCAGAAAGGCATTGTGATAAGCGTTTCCCCGGTATAGTCAGGGGTTAATGGGAGTCGTCGTCGTCCCCCCAGTATACGCCCAGAACCATGGACCCGGTACTTGTGGTTCGGAGTGTCTCCAACCAGCCATAATGTTGTGAGAGTGAAATTATGTCTAAGTCCAGCTTTGGTACATTAGAAGCAACTCTGAAACTTAACCTAAGCGTTTTTCGAAGCTACTTTTTGGCTAACTTCTTATAGGAAGGTCTAGGAGCTCTGAAAATGAACGTGCGCGTCTTTCACTCTTCCCGAGGGACTTAGAAGAATTTTGTGATAATTTTTATTAAAATGGTGTATAAGGGTATATATAAATATATTTTATGCACTGTATATGAGCTGGCGATTTCTAAGTCTGTGGTTCCGAGAGGGAGTAACCAGGCTTACTAATAAAGGTCAAGCCACTTGGCTGCCAGAATGCCCTGCTTCAGCACAGACCAGAAAGGCATTGTGATAAGCGTATCCCCGGTATAGTCAGGGGTTAATGGGAGTCCCCCCCGTCCCCCCAGTATACGGCCAGAACCATGGACCCGGTACTTGTGGTTCGGACTGTCTCCAACCAGCCATAATGTTGTGAGAGTGAAATTATGTCTAAGTCCAGCTTTGGTACATTAGAAGCAACTCTGAAACTTAACCTAAGCGTTTTTCGAAGCTACTTTTTGGCTAACTTCTTATAGGAAGGTCTAGGAGCTCTGAAAATGAATGTGCCTGTCTTTCACTCTTCCCGAGGGACTTAGAAGAATTTTGTGATAATTTTTATTAAAATGGTGTATAAGGGTATATATATAAATATATTTTATGCACTGTATATGAGCTGGCGATTTCTAAGTCTGTGGTTCCGAGAGGGAGTAACCAGGCTTACTAATAAAGGTCAAGCCACTTGGCTGCCAGAATGCCCTGCTTCAGCACAGACCAGAAAGGCATTGTGATAAGCGTATCCCCGGTATAGTCAGGGGTTAATGGGAGTCGTCCCCGTCCCCCCAGTATACGCCCAGAACCATGGACCCGGTACTTGTGGTTCGGACTGTCTCCAACCAGCCATAATGTTGTGAGAGTAAAATTATGTCTAAGTCCAGCTTTGGTACATTAGAAGCAACTCTGAAACTTACCCTAGGCGTTTTTCGAAGCTACTTTTTGGCTAACTTCTTATAGGAAGGTCTAGGAGCTCTGAAAATGAACGTGCGCGTCTTTCACTCTTCCCGAGGGACTTAGAAGAATTTTGTGATAATTTTTATTAAAATGGTGTATAAGGGTATATATATAAATATATTTTATGCACTGTATATGAGCTGGCGATTTCTAAGTCTGTGGTTCCGAGAGGGAGTAACCAGGCTTACTAATAAAGGTCAAGCCACTTGGCTGCCAGAATGCCCTGCTTCAGCACAGACCAGAAAGGCATTGTGATAAGCGTATCCCCGGTATAGTCAGGGGTTAATGGGAGTCGTCCCCGTCCCCCCAGTATACGGCCAGAACCATGGACCCGGTACTTGTGGTTCGGACTGTCTCCAACCAGCCATAATGTTGTGAGAGTGAAATTATGTCTAAGTCCAGCTTTGGTACATTAGAAGCAACTCTGAAACTTAACCTAAGCGTTTTTCGAAGCTACTTTTTGGCTAACTTCTTATAGGAAGGTCTAGGAGCTCTGAAAATGAATGTGCCTGTCTTTCACTCTTCCCGAGGGACTTAGAAGAATTTTGTGATATTTTTTATTAAAATGGTGTATAAGGGTATATATATATAAATATATTTTATGCACTGTATATGAGCTGGCGATTTCTAAGTCTGTGGTTCCGAGAGGGGGTAACCAGGCTCACTAATAAAGGTCAAGCCACTTGGCTGCCAGAATGCCCTGCTTCAGCACAGACCAGAAAGGCATTGTGATAAGCGTATCCCCGGTATAGTCAGGGGTTAATGGGAGTCGTCGTCATCCCCCCAGTATACGCCCAGAACCATGGACCCGGTACTTGTGGTTCGGACTGTCTCCAACCAGCCATAATGTTGTGAGAGTGAAATTATGTCTAAGTCCAGCTTTGGTACATTAGAAGCAACTCTGAAACTTAACCTAAGCGTTTTTCGAAGCTACTTTTTGGCTAACTTCTTATAGGAAGGTCTAGGAGCTCTCAAAATGAACGTGCGCGTCTTTCACTCTTTCCGAGGGACTTAGAAGAATTTTGTGATAATTTTTATTAAAATGGTGTATAAGGGTATATATATAAATATATTTTATGCACTGTATATGAGCTGGCGATTTCTAAGTCTGTGGTTCCGAGAGGGAGTAACCAGGCTTACTAATAAAGGTCAAGCCACTTGGCTGCCAGAATGCCCTGCTTCAGCACAGACCAGAAAGGCATTGTGATAAGCGTATCCCCGGTATAGTCAGGGGTTAATGGGAGTCGTCCCCGTCCCCCCAGTATACGGCCAGAACCATGGACCCGGTACTTGTGGTTCGGACTGTCTCCAACCAGCCATAATGTTGTGAGAGTGAAATTATGTCTAAGTCCAGCTTTGGTACATTAGAAGCAACTCTGAAACTTAACCTAAGCGTTTTTCGAAGCTACTTTTTGGCTAACTTCTTATAGGAAGGTCTACGAGCTCTGAAAATGAATGTGCCTGTCTTTCACTCTTCCCGAGGGACTTAGAAGAATTTTGTGATATTTTTTATTAAAATGGTGTATAAGGGTATATATATATAAATATATTTTATGCACTGTATATGAGCTGGCGCTTTCTAAGTCTGTGGTTCCGAGAGGGGGTAACCAGGCTAACTAATAAAGGTCAAGCCACTTGGCTGCCAGAATGCCCTGCTTCAGCACAGACCAGAAAGGCATTGTGATAAGCGTATCCCCGGTATAGTCAGGGGTTAATGGGAGTCATCGTCGTCCCCCCAGTATACGCCCAGAACCATGGACCCGGTACTTGTGGTTCGGACTGTCTCCAACCAGCCATAATGTTGTGAGAGTGAAATTATGTCTAAGTCCAGCTTTGGTACATTAGAAGCAACTCTGAAACTTAACCTAAGCGTTTTTCGAAGCTACTTTTTGGCTAACTTCTTATAGGAAGGTCTAGGAGCTCTCAAAATGAACGTGCGCATCTTTCACTCTTTCCGAGGGACTTAGAAGAATTTTGTGATATTTTTTATTAAAATGGTGTATAAGGGTATATATATAAATATATTTTATGCATTGTATATGAGCTGGCGATTTCTATGTCTGTGGTTCCGAGAGGGGGTAACCAGGCTCACTAATAAAGGTCAAGCCACTTGGCTGCCAGAATGCCCTGCTTCAGCACAGACCAGAAAGGCATTGTGATAAGCGTATCCCCGGTATTGTCAGGGGTTAATGGGAGTCGTCCCCGTCCCCCCCAGTATACGCCCAGAACCATGGTCCCGGTACTTGTGGTTCGGACTGTCTCCAACCAGCCATAATGTTGTGAGAGTGAAATTATGTCTAAGTCCAGCTTTGGTACATTAGAAGCAACTCTAAAACTTACCCTAAGCGTTTTTCGAAGCTACTTTTTGGCTAACTTCTTATAGGAAGGTCTAGGAGCTCTGAAAATGAACGTGCGAGTCTTTCACTCTTTTCGAGGGACTTAGAAGAATTTTGTGATATTTTTTATTAAAATGGTGTATAAGGGTATATATATATATAGATATTATGCACTGTATATGAGCTGGCGATTTATAAGTCTGTGGTTCCGAGAGGGGGTAACCAGGCTCACTTATAAAGGTCAAGCCACTTGGCTGCCAGAATGCCCTGCTTCAGCACAGACCAGAAAGGCATTGTGATAAGCGTTTCCCCGGTATAGTCAGGGGTTAATGGGAGTCGTCCCCGTCCCCCCAGTATACGCCCAGAATTATGGACCCGGTACTTGTGGTTCGGACTATCTCCAACCAGCCATAATGTTGTGAGAGTGAAATTATGTCTAAGTCCAGCTTTGGTACATTAGAAGCAACTCTGAAACTTAACCTAAGCGTTTTTCGAAGCTACTTTTTGGCTAACTTCTTATAGGAAGGTCTAGGAGCTCTCAAAATGAACGTGCGCGTCTTTCACTCTTCCCGAGGGACTTAGAAGAATTTTGTGATATTTTTTTATTAAAATGGTGTATAAGGGTATACTGTATATATAAATATATTTTATGCACTGTATATGAGCTGGCGATTTCTAAGTCTGTGGTTCCGAGAGGGGGTAACCAGGCTCACTAATAAAGGTCAAGCCACTTGGTTGCCAGAATGCCCTGCTTCAGCACAGACCAGAAAGGCATTGTGATAAGCGTATCCCCGGTATAGTCAGGGGTTAAAGGGAGTCGTCCCCGTCCCCCCAGTATACGCCCAGAACCATGGACCCGGTACTTGTGGTTCGGACTGTCTCCAACCAGCCATAATGTTGTGAGAGTAAAATTATGTCTAAGTCCAGCTTTGGTACATTAGAAGCAACTCTGAAACTTAACCTAAGCGTTTTTCGAAGCTACTTTTTGGCTAACTTCTTATAGGAAGGTCTAGGAGATCTGAAAATGAACGTGCGCGTCTTTCACTCTTCCCGAGGGACTTAGAAGAATTTTGTGATATTTTTTATTAAAATGGTGTATAAGGGTATATATATAAATATATTTTATGCACTGTATATGAGCTGGCGATTTTTAAGTCTGTGGTTCCGAGAGGGGGTAACCAGGCTCACTAATAAAGGTCAAGCCACTTGGCTGCCAGAATGCCCTGCTTCAGCACAGACCAGAAAGGCATTGTGATAAGCGTATCCCCGGTATAGTCAGGGGTTAATGGGAGTCGTCCCCGTCCCCCCAGTATACGCCCAGAACCATGGACCCGGTACTTGTGGTTCGGACTGTCTCCAACCAGCCATAATGTTGTGAGAGTGAAATTATGTCTAAGTCCAGCTTTGGTACATTAGAAGCAACTCTGAAACTTAACCTAAGCGTTTTTCGAAGCTACTTTTTGGCTAACTTCTTATAGGAAGGTCTAGGAGCTCTCAAAATGAACGTGCGCGTCTATCACTCTTCCCGAGGGACTTAGAAGAATTTTGTGATATTTTTTATTAAAATGGTGTATAAGGGTATATATATATATATATATATATATATATTTTATGCACTGTATATGAGCTGGCGATTTCTAAGTCTGTGGTTCCGAGAGGGGGTAACCAGGCTCACTAATAAAGGTCAAGCCACTTGGCTGCCAGAATGCCCTGCTTCAGCACAGACCAGAAAGGCATTGTGATAAGCGTTTCCCCGGTATAGTCAGGGGTTAATGGGAGTCGTCGTCGTCCCCCCAGTATACGCCCAGAACCATGGACCCGGTACTTGTGGTTCGGACTGTCTCCAACCAGCCATAATGTTGTGAGAGTGAAATTATGTCTAAGTCCAGCTTTGGTACATTAGAAGCAACTCTGAAACTTAACCTAAGCGTTTTTCGAAGCTACTTTTTGGCTAACTTCTTATAGGAAGGTCTAGGAGCTCTGAAAATGAACGTGCGCGTCTTTCACTCTTCCCGAGGGACTTAGAAGAATTTTGTGATATTTTTTATTAAATTGGTGTATAAGGGTATATATATATATATATTTTATGCACTGTATATGAGCTTGCGATTTCTAAGTCTGTGGTTCCGAGAGGGGGTAACCAGGCTCACTAATAAAGGTCAAGCCACTTGGCTGCCAGAATGCCCTGCTTCAGCACAGACCAGAAAGGCATTGTGATAAGCGTATCCCCGGTATAGTCAGGGGTTAATGGGAGTCGTCCCCGTCCCCCCAGTATACGCCCAGAACCATGGACCCGGTACTTGTGGTTCGGACTGTCTCCAACCAGCCATAATGTTGTGAGAGTGAAATTATGTCTAAGTCCAGCTTTGGTACATTAGAAGCAACTCTGAAACTTAACCTACTGTAAGCGTTTTTCGAAGCTACTTTTTGGCTAACTTCTTATAGGAAGGTCTAGGAGCTCTCAGAATGAACGTGCGCGTCTTTCACTCTTTCCGAGGAACTTAGAAGAATTTTGTGATATTTTTTATTAAAATGGTGTATAAGGGTATATATATAAATATATTTTATGCACTGTATATGAGCTGGCGATTTCTATGTCTGTGGTTCCGAGAGGGGGTAACCAGGCTCACTAATAAAGGTCAAGCCACTTTGCTGCCAGAATGCCCTGCTTCAGCACAGACCAGAAAGGCATTGTGATAAGCGTATCCCCGGTATTGTCAGGGGTTAATGGGAGTCGTCCCCCCCCCCAGTATACGCCCAGAACCATGGTCCCGGTACTTGTGGTTCGGACTGTCTCCAACCAGCCATAATGTTGTGAGAGTGAAATTATGTCTAAGTCCAGCTTTGGTACATTAGAAGCAACTCTAAAACTTACCCTAAGCGTTTTTCGAAGCTACTTTTTGGCTAACTTCTTATAGGAAGATCTAGGAGCTCTGAAAATGAACGTGCGTGTCTTTCACTCTTCCCGAGGGACTTAGAAGAATTTTGTGATATTTTTTATTAAAATGGTGTATAAGGGTATATATATAAATATATTTTATGCACTGTATATGAGCTGGCGATTTTTAAGTCTGTGGTTCCGAGAGGGGGTAACCAGGCTCACTAATAAAGGTCAAGCCACTTGGCTGCCAGAATGCCCTGCTTCAGCACAGACCAGAAAGGCATTGTGATAAGCGTATCCCCGGTATTGTCAGGGGTTAATGGGAGTCGTCCCCGTCCCCCCCAGTATACGCCCAGAACCATGGTCCCGGTACTTGTGGTTCGGACTGTCTCCAACCAGCCATAATGTTGTGAGAGTGAAATTATGTCTAAGTCCAGCTTTGGTACATTAGAAGCAACTCTGAAACTTAACCTAAGCGTTTTTCGAAGCTACTTTTTGGCTAACTTCTTATAGGAAGGTCTAGGAGCTCTGAAAATGAACGTGCGCGTCTTTCACTCTTCCCGAGGGACTTAGAAGAATTTTGTTATATTTTTTATTAAAATGGTGTATAAGGGTATATATACAGTATATAAATATATTATATAAATATATTTTATGCACTGTATATGAGCTGGCGATTTCTAAGTCTGTGGTTCCGAGAGGGGGTAACCAGGCTCACTAATAAAGGTCAAGCCACTTGGCTGCCAGAATGCCCTGCTTCAGCACAGACCAGAAAGGCATTGTGATAAGCGTATCCCAAATATAGTCAGGGGTTAATGGGAGTCGTCCCCGTCCCCCCAGTATACGCCCAGAACCATGGACCCGGTACTTGTGGTTCGGACTGTCTCCAACCAGCCATAATGTTGTGAGAGTGAAATTATGTCTAAGTCCAGCTTTGGTACATTAGAAGCAACTCTGAAACTTAACCTAAGCGTTTTTCGAAGCTACTTTTTGGCTAACTTCTTATAGGAAGGTCTAGGAGCTCTGAAAATGAACGTGCGCGTCTTTTACTCTTCCCGAGGGACTTAGAAGAGTTTTGTGATATTTTTTATTAAAATGGTGTATAAGGGTATATATATATATATAAATATATTTTATGCACTGTATATGAGCTGGCGATTTCTAAGTCTGTGGTTCCGAGAGGGGGTAACCAGGCTCACTAATAAAGGTCAAGCCACTTGGCTGCCAGAATGCCCTGCTTCAGCACAGACCAGAAAGGCATTGTGATAAGCGTATCCACGGTATAGTCAGGGGTTAATGGGAGTCGTCCCCGTCCCCCCAGTATACGCCCAGAACCATGGACCCGGTACTTGTAGTTCGGACTGTCTCCAACCAGCCATAATGTTGTGAGAGTGAAATTATGTCTAAGTCCAGCTTTGGTACATTAGAAGCAACTCTCAAACTTAACCTAAGCGTTTTTCGAAGCTACTTTTTGGCTAACTTCTTATAGGAAGGTCTAGGAGCTCTGAAAATGAACGTGCGCATCTTTCACTCTTCCCGAGGTACTTAGAAGAATTGTGTGATAATTTTTTATTAAAATGGTGTATAAGGGTATATATTTAAATATATTTTATGCACTGTATATGAGCTGGCGATTTCTAAGTCTGTGGTTCCGAGAGGGGGTAACCAGGCTCACTAATAAAGGTCAAGCCACTTGGCTGACAGAATGCCCTGCTTCAGCACAGACCAGAAAGGCATTGTGATAAGCGTATCCCCGGTATAGTCAGGGGTTAATGGGAGTCATCCCCGTCCCCCCAGTATACGCCCAGAACCATCGACCCGGTACTTGTGGTTCGGACTGTCTCCAACCAGCCATAATGTTGTGAGAGTGAAATTATGTCTAAGTCCAGCTTTGGTACATTAGAAGCAACTCTGAAACTTAACCTAAGCGTTTTTCGAAGCTACTTTTTGGCTAACTTCTTATAGGAAGGTCTAGAAGCTCTGAAAATGAACGTGCGCGTCTTTTACTCTTCCCGAGGGAATTAAAAGAATTTTGTGATATTTTTTATTAAAATGGTGTATAAGGGTATATATATAAATATATTATATAAATATATTTTATGCACTGTACAGTATATGAGCTGGCGATTTCTAAGTCTGTGGTTCCGAGAGGGGGTAACCAGGCTCACTAATAAAGGTCAAGCCACTTGGCTGCCAGAATGCCCTGCTTCAGCACAGACCAGAAAGGCATTGTGATAAGCGTATCCCCGGTATAGTCATTGGTTAATGGGAGTCGTCCCCGTCCCCCCAGTATACGCCCAGCACCATGGACCCGGTACTTGTGGTTCGGACTGTCTCCAACCAGCCATAATGTTGTGAGAGTGAAATTATGTCTAAGTCCAGCTTTGGTACATTAGAAGCAACTCTGAAACTTAACCTAAGCGTTTTTCGAATCTACTTTTTGGCTAACTTCTTATAGGAAGGTCTAGGAGCTCTGAAAATGAACGTGCACGTCTTTCACTCTTCCCGAGGGACTTAGAAGAATTTTGTGATATTTTTTATTAAAATGGTGTATAAGGGTATATATATAAATATATTATATAAATATATTGTATGCACTGTATATGAGCTGTCGATTTCTAAGTCTGTGGTTCCGAGAGGGGGTAACCAGGCTCACTAATAAAGGTCAAGCCACTTGGCTGCCAGAATGCCCTGCTTCAGCACAGACCAGAAAGGCATTGTGATAAGCGTATCCCCGGTATAGTCAGGGGTTAATGGGAGTCGTCCCCGTCCCCCCAGTATACGCCCAGAACCATGGACCCGGTACTTGTGGTTCGGACTGTCTCCAACCAGCCATAATGTTGTGAGAGTGAAATTACTGTATGTCTAAGTCCAGCTTTGGTACATTAGAAGCACCTCTGAAACTTAACCTAAGCGTTTTTCGAAGCTACTTTTTGGCTAACTTCTTATAAGAAGGTCTAGGAGCTCTGAAAATGAACGTGCGCGTCTTTCACTCTTCCCGAGGGACTTAGAAGAATTTTGTGATATTTTTTATTAAATTGGTGTATAAGGGTATATATATATATATATTTTATGCACTGTATATGAGCTTGCGATTTCTAAGTCTGTGGTTCCGAGAGGGGGTAACCAGGCTCACTAATAAAGGTCAAGCCACTTGGCTTCCAGAATGCCCTGCTTCAGCACAAACCAGAAAGGCATTGTGATAAGCGTATCCCCGGTATAGTCAGGGGTTAATGGGAGTCGTCCCCGTCCCCCCAGTATACGCCCAGAACCATGGACCCGGTACTTGTGGTTCGGAGTGTCTCCAACCAGCCATAATGTTGTGAGAGTGAAATTATGTCTAAGTCCAGCTTTGGTACATTAGAAGCAACTCTGAAACTTAACCTAAGCGTTTTTCGAAGCTACTTTTTGGCTAACTTCTTATAGGAAGGTCTAGGAGCTCTCAGAATGAACGTGCGCGTCTTTCACTCTTTCCGAGGAACTTAGAAGAATTTTGTGATATTTTTTATTAAAATGGTGTATAAGGGTATATATATAAATATATTTTATGCACTGTATATGAGCTGGCGATTTCTATGTCTGTGGTTCCGAGAGGGGGTAACCAGGCTCACTAATAAAGGTCAAGCCACTTTGCTGCCAGAATGCCCTGCTTCAGCACAGACCAGAAAGGCATTGTGATAAGCGTATCCCCGGTATTGTCAGGGGTTAATGGGAGTCGTCCCCCCCCCCAGTATACGCCCAGAACCATGGTCCCGGTACTTGTGGTTCGGACTGTCTCCAACCAGCCATAATGTTGTGAGAGTGAAATTATGTCTAAGTCCAGCTTTGGTACATTAGAAGCAACTCTAAAACTTACCCTAAGCGTTTTTCGAAGCTACTTTTTGGCTAACTTCTTATAGGAAGATCTAGGAGCTCTGAAAATGAACGTGCGTGTCTTTCACTCTTCCCGAGGGACTTAGAAGAATTTTGTGATATTTTTTATTAAAATGGTGTATAAGGGTATATATATAAATATATTTTATGCACTGTATATGAGCTGGCGATTTTTAAGTCTGTGGTTCCGAGAGGGGGTAACCAGGCTCACTAATAAAGGTCAAGCCACTTGGCTGCCAGAATGTCCTGCTTCAGCACAGACCAGAAAGGCATTGTGATAAGCGTATCCCCGGTATTGTCAGGGGTTAATGGGAGTCGTCCCCGTCCCCCCCAGTATACGCCCAGAACCATGGTCCCGGTACTTGTGGTTCGGACTGTCTCCAACCAGCCATAATGTTGTGAGAGTGAAATTATGTCTAAGTCCAGCTTTGGTACATTAGAAGCAACTCTGAAACTTAACCTAAGCGTTTTTCGAAGCTACTTTTTGGCTAACTTCTTATAGGAAGGTCTAGGAGCTCTGAAAATGAACGTGCGCGTCTTTTACTCTTCCCGAGGGACTTAGAAGAGTTTTGTGATATTTTTTATTAAAATGGTGTATAAGGGTATATATATATATATAAATATATTTTATGCACTGTATATGAGCTGGCGATTTCTAAGTCTGTGGTTCCGAGAGGGGGTAACCAGGCTCACTAATAAAGGTCAAGCCACTTGGCTGCCAGAATGCCCTGCTTCAGCACAGACCAGAAAGGCATTGTGATAAGCGTATCCACGGTATAGTCAGGGGTTAATGGGAGTCGTCCCCGTCCCCCCAGTATACGCCCAGAACCATGGACCCGGTACTTGTAGTTCGGACTGTCTCCAACCAGCCATAATGTTGTGAGAGTGAAATTATGTCTAAGTCCAGCTTTGGTACATTAGAAGCAACTCTCAAACTTAACCTAAGCGTTTTTCGAAGCTACTTTTTGGCTAACTTCTTATAGGAAGGTCTAGGAGCTCTGAAAATGAACGTGCGCATCTTTCACTCTTCCCGAGGTACTTAGAAGAATTGTGTGATAATTTTTTATTAAAATGGTGTATAAGGGTATATATTTAAATATATTTTATGCACTGTATATGAGCTGGCGATTTCTAAGTCTGTGGTTCCGAGAGGGGGTAACCAGGCTCACTAATAAAGGTCAAGCCACTTGGCTGCCAGAATGCCCTGCTTCAGCACAGACCAGAAAGGCATTGTGATAAGCGTATCCCCGGTATAGTCAGGGGTTAATGGGAGTCATCCCCGTCCCCCCAGTATACGCCCAGAACCATCGACCCGGTACTTGTGGTTCGGACTGTCTCCAACCAGCCATAATGTTGTGAGAGTGAAATTATGTCTAAGTCCAGCTTTGGTACATTAGAAGCAACTCTGAAACTTAACCTAAGCGTTTTTCGAAGCTACTTTTTGGCTAACTTCTTATAGGAAGGTCTAGGAGCTCTGAAAATGAACGTGCGCGTCTTTTACTCTTCCCGAGGGACTTAGAAGAATTTTGTGATATTTTTTATTAAAATGGTGTATAAGGGCATATATATATATATATATATATATTTTTTATGCACTGTATATGAGCTGGCGATTTCTAAGTCTGTGGTTCCGAGAGGGGGTAACCAGGCTCACTAATAAAGGTCAAGCCACTTGGCTGTCAGAATGCCCTGCTTCAGCACAGACCAGAAAGGCATTGTGATAAGCGTATCCCCGGTATAGTCAGGGGTTAATGGGAGTCGTCCCCGTCCCCCCAGTATACGCCCAGAACCATGGACCCGGTACTTGTGGTTCGGACTGTCTCCAACCAGCCATAATGTTGTGAGAGTGAAATTATGTCTAAGTCCAGCTTTGGTACATTAGAAGCAACTCTGAAACTTAACCTAAGCGTTTTTCGAAGCTACTTTTTGGCTAACTTCTTATAGGAAGGTCTAGGAGCTCTCAAAATGAACGTGCGCGTCTTTCACTCTTCCCGAGGGACTTAGAAGAATTTTGTGATATTTTTTTATTAAAATGGTGTATAAGGGTATATATATAAATATATTTTATGCACTGTATATGAGCTGGCGATTTCTAAGTCTGTGGTTCCGAGAGGGGGTAACCAGGCTCACTAATAAAGGTCAAGCCACTTGGCTGCCAGAATGCCCTGCTTCAGCACAGACCAGAAAGGCATTGTGATAAGCGTATCCCCGGTATAGTCAGGGGTCAATGGGAGCCGTCCCCCCAGTATACGCCCAGAACCATGGACCCGGTACTTGTGGTTCGGACTGTCTCCAACCAGCCATAATGTTGTGAGAGTGAAATTATGTCTAAGTCCAGCTTTGGTACATTAGAAGCAACTCTGAAACTTAACCTAAGCGATTTTCGAAGCTACTTATTGGCTAATTTCTTATAGGAAGGTCTGGGAGCTCTCAAAATGAACGTGCGCGTCTTTCTCTCTTCCCGAGGGACTTAGAAGAATTTTGTGATATTTTTTTATTAAAATGGTGTATAAGGGTATATATATAAATATATTTTATGCACTGTATATGAGCTGGCGATTTCTAAGTCTGTGGTTCCGAGAGGGGGTAACCAGGCTCACTAATAAAGGTCAAGCCACTTGGCTGCCAGAATGCCCTGCTTCAGCACAGACCAGAAAGGCATTGTGATAAGCATATCCCCGGTATAGTCAGGGGTTAATGGGAGTCGTCCCCGTTCCCCCAGTATACGCCCAGAACTATCGACCCGGTACATGTGGTTCGGACTGTCTCCAACCAGCCATAATGTTGTGAGAGTGAAATTATGTCTAAGTCCAGCTTTGGTACATTAGAAGCAACTCTGAAACTTAACCTAAGCGTTTTTCGAAGCTACTTTTTGGCTAACTTCTTATAGGAAGGTCTAGGAGCTCTGAAAATGAACGTGCTCGTCTGTTACTCTTCCCGAGGGACTTAGAAGAATTTTGTGATATTTTTTATTAAAATGGTGTATAAGGGTATATATATATATATATATATATATATATATATATATATATATATATATATATATATATATATATGCACTGTATATGAGCTGGCGATTTCTAAGTCTGTGGTTCCGAGAGGGGGTAACCAGGCTCACTAATAAAGGTCAAGCCACTTGGCTGCCAGAATGCCCTGCTTCAGCACAGACCAGAAAGGCATTGTGATACTCGTATCCCCGGTATAGTCAGGGGTTAATGGGAGTCGTCCCCGTCCCCCCAGTATACGGCCAGAACCATGGACCCGGTACTTGTGGTTCGGACTGTCTCCAACCAGCCATAATGTTGTGAGAGTGAAATTGTGTCTAAGTCCAGCTTTGGTACATTAGAAGCAACTCTGAAAGTTAACCTAAGCGTTTTTCGAAGCTACTTTTTGGCTAACTTCTTATAGGAAGGTCTAGGAGCTCTGAAAATGAACGTGCGCGTCGTTTACTCTTCCCGAGGGACTTAGAAGAATTTTGTGATATTTTTTATTAAAATGGTGTATAAGGGTATATATATATATATATATATATATAAATATATTTTATGCACTGTATATGAGCTGGCGATTTCTAAGTCTGTGGTTCCGAGAGGGGGTAACCAGGCTCACTAATAAAGGTCAAGCCACTTGGCTGCCAGAATGCCCTGCTTCAGCACAGACCAGAAAGGCATTGTGATAATCGTATCCCCGGTATAGTCAGGGGTTAATGGGAGTCGTCCCCGTCCCCCCAGTATACGGCCAGAACCATGGACCCGGTACTTGTGGTTCGGACTGTCTCCAACCAGCCATAATGTTGTGAGAGTGAAATTGTGTCTAAGTCCAGCTTTGGTACATTAGAAGCAACTCTGAAAGTTAACCTAAGCGTTTTTCGAAGCTACTTTTTGGCTAACTTCTTATAGGAAGGTCTAGGAGCTCTGAAAATGAACGTGCGCGTCGTTTACTCTTCCCGAGGGACTTAGAAGAATTTTGTGATATTTTTTATTAAAATGGTGTATAAGGGTATATATATATATATATATATAAATATATTTTATGCACTGTATATGAGCTGGCGATTTCTAAGTCTGTGGTTCCGAGAGGGGGTAACCAGGCTCACTAATAAAGGTCAAGCCACTTGGCTGCCAGAATGCCCTGCTTCAGCACAGACCAGAAAGGCATTGTGATAAGCGTATCCCCGGTATAGTCAGGGGTTAATGGGAGTCGTCCCCGTTCCCCCAGTATACGCCCAGAACCATCGACCCGGTACTTGTGGTTCGGACTGTCTCCAACCAGCCATAATGTTGTGAGAGTGAAATTATGTCTAAGTCCAGCTTTGGTACATTAGAAGCAACTCTGAAACTTAACCTAAGCGTTTTTCGAAGCTACTTTTTGGCTAACTTCTTATAGGAAGGTCTAGGAGCTCTGAAAATGAACGTGCTCGTCTGTTACTCTTCCCGAGGGACTTAGAAGAATTTTGTGATATTTTTTATTAAAATGGTGTATAAGGGTATATATATATATATATATATATATATATATATATATATATATATATATATATATATATATATATATATTATGCACTGTATATGAGCTGGCGATTTCTAAGTCTGTGGTTCCGAGAGGGGGTAACCAGGCTCACTAATAAAGGTCAAGCCACTTGGCTGCCAGAATGCCCTGCTTCAGCACAGACCAGAAAGGCATTGTGATAAGCGTATCCCCGGTATAGTCAGGGGTTAATGGGAGTCGTCCCCGTCCCCCCAGTATACGCCCAGAACCATGGACCCGGTACTTGTGGTTCGGACTGTCTCCAACCAGCCATAATGTTGTGAGAGTGAAATTATGTCTAAGTCCAGCTTTGGTACATTAGAAGCAACTCTGAAACTTAACCTAAACGTTTTACGAAGCTACTTTTTGGCTAACTTCTTATAGGAAGGTCTAGGAGCTCTAAAAATGAACGTGCACGTCTTTCACTCTTCCCGAGGGACTTAGAAGAATTTTGTGATATTTTTTATTAAAATGGTGTATAAGGTTATATATATAAAAATATATTATATAAATATATTTTATGCACTGTATATGAGCTGGCGATTTCTAAGTCTGTGGTTCCGAGAGGGGGTAACCAGGCTCACTAATAAAGGTCAAGCCACTTGGCTGCCAGAATGCCCTGCTTCAGCACAGACCAGAAAGGCATTGTGATAAGCGTATCCCCGGTATAGTCAGGGGTTAATGGGAGTCGTCCCCGTTCCCCCAGTATACGCCCAGAACCATCGACCCGGTACTTGTGGTTCGGACTGTCTCCAACCAGCCATAATGTTGTGAGAGTGAAATTATGTCTAAGTCCAGCTTTGGTACATTAGAAGCAACTCTGAAACTTAACCTAAGCGTTTTTCAAAGCTACTTTTTGGCTAACTTCTTATAGGAAGGTCTAGGAGCTCTGAAAATGAACGTGCGCTTCTTTTACTCTTCCCGAGGGACTTAGAAGAATTTTGTGATATTTTTTATTTAAATGGTGTATAAGGGTATATATATATACAGTATATATATATATATATATATATATATATATATATATATATATATATATATATATATATATATATATATATATATTTTATGCACTGAATATGAGCTGGCGATTTCTAAGTCTGTGGTTCCGAGAGGGGGTAACCAGGCTCACTAATAAAGGTCAAGCAACTTGGCTGCCAGAATGCCATGCTTCAGCACAGACCAGAAAGGCATTGTGATAAGCGTATCCCCGGTATAGTCAGGGGTTAATGGGAGTTGTCCCCGTCCCCCCAGTTTACGGCCAGAACCATGGACCCGGTACTTGTGGTTCGGACTGTCTCCAACCAGCCATAATGTTGTGAGAGTGAAATTATGTCTAAGTCCAGCTTTGGTACATTAGAAGCAACTCTGAAAGTTAACCTAAGCGTTTTTCGAAGCTACTTTTTGGCTACAGTAACTTCTTATAGGAAGGTCTAGGAGCTCTGAAAATGAACGTGCGCGTCTTTTACTCTTCCCGAGGGACTTAGAAGAATTTTGTGATATTTTTTATTAAAATGGTGTATAAGGGTATATATATATATATATATATATATATATAAATATATTTTATGCACTGTATATGAGCTGGCGATTTCTAAGTCTGTGGTTCCGAGAGGGGGTAACCAGGCTCACTAATAAAGGTCAAGCAACTTGGCTGCCAGAATGCCCTGCTTCAGTACAGACCAGAAAGGCATTGTGATAAGCGTATCCCCGGTATAGTCAGGGGTTAATGGGAGTCGTCCCCGTCCCCCCAGTATACGGCCAGAACCATGGACCCGGTACTTGTGGTTCGGACTGTCTCCAACCAGCCATAATGTTGTGAGAGTGAAATTATGTCTAAGTCCAGCTTTGGTACATTAGAAGCAACTCTGAAAGTTAACCTAAGCGTTTTTCGAAGCTACTTTTTGGCTAACTTCTTATAGGAAGGTCTAGGAGCTCTGAAAATGAACGTGCGCGTCGTTTACTCTTCCCGAGGGACTTAGAAGAATTTTGTGATATTTTTTATTAAAATGGTGTATAAGGGTATATATATATATATATATATATATATATATAAATATATTTTATGCACTGTATATGAGCTGGCGATTTCTAAGTCTGTGGTTCCGAGAGGGGGTAACCAGGCTCACTAATAAAGGTCAAGCCACTTGGCTGCCAGAATGCCCTGCTTCAGCACAGACCAGAAAGGCATTGTGATAAGCGTATCCCCGGTATAGTCAGGGGTTAATGGGAGTCGTCCCCGTTCCCCCAGTATACGCCCAGAACCATCGACCCGGTACTTGTGGTTCGGACTGTCTCCAACCAGC
Source organism: Ascaphus truei (assembly GCF_040206685.1). Lineage (NCBI taxonomy): Eukaryota > Metazoa > Chordata > Amphibia > Anura > Ascaphidae > Ascaphus > Ascaphus truei. The sequence goes on from NC_134483.1 coordinate 282,763,448, forward strand.
CATAATGTTGTGAGAGTGAAATTATGTCTAAGTCCAGCTTTGGTACATTAGAAGCAACTCTGAAACTTAACCTAAGCGTTTTTCGAAGCTACTTTTTGGCTAACTTCTTATAGGAAGGTCTAGGAGCTCTGAAAATGAACGTGCGCTTCTTTTACTCTTCCCGAGGGACTTAGAAGAATTTTGTGATATTTTTTATTAAAATGGTCTATAAGGGTATATATATATATATATATACACTGGCGACACACTTTATTCGAGCTCGGCTAGTCCCACGAATTCGGGTATACCCGGGTGTATTGAGGTTTGTGACTGTTTTCTGCCCGAGTGCATTGAGGTATTTTCAGGCAGGGATTGAAGCATTTTATTCCCGCTGGCTGCAATACTGCACAGTATTTATATATATACTGCATTACAATTCATGTATTTATGCCATCTGGTAGACACGCGAAGCATTGCAGCCTATTAAATCCTAATTTATCATTTAACAGATCAGCCGCCCGTCAGCCAGGCATGAACCCAGGCTGGGAAGGCAAACGCATCGGGGCTTGTCAGAGGTGAGGAGCGTCGCATTCCAGGTATCTGCCAGGTACATACTGGGTATTTGCTCGAATAAAGTGTGTCGGTGCAGTATAAATATATTTTATGCACTGTATATGAGCTGGCGATTTCTAAGTCTGTGGTTCCGAGAGGGGGTAACCAGGCTCACTAATAAAGGTCAAGCCACTTGGCTGCCAGAATGCCCTGCTTCAGCACAGACCAGAAAAGCATTGTGATAAGCGTATCCCCGGTATAGTCAGGGGTTAATGGGATTCGTCCCCGTTCCCCCAGTATACGCCCAGAACCATCGACCCGGTACTTGCGGTTCGGACTGTCTCCAACCAGCCATAATGTTGTGAGAGTGAAATTATGTCTAAGTCCAGCTTTGGTACATTAGAAGCAACTCTGAAACTTAACCTAAGCATTTTCGAAGCTACTTTTTGGCTAACTTCTTATACTGTAGGAAGGTCTAGGAGCTCTGAAAATGAACGTGCGCGTCTTTCAATCTTCCCGAGGGAATTAGAAGAATTTTGTGATATTTTTTATTAAAATGGTGTATAAGGGTATATATATATATATATATATATATATATATATATATATATATATATATATATATATATATATATATATATATATATATATATATATATATATATATTTTAAGCACTGTATATGAGCTGGCGATTTCTAAGTCTGTGGTTCCGAGAGGGGGTAACCAGGCTCACTAATAAAGGTCAAGCCACTTGGCTGCCAGAATGCCCTGCTTCAGCACAGACCAGAAAGGCATTGTGATAAGCGTATCCCCGGTATAGTCAGGGGTTAATGGGAGTCGTCCCCGTTCCCCCAGTATACGCCCAGAACCATCGACCCGGTACTTGTGGTTCGGACTGTCTCCAACCAGCCATAATGTTGTGAGAGTGAAATTATGTCTAAGTCCAGCTTTGGTACATTAGAAGCAACTCTGAAACTTAACCTAAGCGTTTTTCGAAGCTACTTTTTGGCTAACTTCTTATAGGAAGGTCTAGGAGCTCTGAAAATGAACGTGCGCTTCTTTTACTCTTCCCGAGGGACTTAGAAGAATTTTGTGATATTTTTTATTAAAATGGTCTATAAGGGTATATATATATATATATATATAAATATATTTTATGCACTGTATATGAGCTGGCGATTTCTAAGTCTGTGGTTCCGAGAGGGGGTAACCAGGCTCACTAATAAAGGTCAAGCCACTTGGCTGCCAGAATGCCCTGCTTCAGCACAGACCAGAAAAGCATTGTGATAAGCGTATCCCCGGTATAGTCAGGGGTTAATGGGAGTCGTCCCCGTTCCCCCAGTATACGCCCAGAACCATCGACCCGGTACTTGCGGTTCGGACTGTCTCCAACCAGCCATAATGTTGTGAGAGTGAAATTATGTCTAAGTCCAGCTTTGGTACATTAGAAGCAACTCTGAAACTTAACCTAAGCATTTTCGAAGCTAATTTTTGGCTAACTTCTTATACTGTAGGAAGGTCTAGGAGCTCTGAAAATGAACGTGCGCGTCTTTCAATCTTCCCGAGGGAATTAGAAGAATTTTGTGATATTTTTTATTAAAATGGTGTATAAGGGTATATATATATATATATATATATATATATATATATATATATATATATATATATATATATATATATATATAAATATATTTTATGCACTGTATATGAGCTGGCGATTTCTAAGTCTGTGGTTCCGAGAGGGGGTAACCAGGCTCACTAATAAAGGTCAAGCCACTTGGCTGCCAGAATGCCCTGCTTCAGCACAGACCAGAAAGGCATTGTGATAAGCGTATCCCCGGTATAGTCAGGGGTTAATGGGAGTCGTCCCCGTTCCCCCAGTATACGCCCAGAACCATCGACCCGGTACTTGTGGTTCGGACTGTCTCCAACCAGCCATAATGTTGTGAGAGTGAAATTATGTCTAAGTCCAGCTTTGGTACATTAGAAGCAATTCTGAAACTTAACCTAAGCGTTTTTCGAAGCTACTTTTTGGCTAACTTCTTATAGGAAGGTCTAGGAGCTCTGAAAATGAACGTGCGCTTCTTTTACTCTTCCCGAGGGACTTAGAAGAATTTTGTGATATTTTTTATTAAAATGGTCTATAAGGGTATATATATATATATATATATAAATATATTTTATGCACTGTATATGAGCTGGCGATTTCTAAGTCTGTGGTTCCGAGAGGGGGTAACCAGGCTCACTAATAAAGGTCAAGCCACTTGGCTGCCAGAATGCCCTGCTTCAGCACAGACCAGAAAAGCATTGTGATAAGCGTATCCCCGGTATAGTCAGGGGTTAATGGGAGTCGTCCCCGTTCCCCCAGTATACGCCCAGAACCATCGACCCGGTACTTGCGGTTCGGACTGTCTCCAACCAGCCATAATGTTGTGAGAGTGAAATTATGTCTAAGTCCAGCTTTGGTACATTAGAAGCAACTCTGAAACTTAACCTAAGCATTTTTCGAAGCTACATTTTGGCTAACTTCTTATACTGTAGGAAGGTCTAGGAGCTCTGAAAATGAACGTGCGCGTCTTTCAATCTTCCCGAGGGAATTAGAAGAATTTTGTGATATTTTTTATTAAAATGGTGTATAAGGGTATATATATATATATATATATATATATATATATATATATATATATATATATATATATAAATATATATATATATATATATATTATGCACTGTATATGAGCTGGCGATTTCTATGTCTGTGGTTCCGAGAGGGGGTAACCAGGCTCACTAATAAAGGTCAAGCCACTTTGCTGCCAGAATGCCCTGCTTCAGCACAGACCAGAAAGGCATTGTGATAAGCGTATCCCCGGTATTGTCAGGGGTTAATGGGAGTCGTCCCCCCCCCCAGTATACGCCCAGAACCATGGACCCGGTACTTGTGGTTCGGACTGTCTCCAACCAGCCATAATGTTGTGAGAGTGAAATTATGTCTAAGTCCAGCTTTGGTACATTAGAAGCAACTCTGAAACTTAACCTAAGCGTTTTTCGAAGCTACTTTTTGGCTAACTTCTTATACTGTAGGAAGGTCTAAGAGCTCTGAAAATGAACGTGCGCGTCTTTCAATCTTCCCGAGGGAATTAGAAGAATTTTGTGATATTTTTTATTAAAATGGTGTATAAGGGTATATATATATATATATATATATATATATATATATATATATATATATATATATATATATTTTATGCACTGTATATGAGCTGGCGATTTCTAAGTCTGTGGTTCCGAGAGGGGGTAACCAGGCTCACTAATAAAGGTCAAGCAACTTGGCTGCTTGAATGCCCTGCTTCAGTACAGACCAGAAAGGCATTGTGATAAGCGTATCCCGGTATAGTCAGGGGGTTAATGGAGTCGTCCCCGTCCCCCCAGTATACGGCCAGAACCATGGACCCGGTACTTGTGGTTCGGACTGTCTCCAACCAGCCATAATGTTGTGAGAGTGAAATTGTGTCTAAGTCCAGCTTTGGTACATTAGAAGCAACTCTGAAAGTTAACCTAAGCGTTTTTCGAAGCTACTTTTTGGCTAACTTCTTATAGGAAGGTCTAGGAGCTCTGAAAATGAACGTGCGCGTCGTTTACTCTTCCCGAGGGACTTAGAAGAATTTTGTGATATTTTTTATTAAAATGGTTTATAAGGGTATATATATATATATATATATATATAAATATATTTTATGCACTGTATATGAGCTGGCGATTTCTAAGGCTGTGGTTCCGAGAGGGGGTAACCAGGCTCACTAATAAAGGTCAAGCCACTTGGCTGCCAGAATGCCCTGCTTCAGCACAGACAGAAAGGCATTGTGATAAGCGTATCCCCGGTATAGTCAGGGGTTAATGGGAGTCGTCCCCCGTTCCCCCAGTATACGCCCAGAACCATCGACCCGGTACTTGTGGTTCGGACTGTCTCCAACCAGCCATAATGTTGTGAGAGTGAAATTATGTCTAAGTCCAGCTTTGGTACATTAGAAGCAACTCTGAAACTTAACCTAAGCGTTTTTTCGAAGCTACTTTTTGGCTAACTTCTTATAGGAAGGTCTAGGAGCTCTGAAAATGAACGTGCTCGTCTGTTACTCTTCCCGAGGGACTTAGAAGAATTTTGTGATATTTTTTATTAAAATGGTGTATAAGGGTATATATATATATATATATATATATATATATATATATATATATATATATATATATATATATATATATATAATATATATATATATATATATATATATATACTGTATATTATTGCACTGTATATGAGCTGGCGATTTCTAAGTCTGTGGTTCCGAGAGGGGGGTAACCAGGCTCACTAATAAAGGTCAAGCCACTTGGCTGCCAGAATGCCCTGCTTCAGCACAGACCAGAAAGGCATTGTGATAAGCGTATCCCCGGTATAGTCAGGGGTTAAAGGGAGTCGTCCCCGTCCCCCAGTATACGCCCAGAACCATGGACCCGGTACTTGTGGTTCGGACTGTCTCCAACCAGCCATAATGTTGTGAGAGTGAAATTATGTCTAAGTCCAGCTTTGGTACATTAGAAGCAACTCTGAAACTTAACCTAAACGTTTTACGAAGCTACTTTTTGGCTAACTTCTTATAGGAAGGTCTAGGAGCTCTAAAAATGAACGTGCACGTCTTTCACTCTTCCCGAGGGACTTAGAAGAATTTTGTGATATTTTTTATTAAAATGGTGTATAAGGTTATATATATAAAAATATATTATATAAATATATTTTATGCACTGTATATGAGCTGGCGATTTCTAAGTCTGTGGTTCCGAGAGGGGGTAACCAGGCCTCACTAATAAAGGTCAAGCCACTTGGCTGCCAGAATGCCTGCTTCAGCACAGACCAGAAAGGCATTGTGATAAGCGTATCCCCGTATAGTCAGGGGTTAATGGGGAGTCGTCCCCGTTCCCCCAGTATACGCCCAGAACCATCGACCCGGTACTTGCGGTTCGGACTGTCTCCAACCAGCCATAATGTTGTGAGAGTGAAATTATGTCTAAGTCCAGCTTTGGTACATTAGAAGCAACTCTGAAACTTAACCTAAGCATTTTTCGAAGCTACATTTTGGCTAACTTCTTATACTGTAGGAAGGTCTAGGAGCTCTGAAAATGAACGTGCGCGTCTTTCAATCTTCCCGAGGGAATTAGAAGAATTTTGTGATATTTTTTATTAAAATGGTGTATAAGGGTATATATATATATTATATATATATATATATATATATATATATATATATATATATATATTATGCACTGTATATGAGCTGGCGATTTCTATGTCTGTGGTTCCGAGAGGGGGTAACCAGGCTCACTAATAAAGGTCAAGCCACTTTGCTGCCAGAATGCCCCTGCTTCAGCACAGACCAGAAAGGCATTGTGATAAGCGTATCCCCGGTATTGTCAGGGGGTTAATGGGAGTCGTCCCCCCCCCCAGTATACGCCCAGAACCATGGACCCGGTACTTGTGGTTCGGACTGTCTCCAACCAGCCATAATGTTGTGAGAGTGAAATTATGTCTAAGTCCAGCTTTGGTACATTAGAAGCAACTCTGAAACTTAACCTAAGCGTTTTTCGAAGCTACTTTTTGGCTAACTTCTTATACTGTAGGAAGGTCTAAGAGCTCTGAAAATGAACGTGCGCGTCTTTCAATCTTCCCGAGGGAATTAGAAGAATTTTGTGATATTTTTTATTAAAATGGTGTATAAGGGTATATATATATATATATATATATATATATATATATATATATATATATATATATATATATATTTTATGCACTGTATATGAGCTGGCGATTTCTAAGTCTGTGGTTCCGAGAGGGGGTAACCAGCTCACTAATAAAGGTCAAGCAACTTGGCTGCTTGAATGCCCTGCTTCAGTACAGACCAGAAAGGCATTGTGATAAGCGTATCCCCGGTATAGTCAGGGGTTAATGGGAGTCGTCCCGTCCCCCCAGTATACGGCCAGAACCATGGACCCGGTACTTGTGGTTCGGACTGTCTCCAACCAGCATAATGTTGTGAGAGTGAAATTGTGTCTAAGTCCAGCTTTGGTACATTAGAAGCAACTCTGAAAGTTAACCTAAGCGTTTTTCGAAGCTACTTTTTGGCTAACTTCTTATAGGAAGGTCTAGGAGCTCTGAAAATGAACGTGCGCGTCGTTTACTCTTCCCGAGGGACTTAGAAGAATTTTGTGATATTTTTTATTAAAATGGTTTATAAGGGTATATATATATATTTATATATTAAATATATTTTATGCACTGTATATGAGCTGGCGATTTCTAAGGCTGTGGTTCCGAGAGGGGGTAACCAGGCTCACTAATAAAGGTCAAGCCACTTGGCTGCCAGAATGCCCTGCTTCAGCACAGACCAGAAAGGCATTGTGATAAGCGTATCCCCGGTATAGTCAGGGGTTAATGGGAGTCGTCCCCGTTCCCCCAGTATACGCCCAGAACCATCGACCCGGTACTTGTGGTTCGGACTGTCTCCAACCAGCCATAATGTTGTGAGAGTGAAATTATGTCTAAGTCCAGCTTTGGTACATTAGAAGCAACTCTGAAACTTAACCTAAGCGTTTTTCGAAGCTACTTTTTGGCTAACTTCTTATAGGAAGGTCTAGGAGCTCTGAAATGAACGTGCTCGTCTGTTACTCTTCCCTAGGGACTTAGAAGAATTTTGTGATATTTTTTATTAAAATGGTTTATAAGGGTATATATATATATATATATATATATATATATATATATATATATATATATATATATATATATATATACTGTATATTATGCACTGTATATGAGCTGGCGATTTCTAAGTCTGTGGTTCCGAGAGGGGGTAACCAGGCTCACTAATAAAGGTCAAGCCACTTGCTGCCAGAATGCCCTGCTTCAGCACAGACCAGAAAGGCATTGTGATAAGCGTATCCCCCGGTATAGTCAGGGGGTTAATGGGAGTCGTCCCCGTCCCCCCAGTATACGCCCAGAACCATGGACCCGGTACTTGTGGTTCGGACTGTCTCCAACCAGCCATAATGTTGTGAGAGTGAAATTATGTCTAAGTCCAGCTTTGGTACATTAGAAGCAACTCTGAAACTTAACCTAAACGTTTTACGAAGCTACTTTTTGGCTAACTTCTTATAGGAAGGTCTAGGAGCTCTAAAAATGAACGTGCACGTCTTTCACTCTTCCCGAGGGACTTAGAAGAATTTTGTGATATTTTTTATTAAAATGGTGTATAAGGTTATATATATAAAAATATATTATATAAATATATTTTATGCACTGTATATGAGCTGGCGATTTCTAAGTCTGTGGTTCCGAGAGGGGGTAACCAGGCTCACTAATAAAGGTCAAGCCACTTGGCTGCCAGAATGCCCTGCTTCAGCACAGACCAGAAAGGCATTGTGATAAGCGTATCCCCGGTATAATCAGGGGTTAATGGGAGTCGTCCCCGTTCCCCCAGTATACGCCCAGAACCATCGACCCGGTACTTGTGGTTCGGACTGTCTCCAACCAGCCATAATGTTGTGAGAGTGAAATTATGTCTAAGTCCAGCTTTGGTACATTAGAAACAACTCTGAAACTTAACCTAAGCGTTTTTCGAAGCTACTTTTTGGCGAACTTCTTATACTGTAGGAAGGTCTAGGAGCTCTGAAAATGAACGTGCGCGTCTTTCAATCTTCCCGAGGGAATTAGAAGAATTTTGTGATATTTTTTATTAAAATGGTGTATAAGGGTATATATATATATATATATATATATATATATATATATATATATATATATATATATATATATATATATATATATATATATATATATATATATATATATTATGCACTGTATATGAGCTGGCGATTTCTAAGTCTGTGGTTCCGAGAGGGGGTAACCAGGCTCACTAATAAAGGTCAAGCCACTTGGCTGCCAGAATGCCCTGATACAGCACAGACCAGAAAGGCATTGTGATAAGCGTATCCCCGGTATAGTCAGGGGTTAATGGGAGTCGTCCCCGTTCCCCCAGTATACGCCCAGAACCATGGACCCGGTACTTGTGGTTCGGACTGTCTCCAACCAGCCATAATGTTGTGAGAGTGAAATTATGTCTAAGTCCAGCTTTGGTACATTAGAAGCAACTCTGAAACTTAACCTAAGCGTTTTTCAAAGCTACTTTTTGGCTAACTTCTTATAGGAAGGTCTAGGAGCTCTGAAAATGAACGTGCGCTTCTTTTACTCTTCCCGAGGGACTTAGAAGAATTTTGTGATATTTTTTATTTAAATGGTGTATAAGGGTATATATATATACAGTATATATATATATATATATATATATATATATATATATATATATATTTTATGCACTGAATATGAGCTGGCGATTTCTAAGTCTGTGGTTCCGAGAGGGGGTAACCAGGCTCACTAATAAATGTCAAGCAACTTGGCTGCCAGAATGCCATGTTTCAGCACAGACCAGAAAGGCATTGTGATAAGCGTATCCCCGGTATAGTCAGGGGTTAATGGGAGTTGTCCCCGTCCCCCCAGTTTACGGCCAGAACCATGGACCCGGTACTTGTGGTTCGGACTGTCTCCAACCAGCCATAATGTTGTGAGAGTGAAATTATGTCTAAGTCCAGCTTTGGTACATTAGAAGCAACTCTGAAAGTTAACCTAAGCGTTTTTCGAAGCTACTTTTTGGCTAACTTCTTATAGGAAGGTCTAGGAGCTCTGAAAATGAACGTGCGCGTCTTTTACTCTTCCCGAGGGACTTAGAAGAATTTTGTGATATTTTTTATTAAAATGGTGTATAAGGGTATATATATATATATATATATATAAATATATTTTATGCACTGTATATGAGCTGGCGATTTCTAAGTCTGTGGTTCCGAGAGGGGGTAACCAGGCTCACTAATAAAGGTCAAGCAACTTGGCTGCCAGAATGCCCTGCTTCAGTACAGACCAGAAAGGCATTGTGATAAGCGTATCCCCGGTATAGTCAGGGGTTAATGGGAGTCGTCCCCGTCCCCCCAGTATACGGCCAGAACCATGGACCCGGTACTTGTGGTTCGGACTGTCTCCAACCAGCCATAATGTTGTGAGAGTGAAATTATGTCTAAGTCCAGCTTTGGTACATTAGAAGCAACTCTGAAAGTTAACCTAAGCGTTTTTCGAAGCTACTTTTTGGCTAACTTCTTATAGGAAGGTCTAGGAGCTCTGAAAATGAACGTGCGCGTTGTTTACTCTTCCCGAGGGACTTAGAAGAATTTTGTAATATTTTTTATTAAAATGGTGTATAAGGGTATATATATATATATATATATATATATAAATATATTTTATGCACTGTATATGAGCTGGCGATTTCTAAGTCTGTGGTTCCGAGAGGGGGTAACCAGGCTCACTAATAAAGGTCAAGCCACTTGGCTGCCAGAATGCCCTGCTTCAGCACAGACCAGAAAGGCATTGTGATAAGCGTATCCCCGGTATAGTCAGGGGTTAATGGGAGTCGTCCCCGTTCCCCCAATATACGCCCAGAACCATCGACCCGGTACTTGTGGTTCGGACTGTCTCCAACCAGCCATAATGTTGTGAGAGTGAAATTATGTCTAAGTCCAGCTTTGGTACATTAGAAGCAACTCTGAAACTTAACCTAAGCGTTTTTCGAAGCTACTTTTTGGCTAACTTCTTATAGGAAGGTCTAGGAGCTCTGAAAATGAACGTGCGCTTCTTTTACTCTTCCCGAGGGACTTAGAAGAATTTTGTGATATTTTTTATTAAAATGGTCTATAAGGGTATATATATATATATATATATATAAATATATTTTATGCACTGTATATGAGCTGGCGATTTCTAAGTCTGTGGTTCCGAGAGGGGGTAACCAGGCTCACTAATAAAGGTCAAGCCACTTGGCTGCCAGAATGCCCTGCTTCAGCACAGACCAGAAAAGCATTGTGATAAGCGTATCCCCGGTATAGTCAGGGGTTAATGGGAGTCGTCCCCGTTCCCCCAGTATACGCCCAGAACCATCGACCCGGTACTTGCGGTTCGGACTGTCTCCAACCAGCCATAATGTTGTGAGAGTGAAATTATGTCTAAGTCCAGCTTTGGTACATTAGAAGCAACTCTGAAACTTAACCTAAGCGTTTTTCGAAGCTACTTTTTGGCTAACTTCTTATAGGAAGGTCTAGGAGCTCTGAAAATGAACGTGCGCTTCTTTTACTCTTCCCGAGGGACTTAGAAGAATTTTGTGATATTTTTTATTAAAATGGTGTATAAGGGTATATATATATACAGTATATATATATATATATATATATATATATATATATATATATATATATATATATATATATATATATATATATATTATGCACTGTATATGAGCTGGCGATTTCTAAGTCTGTGGTTCCGAGAGGGGGTAACCAGGCTCACTAATAAAGGTCAAGCCACTTGGCTGCCAGAATGCCCTGCTTCAGCACAGACCAGAAAGGCATTGTGATAAGCGTATCCCCGGTATAGTCAGGGGTTAATGGGAGTCGTCCCCGTTCCCCCAGTATACGCCCAGAACCATGGACCCGGTACTTGTGGTTCGGACTGTCTCCAACCAGCCATAATGTTGTGAGAGTGAAATTATGTCTAAGTCCAGCTTTGGTACATTAGAAGCAACTCTGAAACTTAACCTAAGCGTTTTTCGAAGCTACTTTTTGGCTAACTTCTTATAGGAAGGTCTAGGAGCTCTCAAAATGAACGTGCGCGTCTTTCACTCTTCCCGAGGGACTTAGAAGAATTTTGTGATATTTTTTTATTAAAATGGTGTATAAGGGTATATATATAAATATATTTTATGCACTGTATATGAGCTGGCGATTTCTAAGTCTGTGGTTCCGAGAGGGGGTAACCAGGCTCACTAATAAAGGTCAAGCCACTTGGCTGCCAGAATGCCCTGCTTCAGCACAGACCAGAAAGGCATTGTGATAAGCGTATCCCCGGTATAGTCAGGGGTTAATGGGAGTCGTCCCCGTCCCCCCAGTATACGCCCAGAACCATGGACCCGGTACTTGTGGTTCGGACTGTCTCCAACCAGCCATAATGTTGTGAGAGTGAAATTATGTCTAAGTCCAGCTTTGGTACATTAGAAGCAACTCTGAAACTTAACCTAAGCGATTTTCGAAGCTACTTTTTGGCTAATTTCTTATAGGAAGGTCTGGGAGCTCTCAAAATGAACGTGCGCGTCTTTCACTCTTCCCGAGGGACTTAGAAGAATTTTGTGATATTTTTTTATTAAAATGGTGTATAAGGGTATACAGTATATATAAATATATTTTATGCACTGTATATGAGCTGGCGATTTCTAAGTCTGTGGTTCCGAGAGGGGGTAACCAGGCTCACTAATAAAGGTCAAGCCACTTGGCTGCCAGAATGCCCTGCTTCAGCACAGACCAGAAAGGCATTGTGATAAGCATATCCCCGGTATAGTCAGGGGTTAATGGGAGTCGTCCCCATCCCCCCAGTATACGCCCAGAACCATGGACCCGGTACTTGTGGTTCGGACTGTCTCCAACCAGCCATAATGTTGTGAGAGTGAAATTATGTCTAAGTCCAGCTTTGGTACATTAGAAGCAACTCTGAAACTTAACCTAAGCGATTTTCGAAGCTACTTTTTGGCTAATTTCTTATAGGAAGGTCTGGGAGCTCTCAAAATGAACGTGCGCGTCTTTCACTCTTCCCGAGGGACTTAGAAGAATTTTGTGATATTTTTTTATTAAAATGGTGTATAAGGGTATATATATAAATATATTTTATGCACTGTATATGAGCTGGCGATTTCTAAGTCTGTGGTTCCGAGAGGGGGTAACCAGGCTCACTAATAAAGGTCAAGCAACTTGGCTGCCAGAATGCCCTGCTTCAGCACAGACCAGAAAGGCATTGTGATAAGCGTATCCCCGGTATAGTCAGGGGTTAATGGGAGTCGTCCCCGTTCCCCCAGTATACGCCCAGAACCATCGACCCGGTACTTGTGGTTCGGACTGTCTCCAACCAGCCATAATGTTGTGAGAGTGAAATTATGTCTAAGTCCAGCTTTGGTACATTAGAAGCAACTCTGAAACTTAACCTAAGCGTTTTTCGAAGCTACTTTTTGGCTAACTTCTTATAGGAATTTCTAGGAGCTCTGAAAATGAACGTGCGCTTCTTTTACTCTTCCCGAGAGACTTAGAAGAATTTTGTGATATTTTTTATTAAAATGGTGTATAAGGGTATATATATATACAGTATATATATATATATATATATATATATATATATATATATATATATATATATATATATATATATATATTTTTTAAGATTACATCTGCATTGGAATCACTAAGACTGTGTGCTGTCTCGTTTTTTCCGGACTCCAATCTGGTAAATTCTATTTTTACATGTGCATATGGGGCAAGCATCAGCATTTTATCTATGTTTACAGTGTGCCAACTGAGATGATTTTTTCATGTGTAACTATATGAGTTGGGCACCTGCCAGCAAAAGGATACCAAGTACCCTATGAGGGGTTAAAAAAAGTGTGGCCCACGGCGTTTTTGGCCAATTCCGTGGATGCTTTATTTCTAAGAGTCTTATCATAATTGAATGTTGATTTTATCCACGTAAGGAAAAAACATGGAGGAATTTGCAGACACGTTTGGGGTTTTTTCGGCCATCTCTGAGTCCGCTAGTTTTAGCGAGGCAGAGATTTCCAGCATCCGCTATACGGAATCCTTTGAATCAGTTTTGGGACCAGAAAGAGCGAGTGACGTGTACAATGACCTGATTAAATTAAAAAAGAGGGAAGTTGATTACTATCTGCACGGTGTGACGTTGTCGCATTATCACAAAGAAAAATTGCTACCCCGTGGGTTCAGAATAAAAAACCAGCCCACTATAGGGAGAACTGATCCAGAGTTCTGTAAGAGATGGATTGCAATTTTAAACAAATGTGCATTTGATTTGGTCATTCTTGTAATTGATCAATCAAGCAAGGAAATCATCAAGATTAAAAAAGAGATTGATACCATTTACACCAAACATGGAACAACTTTAGAGACAGACACCTCCACGAATTGGACGGACAAAATACAGTCCTCCATAGACACATACAGAAACAATCTTATTAAATATAAGAGAGAGAAACTCAAGATTGTTGAATCAGATTACAAAGATCGCAAGGTATACAGATGGTTGCTGGGGCTAAGTGATCTACCCACAGGTGCGCAAGGTCAACAGAGGGGCCAGTCCCGCCGAAGACGAGGGGGATATAGAAAGCCTGGGTACAACACCAGCGATACGGACTTCTCTGACGCCGCGGACACATTCAGTGATACCATGTCTGCAGAACCTTCTTCTTTTTTAGGACAAGGCCCGGATGGGAGAGCCAAACCGCCTATAGGAGCCGGAGATGCCGGAGGAAAATCAGGCGAGGAGGCCGAAAGACGAAGATATCCGGAGCGCTACCCAAACAGGGGGAGAGGTCCAAAACAGCAGCCCAGGAAACGGTAATCTTTAATCTTTCCAAATACACCCTCTCGTCAGCGGAGTTAAATGTTTTACATAAAGGTCTTGGCTTTGTGCCAACATATAAGCAAGACCCGTTTAAGTGGGAAGTGGACCTCTTTAAATTGAATAGGCACCTTAAACTCAAGGACTTCTTTTCAAAATCAGAAGCTAACCTAGCACCTGAATATGCGAGATCCCACTTCAGGCCACGCAGTATGTTTGATCCACAGGTGTCTAATCCCAGTATTGCAACATTTATGAACCTTTTAGGCAAAGCCACAAGAAGCAAGATTAAGACACAAAAGACCAGCTTCTTCAATATGACGAATGAAGAAAGATTGGCGGTAAAATCTTTGAGAAATAACAAGAACATCATCATTCGGGCCGCTGATAAAGGCGGCGGAATCGTCATTTTGGACTACCTCTATTATAGAGAAGAAGTGTTGCGCCAACTGGGAGACACTGAGACGTACAAACATTTGGGTAAGGATCCTACTGCGGCGTACAAAGGGGAAATTGATGCCATAATCCAAATGGGTATATCCAATGGATGGATCTCGGAGGACACTGGTGGTTTCCTTATGCAACAGCATCCAAAAATACCTGTCATGTACACGATCCCTAAGATTCACAAATCTACCACACACCCACCAGGTCGACCTATTATCTCGGCTCGGACATCACTATGCCATCCGATTTCACAATATGTTGACTTCTATCTACAAACGCTGGTGGCGGGTATGGCCACGTTTGTCAAAGACACCACCAACTTCATGGAGCATATTAACGATCTAGCATTCAATCCAGCTGGGTGCATATTGGCTACCCTCGACGTAGCAAGCCTCTATACGAATATTCCGCATGAGGAGGGGTTGGAGGCTATCAGGAGAAAGTTGATAACAAATACTTTACAGACTGGACCACCGTCTGAATTTTTACTACTCCTGATAGAAGTCATCCTAAACAAAAATTTCTTTAGGTTTGAAAATGCATACTATCTCAAGCTCAGTGGGACAGCCATGGGCTCAAACATGGCTCCATCATATGCGAACCTTTACATGGACATGTATGAGCAAACCCACATCTTATGCGATGCGCCCAATGCACACTACATCAGAAAGTTTTTACGCTACATTGATGATATTTTTATTATTTGGAGTGGCTCTTCTGTGGAATTACAGGACTTTGTTAACCGTCTTAACGATATTCCATCAAAGATACGTTTTACGCTGTGTTACAGTGATCTAGAAATTCCATTCTTGGACACGATGGTATACAAAGCTGGCGACAAATTGGCCACAAGGCTGTATCAGAAAGACACTGACAAAAATACATTGCTTTATGCCACAAGCCACCATCCGGCCCCGTTGAAAAAGGGGCTTCCGTACTCACAACTTCTACGGGTGAAACGAATCACCAGTGATCACAATGAGTTGGAACCTGCACTTATCAACATGGCTAGCAGGTTCCTAGAGCGAGGCTATAGTCTGGTCGACGTCAAAGATGCACTTGATCGTGTGATTAGAGGGGAGAACTCAGATCGTACTAACATCGAACTGGGCGATCAATCAAAAAGTTCAAGATTTAATGTCATAAGCACATTTAGCACTGCGTCCCCATGCATACAACGTGGCATTAGAGATAATTGGCATGTACTAGCCAATGATGATAAAATAGGAAAATTCTTCCGTGAACCCCCCTTGTTTTGTTTTCGTCGTGGTCCGTCAGTTGGGGACATGATCACGCAAGCAGATCCTGCTGACAAATATAGCAAGGACAAAACTTGGTTAACCCAAAAACCTGGGGCCTACAGGTGCAAGGGTTGCACGAATTGCCAATATATGCAGGTGGGATCTTTCTACTGTCATCCACATAATGGGACTAAAATCAAGATTCATCAACATCTGAATTGTGAATCAAAATTTGTTATATATTTGATTAAATGTCCATGTGGGTTACTTTACATTGGGAAGACAGTGCGTATGCTTAAAGAACGTATAGCTATCCATCGTTCAACAATTCGCAAAGCATTATCTGCAGACGCCAAGGATTTAGAGTTTAAATGCCTCCCTGTTGCCAAACATTTTAGGGATTTTAAACATTCATTGGCAACTTTCAGATGCATGCCTATTTCAAAGGTCAAAGTGCTCACACGAGGGGGTGATAGAAATAGATTGCTATTGCAAAGTGAAGCGAGGCACATCTTTGAATTAAAAACTGTGGCCCCTTTTGGCCTAAACGAAGATTTTTCATTGGGATGTTTCCTATAAAACAAGTCAGGACTATGACACTTCGTTTTGCTGAGGAATCATTTCTTGTCCTGTAATTATGTGTCTTTTTGTGTCAATGTTCATTTCATAGTATTTCTGCATTATGTCCTTATGTGTTATTTCCATATGTGCCCATGTATTGTTATTTTCACTTGTTCACTTTAGGGTGTTGGTATGTGCATCATGTTGGCTCCATGTCCTGCTTCGAGATCATAGATACTACATGGTATATATGAGACTTCTAAATACATGATATGTCGTGTAAATAAGGCCTGTTATAAGCTGGCTCTAGGACATAGTCAAAGGATCACAGTATGAATGTTGATTCCGGATAGACACGTGTATAAACTAGATGTTGTCTCATTGGGCATATATATTAAAAGCCCTTTGGTCACTCTATTTAGGAAGAAATATGTGTGACCAAACATGTTATCTGGTTTTCGATTTTAGACTAATTTTAGTCATTGTAGTAATAGTATTTACTGTATTATAGTGGGACATGGATAACAATATATTGTACAGTGATGCACACATCATATCACATGTTTGTTGTTTAATATATTGGTTTTTGTATGATTGCTGTGAGCATTTTGCGTCCTTATACTGGAGTGGGTCCCTCTGTAAATAAGATCAAGCATATATTTCAACACATGCAAATCTGCTTTAATGCGATCACATTTTATAGCCCCCCCCACATGGCTCTATTGGCTAGGTGCCTTGCTTTATGAAGTTCTGGCATTTGTAATTATAGATCTTCTATCTGATCTGTAAGGGCACATCCTCATATGGGTGCTGTTATGCACATATTAGGGTTAGCTCTTGAGTAACACTATGCTTGCGCTGTATATATACATTTTGCACATTGAGCTGCTTGGGCTTGTTCGCGCATGCGCGAACCGCCATTATAGATAAACTATGCACTATGTGGGCCACCGTAGTTGGGCAAACATGCATTAGGCTGAGAAGCAATATGGTGATGCGTTTCAGCAGCGTGTTGCGGGTCACGACACAGAGAGATAGGATGAGTCCGCGCATGTGCGATTATGCCTGGTCAGACCATTGAGGCCACCGTAGTTTAAAGGGAGGTTTGTGTAAATCCAAGATGGCGATGCGTTCCAGCGGATGTATGCGTGCCACAGCGGCGCGGTTTCGCGGGCAATGTTGCGCCTACACGGGTGAGTTTGATTTAATTTTGATTTGTTTGGGTATATAAGGTGGTGGATTAGCATTCACTTATTGCACGTCCCTGAGGAAGGTCACGTTGAGTGTACCGAAACGTTGGAGGTGGTGCCATGTTACTTTGATTACATCTGCATTGGAATCACTAAGACTGTGTGCTGTCTCGTTTTTTCCGGACTCCAATCTGGTAAATTCTATTTTTATATATATATATATATATATATATATTTTATGCACTGTATATGAGCTGGCGATTTCTAAGTCTGTGGTTCCGAGAGGGGTTAACCAGGCTCACTAATAAAGGTCAAGCCACTTGGTGCCAGAATGCCCTGCTTCAGCACAGACCAGAAAGGCATTGTGATAAGCGTATCCCCGGTATAGTCAGGGGTTAATGGGAGTCGTCCCCGTCCCCCCAGTATACGCCCAGAACCATGGACCCGGTACTTGTGGTTCGGACTGTCTCCAACCAGCCATAATGTTGTGAGAGTGAAATTATGTCTAAGTCCAGCTTTGGTACATTAGAAGCAACTCTGAAACTTAACCTAAGCGTTTTTTGAAGCTACTTTTTGGCTAACTTCTTATAGAAAGGTCTAGGAGCTCTGAAAATGAACGTGCGCGTCTTTCACTCTTCCCGAGGGACTTAGTAGAATTTTGTGATATTTTTTATTAAAATGGTGTATAAGAATATATATATAAATATATTTTATGCACTGTATATGAGCTGGCGATTTCTAAGTCTGTGGTTCCGAGAGGAGGTAACCAGGCTCACTAATAAAGGTCAAGCAACTTGGCTGCCAGAATGCCATGCTTCAGCACAGACCAGAAAGGCATTGTGATAAGCGTATCCCCGGTATAGTCAGGGGTTAATGGGAGTCGTCCCCGTCCCCCCAGTATACGGCCAGAACCATGGACCCGGTACTTGTGGTTCGGACTGTCTCCAACCAGCCATAATGTTGTGAGAGTGAAATTATGTCTAAGTCCAGCTTTGGTACATTAGAAGCAACTCTGAAAGTTAACCTAAGCGTTTTTCG
Organism: Ascaphus truei; assembly: GCF_040206685.1. Lineage (NCBI taxonomy): Eukaryota > Metazoa > Chordata > Amphibia > Anura > Ascaphidae > Ascaphus > Ascaphus truei. The sequence continues at coordinate 282,782,054 of NC_134483.1, forward strand.
AAGCTACTTTTTGGCTAACTTCTTATAGGAAGGTCTAGGAGCTCTGAAAATGAACGTGCGCGTCTTTTACTCTTCCCGAGGGACTTAGAAGAATTTTGTGATATTTTTTATTAAAATGGTGTATAAGGGTATATACAGTATATATATATAAATATATTTTATGCACTGTATATGAGCTGGCGATTTCTAAGTCTGTGGTTCCGAGAGGGGGTAACCAGGCTCACTAATAAAGGTCAAGCAACTTGGCTGCCAGAATGCCCTGCTTCAGCACAGACCAGAAAGGCATTGTGATAAGCGTATCCCCGGTATAGTCAGGGGTTAATGGGAGTCGTCCCCGTCCCCCCAGTATACGGCCAGAACCATGGACCCGGTACTTGTGGTTCGGACTGTCTCCAACCAGCCATAATGTTGTGAGAGTGAAATTATGTCTAAGTCCAGCTTTGGTACATTAGAAGCAACTCTGAAAGTTAAACTAAGCGTTTTTCGAAGCTACTTTTTGGCTAACTTCTTATAGGAAGGTCTAGGAGCTCTGAAAATGAACGTGCGCGTCTTTTACTCTTCCCGAGGGACTTAGAAGAATTTTGTGATATTTTTTATTAAAATGGTGTATAAGGGTATATATATATATATATATATATATATATATATATATATATATATATATATATATATATATATATATATATATATATATATTTTATGCACTGTATATGTGCTGGCGATTTCTAAGTCTGTGGTTCCGAGAGGGGGTAACCAGGCTCACTAATAAAGGTCAAGCCACTTGGTGCCAGAATGCAAAGCTTCAGCACAGACCAGAAAGGCATTGTGATAAGCGTATCCCCGGTATAGTCAGGGGTTAATGGGAGTCGTCCCCGTCCCCCCAGTATACGCCCAGAACCATGGACCCGGTACTTGTGGTTCGGACTGTCTCCAACCAGCCATAATGTTGTGAGAGTGAAATTATGTCTAAGTCCAGCTTTGGTACATTAGAAGCAACTCTGAAACTTAACCTAAGCGTTTTTTGAAGCTACTTTTTGGCTAACTTCTTATAGAAAGGTCTAGGAGCTCTGAAAATGAACGTGCGCGTCTTTCACTCTTCCCGAGGGACTTAGTAGAATTTTGTGATATTTTTTATTAAAATGGTGTATAAGAATATATATATAAATATATTTTATGCACTGTATATGAGCTGGCGATTTCTAAGTCTGTGGTTCCGAGAGGAGGTAACCAGGCTCACTAATAAAGGTCAAGCAACTTGGCTGCCAGAATGCCATGCTTCAGCACAGACCAGAAAGGCATTGTGATAAGCGTATCCCCGGTATAGTCAGGGGTTAATGGGAGTCCCCCCCGTCCCCCCAGTATACGGCCAGAACCATGGACCCGGTACTTGTGGTTCGGACTGTCTCCAACCAGCCATAATGTTGTGAGAGTGAAATTATGTCTAAGTCCAGATTTGGTACATTAGAAGCAACTGTGAAAGTTAACCTAAGCGTTTTTCGAAGCTACTTTTTGGCTAACTTCTTATAGGAAGGTCTAGGAGCTCTGAAAATGAACGTGCGCGTCTTTTACTCTTCCCGAGGGACTTAGAAGAATTTTGTGATATTTTTTATTAAAATGGTGTATAAGGGTATATACAGTATATATATATATATAAATATATTTTATGCACTGTATATGAGCTGGCGATTTCTAAGTCTGTGGTTCCGAGAGGGGGTAACCAGGCTCACTAATAAAGGTCAAGCAACTTGGCTGCCAGAATGACATGCTTCAGCACAGACCAGAAAGGCATTGTGATAAGCGTATCCCCGGTATAGTCAGGGGTTAATGGGAGTCGTCCCCGTCCCCCCAGTATACGGCCAGAACCATGGACCCGGTACTTGTGGTTCGGACTGTCTCCAACCAGCCATAATGTTGTGAGAGTGAAATTATGTCTAAGTCCAGCTTTGGTACGTTAGAAGCAACTCTGAAAGTTAACCTAAGCGTTTTTCGAAGCTACTTTTTGGCTAACTTCTTATAGGAAGGTCTAGGAGCTCTGAAAATGAACGTGCGCGTCTTTTACTCTTCCCGAGGGACTTAGAAGAATTTTGTGATATTTTTTATTAAAATGGTGTATAAGGGTATATATATATATATATATATATAAATATATTTTATGCACTGTATATGAGCTGGCGATTTCAAAGTCTGTGGTTCCGAGAGGGGGTAACCAGGCTCACTAATAAATGTCAAGCAACTTGGCTGCCAGAATGCCCTGCTTCAGCACAGACCAGAAAGGCATTGTGATAAGCGTATCCCCGGTATAGTCAGGGGTTAATGGGAGTCGTCCCCGTCCCCCCAGTATACGGCCAGAACCATGGACCCGGTACTTGTGGTTCGGACTGTCTCCAACCAGCCATAATGTTGTGAGAGTGAAATTATGTCTAAGTCCAGCTTTGGTACATTAGAAGCAACTCTGAAAGTTAACCTACTGTAAGCGTTTTTCGAAGCTACTTTTTGGCTAACTTCTTATAGGAAGGTATAGGAGCTCTGAAAATGAACGTGCGCGTCTTTCACTCTTCCCGAGGGACTTAGAAGAATTTTGTGATATTTTTTATTAAAATGGTGTATAAGGGTATATATATATATATATATATATATATATATATATATATATATATATATATATTGTGACAAACGCCCCTCTATTGTAGCGCTGACGTCTGTCTGGGTTCTTCCCGACACAGTCTTCTAGGGTTAATTATACAACAAACAGGATCATGCAAAGTATTATGCTGCTTAACTCAGGCTTCTGCCTGCTTTATTTTCATCCAAGTAAGGTACTGCAGCTTTAACATGTGAAGGTTAGAGTTACTCAGATACTTTCATTCAGCAGTTCACATATTTCAGTGTTACAATATTTCCCACTCTGTTATTTCAAGAAATAAAACCAAAATCATATAAGCAAAATCCTATCCCTTTCAGGGATCTAACTACACATCAGAATCAGTCTCTCTAACAGCTGCTGGCCAACTAAACTGGTTCCCCAGCTTAAAACAATGCTCTCTCATTTAGGGTCACAAGATACAGCACAGTCTTTTAGCTACAGCAATAACCATTTGTTTTGTCTTATCTGTTCGTGGGGTCCAGGCAAATCCTCTGGTACTGTGATACGTGGAGGGGCCGTCAACCCCGATACTGGAAACAGGGGAGCAGCGATACCCCCAGCCTCCAGGCTCTAAGGAGAGAGCGTGAAATGCAAAACCTCTCTGCTCTAAGTACCTGTGCATGTGATTAGAAGAGCAGGTGAGGGAGAACTAGAGCCATTGTAATCTGTGGTCTGGATTTTCCATCCAGCTGCCTGAGTTAATGGGAAGCTGTGGAACGGATCATTAACTATTCCTGCACTTTCTGCTCTAAAATGGGGCAGAAAGCTGCCTAACATCTTTGGACTATGTCACATATCCCCCTCCCCAGCTCACACCTACTGGGGTGAGCGGCCATGGACCTCACTGGGGTGAGCGTCCTACCTGAAATACTTGAGCTAACTCCTCAGTACAACATTAAGTATTCACATGACACGAATATGAACTTTTCCCACGGCAATTATGGACAATAGGTTTCGTCATAAGAGACTATATTTGGCAATCATATTTTGTTGCTCTCTATTAGGGAACTATTTTGAAAAATAAGTGTCTAGCACACATTCTTACAACCCAGGATATGCTAAATATATTCAGAAAACCAGACAATTTCTATTACCTCCCTGGGTTGTTCTACTCTAGAATATGAACCTCATTATATAATTTACCAACTGAAAGGGCCATCAACCCTGTATATTAATTTGTAGTTTAGCTACATTTTCAACACAGAGAACCAATATAACATTGTAATATTGACAAAATGCTTATTCTAGCTAGAGGCCTAATATACCTTAACTACAATAGCTTATTTGCATAGTTAAGTGTCCGTGACATAGTCCACACATGTAATAACAAAAAGAAATATCGGTCAATTCCCCAAACACATTTTTTTTTTTCTTTGACTTCCAGTCCATTACATTTCCTGACTTTATTTCATAGGCTGCTGCAACCTGCAAATGACTGGACTGTTTCTTTAGCCTCTGACAGAACTCTGGGGCCGGATAGTCTTTGTCTTTATATTGTGGCCCAGAGTGGCGAGATCCGGAAAAATTCAAGGCCAGCGTTGACCTTCGTCGCTTTTGCTTTGCAACCTTTGAACCTTTATGGTACTTCTTACTGCCATGTATTTTCTCAAGACCATCACTCTCAGAGATTTGGGATTTCCCCTCTGGGGCAATTATATGGTATTTAGAAGATGAAGCACTGATTACCTTGATGGGGTTCTCACTAACTCCGGCTGTACCCTGTGGCATTTTACCTTTGCAGCTGGCAGGCATGTAGTGTTTGGCCTCTCTTTCCTGAGGCCTACATTTATAAAGGCGGAAATACCGCTGTATAACCAGTGACGCATTTCTCAGGGTTTGATAGTGAATCCTGTTCTGTGTCATCCTAGTCAGAGACTGGATCTTTATAGTTGCTCCTTTCATAATGAGGAACCTGTTTCGTACCATGCGGGCACGGTAGAATGATTGAAGTACACAGGCTGCTTTATTCCGGCGATTAAACTGACGAATTTTCATCCCTCTGTAGGCAGCCTGTAGGATGATAGTTGCGGCGCGTTTACGCCGATAATTTTCTCTTTCCCTTCTTCCTTGGATAAGAGCTGTGCAGTGCTTCTGAATTATTCTAACGCTTTTCTCCTTTTTCAAAACGTTAAGTTCCTCCACGAGAGAATTCTGTTTTGTGCATATATGTCGCAATTCTGTTCTCAGAGCGTCCATTTCTTCCTGGTGCTGGCTCTGAGTGTGCATCAATGCATTCTGTAGTGCTTCCTGCACTTCTAATTTTTCCTGAGTCAACTGTTTCTTTACTTTTTCTGCTTGGTCAGTCAAATCTGAATTTTCCAATTTCAGAGTCTCATTTTCTTGCTTTACAGTCTCTAACTCACTCAGGGCAATCTCATGGGTTTGCTTCAACATTCCCAGCTCTGTGTTCAGACCGTGGCCCTCCAGGCGTGAGTTTTGCACCTCTATGCTGAGCGCGTGAACCTCTTGTAGAGCCTTCCCGTATTTCTGTTTTAGGATAGCCATTACGGTGTTGGCCTTTTCCAGCCTAGTCGTCACCTCTTCCAGCTCACTCCGTAAGAGAGACTCTGTTTTCTTCAAAGCCTCGTACTCCTGTAAAGCTGGAAGTATACACCTCTGTAATTCGGCGTTCGATTCTCGCTCTTCCATCCAACATTCTCGCTCCTTCTTGCTCCATTCTCGCTCCTTCACCAAATCCTGCCACAGGACTTCATAATTATGGCGGGCAGCTTGGAGTGCAGAAACCAAAGCCTCTTTATCCTGGTTCAAGGATTCAGCTTCCCTTTGCTCCTCCTTTTCCTTTGCCACTGTTCCCGTGACAATTCTGCCGGTCACTCCGGTCTGCAGCACATCTCGGCGCCTTTCTGACGCATGTCCTGACAGCGCAGGTTCAAGTGGCTCGGTCACTTCCCCTGTGACTTGAGGAACAGTTTTCTTTTTCTTCTTCTTTCTTTTTGCTTTATTAGCTCCAGAGATATCAGTGGTACTGGGCACACGCTCACTGGTATCAGCTTCCACATCTTGCTTGCACTCATAGGGCGTTGCTTGCTTTTGCAGCTGTTTGTCTTTGAAAATTTTGGGGCACACATCTTCCATGTGACCTACTTTATGACAGGCCCAGCATACTAAATTCATCTGTGGGTACGACTCTCCTCCAGGGGCCACAAACGAGTCGTCATCATCATCATCGTATGGCCTGAAGGGACACTGTTTTTCATGATTATGTACATTACAAAACAAACATTTCACGTCGGCCATTTTAGAAACCCGGCAGGGACAATTTGCTAGCTGCAATTTCACTCACTTCAGCAACTTGCATACAGCACTTGCTAGCTGCAAATTCACTCACTTCAGCAAAAGGCATTAGCTTTACAAACAGCACTTGCTAGATGCAATTTTTTTTTTTTCTTCTTTTTCAGCAAAACATTTTGATTTTCTGTTTGGGTTCAGGGTGCTATTGCATCCACACTTCGCACATTCTCTGTGTATGCTAGAAGCACAACTGATATACACAGTGGGACAGACTTCACTCATAGCATCTGTACTTTAGTTCAGCTCGGCGGCCATTTTAAACCCCCGCATTTATTTGCAAACCCACCGACTTTTTTAGTGTCTGCCCGCATTCTCCACCATATGTGACAAACGCCCCTCTTTTGTAGCGCTGACGTCTGTCTGGGTTCTTCCCGACACAGTCTTCTAGGGTTAATTATACAACAAACAGGATCATGCAAAGTATTATGCTGCTTAACTCAGGCTTCTGCCTGCTTTATTTTCATCCAAGTAAGGTACTGCAGCTTTAACATGTGAAGGTTAGAGGTACTCAGATACTTTCATTCAGCAGTTCACATATTTCAGTGTTACAATATTTCCCACTCTGTTATTTCAAGAAATAAAACCAAAATCATATAAGCAAAATCCTATCCCTTTCAGGGATCTAACTACACATCAGAATCAGTCTCTCTAACAGCTGCTGGCCAACTAAACTGGTTCCCCAGCTTAAAACAATGCTCTCTCATTTAGGGTCACAAGATACAGCACAGTCTTTTAGCTACAGCAATAACCATTTGTTTTGTCTTATCTGTTCGTGGGGTCCAGGCAAATCCTCTGGTACTGTGATACGTGGAGGGGCCGTCAACCCCGATACTGGAAACAGGGGAGCAGCGATACCCCCAGCCTCCAGGCTCTAAGGAGAGAGCGTGAAATGCAAAACCTCTCTGCTCTAAGTACCTGTGCATGTGATTAGAAGAGCAGGTGAGGGAGAACTAGAGCCATTGTAATCTGTGGTCTGGATTTTCCATCCAGCTGCCTGAGTTAATGGGAAACTGTGGAACGGATCATTAACTATTCCTGCACTTTCTGCTCTAAAATGGGGCAGAAAGCTGCCTAACATCTTTGGACTATGTCACAATATATATATATATATATATATATATATATATATATATATATATTATGCACTGTATATGAGCTGGCGATTTCTAAGTCTGTGGTTCCGAGAGGGGGTAACCAGGCTCACTAATAAAGGTCAAGCCACTTGGCTGCCAGAATGCCCTGCTTCAGCACAGACCAGAAAGGCATTGTGATAAGCGTATCCCCGGTATAGTCAGGGGTTAATGGGAGTCGTCCCCGTCCCCCCAGTATACGCCCAGAACCATGGACCCGGTACTTGTGGTTCGGACTGTCTCCAACCAGCCATAATGTTGTGAGAGTGAAATTATGTCTAAGTCCAGCTTTGGTACATTAGAAGCAACTCTGAAACTTAACCTAAGCGTTTTTCGAAGCTACTTTTTGGCTAACTTCTTATAGGAAGGTCTAGGAGCTCTCAAAATGAACGTGCGCGTCTTTCACTCTTCCCGAGGGACTTAGAAGAATTTTGTGATATTTTTTATTAAAATGGTGTATAAGGGTATATATATATATATATATATATATAAATATATTTTATGCACTGTATATGAGCTGGCGATTTCTAAGTCTGTGGTGCCGAGAGGGGGTAACCAGGCTCACTAATAAAGGTCAAGCAACTTGGCTGCCGAATGCCCTGCTTCAGCACAGACCAGAAAGGCATTGTGATAAGCGTATCCCCGGTATAGTCAGGGGTTAATGGGAGTCGTCCCCGTCCCCCCAGTATACGCCCAGAACCATGGACCCGGTACTTGTGGTTCGGACTGTCTCCAACCAGCCATAATGTTGTGAGAGTGAAATTATGTCTAAGTCCAGCTTTGGTACATTAGAAGCAACTCTGAAACTTAACCTAAGCGTTTTTCGAAGCTACTTTTTGGCTAACTTCTTATACTGTAGGAAGGTCTAGGAGCTCTGAAAATGAACGTGCGCGTCTTTCACTCTTCCCGAGGGACTTAGAAGAATTTTGTGATATTTTTTATTAAAATGGTGTATAAGGGTATATATATATATATATATATATATATATATATATATATATATATATATATATATATTTTATGCACTATATATGAGCTGGCGATTTCTAAGTCTGTGGTTCCGAGAGGGGGTAACCAGGCTCACTAATAAAGGTCAAGCCACTTGGCTGCCAGAATGCCCTGCTTCAGCACAGACCAGAAAGGCATTGTGATAAGCGTATCCCCGGTATAGTCAGGGGTTAATGGGAGTCGTCCCCGTTCCCCCAGTATACGCCCAGAACCATCGACCCGGTACTTGTGGTTCGGACTGTCTCCAACCAGCCATAATGTTGTGAGAGTGAAATTATGTCTAAGTCCAGCTTTGGTACATTAGAAGCAACTCTGAAACTTAACCTAAGCGTTTTTCGAAGCTACTTTTTGGCTAACTTCTTATAGGAATGTCTAGGAGCTCTGAAAATGAACGTGCGCTTCTTTTACTCTTCCCGAGGGACTTAGAAGAATTTTGTGATATTTTTTATTAAAATGGTGTATAAGGGTATATATATATACAGTATATATATATATATATATATATATATATATATATATATATATATATATATATATATATTTTATGCACTGTATATGAGCTGGCGATTTCTAAGTCTGTGGTTCCGAGAGGGGTTAACCAGGCTCACTAATAAAGGTCAAGCCACTTGGTGCCAGAATGCCCTGCTTCAGCACAGACCAGAAAGGCATTGTGATAAGCGTATCCCCGGTATAGTCAGGGGTTAATGGGAGTCGTCCCCGTTCCCCCAGTATACGCCCAGAACCATCGACCCGGTACTTGTGGTTCGGACTGTCTCCAACCAGCCATAATGTTGTGAGAGTGAAATTATGTCTAAGTCCAGCTTTGGTACATTAGAAGCAACTCTGAAACTTAACCTAAGCGTTTTTCGAAGCTACTTTTTGGCTAACTTCTTATACTGTAGGAAGATCTAGGAGCTCTGAAAATGAACGTGCGCGTCTTTCACTCTTCCCGAGGGACTTAGAAGAATTTTGTGATATTTTTTATTAAAATGGTGTATAAGGGTATATATATATATATATATATATATATTTTATGCACTGTATATGAGCTGGCGATTTCTAAGTCTGTGGTTCCGAGAGGGGGTAACCAGGCTCACTAATAAAGGTCAAGCCACTTGGCTGCCAGAATGCCCTGCTTCAGCACAGACCAGAAAGGCATTGTGATAAGCGTATCCCCGGTATAGTCAGGGGTTAATGGGAGTCGTCCCCGTTCCCCCAGTATACGCCCAGAACCATCGACCCGGTACTTGTGGTTCGGACTGTCTCCAACCAGCCATAATGTTGTGAGAGTGAAATTATGTCTAAGTCCAGCTTTGGTACATTAGAAGCAACTCTGAAACTTAACCTAAGCGTTTTTCGAAGCTACTTTTTGGCTAACTTCTTATAGGAATGTCTAGGAGCTCTGAAAATGAACGTGCGCTTCTTTTACTCTTCCCGAGGGACTTAGAAGAATTTTGTGATATTTTTTATTAAAATGGTGTATAAGGGTATATATATATACAGTATATATATATATATATATATATATATATATATATATATATATATATATATATTTTATGCACTGTATATGAGCTGGCGATTTCTAAGTCTGTGGTTCCGAGAGGGGTTAACCAGGCTCACTAATAAAGGTCAAGCCACTTGGTGCCAGAATGCCCTGCTTCAGCACAGACCAGAAAGGCATTGTGATAAGCGTATCCCCGGTATAGTCAGGGGTTAATGGGAGTCGTCCCCGTTCCCCCAGTATACGCCCAGAACCATCGACCCGGTACTTGTGGTTCGGACTGTCTCCAACCAGCCATAATGTTGTGAGAGTGAAATTATGTCTAAGTCCAGCTTTGGTACATTAGAAGCAACTCTGAAACTTAACCTAAGCGTTTTTCGAAGCTACTTTTTGGCTAACTTCTTATACTGTAGGAAGGTCTAGGAGCTCTGAAAATGAACGTGCGCGTCTTTCACTCTTCCCGAGGGACTTAGTAGAATTTTGTGATATTTTTTATTAAAATGGTGTATAAGGGTATATATATAAATATATTTTATGCACTGTATATGAGCTGGCGATTTCTAAGTCTGTGGTTCCGAGAGGGGGTAACCAGGCTCACTAATAAAGGTCAAGCAACTTGGCTGCCAGAATGCCATGCTTCAGCACAGACCAGAAAGGCATTGTGATAAGCGTATCCTCGGTATAGTCAGGGGTTAATGGGAGTCGTCCCCGTCCCCCCAGTATACGCCCAGAACCATGGACCCGGTACTTGTGGTTCGGACTGTCTCCAACCAGCCATAATGTTGTGAGAGTGAAATTATGTCTAAGTCCAGCTTTGGTACATTAGAAGCAACTCTGAAACTTAACCTAAGCGTTTTTCGAAGCTACTTTTTGGCTAACTTCTTATAGGAAGGTCTAGGAGCTCTGAAAATGAACGTGCGCTTCTTTTACTCTTCCCGAGGGACTTAGAAGAATTTTGTGATATTTTTTATTAAAATGGTGTATAAGGGTATATATATATATACAGTATATATATATATATATATATATATATTTTATGCACTGTATATGAGCTGGCGATTTCTAAGTCTGTGGTTCCGAGAGGGGGTAACCAGGCTCACTAATAAAGGTCAAGCCACTTGGTGCCAGAATGCCCTGCTTCAGCACAGACCAGAAAGGCATTGTGATAAGCGTATCCCCGGTATAGTCAGGGGTTAATGGGAGTCGTCCCCGTCCCCCCAGTATACGCCCAGAACCATGGACCCGGTACTTGTGGTTCGGACTGTCTCCAACCAGCCATAATGTTGTGAGAGTGAAATTATGTCTAAGTCCAGCTTTGGTACATTAGAAGCAACTCTGAAACTTAACCTAAGCGTTTTTTGAAGCTACTTTTTGGCTAACTTCTTATAGAAAGGTCTAGGAGCTCTGAAAATGAACGTGCGCGTCTTTCACTCTTCCCGAGGGACTTAGTAGAATTTTGTGATATTTTTTATTAAAATGGTGTATAAGGGTATATATATAAATATATTTTATGCACTGTATATGAGCTGGCGATTTCTAAGTCTGTGGTTCCGAGAGGAGGTAACCAGGCTCACTAATAAAGGTCAAGCAACTTGACTGCCAGAATGCCATGCTTCAGCACAGACCAGAAAGGCATTGTGATAAGCGTATCCCCGGTATAGTCAGGGGTTAATGGGAGTCGTCCCCGTCCCCCCAGTATACGGCCAGAACCATGGACCCGGTACTTGTGGTTCGGACTGTCTCCAACCAGCCATAATGTTGTGAGAGTGAAATTATGTCTAAGTCCAGCTTTGGTACATTAGAAGCAACTCTGAAAGTTAAACTAAGCGTTTTTCGAAGCTACTTTTTGGCTAACTTCTTATAGGAAGGTCTAGGAGCTCTGAAAATGAACGTGCGCGTCTTTTACTCTTCCCGAGGGACTTAGAAGAATTTTGTGATATTTTTTATTAAAATGGTGTATAAGGGTATATACAGTATATATATATATATATATATATATAAATATATTTTATGCACTGTATATGAGCTGGCGATTTCTAAGTCTGTGGTTCCGAGAGGGGGTAACCAGGCTCACTAATAAAGGTCAAGCAACTTGGCTGCCAGAATGCCCTGCTTCAGCACAGACCAGAAAGGCATTGTGATAAGCGTATCCCCGGTATAGTCAGGGGTTAATGGGATTCGTCCCCGTCCCCCCAGTATACGGCCAGAACCATGGACCCGGTACTTGTGGTTCGGACTGTCTCCAACCAGCCATAATGTTGTGAGAGTGAAATTATGTCTAAGTCCAGCTTTGGTACATTAGAAGCAACTCTGAAAGTTAAACTAAGCGTTTTTCGAAGCTACTTTTTGGCTAACTTCTTATAGGAAGGTCTAGGAGCTCTGAAAATGAACGTGCGCGTCTTTTGCTCTTCCCGAGGGACTTAGAAGAATTTTGTGATATTTTTTATTAAAATGGTGTATAAGGTATATATATATATATATATATATATATATATATATATATATATATATATATATATTTTATGCACTGTATATGAGCTGGCGATTTCTAAGTCTGTGGTTCCGAGAGGGGGTAACCAGGCTCACTAATAAAGGTCAAGCCACTTGGTGCCAGAATGCCCTGCTTCAGCACAGACCAGAAAGGCATTGTGATAAGCGTATCCCCGGTATAGTCAGGGGTTAATGGGAGTCGTCCCCGTCCCCCCAGTATACGCCCAGAACCATGGACCCGGTACTTGTGGTTCGGACTGTCTCCAACCAGCCATAATGTTGTGAGAGTGAAATTATGTCTAAGTCCAGCTTTGGTACATTAGAAGCAACTCTGAAACTTAACCTAAGCGTTTTTTGAAGCTACTTTTTGGCTAACTTCTTATAGGAAGGTCTAGGAGCTCTGAAAATGAACGTGCGCGTCTTTCACTCTTCCCGAGGGACTTAGTAGAATTTTGTGATATTTTTTATTAAAATGGTGTATAAGGGTATATATATAAATATATTTTATGCACTGTATATGAGCTGGCGATTTCTAAGTCTGTGGTTCCGAGAGGGGGTAACCAGGCTCACTAATAAAGGTCAAGCAACTTGGCTGCCAGAATGACATGCTTCAGCACAGACCAGAAAGGCATTGTGATAAGCGTATCCCCGGTATAGTCAGGGGTTAATGGGAGTCGTCCCCGTCCCCCCAGTATACGGCCAGAACCATGGACCCGGTACTTGTGGTTCGGACTGTCTCCAACCAGCCATAATGTTGTGAGAGTGAAATTATGTCTAAGTCCAGCTTTGGTACATTAGAAGCAACTCTGAAAGTTAACATAAGCGTTTTTCGAAGCTACTTTTTGGCTAACTTCTTATAGGAAGGTCTAGGAGCACTCAAAAAGGAACGTGCGCGTCTTTTACTCTTCCCGAGGGACTTAGAAGAATTTTGTGATATTTTTTATTAAAATGGTGTATAAGGGTATATATATATATATATATAAATATATTTTATGCACTGTATATGAGCTGGCAATTTCTAAGTCTGTGGTTCCGAGAGGGGGTAACCAGGCTCACTAATAAATGTCAAGCAACTTGGCTGCCAGAATGCCCTGCTTCAGCACAGACCAGAAAGGCATTGTGATAAGCGTATCCCCGGTATAGTCAGGGGTTAATGGGAGTCGTCCCCGTCCCCCCAGTATACGGCCAGAACCATGGACCCGGTACTTGTGGTTCGGACTGACTCCAACCAGCCATAATGTTGTGAGAGTGAAATTATGTCTAAGTCCAGCTTTGGTACATTAGAAGCAACTCTGAAAGTTAACCTAAGCGTTTTTCGAAGCTACTTTTTGGCTAACTTCTTATAGGAAGGTCTAGGAGCTCTGAAAATGAACGTTCATTTTCTCTTTTACGCGCGTCTTTTACTCTTCCCGAGGGACTTAGAAGAATTTTGTGATATTTTTTATTAAAATGGTGTATAAGGGTATATATATATATATATTGTGACAAACGCCCCTCTTTTGTAGCGCTGACGTCTGTCTGGGTTCTTCCCGACACAGTCTTCTAGGGTTAATTATACAACAAACAGGATCATGCAAAGTATTATGCTGCTTAACTCAGGCTTCTGCCTGCTTTATTTTCATCCAAGTAAGGTACTGCAGCTTTAACATGTGAAGGTTAGAGGTACTCAGATACTTTCATTCAGCAGTTCACATATTTCAGTGTTACAATATTTCCCACTCTGTTATTTCAAGAAATAAAACCAAAATCATATAAGCAAAATCCTATCCCTTTCAGGGATCTAACTACACATCAGAATCAGTCTCTCTAACAGCTGCTGGCCAACTAAACTGGTTCCCCAGCTTAAAACAATGCTCTCTGATTTAGGGTCACAAGATACAGCACAGTCTTTTAGCTACAGCAATAACCATTTGTTTTGTCTTATCTGTTCGTGGGGTCCAGGCAAATCCTCTGGTACTGTGATACGTGGAGGGGCCGTCAACCCCGATACTGGAAACAGGGGAGCAGCGATACCCCCAGCCTCCAGGCTCTAAGGAGAGAGCGTGAAATGCAAAACCTCTCTGCTCTAAGTACCTGTGCATGTGATTAGAAGAGCAGGTGAGGGAGAACTAGAGCCATTGTAATCTGTGGTCGGGATTTTCCATCCAGCTGCCTGAGTTAATGGGAAGCTGTGGAACGGATCATTAACTATTCCTGCACTTTCTGCTCTAAAATGGGGCAGAAAGCTGCCTAACATCTTTGGACTATGTCACATATCCCCCTCCCCAGCTCACACCTACTGGGGTGAGCGGCCATGGACCTCACTGGGGTGAGCGTCCTACCTGAAATACTTGAGCTAACTCCTCAGTACAACATTAAGTATTCACATGACACGAATATGAACTTTTCCCACGGCAATTATGGACAATAGGTTTCGTCATAAGAGACTATATTTGGCAATCATATTTTGTTGCTCTCTATTAGGGAACTATTTTGAAAAATAAGTGTCTAGCACACATTCTTACAACCCAGGATATGCTAAATATATTCAGAAAACCAGACAATTTCTATTACCTCCCTGGGTTGTTCTACTCTAGAATATGAACCTCATTATATAATTTACCAACTGAAAGGGCCATCAACCCTGTATATTAATTTGTAGTTTAGCTACATTTTCAACACAGAGAACCAATATAACATTGTAATATTGACAAAATGCTTATTCTAGCTAGAGGCCTAATATACCTTAACTACAATAGCTTATTTGCATAGTTAAGTGTCCGTGACATAGTCCACACATGTAATAACAAAAAGAAATATCGGTCAATTCCCCAAACACATTTTTTTTTTTTTTTTTTTTTTTCTTTGACTTCCAGTCCATTACATTTCCTGACTTTATTTCATAGGCTGCTGCAACCTGCAAATGACTGGACTGTTTCTTTAGCCTCTGACAGAACTCTGGGGCCGGATAGTCTTTGTCTTTATATTGTGGCCCAGAGTGGCGAGATCCGGAAAAATTCAAGGCCAGCGTTGACCTTCGTCGCTTTTGCTTTGCAACCTTTGAACCTTTATGGTACTTCTTACTGCCATGTATTTTCTCAAGACCATCACTCTCAGAGATTTGGGATTTCCCCTCTGGGGCAATTATATGGTATTTAGAAGATGAAGCACTGATTACCTTGATGGGGTTCTCACTAACTCCGGCTGTACCCTGTGGCATTTTATCTTTGCAGCCGGCAGGCATGTAGTGTTGGGCCTCTCTTTCCTGAGGCCTACATTTATAAAGGCGGAAATACCGCTGTATAACCAGTGACGCATTTCTCAGGGTTTGATAGTGAATCCTGTTCTGTGTCATCCTAGTCAGAGACTGGATCTTTATAGTTGCTCCTTTCATAATGAGGAACCTGTTTCGTACCATGCGGGCACGGTAGAATGATTGAAGTACACAGGCTGCTTTATTCCGGCGATTAAACTGACGAATTTTCATCCCTCTGTAGGCAGCCTGTAGGATGATAGTTGCGGCGCGTTTACGCCGATAATTTTCTCTTTCCCTTCTTCCTTGGATAAGAGCTGTGCAGTGCTTCTGAATTATTCTAACGCTTTTCTCCTTTTTCAAAACGTTAAGTTCCTCCACGAGAGAATTCTGTTTTGTGCATATATGTCGCAATTCTGTTCTCAGAGCGTCCATTTCTTCCTGGTGCTGGCTCTGAGTGTGCATCAATGCATTCTGTAGTGCTTCCTGCACTTCTAATTTTTCCTGAGTCAACTGTTTCTTTACTTTTTCTGCTTGGTCAGTCAAATCTGAATTTTCCAATTTCAGAGTCTCATTTTCTTGCTTTACAGTCTCTAACTCACTCAGGGCAATCTCATGGGTTTGCTTCAACATTCCCAGCTCTGTGTTCAGACCGTGGCCCTCCAGGCGTGAGTTTTGCACCTCTATGCTGAGCGCGTGAACCTCTTGTAGAGCCTTCCCGTATTTCTGTTTTAGGATAGCCATTACGGTGTTGGCCTTTTCCAGCCTAGTCGTCACCTCTTCCAGCTCACTCCGTAAGAGAGACTCTGTTTTCTTCAAAGCCTCGTACTCCTGTAAAGCTGGAAGTATACACCTCTGTAATTCGGCGTTCGATTCTCGCTCTTCCATCCAACATTCTCGCTCCTTCTTGCTCCATTCTCGCTCCTTCACCAAATCCTGCCACAGGACTTCATAATTATGGCGGGCAGCTTGGAGTGCAGAAACCAAAGCCTCTTTATCCTGGTTCAAGGATTCAGCTTCCCTTTGCTCCTCCTTTTCCTTTGCCACTGTTCCCGTGACAATTCTGCCGGTCACTCCGGTCTGCAGCACATCTCGGCGCCTTTCTGACGCATGTCCTGACAGCGCAGGTTCAAGTGGCTCGGTCACTTCCCCTGTGACTTGAGGAACAGTTTTCTTTTTCTTCTTCTTTCTTTTTGCTTTATTAGCTCCAGAGATATCAGTGGTACTGGGCACACGCTCACTGGTATCAGCTTCCACATCTTGCTTGCACTCATAGGGCGTTGCTTGCTTTTGCAGCTGTTTGTCTTTGAAAATTTTGGGGCACACATCTTCCATGTGACCTACTTTATGACAGGCCCAGCATACTAAATTCATCTGTGGGTACGACTCTCCTCCAGGGGCCACAAACGAGTCGTCATCATCATCATCGTATGGCCTGAAGGGACACTGTTTTTCATGATTATGTACATTACAAAACAAACATTTCACGTCGGCCATTTTAGAAACCCGGCAGGGACAATTTGCTAGCTGCAATTTCACTCACTTCAGCAACTTGCATACAGCACTTGCTAGCTGCAAATTCACTCACTTCAGCAAAAGGCATTAGCTTTACAAACAGCACTTGCTAGATGCAATTTTTTTTTTTCTTCTTTTTCAGCAAAACATTTTGGTTTTCTGTTTGGGTTCAGGGTGCTATTGCATCCACACTTCGCACATTCTCTGTGTATGCTAGAAGCACAACTGATATACACAGTGGGACAGACTTCACTCATAGCATCTGTACTTTAGTTCAGCTCGGCGGCCATTTTAAACCCCCGCATTTATTTGCAAACCCACAGACTTTTTTAGTGTCTCCCGCATTCTCCACCATATGTGACAAACGCCCCTCTTTTGTAGCGCTGACGTCTGTCTGGGTTCTTCCCGACACAGTCTTCTAGGGTTAATTATACAACAAACAGGATCATGCAAAGTATTATGCTGCTTAACTCAGGCTTCTGCCTGCTTTATTTTCATCCAAGTAAGGTACTGCAGCTTTAACATGTGAAGGTTAGAGGTACTCAGATACTTTCATTCAGCAGTTCACATATTTCAGTGTTACAATATTTCCCACTCTGTTATTTCAAGAAATAAAACCAAAATCATATAAGCAAAATCCTATCCCTTTCAGGGATCTAACTACACATCAGAATCAGTCTCTCTAACAGCTGCTGGCCAACTAAACTGGTTCCCCAGCTTAAAACAATGCTCTCTCATTTAGGGTCACAAGATACAGCACAGTCTTTTAGCTACAGCAATAACCATTTGTTTTGTCTTATCTGTTCGTGGGGTCCAGGCAAATCCTCTGGTACTGTGATACGTGGAGGGGCCGTCAACCCCGATACTGGAAACAGGGGAGCAGCGATACCCCCAGCCTCCAGGCTCTAAGGAGAGAGCGTGAAATGCAAAACCTCTCTGCTCTAAGTACCTGTGCATGTGATTAGAAGAGCAGGTGAGGGAGAACTAGAGCCATTGTAATCTGTGGTCTGGATTTTCCATCCAGCTGCCTGAGTTAATGGTAAGCTGTGGAACGGATCATTAACTATTCCTGCACTTTCTGATCTAAAATGGGGCAGAAAGCTGCCTAACATCTTTGGACTATGTCACAATATATATATATATATATATATATATATATATATATATATATATATATATATATATATATAAATATATATATATATATATTATGCACTGTATATGAGCTGGCGATTTCTAAGTCTGTGGTTCCGAGAGGGGGTAACCAGGCTCACTAATAAAGGTCAAGCCACTTGGCTGCCAGAATGCCCTGCTTCAGCACAGACCAGAAAGGCATTGTGATAAGCGTATCCCCGGTATAGTCAGGGGTTAATGGGAGTCGTCCCCGTCCCCCCAGTATACGCCCAGAACCATGGACTTGGTACTTGTGGTTCGGACTGTCTCCAACCAGCCATAATGTTGTGAGAGTGAAATTATGTCTAAGTCCAGCTTTGGTACATTAGAAGCAACTCTGAAACTTAACCTAAGCGTTTTTCGAAGCTACTTTTTGGCTAACTTCTTATAGGAAGGTCTAGGAGCTCTCAAAATGAACGTGCGCGTCTTTCACTCTTCCCGAGGGACTTAGAAGAATTTTGTGATATTTTTTATTAAAATGGTGTATAAGGGTATATATATATATATATATATATATATAAATATATTTTATGCACTGTATATGAGCTGGCGATTTCTAAGTGTGTGGTTCCGAGAGGGGGTAACCAGGCTCACTAATAAAGGTCAAGCAACTTGGCTGCCGAATGCCCTGCTTCAGCACAGACCAGAAAGGCATTGTGATAAGCGTATCCCCGGTATAGTCAGGGGTTAATGGGAGTCGTCCCCGTCCCCCCAGTATACGGCCAGAACCATGGACCCGGTACTTGTGGTTCGGACTGTCTCCAACCAGCCATAATATTGTGAGAGTGAAATTATGTCTAAGTCCAGCTTTGGTACATTAGAAGCAACTCTGAAAGTTAACCTAAGCGTTTTTCGAAGCTACTTTTTGGCTAACTTCTTATAGGAAGGTCTAGGAGCTCTGAAAATGAACGTGCGCGTCTTTTACTCTTCCCGAGGGACTTAGAAGAATTTTGTGATATTTTTTATTAAAATTGTGTATAAGGGTATATATATATATATATATGTATATGGACTGGCGATTTCTAAGTCTGTGGTTCCGAGAGGGGGTAACCAGGCTCACTAATAAAGGTCAAGCCACTTGGCTGCCAGAATGCCCTGCTTCAGCACAGACCAGAAAGGCATTGTGATAAGCGTATCCCCGGTATAGTCAGGGGTTAATGGGAGTCGTCCCCGTCCCCCCAGTATACGCCCAGAACCATGGACCCGGTACTTGTGGTTCGGACTGTCTCCAACCAGCCATAATGTTGTGAGAGTGAAATTATGTCTAAGTCCAGCTTTGGTACATTAGAAGCAACTCTGAAACTTAACCTAAGCGTTTTTCGAAGCTACTTTTTGGCTAACTTCTTATACTGTAGGAAGGTCTAGGAGCTCTGAAAATGAACGTGCGCGTCTTTCACTCTTCCCTAGGGACTTAGAAGAATTTTGTGATATTTTTTATTAAAATGGTGTATAAGGGTATATATATATATATATATATATATATATATATATATATATATATATATATATATATATATATTTTATGCACTGTATATGAGCTGGCGATTTCTAAGTCTGTGGTTCCGAGAGGGGGTAACCAGGCTCACTAATAAAGGTCAAGCCACTTGGCTGCCAGAATGCCCTAATTCAGCACAGACCAGAAAGGCATTGTGATAAGCGTATCCCCGGTATAGTCAGGGGTTAATGGGAGTCGTCCCCGTCCCCCCAGTATACGCCCAGAACCATCGACCCGGTACTTGTGGTTCGGACTGTCTCCAACCAGCCATAATGTTGTGAGAGTGAAATTATGTCTAAGTCCAGCTTTGGTACATTAGAAGCAACTCTGAAACTTAACCTAAGCGTTTTTCGAAGCTACTTTTTGGCTAACTTCTTATTGGAAGGTCTAGGATCTCTGAAAATGAACGTGCGCGTCTTTCACTCTTCCCGAGGGACTTAGAAGAATTTTGTGATATTTTTTATTAAAATGGTGTATAAGGGTATACAGTATATATAAATATATTTTATGCACTGTATATGAGCTGGCGATTTCTAAGTCTGTGGTTCCGAGAGGGGGTAACCAGGCTCACTAATAAAGGTCAAGCCACTTGGCTGCCAGAATGCCCTGCTTCAGCACAGACCAGAAAGGCATTGTGATAAGCGTATCCCCGGTATAGTCAGGGGTTAATGGGAGTCGTCCCCGTCCCCCCAGTATACGCCCAGAACCATGGACCCGGTACTTGTGGTTCGGACTGTCTCCAACCAGCCATAAAGTTGTGAGAGTGAAATTATGTCTAAGTCCAGCTTTGGTACATTAGAAGCAACTCTGAAACTTAACCTAAGCGTTTTTCGAAGCTACTTTTTGGCTAACTTCTTATAGGAAGGTATAGGAGCTCTGAAAATGAACGTGCGCGTCTTTCACTCTTCCCGAGGGACTTAGAAGAATTTTGTGATATTTTTTATTAAAATGGTGTATAAGGGTATATATATAAATATATTATATAAATATATTTTATGCACTGTATATGAGCTGGCGATTTCTAAGTCTGTGGTTCCGAGAGGGCGTAACCAGGCTCACTAATAAAGGTCAAGCCACTTGGCTGCCAGAATGCCCTGCTTCAGCACAGACCAGAAAGGCATTGTGATAAGCGTATCCCCGGTATAGTCAGGGGTTAATGGGAGTCGTCCCCGTTCCCCCAGTATACGCCCAGAACCATCGACCCGGTACTTGTGGTTCGGACTGTCTCCAACCAGCCATAATGTTGTGAGAGTGAAATTATGTCTAAGTCCAGCTTTGGTACATTAGAAGCAACTCTGAAACTTAACCTAAGCTTTTTTCGAAGCTACTTTTTGGCTAACTTCTTATACTGTAGGAAGGTCTAGGAGCTCTGAAAATGAACGTGCGCGTCTTTCACTCTTCCCGAGGGACTTAGAAGAATTTTGTGATATTTTTTATTAAAATGGTGTATAAGGGTATACAGTATATATAAATATATTTTATGCACTGTATATGAGCTGGCGATTTCTAAGTCTGTGGTTCCGAGAGGGGGTAACCAGGCTCACTAATAAAGGTCAAGCCACTTGGCTGCCAGAATGCCCTGCTTCAGCACAGACCAGAAAGGCATTGTGATAAGCGTATCCCCGGTATAGTCAGGGGTTAATGGGAGTCGTCCCCGTCCCCCCAGTATACGCCCAGAACCATGGACCCGGTACTTGTGGTTCGGACTGTCTCCAACCAGCCATAATGTTGTGAGAGTGAAATTATGTCTAAGTCCAGCTTTGGTACATTAGAAGCAACTCTAAAACTTAACCTAAGCGTTTTTCGAAGCTACTTTTTGGCTAACTTCTTATAGGAAGGTATAGGAGCTCTGAAAATGAACGTGCGCGTCTTTCACTCTTCCCGAGGGACTTAGAAGAATTTTGTGATATTTTTTATTAAAATGGTGTATAAGGGTATATATATAAATATATTATATAAATATATTTTATGCACTGTATATGAGCTGGCGATTTCTAAGTCTGTGGTTCCGAGAGGGGGTAACCAGGCTCACTAATAAAGGTCAAGCCACTTGGCTGCCAGAATGCCCTGCTTCAGCACAGACCAGAAAGGCATTGTGATAAGCGTATCCCCGGTATAGTCAGGGGTTAATGGGAGTCGTCCCCGTTCCCCCAGTATACGCCCAGAACCATCGACCCGGTACTTGTGGTTCGGACTTTCTCCAACCAGCCATAATGTTGTGAGAGTGAAATTATGTCTAAGTCCAGCTTTGGTACATTAGAAGCAACTCTGAAACTTAACCTAAGCGTTTTTCGAAGCTACTTTTTGGCTAACTTCTTATAGGAAGGTCTAGGAGATCTGAAAATGAACGTGCGCGTCTTTCACTCTTCCCGAGGGACTTAGAAGAATTTTGTGATATTTTTTAATTAAAATGGTGTATAAGGGTATATATATAAATATATTATATAAATATATTTTATGCACTGTATATGAGCTGGCGATTTCTAAGTCTGTGGTTCCGAGAGGGGGTAACCAGGCTCACTAATAAAGGTCAAGCCACTTGGCTGCCAGAATGCCCTGCTTCAGCACAGACCAGAAAGGCATTGTGATAAGCGTATCGTCGGTATAGTCAGGGGTTAATGGGAGTCGTCCCCGTTCCCCCAGTATACGCCCAGAACCATCGACCCGGTACTTGTGGTTCGGACTGTCTCCAACCAGCCATAATGTTGTGAGAGTGAAATTATGTCTAAGTCCAGCTTTGGTACATTAGAAGCAACTCTGAAACTTAACCTAAGCTTTTTTCGAAGCTACTTTTTGGCTAACTTCTTATAGGAAGGTCTAGGAGCTCTCAAAATGAACGTGCGCGTCTTTCACTCTTCCCGAGGGACTTAGAAGAATTTTGTGATATTTTTTATTAAAATGGTGTATAAGGGTATATATATATATATATATATATATATATAAATATATTTTATGCACTGTATATGAGCTGGCGATTTCTAAGTCTGTGGTTCCGAGAGGGGGTAACCAGGCTCACTAATAAAGGTCAAGCCACTTGGCTGCCAGAATGCCCTGCTTCAGCACAGACCAAAAAGGCATTGTGATAAGCGTATCCCCGGTATAGTCAGGGGTTAATGGGAGTCGTCCCCGTCCCCCCAGTATACGCCCAGAACCATGGACCCGGTACTTGTGGTTCGGACTGTCTCCAACCAGCCATAATGTTGTGAGAGTGAAATTATGTCTACAGTAAGTCCAGCTTTGGTACATTAGAAGCAACTCTGAAACTTAACCTAAGCGTTTTTCGAAGCTACTTTTTGGCTAACTTCTTATAGGAAGGTCTAGGAGCTCTGAAAATGAACGTGCGCGTCTTTCACTTTTCCCGAGGGACTTAGAAGAATTTTGTGATATTTTTTATTAAAATGGTGTATAAGGGTATATATATAAATATATTTTATGCACTGTATATGAGCTGGCGATTTCTAAGTCTGTGGTTCCGAGAGGGGGTAACCAGGCTCACTAATAAAAGTCAAGCCACTTGGCTGCCAGAATGCCCTGCTTCAGCACAGACCAGAAAGGCATTGTGATAAGCGTATCCCCGGTATAGTCAGGGGTTAATGGGAGTCGTCCCCGTCCCCCCAGTATACGCCCAGAACCATCGACCCGGTACTTGTGGTTCGGACTGTCTCCAACCAGCCATAATGTTGTGAGAGTGAAATTATGTCTAAGTCCAGCTTTGGTACATTAGAAGCAACTCTGAAACTTAACCTAAGCGTTTTTCGAAGCTACTTTTTGGCTAACTTCTTATAGGAAGGTCTAGGAGCTCTGAAAATGAACGTGCGCGTCTTTCACTCTTCCCGAGGGACTTAGAAGAATTTTGTGATATGTTTTATTAAAATGGTGTATAAGGGTATACAGTATATTTAAATATATTTTATGCACTGTATATGAGCTGGCTATTTCTAAGTCTGTGGTTCCGAGAGGGGGTAACCAGGCTCACTAATAAAGGTCAAGCCACTTGGCTGCCAGAATGCCCTGCTTCAGCACAGACCAAAAAGGCATTGTGATAAGCATATCCCCGGTATAGTCAGGGGTTAATGGGAGTCGTCCCCGTCCCCCCAGTATACGCCCAGAACCATGGACCCGGTACTTGTGGTTCGGACTGTCTCCAACCAGCCATAATGTTGTGAGAGTGAAATTATGTCTAAATCCAGCTTTGGTACATTAGAAGCAACTCTGAAACTTAACCTAAGTGTTTTTCGAAGCTACTTTTTGGCTAACTTCTTATAGGAAGGTCTAGGAGCTCTGAAAATGAACGTGCGCGTCTTTCACTTTTCCCGAGGGACTTAGAAGAATTTTGTGATATTTTTTATTAAAATGGTGTATAAGGGTATATATATAAATATATTTTATGCACTGTATATGAGCTGGCGATTTCTAAGTCTGTGGTTCCGAGAGGGGGTAACCAGGCTCACTAATAAAGGTCAAGCCACTTGGCTGCCAGAATGCCCTGCTTCAGCACAGACCAGAAAGGCATTGTGATAAGCGTATCCCCGGTATAGTCAGGGGTTAATGGGAGTCGTCCCCGTCCCCCCCAGTATACGCCCAGAACCATGGACCCGGTACTTGTGGTTCGGACTGTCTCCAACCAGCCATAATGTTGTGAGAGTGAAATTATGTCTAAGTCCAGCTTTGGTACATTAGAAGCAACTCTGAAACTTAACCTAAGCGTTTTTCGAAGCTACTTTTTGGCTAACTTCTTATAGGAAGGTCTAGGAGCTCTCAAAATGAACGTGCGCGTCTTTCACTCTTCCCGAGGGACTTAGAAGAATTTTGTGATATTTTTTATTAAAATGGTGTATAAGGGTATATATATAAATATATTATATAAATATATTTTATGCACTGTATATGAGCTGGCGATTTCTAAGTCTGTGGTTCCGAGAGGGGGTAACCAGGCTCACTAATAAAAGTCAAGCCACTTGGCTGCCAGAATGCCCTGCTTCAGCCCAGACCAGAAAGGCATTGTGATAAGCGTATCCCCGGTATAGTCAGGGGTTAATGGGAGTCGTCTCCGTCCCCCCAGTATACGCCCAGAACCATCGACCCGGTACTTGTGGTTCGGACTGTCTCCAACCAGCCATAATGTTGTGAGAGTGAAATTATGTCTAAGTCCAGCTTTGGTACATTAGAAGCAACTCTGAAACTTAACCTAAGCGTTTTTCGAAGCTACATTTTGGCTAACTTCTTATAGGAAGGTCTAGGAGCTCTGAAAATGAACGTGCGCGTCTTTCACTTTTCCCGAGGGACTTAGAAGAATTTTGTGATATTTTTTATTAAAATGGTGTATAAGGGTATATATATAAATATATTTTATGCACTGTATATGAGCTGGCGATTTCTAAGTCTGTGGTTCCGAGAGGGGGTAACCAGGCTCACTAATAAAAGTCAAGCCACTTGGCTGCCAGAATGCCCTGCTTCAGCACAGACCAGAAAGGCATTGTGATAAGCGTATCCCCGGTATAGTCAGGGGTTAATGGGAGTCGTCCCCGTCCCCCCAGTATACGCCCAGAACCATCGACCAGGTACTTGTGGTTCGGACTGTCTCCAACCAGCCATAATGTTGTGAGAGTGAAATTATGTCTAAGTCCAGCTTTGGTACATTAGAAGCAACTCTGAAACTTAACCTAAGCGTTTTTCGAAGCTACTTTTTGGCTAACTTCTTATAGGAAGGTCTAGGAGCTCTGAAAATGAACGTGCGCGTCTTTCACTCTTCCCGAGGGACTTAGAAGAATTTTGTGATATGTTTTATTAAAATGGTGTATAAGGGTATACAGTATATTTAAATATATTTTATGCACTGTATATGAGCTGGCTATTTCTAAGTCTGTGGTTCCGAGAGGGGGTAACCAGGCTCACTAATAAAGGTCAAGCCACTTGGCTGCCAGAATGCCCTGCTTCAGCACAGACCAAAAAGGCATTGTGATAAGCGTATCCCCGGTATAGTCAGGGGTTAATGGGAGTCGTCCCCGTCCCCCCAGTATACGCCCAGAACCATGGACCCGGTACTTGTGGTTCGGACTGTCTCCAACCAGCCATAATGTTGTGAGAGTGAAATTATGTCTAAATCCAGCTTTGGTACATTAGAAGCAACTCTGAAACTTAACCTAAGCGTTTTTCGAAGCTACTTTTTGGCTAACTTCTTATAGGAAGGTCTAGGAGCTCTGAAAATGAACGTGCGCGTCTTTCACTTTTCCCGAGGGACTTAGAAGAATTTTGTGATATTTTTTATTAAAATGGTGTATAAGGGTATATATATAAATATATTTTATGCACTGTATATGAGCTGGCGATTTCTAAGTCTGTGGTTCCGAGAGGGGGTAACCAGGCTCACTAATAAAGGTCAAGCCACTTGGCTGCCAGAATGCCCTGCTTCAGCACAGACCAGAAAGGCATTGTGATAAGCGTATCCCCGGTATAGTCAGGGGTTAATGGGAGTCGTCCCCGTCCCCCCCAGTATACGCCCAGAACCATGGACCCGGTACTTGTGGTTCGGACTGTCTCCAACCAGCCATAATGTTGTGAGAGTGAAATTATGTCTAAGTCCAGCTTTGGTACATTAGAAGCAACTCTGAAACTTAACCTAAGCGTTTTTCGAAGCTACTTTTTGGCTAACTTCTTATAGGAAGGTCTAGGAGCTCTGAAAATGAACGTGCGCGTCTTTCACTCTTCCCGAGGGACTTAGAAGAATTTTGTGATATTTTTTATTAAAATGGTGTATAAGGGTATACAGTATATATAAATATATTTTATGCACTGTATATGAGCTGGCGATTTCTAAGTCTGTGGTTCCGAGAGGGGGTAACCAGGCTCACTAATAAAGTTCAAGCCACTTGGCTGCCAGAATGCCCTGCTTCAGCACAGACCAGAAAGGCATTGTGATAAGCGTATCCCCGGTATAGTCATGGGGTTAATGGGAGTCGTCCCCGTTCCCCCAGTATACGCCCAGAACCATCGACCCGGTACTTGTGGTTCGGACTGTCTCCAACCAGCCATAATGTTGTGAGAGTGAAATTATGTCTAAGTACAGCTTTGGTACATTAGAAGCAACTCTGAAACTTAACCTAAGCTTTTTTCGAAGCTACTTTTTGGCTAACTTCTTATACTGTAGGAAGGTCTAGGAGCTCTGAAAATGAACGTGCGCGTCTTTCACTCTTCCCGAGGGACTTAGAAGAATTTTGTGATATTTTTTATTAAAATGGTGTATAAGGGTATATATATATATATATATATATATATATATATATATATATATATATATATATATATATATATATATATATATATATATTTTATGCACTGTATATGAGCTGGCGATTTCTAAGTCTGTGGTTCCGAGAGGGGGTAACCAGGCTCACTAATAAAGGTCAAGCCACTTGGCTGCCAGAATGCCCTGCTTCAGCACAGACCAAAAAGGCATTGTGATAAGCGTATCCCCGGTATAGTCAGGGGTTAATGGGAGTCGTCCCCGTCCCCCCAGTATACGCCCAGAACCATGGACCCGGTACTTGTGGTTCGGACTGTCTCCAACCAGCCATAATGTTGTGAGAGTGAAATTATGTCTAAGTCCAGCTTTGGTACATTAGAAGCAACTCTGAAACTTAACCTAAGCGTTTTTCGAAGCTACTTTTTGGCTAACTTCTTATAGGAAGGTCTAGGAGCTCTGAAAATGAACGTGCGCGTCTTTCACTCTTACCGAGGGACTTAGAAGAATTTTGTGATATTTTTTATTAAAATGGTGTATAAGGGTATATATATAAATATATTTTATGCACTGTATATGAGCTGGCGATTTCTAAGTCTGTGGTTCCGAGAGGGGGTAACCAGGCTCACTAATAAAGGTCAAGCCACTTGGCTGCCAGAATGCCCTGCTTCAGCACAGACCAGAAAGGCATTGTGATAAGCGTATCCCCGGTATAGTCAGGGGTTAATGGGAGTCGTCCCCGTCCCCCCCAGTATACGCCCAGAACCATGGACCCGGTACTTGTGGTTCGGACTGTCTCCAACCAGCCATAATGTTGTGAGAGTGAAATTATGTCTAAGTCCAGCTTTGGTACATTAGAAGCAACTCTGAAACTTAACCTAAGCGTTTTTCGAAGCTACTTTTTGGCTAACTTCTTATAGGAAGGTCTAGGAGCTCTCAAAATGAACGTGCGCGTCTTTCACTCTTCCCGAGGGACTTAGAAGAATTTTGTGATATTTTTTATTAAAATGGTGTATAAGGGTATATATATAAATATATTATATAAATATATTTTATGCACTGTATATGAGCTGGCGATTTCTAAGTCTGTGGTTCCGAGAGGGGGTAACCAGGCTCACTAATAAAAGTCAAGCCACTTGGCTGCCAGAATGCCCTGCTTCAGCCCAGACCAGAAAGGCATTGTGATAAGCGTATCCCCGGTATAGTCAGGGGTTAATGGGAGTCGTCTCCGTCCCCCCAGTATACGCCCAGAACCATCGACCCGGTACTTGTGGTTCGGACTGTCTCCAACCAGCCATAATGTTGTGAGAGTGAAATTATGTCTAAGTCCAGCTTTGGTACATTAGAAGCAACTCTGAAACTTAACCTAAGCGTTTTTCGAAGCTACTTTTTGGCTAACTTCTTATAGGAAGGTCTAGGAGCTCTGAAAATGAACGTGCGCGTCTTTCACTTTTCCCGAGGGACTTAGAAGAATTTTGTGATATTTTTTATTAAAATGGTGTATAAGGGTATATATATAAATATATTTTATGCACTGTATATGAGCTGGCGATTTCTAAGTCTGTGGTTCCGAGAGGGGGTAACCAGGCTCACTAATAAAAGTCAAGCCACTTGGCTGCCAGAATGCCCTGCTTCAGCACAGACCAGAAAGGCATTGTGATAAGCGTATCCCCGGTATAGTCAGGGGTTAATGGGAGTCGTCCCCGTCCCCCCAGTATACGCCCAGAACCATCGACCAGGTACTTGTGGTTCGGACTGTCTCCAACCAGCCATAATGTTGTGAGAGTGAAATTATGTCTAAGTCCAGCTTTGGTACATTAGAAGCAACTCTGAAACTTAACCTAAGCGTTTTTCGAAGCTACTTTTTGGCTAACTTCTTATAGGAAGGTCTAGGAGCTCTGAAAATGAACGTGCGCGTCTTTCACTCTTCCCGAGGGACTTAGAAGAATTTTGTGATATGTTTTATTAAAATGGTGTATAAGGGTATACAGTATATTTAAATATATTTTATGCACTGTATATGAGCTGGCTATTTCTAAGTCTGTGGTTCCGAGAGGGGGTAACCAGGCTCACTAATAAAGGTCAAGCCACTTGGCTGCCAGAATGCCCTGCTTCAGCACAGACCAAAAAGGCATTGTGATAAGCGTATCCCCGGTATAGTCAGGGGTTAATGGGAGTCGTCCCCGTCCCCCCAGTATACGCCCAGAACCATGGACCCGGTACTTGTGGTTCGGACTGTCTCCAACCAGCCATAATGTTGTGAGAGTGAAATTATGTCTAAATCCAGCTTTGGTACATTAGAAGCAACTCTGAAACTTAACCTAAGCGTTTTTCGAAGCTACTTTTTGGCTAACTTCTTATAGGAAGGTCTAGGAGCTCTGAAAATGAACGTGCGCGTCTTTCACTTTTCCCGAGGGACTTAGAAGAATTTTGTGATATTTTTTATTAAAATGGTGTATAAGGGTATATATATAAATATATTTTATGCACTGTATATGAGCTGGCGATTTCTAAGTCTGTGGTTCCGAGAGGGGGTAACCAGGCTCACTAATAAAGGTCAAGCCACTTGGCTGCCAGAATGCCCTGCTTCAGCACAGACCAGAAAGGCATTGTTATAAGCGTATCCCCGGTATAGTCAGGGGTTAATGGGAGTCGTCCCCGTCCCCCCCAGTATACGCCCAGAACCATGGACCCGGTACTTGTGGTTCGGACTGTCTCCAACCAGCCATAATGTTGTGAGAGTGAAATTATGTCTAAGTCCAGCTTTGGTACATTAGAAGCAACTCTGAAACTTAACCTAAGCGTTTTTCGAAGCTACTTTTTGGCTAACTTCTTATAGGAAGGTCTAGGAGCTCTGAAAATGAACGTGCGCGTCTTTCACTCTTCCCGAGGGACTTAGAAGAATTTTGTGATATTTTTTATTAAAATGGTGTATAAGGGTATACAGTATATATAAATATATTTTATGCACTGTATATGAGCTGGCGATTTCTAAGTCTGTGGTTCCGAGAGGGGGTAACCAGGCTCACTAATAAAGTTCAAGCCACTTGGCTGCCAGAATGCCCTGCTTCAGCACAGACCAGAAAGGCATTGTGATAAGCGTATCCCCGGTATAGTCATGGGGTTAATGGGAGTCGTCCCCGTTCCCCCAGTATACGCCCAGAACCATCGACCCGGTACTTGTGGTTCGGACTGTCTCCAACCAGCCATAATGTTGTGAGAGTGAAATTATGTCTAAGTACAGCTTTGGTACATTAGAAGCAACTCTGAAACTTAACCTAAGCTTTTTTCGAAGCTACTTTTTGGCTAACTTCTTATACTGTAGGAAGGTCTAGGAGCTCTGAAAATGAACGTGCGCGTCTTTCACTCTTCCCGAGGGACTTAGAAGAATTTTGTGATATTTTTTATTAAAATGGTGTATAAGGGTATATATATATATATATATATATATATATATATATATATATATATATATATATATATATATATATATATATTATGCACTGTATATGAGCTGGCGATTTCTAAGTCTGTGGTTCCGAGAGGGGGTAACCAGGCTCACTAATAAAGGTCAAGCCACTTGGCTGCCAGAATGCCCTGCTTCAGCACAGACCAAAAAGGCATTGTGATAAGCGTATCCCCGGTATAGTCAGGGGTTAATGGGAGTCGTCCCCGTCCCCCCAGTATACGCCCAGAACCATGGACCCGGTACTTGTGGTTCGGACAGTCTCCAACCAGCCATAATGTTGTGAGAGTGAAATTATGTCTAAGTCCAGCTTTGGTACATTAGAAGCAACTCTGAAACTTAACCTAAGCGTTTTTCGAAGCTACTTTTTGGCTAACTTCTTATAGGAAGGTCTAGGAGCTCTGAAAATGAACGTGCGCGTCTTTCACTCTTACCGAGGGACTTAGAAGAATTTTGTGATATTTTTTATTAAAATGGTGTATAAGGGTATATATATAAATATATTTTATGCACTGTATATGAGCTGGCGATTTCTAAGTCTGTGGTTCCGAGAGGGGGTAACCAGGCTCACTAATAAAGGTCAAGCCACTTGGCTGCCAGAATGCCCTGCTTCAGCACAGACCAGAAAGGCATTGTGATAAGCGTATCCCCGGTATAGTCAGGGGTTAATGGGAGTCGTCCCCGTCCCCCCAGTATACGCCCAGAACCATCGACCCGGTACTTGTGGTTCGGACTTTCTCCAACCAGCCATAATGTTGTGAGAGTGAAATTATGTCTAAGTCCAGCTTTGGTACATTAGAAGCAACTCTGAAACTTAACCTAAGCGTTTTTCGAAGCTATTTTTTGGCTAACTTCTTATAGGAAGGTCTAGGAGCTCTGAAAATGAACGTGCGCGTCTTTCACTCTTCCCGAGGGACTTAGAAGAATTTTGTGATATTTTTTATTAAAATGGTGTATAAGGGTATATATATAAATATATTTTATGCACTGTATATGAGCTGGCGATTTCTAAGTCTGTGGTTCCGAGAGGGGGTAACCAGGCTCACTAATAAAGGTCAAGCCACTTGGCTGCCAGAATGCCCTGCTTCAGCACAGACCAGAAAGGCATTGTGATAAGCGTATCCCCGGTATAGTCAGGGGTTAATGGGAGTCGTCCCCGTCCCCCCAGTATACGCCCAGAACCATCGACCCGGTACTTGTGGTTCGGACTTTCTCCAACCAGCCATAATGTTGTGAGAGTGAAATTATGTCTAAGTCCAGCTTTGGTACATTAGAAGCAACTCTGAAACTTAACCTAAGCGTTTTTCGAAGCTATTTTTTGGCTAACTTCTTATAGGAAGGTCTAGGAGCTCTGAAAATGAACGTGCGCGTCTTTCACTCTTCCCGAGGGACTTAGAAGAATTTTGTGATATTTTTTATTAAAATGGTGTATAAGGGTATATATATAAATATATTTTATGCACTGTATATGAGCTGGCGATTTCTAAGTCTGTGGTTCCGAGAGGGGGTAACCAGGCTCACTAATAAAGGTCAAGCCACTTGGCTGCCAGAATGCCCTGCTTCAGCACAGACCAGAAAGGCATTGTGATAAGCGTATCCCCGGTATAGTCAGGGGTTAATGGGAGTCGTCCCCGTCCCCCCAGTATACGCCCAGAACCATCGACCCGGTACTTGTGGTTCGGACTTTCTCCAACCAGCCATAATGTTGTGAGAGTGAAATTATGTCTAAGTCCAGCTTTGGTACATTAGAAGCAACTCTGAAACTTAACCTAAGCGTTTTTCGAAGCTATTTTTTGGCTAACTTCTTATAGGAAGGTCTAGGAGCTCTGAAAATGAACGTGCGCGTCTTTCACTCTTCCCGAGGGACTTAGAAGAATTTTGTGATATTTTTTATTAAAATGGTGTATAAGGGTATATATATAAATATATTTTATGCACTGTATATGAGCTGGCGATTTCTAAGTCTGTGGTTCCGAGAGGGGGTAACCAGGCTCACTAATAAAGGTCAAGCCACTTGGCTGCCAGAATGCCCTGCTTCAGCACAGACCAGAAAGGCATTGTGATAAGCGTATCTCCGGTATAGTCAGGGGTTAATGGGAGTCGTCCCCGTCCCCCCAGTATACGCCCAGAACCATCGACCCGGTACTTGTGGTTCGGACTTTCTCCAACCAGCCATAATGTTGTGAGAGTGAAATTATGTCTAAGTCCAGCTTTGGTACATTAGAAGCAACTCTGAAACTTAACCTAAGCGTTTTTCGAAGCTACTTTTTGGCTAACTTCTTATAGGAAGGTCTAGGAGCTCTGAAAATGAACGTGCGCGTCTTTCACTCTTCCCGAGGGACTTAGAAGAATTTTGTGATATTTTTTATTAAAATGGTGTATAAGGGTATATATATAAATATATTTTATTCACTGTATATGAGCTGGCGATTTCTAAGTCTGTGGTTCCGAGAGGGGGTAACCAGGCTCACTAATAAAGGTCAAGCCACTTGGCTGCCAGAATGCCCTGCTTCAGCACAGACCAGAAAGGCATTGTGATAAGCGTATCCCCGGTATAGTCAGGGGTTAATGGGAGTCGTCCCCGTCCCCCCAGTATACGCCCAGAACCATCGACCCGGTACTTGTGGTTCGGACTTTCTCCAACCAGCCATAATGTTGTGAGAGTGAAATTATGTCTAAGTCCAGCTTTGGTACATTAGAAGCAACTCTGAAACTTAACCTAAGCGTTTTTCGAAGCTACTTTTTGGCTAACTTCTTATAGGAAGGTCTAGGAGCTCTGAAAATGAACGTGCGCGTCTTTCACTCTTCCCGAGGGACTTAGAAGAATTTTGTGATATTTTTTATTAAAATGGTGTATAAGGGTATATATATAAATATATTATATAAATATATTTTATGCACTGTATATGAGCTGGCGATTTCTAAGTCTGTGGTTCCGAGAGGGGGTAACCAGGCTCACTAATAAAGGTCAAGCCACTTGGCTGCCAGAATGCCCTGCTTCAGCACAGACCAGAAAGGCATTGTGATAAGCGTATCCCCGGTATAGTCAGGGGTTAATGGGAGTCGTCCCCGTCCCCCCAGTATACGCCCAGAACCATCGACCCGGTACTTGTGGTTTGGACTTTCTCCAACCAGCCATAATGTTGTGAGAGTGAAATTATGTCTAAGTCCTGCTTTGGTACATTAGAAGCAACTCTGAAACTTAACCTAAGCGTTTTTCGAAGCTATTTTTTGGCTAACTTCTTATAGGAAGGTCTAGGAGCTCTGAAAATGAGCGTGCGCGTCTTTCACTCTTCCCGAGGGACTTAGAAGAATTTTGTGATATTTTTTATTAAAATGGTGTATAAGGGTATACAGTATATATAAATATATTTTATGCACTGTATATGAGCTGGCGATTTCTAAGTCTGTGGTTCCGAGAGGGGGTAACCAGGCTCACTAATAAAGGTCAAGCCACTTGGCTGCCAGAATGCCCTGCTTCAGCACAGACCAGAAAGGCATTGTGATAAGCGTATCCCCGGTATAGTCAGGGGTTAATGGGAGTCGTCCTTGTTCCCCCAGTATACGCCCAGAACCATCGACCCGGTACTTGTGGTTCGGACTGTCTCCAACCAGCCATAATGTTGTGAGAGTGAAATTATGTCTAAGTCCAGCTTTGGTACATTAGAAGCAACTCTGAAACTTAACATAAGCTTTTTTCGAAGCTACTTTTTGGCTAACTTCTTATACTGTAGGAAGGTCTAGGAGCTCTGAAAATGAACGTGCGCGTCTTTCACTCTTCCCGAGGGACTTAGAAGAATTTTGTGATATTTTTTATTAAAATGGTGTATAAGGGTATATATATATATATATATATATATATATATATATATATATATATATATATATATATATATATATATATATATATATTTTATGCACTGTATATGAGCTGGCGATTTCTAAGTCTGTGGTTCCGAGAGGGGGTAACCAGGCTCACTAATAAAGGTCAAGCCACTTGGCTGCCAGAATGCCCTGCTTCAGCACAGACCAGAAAGGCATTGTGATAAGCGTATCCCCGGTATAGTCAGGGGTTAATGGGAGTCGTCCCCGTCCCCCCAGTATACGCCCAGAACCATCGACCCGGTACTTGTGGTTCGGACTTTCTCCAACCAGCCATAATGTTGTGAGAGTGAAATTATGTCTCAGTCCAGCTTTGGTACATTAGAAGCAACTCTGAAACTTAACCTAAGCGTTTTTCGAAGCTATTTTTTGGCTAACTTCTTATAGGAAGGTCTAGGAGCTCTGAAAATGAACGTGCGCGTCTTTCACTCTTCCCGAGGGACTTAGAAGAATTTTGTGATATTTTTTATTAAAATGGTGTATAAGGGTATACAGTATATATAAATATATTTTATGCACTGTATATGAGCTGGCGATTTCTAAGTCTGTGGTTCCGAGAGGGGGTAACCAGGCTCACTAATAAAGGTCAAGCCACTTGGCTGCCAGAATGCCCTGCTTCAGCACAGACCAGAAAGGCATTGTGATAAGCGTATCCCCGGTATAGTCAGGGGTTAATGGGAATCGTCCCCGTCCCCCCAGTATACGCCCAGAACCATCGACCCGGTACTTGTGGTTCGGACTTTCTCCAACCAGCCATAATGTTGTGAGAGTGAAATTATGTCTAAGTCCAGCTTTGGTACATTAGAAGCAACTCTGAAACTTAACCTAAGCGTTTTTCGAAGCTATTTTTTGGCTAACTTCTTATAGGAAGGTCTAGGAGCTCTGAAAATGAACGTGCGCGTCTTTCACTCTTCCCGAGGGACTTAGAAGAATTTTGTGATATTTTTTATTAAAATGGTGTATAAGGGTATATATATAAATATATTTTATGCACTGTATATGAGCTGGCGATTTCTAAGTCTGTGGTTCCGAGAGGGGGTAACCAGGCTCACTAATAAAGGTCAAGCCACTTGGCTGCCAGAATGCCCTGCTTCAGCACAGACCAGAAAGGCATTGTGATAAGCGTATCCCCGGTATAGTCAGGGGTTAATGGGAGTCGTCCCCGTCCCCCCAGTATACGCCCAGAACCATCGACCCGGTACTTGTGGTTCGGACTTTCTCCAACCAGCCATAATGTTGTGAGAGTTAAATTATGTCTAAGTCCAGCTTTGGTACATTAGAAGCAACTCTGAAACTTAACCTAAGCGTTTTTCGAAGCTACTTTTTGGCTAACTTCTTATAGGAAGGTCTAGGAGCTCTGAAAATGAACGTGCGCGTCTTTCACTCTTCCCGAGGGACTTAGAAGAATTTTGTGATATTTTTTATTAAAATGGTGTATAAGGGTATATATATAAATATATTATATAAATATATTTTATGCACTGTATATGAGCTGGCGATTTCTAAGTCTGTGGTTCCGAGAGGGGGTAACCAGGCTCACTAATAAAGGTCAAGCCACTTGGCTGCCAGAATGCCCTGCTTCAGCACAGACCAGAAAGGCATTGTGATAAGCGTATCCCCGGTATAGTCAGGGGTTAATGGGAGTCGTCCCCGTCCCCCCAGTATACGCCCAGAACCATCGACCCGGTACTTGTGGTTTGGACTTTCTCCAACCAGCCATAATGTTGTGAGAGTGAAATTATGTCTAAGTCCTGCTTTGGTACATTAGAAGCAACTCTGAAACTTAACCTAAGCGTTTTTCGAAGCTATTTTTTGGCTAACTTCTTATAGGAAGGTCTAGGAGCTCTGAAAATGAACGTGCGCGTCTTTCACTCTTCCCGAGGGACTTAGAAGAATTTTGTGATATTTTTTATTAAAATGGTGTATAAGGGTATACAGTATATATAAATATATTTTATGCACTGTATATGAGCTGGCGATTTCTAAGTCTGTGGTTCCGAGAGGGGGTAACCAGGCTCACTAATAAAGGTCAAGCCACTTGGCTGCCAGAATGCCCTGCTTCAGCACAGACCAGAAAGGCATTGTGATAAGCGTATCCCCGGTATAGTCAGGGGTTAATGGGAGTCGTCCCCGTTCCCCCAGTATACGCCCAGAACCATCGACCCGGTACTTGTGGTTCGGACTGTCTCCAACCAGCCATAATGTTGTGAGAGTGAAATTATGTCTAAGTCCAGCTTTGGTACATTAGAAGCAACTCTGAAACTTAACATAAGCTTTTTTCGAAGCTACTTTTTGGCTAACTTCTTATACTGTAGGAAGGTCTAGGAGCTCTGAAAATGAACGTGCGCGTCTTTCACTCTTCCCGAGGGACTTAGAAGAATTTTGTGATATTTTTTATTAAAATGGTGTATAAGGGTATATATATATATATATATATATATATATATATATATATATATATATATATATATATATATATATATTTTATGCACTGTATATGAGCTGGCGATTTCTAAGTCTGTGGTTCCGAGAGGGGGTAACCAGGCTCACTAATAAAGGTCAAGCCACTTGGCTGCCAGAATGCCCTGCTTCAGCACAGACCAGAAAGGCATTGTGATAAGCGTATCCCCGGTATAGTCAGGGGTTAATGGGAGTCGTCCCCGTCCCCCCAGTATACGCCCAGAACCATCGACCCGGTACTTGTGGTTCGGACTGTCTCCAACCAGCCATAATGTTGTGAGAGTGAAATTATGTCTAAGTCCAGCTTTGGTACATTAGAAGCAACTCTGAAACTTAACCTAAGCGTTTTTCGAAGCTACTTTTTGGCTAACTTCTTATAGGAAGGTCTAGGAGCTCTGAAAATGAACGTGCGCGTCTTTCACTCTTCCCGAGGGACTTAGAAGAATTTTGTGATATTTTTTATTAAAATGGTGTATAAGGTTATATATATAAATATATTATATAAATATATTTTATGCACTGTATATGAGCTGGCGATTTCTAAGTCTGTGGTTCCGAGAGGGGGTAACCAGGCTCACTAATATAGGTCAAGCCACTTGGCTGCCAGAATGCCCTGCTTCAGCACAGACCAAAAAGGCATTGTGATAAGCGTATCCCCGGTATAGTCAGGGGTTAATGGGAGTCGTCCCCGTCCCCCCAGTATACGCCCAGAACCATGGACCCGGTACTTGTGGTTCGGACTGTCTCCAACCAGCCATAATGTTGTGAGAGTGAAATTATGTCTAAGTCCAGCTTTGGTACATTAGAAGCAACTCTAAAACTTAACCTAAGCGTTTTTCGAAGCTACTTTTTGGCTAACTTCTTATAGGAAGATCTAGGAGCTCTCAAAATGAACGTGCGCGTCTTTCACTCTTCTCGAGGGACTTAGAAGAATTTTGTGATATTTTTTATTAAAATGGTGTATAAGGGTATACAGTATATATAAATATATTTTATGCACTGTATATGAGCTGGCGATTTCTAAGTCTGTGGTTCCGAGAGGGGGTAACCAGGCTCACTAATAAAGGTCAAGCCACTTGGCTGCCAGAATGCCCTGCTTCAGCACAGACCAGAAAGGCATTGTGATAAGCGTATCCCCGGTATAGTCAGGGGTTAATGGGAGTCGTCCCCGTCCCCCCAGTATACGCCCAGAACCATCGACCCGGTACTTGTGGTTCGGACTGTCTCCAACCAGCCATAATGTTGTGAGAGTGAAATTATGTCTAAGTCCAGCTTTGGTACATTAGAAGCAACTCTGAAACTTAACCTAAGCGTTTTTCGAAGCTACTTTTTGGCTAACTTCTTATAGGAAGGTCTAGGAGCTCTGAAAATGAACGTGCGCGTCTTTCACTCTTCCCGAGGGACTTAGAAGAATTTTGTGATATTTTTTATTAAAATGGTGTATAAGGTTATATATATAAATATATTATATAAATATATTTTATGCACTGTATATGAGCTGGCGATTTCTAAGTCTGTGGTTCCGAGAGGGGGTAACCAGGCTCACTAATATAGGTCAAGCCACTTGGCTGCCAGAATGCCCTGCTTCAGCACAGACCAAAAAGGCATTGTGATAAGCGTATCCCCGGTATAGTCAGGGGTTAATGGGAGTCGTCCCCGTCCCCCCAGTATACGCCCAGAACCATGGACCCGGTACTTGTGGTTCGGACTGTCTCCAACCAGCCATAATGTTGTGAGAGTGAAATTATGTCTAAGTCCAGCTTTGGTACATTAGAAGCAACTCTAAAACTTAACCTAAGCGTTTTTCGAAGCTACTTTTTGGCTAACTTCTTATAGGAAGATCTAGGAGCTCTCAAAATGAACGTGCGCGTCTTTCACTCTTCTCGAGGGACTTAGAAGAATTTTGTGATATTTTTTATTAAAATGGTGTATAAGGGTATACAGTATATATAAATATATTTTATGCACTATATATGAGCTGGCGATTTCTAAGTCTGTGGTTCCGAGAGGGGGTAACCAGGCTCACTAATAAAGGTCAAGCCACTTGGCTGCCAGAATGCCCTGCTTCAGCACAGACCAGAAAGGCATTGTGATAAGCGTATCCCCGGTATAGTCAGGGGTTAATGGGAGTCGTCCCCGTCCCCCCAGTATACGCCCAGAACCATGGACCCGGTACTTGTGGTTCGGACTGTCTCCAACCAGCCATAATGTTGTGAGAGTGAAATTATGTCTAAGTCCAGCTTTGGTACATTAGAAGCAACTCTGAAACTTAACCTACGCGTTTTTCGAAGCTACTTTTTGGCTAACTTCTTATAGGAAGGTCTAGGAGCTCTGAAAATGAACGTGCGCGTCTTTCTCTCTTCCCGAGGGACTTAGAAGAATTTTGTGATATTTTTTATTAAAATGGTGTATAAGGGTATATATATAAATATATTATATAAATATATTTTATGCACTGTATATGAGCTGGCGATTTCTAAGTCTGTGGTTCCGAGAGGGGGTAACCAGGCTCACTAATATAGGTCAAGCCACTTGGCTGCCAGAATGCCCTGCTTCAGCACAGACCAAAAAGGCATTGTGATAAGCGTATCCCCGGTATAGTCAGGGGTTAATGGGAGTCGTCCCCGTCCCCCCAGTATACGCCCAGAACCATGGACCCGGTACTTGTGGTTCGGACTGTCTCCAACCAGCCATAATGTTGTGAGAGTGAAATTATGTCTAAGTCCAGCTTTGGTACATTAGAAGCAACTCTAAAACTTAACCTAAGCGTTTTTCGAAGCTACTTTTTGGCTAACTTCTTATAGGAAGATCTAGGAGCTCTCAAAATGAACGTGCGCGTCTTTCACTCTTCCTGAGGGACTTAGAAGAATTTTGTGATATTTTTTATTAAAATGGTGTATAAGGGTATACAGTATATATAAATATATTTTATGCACTGTATATGAGCTGGCGATTTCTAAGTCTGTGGTTCCGAGAGGGGGTAACCAGGCTCACTAATAAAGGTCAAGCCACTTGGCTGCCAGAATGCCCTGCTTCAGCAAAGACCAGAAAGGCATTGTGATAAGCATATCCCCGGAATAGTCAGGGGTTAATGGGAGTCGTCCCCGTTCCCCCAGTATACGCCCAGAACCATCGACCCGGTACTTGTGGTTCGGACTGTCTCCAACCAGCCATAATGTTGTGAGAGTGAAATTATGTCTAAGTCCAGCTTTGGTACATTAGAAGCAACTCTAAAACTTAACCTAAGCTTTTTTCGAAGCTACTTTTTGGCTAACTTCTTATACTGTAGGAAGGTCTAGGAGCTCTGAAAATGAACGTGCGCGTCTTTCACTCTTCCCGAGGGACTTAGAAGAATTTTGTGATATTTTTTATTAAAATGGTGTATAAGGGTATATATATATATATATATATATATATATATATATATATATATATATATATATATATATATATATATATATATATATATATTTATATATATATATATATATATATATATATATATTTTATGCACTGTATATGAGCTGGCGATTTCTAAGTCTGTGGTTCCGAGAGGGGGTAACCAGGCTCACTAATAAAGGTCAAGCCACTTGGCTGCCAGAATGCCCTGCTTCAGCACAGACCAGAAAGGCATTGTGATAAGCGTATCCCCGGTATAGTCAGGGGTTAATGGGAGTCGTCCCCGTCCCCCCAGTATACGCCCAGAACCATCGACCCGGTACTTGTGGTTCGGACTGTCTCCAACCAGCCATAATGTTGTGAGAGTGAAATTATGTCTAAGTCCAGCTTTGGTACATTAGAAGCAACTCTGAAACTTAACCTAAGCGTTTTTCGAAGCTACTTTTTGGCTAACTTCTTATAGGAAGGTCTAGGAGCTCTGAAAATGAACGTGCGCGTCTTTCACTCTTCCCGAGGGACTTAGAAGAATTTTGTGATATTTTTTATTAAAATGGTGTATAAGGGTATATATATAAATATATTATATAAATATATTTTATGCACTGTATATGAGCTGGCGATTTCTAAGTCTGTGGTTCCGAGAGGGGGTAACCAGGCTCACTAATAAAGGTCAAGCCACTTG
Organism: Ascaphus truei; assembly: GCF_040206685.1. NCBI lineage: Eukaryota > Metazoa > Chordata > Amphibia > Anura > Ascaphidae > Ascaphus > Ascaphus truei. The sequence continues at coordinate 282,822,686 of NC_134483.1, forward strand.
GCTGCCAGAATGCCCTGCTTCAGCACAGACCAGAAAGGCATTGTGATAAGCGTATCCCCGGTATAGTCAGGGGTTAATGGGAGTCGTCCCCGTCCCCCCAGTATACGCCCAGAACCATCGACCCGGTACTTGTGGTTCGGACTGTCTCCAACCAGCCATAATGTTGTGAGAGTGAAATTATGTCTAAGTCCAGCTTTGGTACATTAGAAGCAACTCTGAAACTTAACCTAAGCGTTTTTCGAAGCTACTTTTTGGCTAACTTCTTATAGGAAGGTCTAGGAGCTCTGAAAATGAACGTGCGCGTCTTTCACTCTTCCCGAGGGACTTAGAAGAATTTTGTGATATTTTTTATTAAAATGGTGTATAAGGGTATATATATAAATATATTATATAAATATATTTTATGCACTGTATATGAGCTGGCGATTTCTAAGTCTGTGGTTCCGAGAGGGGGTAACCAGGCTCACTAATAAAGGTCAAGCCACTTGGCTGCCAGAATGCCCTGCTTCAGCACAGACCAGAAAGGCATTGTGATAAGCGTATCCCCGGTATAGTCAGGGGTTAATGGGAGTCGTCCCCGTCCCCCCAGTATACGCCCAGAACCATCGACCCGGTACTTGTGGTTCGGACTGTCTCCAACCAGCCATAATGTTGTGAGAGTGAAATTATGTCTAAGTCCAGCTTTGGTACATTAGAAGCAACTCTGAAACTTAACCTAAGCGTTTTTCGAAGCTACTTTTTGGCTAACTTCTTATAGGAAGGTCTAGGAGCTCTGAAAATGAACGTGCGCGTCTTTCACTCTTCCCGAGGGACTTAGAAGAATTTTGTGATATTTTTTATTAAAATGGTGTATAAGGTTATATATATAAATATATTATATAAATATATTTTATGCACTGTATATGAGCTGGCGATTTCTAAGTCTGTGGTTCCGAGAGGGGGTAACCAGGCTCACTAATATAGGTCAAGCCACTTGGCTGCCAGAATGCCCTGCTTCAGCACAGACCAAAAAGGCATTGTGATAAGCGTATCCCCGGTATAGTCAGGGGTTAATGGGAGTCGTCCCCGTCCCCCCAGTATACGCCCAGAACCATGGACCCGGTACTTGTGGTTCGGACTGTCTCCAACCAGCCATAATGTTGTGAGAGTGAAATTATGTCTAAGTCCAGCTTTGGTACATTAGAAGCAACTCTAAAACTTAACCTAAGCGTTTTTCGAAGCTACTTTTTGGCTAACTTCTTATAGGAAGATCTAGGAGCTCTCAAAATGAACGTGCGCGTCTTTCACTCTTCTCGAGGGACTTAGAAGAATTTTGTGATATTTTTTATTAAAATGGTGTATAAGGGTATACAGTATATATAAATATATTTTATGCACTGTATATGAGCTGGCGATTTCTAAGTCTGTGGTTCCGAGAGGGGGTAACCAGGCTCACTAATAAAGGTCAAGCCACTTGGCTGCCAGAATGCCCTGCTTCAGCACAGACCAGAAAGGCATTGTGATAAGCGTATCCCCGGTATAGTCAGGGGTTAATGGGAGTCGTCCCCGTCCCCCCAGTATACGCCCAGAACCATGGACCCGGTACTTGTGGTTCGGACTGTCTCCAACCAGCCATAATGTTGTGAGAGTGAAATTATGTCTAAGTCCAGCTTTGGTACATTAGAAGCAACTCTGAAACTTAACCTAAGCGTTTTTCGAAGCTACTTTTTGGCTAACTTCTTATAGGAAGGTCTAGGAGCTCTGAAAATGAACGTGCGCGTCTTTCACTCTTCCCGAGGGACTTAGAAGAATTTTGTGATATTTTTTATTAAAATGGTGTATAAGGGTATATATATAAATATATTATATAAATATATTTTATGCACTGTATATGAGCTGGCGATTTCTAAGTCTGTGGTTCCGAGAGGGGGTAACCAGGCTCACTAATATAGGTCAAGCCACTTGGCTGCCAGAATGCCCTGCTTCAGCACAGACCAAAAAGGCATTGTGATAAGCGTATCCCCGGTATAGTCAGGGGTTAATGGGAGTCGTCCCCGTCCCCCCAGTATACGCCCAGAACCATGGACCCGGTACTTGTGGTTCGGACTGTCTCCAACCAGCCATAATGTTGTGAGAGTGAAATTATGTCTAAGTCCAGCTTTGGTACATTAGAAGCAACTCTAAAACTTAACCTAAGCGTTTTTCGAAGCTACTTTTTGGCTAACTTCTTATAGGAAGATCTAGGAGCTCTCAAAATGAACGTGCGCGTCTTTCACTCTTCCCGAGGGACTTAGAAGAATTTTGTGATATTTTTTATTAAAATGGTGTATAAGGGTATACAGTATATATAAATATATTTTATGCACTGTATATGAGCTGGCGATTTCTAAGTCTGTGGTTCCGAGAGGGGGTAACCAGGCTCACTAATAAAGGTCAAGCCACTTGGCTGCCAGAATGCCCTGCTTCAGCACAGACCAGAAAGGCATTGTGATAAGCGTATCCCCGGTATAGTCAGGGGTTAATGGGAGTCGTCCCCGTCCCCCCAGTATACGCCCAGAACCATGGACCCGGTACTTGTGGTTCGGACTGTCTCCAACCAGCCATAATGTTGTGAGAGTGAAATTATGTCTAAGTCCAGCTTTGGTACATTAGAAGCAACTCTGAAACTTAACCTAAGCGTTTTTCGAAGCTACTTTTTGGCTAACTTCTTATAGGAATGTCTAGGAGCTCTGAAAATGAACGTGCGCGTCTTTCTCTCTTCCCGAGGGACTTAGAAGAATTTTGTGATATTTTTTATTAAAATGGTGTATAAGGGTATATATATAAATATATTTTATGCACTGTATATGAGCTGGCGATTTCTAAGTTTGTGGTTCCGAGAGGGGGTAACCAGGCTCACTAATAAAGGTCAAGCCACTTGGCTGCCAGAATGCCCTGCTTCAGCACAGACCAGAAAGGCATTGTGATAAGCGTATCCCCGGAATAGTCAGGGGTTAATGGGAGTCGTCCCCGTTCCCCCAGTATACGCCCAGAACCATCGACCCGGTACTTGTGGTTCGGACTGTCTCCAACCAGCCATAATGTTGTGAGAGTGAAATTATGTCTAAGTCCAGCTTTGGTACATTAGAAGCAACTCTGAAACTTAACCTAAGCGTTTTTCGAAGCTACTTTTTGGCTAACTTCTTATAGGAAGGTCTAGGAGCTCTGAAAATGAACGTGCGCGTCTTTCACTCTTCCCGAGGGACTTAGAAGAATTTTGTGATATTTTTTATTAAAATGGTGTATAAGGGTATATATATATAAATATATTATATAAATATATTTTATGCACTGTATATGAGCTGGCGATTTCTAAGTCTGTGGTTCCGAGAGGGGGTAACCAGGCTCACTAATATAGGTCAAGCCACTTGGCTTCCAGAATGCCCTGCTTCAGCACAGACCAAAAAGGCATTGTGATAAGCGTATCCCCGGTATAGTCAGGGGTTAATGGGAGTCGTCCCCGTCCCCCCAGTATACGCCCAGAACCATGGACCCGGTACTTGTGGTTCGGACTGTCTCCAACAAGCCATAATGTTGTGAGAGTGAAATTATGTCTAAGTCCAGCTTTGGTACATTAGAAGCAACTCTAAAACTTAACCTAAGCGTTTTTCGAAGCTACTTTTTGGCTAACTTCTTATAGGAAGATCTAGGAGCTCTCAAAATGAACGTGCGCGTCTTTCTCTCTTCCCGAGGGACTTAGAAGAATTTTGTGATATTTTTTATTAAAATGGTGTATAAGGGTATACAGTATATATAAATATATTTTATGCACTGTATATGAGCTGGCTATTTCTAAGTCTGTGGTTCCGAGAGGGGGTAACCAGGCTCACTAATAAAGGTCAAGCCACTTGGCTGCCAGAATGCCCTGCTTCAGCACAGACCAGAAAGGCATTGAGATAAGCGTATCCCCGGTATAGTCAGGGGTTAATGGGAGTCGTCCCCGTTCCCCCAGTATACGCCCAGAACCATCGACCCGGTACTTGTGGTTCGGACTGTCTCCAACCAGCCATAATGTTGTGAGAGTGAAATTATGTCTAAGTCCAGCTTTGGTACATTAGAAGCAACTCTGAAACTTAACCTAAGCGTTTTTCGAAGCTACTTTTTGGCTAACTTCTTATAGGAATGTCTAGGAGCTCTGAAAATGAACGTGCGCGTCTTTCTCTCTTCCCGAGGGACTTAGAAGAATTTTGTGATATTTTTTATTAAAATGGTGTATAAGGGTATATATATAAATATATTTTATGCACTGTATATGAGCTGGCGATTTCTAAGTTTGTGGTTCCGAGAGGGGGTAACCAGGCTCACTAATAAAGGTCAAGCCACTTGGTTGCCAGAATGCTCTGCTTCAGCACAGACCAGAAAGGCATTGTGATAAGCGTATCCCCGGTATAGTCAGGGGTTAATGGGAGTCGTCCCCGTCCCCCCAGTATACGCCCAGAACCATGGACCCGGTACTTGTGGTTCGGACTGTCTCCAACCAGCCATAATGTTGTGAGAGTGAAATTATGTCTAAGTCCAGCTTTGGTACATTAGAAGCAACTCTAAAACTTAACCTAAGCGTTTTTCGAAGCTACTTTTTGGCTAACTTCTTATAGGAAGATCTAGGAGCTCTCAAAATGAACGTGCGCGTCTTTCACTCTTCCCGAGGGACTTAGAAGAATTTTGTGATATTTTTTATTAAAATGGTGTATAAGGGTATATATATAAATATATTTTATGCACTGTATATGAGCTGGCGATTTCTAAGTTTGTGGTTCCGAGAGGGGGTAACCAGGCTCACTAATAAAGGTCAAGCCACTTGGTTGCCAGAATGCTCTGCTTCAGCACAGACCAGAAAGGCATTGTGATAAGCGTATCCCCGGTATAGTCAGGGGTTAATGGGAGTCGTCCCCGTCCCCCCAGTATACGCCCAGAACCATGGACTCGGTACTTGTGGTTCGGACTGTCTCCAACCAGCCATAATGTTGTGAGAGTGAAATTATGTCTAAGTCCAGCTTTGGTACATTAGAAGCAACTCTAAAACTTAACCTAAGCGTTTTTCGAAGCTACTTTTTGGCTAACTTCTTATAGGAAGATCTAGGAGCTCTCAAAATGAACGTGCGCGTCTTTCACTCTTCCCGAGGGACTTAGAAGAATTTTGTGATATGTTTTATTAAAATGGTGTATAAGGGTATATATATATATATATATATATTTTATGCACTGTATATGAGCTGGCGATTTCTAAGTCTGTGGTTCCGAGAGGGGGTAACCAGGCTCATTAATAAAGGTCAAGCCACTTGGCTGCCAGAATGCCCTGCTTCAGCACAGACCAGAAAGGCATTGTGATAAGCGTATCCCCGGTATAGTCAGGGGTTAATGTGAGTCGTCCCCGTCCCCCCAGTATACGCCCAGAACCATGGACCCGGTACTTGTGGTTCGGACTGTCTCCAACCAGCCATAATGTTGTGAGAGTGAAATTATGTCTAAGTCCAGCTTTGGTACATTAGAAGCAACTCTGAAACTTAACTTAAGCGTTTTTCGAAGCTACTTTTTGGCTAACTTCTTATAGGGAGGTCTAGGAGCTCTGAAAATGAACGTGCGCGTCTTTCACTCTTTCCGAGGGACTTAGAAGAATTTTGTGATATTTTTCATTAAAATGGTGTATAAGGTTATATATATAAATATATTATATAAATATATTTTATGCACTGTATATGAGCTGGCGATTTCTAAGTCTGTGGTTCCGAGAGGGGGTAACCAGGCTCACTAATATAGGTCAAGCCACTTGGCTGCCAGAATGCCCTGCTTCAGCACAGACCAAAAAGGCATTGTGATAAGCGTATCCCCGGTATAGTCAGGGGTTAATGGGAGTCGTCCCCGTCCCCCCAGTATACGCCCAGAACCATGGACCCGGTACTTGTGGTTCGGACTGTCTCCAACCAGCCATAATGTTGTGAGAGTGAAATTATGTCTAAGTCCAGCTTTGGTACATTAGAAGCAACTCTAAAACTTAACCTAAGCGTTTTTCGAAGCTACTTTTTGGCTAACTTCTTATAGGAAGGTCTAGGAGCTCTGAAAATGAACGTGCGCGTCTTTCACTCTTCCCGAGGGACTTACTGTAGAAGAATTTTGTGATATTTTTTATTAAAATGGTGTATAAGGGTATACAGTATATATAAATATATTTTATGCACTGTATATGAGCTGGCGATTTCTAAGTCTGTGGTTCCGAGAGGGGGTAACCAGGCTCACTAATAAAGGTCAAGCCACTTGGCTGCCAGAATGCCCTGCTTCAGCACAGACCAGAAAGGCATTGTGATAAGCGTATCCCCGGTATAGTCAGGGGTTAATGGGAGTCGTCCCCGTCCCCCCAGTATACGCCCAGAACCATGGACCCGGTACTTGTGGTTCGGACTGTCTCCAACCAGCCATAATGTTGTGAGAGTGAAATTATGTCTAAGTCCAGCTTTGGTACATTAGAAGCAACTCTGAAACTTAACCTAAGCGTTTTTCGAAGCTACTTTTTGGCTAACTTCTTATAGGAAGGTCTAGGAGCTCTGAAAATGAACGTGCGCGTCTTTCACTCTTCCCGAGGGACTTACTGTAGAAGAATTTTGTGATATTTTTTATTAAAATGGTGTATAAGGGTATACAGTATATATAAATATATTTTATGCACTGTATATGAGCTGGCGATTTCTAAGTCTGTGGTTCCGAGAGGGGGTAACCAGGCTCACTAATAAAGGTCAAGCCACTTGGCTGCCAGAATGCCCTGCTTCAGCACAGACCAGAAAGGCATTGTGATAAGCGTATCCCCGGAATAGTCAGGGGTTAATGGGAGTCGTCCCCGTTCCCCCAGTATACGCCCAGAACCATCGACCCGGTACTTGTGGTTCGGACTGTCTCCAACCAGCCATAATGTTGTGAGAGTGAAATTATGTCTAAGTCCAGCTTTGGTACATTAGAAGCAACTCTGAAACTTAACCTAAGCGTTTTTCGAAGCTACTTTTTGGCTAACTTCTTATAGGAAGGTCTAGGAGCTCTGAAAATGAACGTGCGCGTCTTTCACTCTTCCCGAGGGACTTAGAAGAATTTTGTGATATTTTTTATTAAAATGGTGTATAAGGGTATATATATAAATATATTATATAAATATATTTTATGCACTGTATATGAGCTGGCGATTTCTAAGTCTGTGGTTCCGAGAGGGGGTAACCAGGCTCACTAATATAGGTCAAGCCACTTGGCTTCCAGAATGCCCTGCTTCAGCACAGACCAAAAAGGCATTGTGATAAGCGTATCCCCGGTATAGTCAGGGGTTAATGGGAGTCGTCCCCGTCCCCCCAGTATACGCCCAGAACCATGGACCCGGTACTTGTGGTTCGGACTGTCTCCAACAAGCCATAATGTTGTGAGAGTGAAATTATGTCTAAGTCCAGCTTTGGTACATTAGAAGCAACTCTAAAACTTAACCTAAGCGTTTTTCGAAGCTACTTTTTGGCTAACTTCTTATAGGAAGATCTAGGAGCTCTCAAAATGAACGTGCGCGTCTTTCACTCTTCCCGAGGGACTTAGAAGAATTTTGTGATATTTTTTATTAAAATGGTGTATAAGGGTATACAGTATATATAAATATATTTTATGCACTGTATATGAGCTGGCGATTTCTAAGTCTGTGGTTCCGAGAGGGGGTAACCAGGCTCACTAATAAAGGTCAAGCCACTTGGCTGCCAGAATGCCCTGCTTCAGCACAGACCAGAAAGGCATTGTGATAAGCGTATCCCCGGTATAGTCAGGGGTTAATGGGAGTCGTCCCCGTTCCCCCAGTATACGCCCAGAACCATCGACCCGGTACTTGTGGTTCGGACTGTCTCCAACCAGCCATAATGTTGTGAGAGTGAAATTATGTCTAAGTCCAGCTTTGGTACATTAGAAGCAACTCTAAAACTTAACCTAAGCGTTTTTCGAAGCTACTTTTTGGCTAACTTCTTATAGGAAGATCTAGGAGCTCTCAAAATGAACGTGCGCGTCTTTCACTCTTCCCGAGGGACTTAGAAGAATTTTGTGATAATTTTTATTAAAATGGTGTATAAGGGTATATATATAAATATATTATATAAATATATTTTATGCACTGTATATGAGCTGGCGATTTCTAAGTCTGTGGTTCCGAGAGGGGGTAACCAGGCTCACTAATATAGGTCAAGCCACTTGGCTTCCAGAATGCCCTGCTTCAGCACAGACCAAAAAGGCATTGTGATAAGCGTATCCCCGGTATAGTCAGGGGTTAATGGGAGTCGTCCCCGTCCCCCCAGTATACGCCCAGAACCATGGACCCGGTACTTGTGGTTCGGACTGTCTCCAACCAGCCATAATGTTGTGAGAGTGAAATTATGTCTAAGTCCAGCTTTGGTACATTAGAAGCAACTCTAAAACTTAACCTAAGCGTTTTTCGAAGCTACTTTTTGGCTAACTTCTTATAGGAAGATCTAGGAGCTCTCAAAATGAACGTGCGCGTCTTTCACTCTTCCCGAGGGACTTAGAAGAATTTTGTGATATTTTTTATTAAAATGGTGTATAAGGGTATACAGTATATATAAATATATTTTATGCACTGTATATGAGCTGGCGATTTCTAAGTCTGTGGTTCCGAGAGGGGGTAACCAGGCTCACTAATAAAGGTCAAGCCACTTGGCTGCCAGAATGCCCTGCTTCAGCACAGACCAGAAAGGCATTGTGATAAGCGTATCCCCGGAATAGTCAGGGGTTAATGGGAGTCGTCCCCGTTCCCCCAGTATACGCCCAGAACCATCGACCCGGTACTTGTGGTTCGGACTGTCTCCAACCAGCCATAATGTTGTGAGAGTGAAATTATGTCTAAGTCCAGCTTTGGTACATTAGAAGCAACTCTGAAACTTAACCTAAGCGTTTTTCGAAGCTACTTTTTGGCTAACTTCTTATAGGAAGGTCTAGGAGCTCTGAAAATGAACGTGCGCGTCTTTCACTCTTCCCGAGGGACTTAGAAGAATTTTGTGATATTTTTTATTAAAATGGTGTATAAGGGTATATATATAAATATATTATATAAATATATTTTATGCACTGTATATGAGCTGGCGATTTCTAAGTCTGTGGTTCCGAGAGGGGGTAACCAGGCTCACTAATATAGGTCAAGCCACTTGGCTTCCAGAATGCCCTGCTTCAGCACAGACCAAAAAGGCATTGTGATAAGCGTATCCCCGGTATAGTCAGGGGTTAATGGGAGTCGTCCCCGTCCCCCCAGTATACGCCCAGAACCATGGACCCGGTACTTGTGGTTCGGACTGTCTCCAACAAGCCATAATGTTGTGAGAGTGAAATTATGTCTAAGTCCAGCTTTGGTACATTAGAAGCAACTCTAAAACTTAACCTAAGCGTTTTTCGAAGCTACTTTTTGGCTAACTTCTTATAGGAAGATCTAGGAGCTCTCAAAATGAACGTGCGCGTCTTTCTCTCTTCCCGAGGGACTTAGAAGAATTTTGTGATATTTTTTATTAAAATGGTGTATAAGGGTATACAGTATATATAAATATATTTTATGCACTGTATATGAGCTGGCGATTTCTAAGTCTGTGGTTCCGAGAGGGGGTGACCAGGCTCACTAATAAAGGTCAAGCCACTTGGCTGCCAGAATGCCCTGCTTCAGCACAGACCAGAAAGGCATTGTGATAAGCGTATCCCCGGTATAGTCAGGGGTTAATGGGAGTCGTCCCCGTTCCCCCAGTATACGCCCAGAACCATCGACCCGGTACTTGTGGTTCGGACTGTCTCCAACCAGCCATAATGTTGTGAGAGTGAAATTATGTCTAAGTCCAGCTTTGGTACATTAGAAGCAACTCTGAAACTTAACCTAAGCGTTTTTCGAAGCTACTTTTTGGCTAACTTCTTATAGGAAGGTCTAGGAGCTCTGAAAATGAACGTGCGCGTCTTTATCTCTTCCCGAGGGACTTAGAAGAATTTTGTGATATTTTTTATTAAAATGGTGTATAAGGGTATATATATAAATATATTTTATGCACTGTATATGAGCTGGCGATTTCTAAGTTTGTGGTTCCGAGAGGGGGTAACCAGGCTCACTAATAAAGGTCAAGCCACTTGGTTGCCAGAATGCTCTGCTTCAGCACAGACCAGAAAGGCATTGTGATAAGCGTATCCCCGGTATAGTCAGGGGTTAATGGGAGTCGTCCCCGTCCCCCCAGTATACGCCCAGAACCATGGACCCGGTACTTGTGGTTCGGACTGTCTCCAACCAGCCATAATGTTGTGAGAGTGAAATTATGTCTAAGTCCAGCTTTGGTACATTAGAAGCAACTCTAAAACTTAACCTAAGCGTTTTTCGAAGCTACTTTTTGGCTAACTTCTTATAGGAAGATCTAGGAGCTCTCAAAATGAACGTGCGCGTCTTTCACTCTTCCCGAGGGACTTAGAATAATTTTGTGATATTTTTTATTAAAATGGTGTATAAGGGTATATATATAAATATATTTTATGCACTGTATATGAGCTGGCGATTTCTAAGTTTGTGGTTCCGAGAGGGGGTAACCAGGCTCACTAATAAAGGTCAAGCCACTTGGTTGCCAGAATGCTCTGCTTCAGCACAGACCAGAAAGGCATTGTGATAAGCGTATCCCCGGTATAGTCAGGGGTTAATGGGAGTCAACCCCGTCCCCCCAGTATACGCCCAGAACCATGGACCCGGTACTTGTGGTTCGGACTGTCTCCAACCAGCCATAATGTTGTGAGAGTGAAATTATGTCTAAGTCCAGCTTTGGTACATTAGAAGCAACTCTAAAACTTAACCTAAGCGTTTTTCGAAGCTACTTTTTGGCTAACTTCTTATAGGAAGATCTAGGAGCTCTCAAAATGAACGTGCGCGTCTTTCACTCTTCCCGAGGGACTTAGAAGAATTTTGTGATATTTTTTATTAAAATGGTGTATAAGGGTATACAGTATATATAAATATATTTTATGCACTGTATATGAGCTGGCGATTTCTAAGTTTGTGGTTCCGAGAGGGGGTAACCAGGCTCACTAATAAAGGTCAAGCCACTTGGTTGCCAGAATGCCCTGCTTCAGCACAGACCAGAAAGGCATTGTGATAAGCGTATCCCCGGTATAGTCAGGGGTTAATGGGAGTCGTCCCCGTCCCCCCAGTATACGCCCAGAACCATGGACCCGGTACTTGTGGTTCGGACTGTCTCCAACCAGCCATAATGTTGTGAGAGTGAAATTATGTCTAAGTCCAGCTTTGGTACATTAGAAGCAACTCTGAAACTTAACCTAAGCGTTTTTCGAAGCTACTTTTTGGCTAACTTCTTATAGGAAGGTCTAGGAGCTCTGAAAATGAACGTGCACGTCTTTCACTCTTCCCGAGGGACTTAGAAGAATTTTGTGATATTTTTTATTAAAATGGTGTATAAGGGTATATATATAAATATATTATATAAATATTTTTTATGCACTGTATATGAGCTGGCGATTTCTAAGTCTGTGGTTCCGAGAGGGGGTAACCAGGCTCACTAATAAAGGTCAAGCCACTTGGCTGCCAGAATGCCCTGCTTCAGCACAGACCAGAAAGGCATTGTGATAAGCGTATCCCCGGTATAGTCAGGGGTTAATGGGAGTCGTCCCCGTCCCCCCAGTATACGCCCAGAACCATGGACCCGGTACTTGTGGTTCGGACTGTCTCTAACCAGCCATAATGTTGTGAGAGTGAAATTATGTCTAAGTCCAGCTTTAGTACATTAGAAGCAACTCTGAAACTTAACCTAAGCGTTTTTCGAAGCTACTTTTTGGCTAACTTCTTATAGGAAGGTCTAGGAGCTCTGAAAATGAACGTGCGCGTCTTTCTCTCTTCCTGAGGGACTTAGAAGAATGTTGTGATATTTTTTATTAAAATGGTGTATAAGGGTATTTATATAAATATATTTTATGCACTGTATATGAGCTGGCGATTTCTAAGTTTGTGGTTCCGAGAGGGGGTAACAAGGCTCACTAATAAAGATCAAGCCACTTGGTTGCCAGAATGCCCTGCTTCAGCACAGACCAGAAAGGCATTGTGATAAGCGTATCCCCGGTATAGTCAGGGGTTAATGGGAGTCGTCCCCGTCCCCCCAGTATACGCCCAGAACCATGGACCCGGTACTTGTGGTTCGGACTGTCTCCAACCAGCCATAATGTTGTGAGAGTGAAATTATGTCAAAGTCCAGCTTTGGTACATTAGAAGAAACTCTGAAACTTAACCTAAGCGTTTTTCGAAGCTACTTTTTGGCTAACTTCTTATAGGAAGGTCTAGGAGCTCTGAAAATGAATGTGCCTGTCTTTCACTCTTCCCGAGGGACTTAGAAGAATTTTGTGATATGTTTTATTAAAATGGTGTATAAGGGTATATATATATATATATATATATATAAATATATATATATATATATATATATATATATATTTTATGCACTGTATATGAGCTGGCGATTTCTAAGTCTGTGGTTCCGAGAGGGGGTAACCAGGCTCACTAATAAAGGTCAAGCCACTTGGCTGCCAGAATGCCCTGCTTCAGCACAGACCAGAAAGGCATTGTGATAAGCGTATCCCCGGTATAGTCAGGGGTTAATGGGAGTCGTCCCCGTCCCCCCAGTATACGCCCAGAACCATGGACCCGGTACTTGTGGTTCGGACTGTCTCCAACCAGCCATAATGTTGTGAGAGTGAAATTATGTCTAAGTCCAGCTTTGGTACATTAGAAGCAACTCTGAAACTTAACCTAAGCGTTTTTCGAAGCTACTTTTTGGCTAACTTCTTATAGGAAGGTCTAGGAGCTCTGAAAATGAACGTGCGCGTCTTTCACTCTTCCCGAGGGACTTAGAAGAATTTTGTGATATTTTTTATTAAAATGGTGTATAAGGTTATATATATAAATATATTATATAAATATATTTTATGCACTGTATATGAGCTGGCGATTTCTAAGTCTGTGGTTCCGAGAGGGGGTAACCAGGCTCACTAATATAGGTCAAGCCACTTGGCTGCCAGAATGCCCTGCTTCAGCACAGACCAAAAAGGCATTGTGATAAGCGTATCCCCGGTATAGTCAGGGGTTAATGGGAGTCGTCCCCGTCCCCCCAGTATACGCCCAGAACCATGGACCCGGTACTTGTGGTTCGGACTGTCTCCAACCAGCCATAATGTTGTGAGAGTGAAATTATGTCTAAGTCCAGCTTTGGTACATTAGAAGCAACTCTAAAACTTAACCTAAGCGTTTTTCGAAGCTACTTTTTGGCTAACTTCTTATAGGAAGATCTAGGAGCTCTCAAAATGAACGTGCGCGTCTTTCACTCTTCTCGAGGGACTTAGAAGAATTTTGTGATATTTTTTATTAAAATGGTGTATAAGGGTATACAGTATATATAAATATATTTTATGCACTGTATATGAGCTGGCGATTTCTAAGTCTGTGGTTCCGAGAGGGGGTAACCAGGCTCACTAATAAAGGTCAAGCCACTTGGCTGCCAGAATGCCCTGCTTCAGCACAGACCAGAAAGGCATTGTGATAAGCGTATCCCCGGTATAGTCAGGGGTTAATGGGAGTCGTCCCCGTCCCCCCAGTATACGCCCAGAACCATGGACCCGGTACTTGTGGTTCGGACTGTCTCCAACCAGCCATAATGTTGTGAGAGTGAAATTATGTCTAAGTCCAGCTTTGGTACATTAGAAGCAACTCTGAAACTTAACCTAAGCGTTTTTCGAAGCTACTTTTTGGCTAACTTCTTATAGGAAGGTCTAGGAGCTCTGAAAATGAACGTGCGCGTCTTTCACTCTTCCCGAGGGACTTAGAAGAATTTTGTGATATTTTTTATTAAAATGGTGTATAAGGGTATATATATAAATATATTATATAAATATATTTTATGCACTGTATATGAGCTGGCGATTTCTAAGTCTGTGGATACGAGAGGGGTTAACCAGGCTCACTAATAAAGGTCAAGCCACTTGGCTGCCAGAATGCCCTGCTTCAGCACAGACCAGAAAGGCATTGTGATAAGCGTATCCCCGGTATAGTCAGGGGTTAATGGGAGTCGTCCCCGTTCCCCCAGTATACGCCCAGAACCATCGACCCGGTACTTGTGGTTCGGACTGTCTCCAACCAGCCATAATGTTGTGAGAGTGAAATTATGTCTAAGTCCAGCTTTGGTACATTAGAAGCAACTCTGAAACTTAACCTAAGCGTTTTTCGAAGCTACTTTTTGGCTAACTTCTTATAGGAAGGTCTAGGAGCTCTGAAAATGAACGTGCGCGTCTTTCACTCTTCCCGAGGGACTTAGAAGAATTTTGTGATATTTTTTATTAAAATGGTGTATAAGGGTATATATATAAATATATTATATAAATATATTTTATGCACTGTATATGAGCTGGCGATTTCTAAGTCTGTGGTTCCGAGAGGGGGTAACCAGGCTCACTAATAAAGGTCAAGCCACTTGGCTGCCAGAATGCCCTGCTTCAGCACAGACCAGAAATGCATTGTGATAAGCATATCCCCGGTATAGTCAGGGGTTAATGGGAGTCGTCCCCTTCCCCCAGTATACGCCCACAACCATCGACCCGGTACTTGTGGTTCGGACTGTCTCCAACCAGCCATAATGTTGTGAGAGTGAAATTATGTCTAAGTCCAGCTTTGGTACATTAGAAGCAACTGTGAAACTTAACCTAAGCGTTTTTCGAAGCTACTTTTTGGCTAACTTCTTATAGGAAGGTCTAGGAGCTCTGAAAATGAACGTGCGCGTCTTTCACTCTTCCCGAGGGACTTAGAAGAATTTTGTGATATTTTTATTAAAATGGTGTATAAGGGTGTATATATAAATATATTATATAAATATATTTTATGCACTGTATATGAGCTGGCGATTTCTAAGTCTGTGGTTCCGAGAGGGGGTAACCAGGCTCACTAATAAAGGTCAAGCCACTTGGCTGCCAGAATGCCCTGCTTCAGCACAGACCAGAAAGGCATTGTGATAAGCGTATCCCCGGTATAGTCAGGGGTTAATGGGAGTCGTCCCCGTTCCCCCAGTATACGCCCAGAACCATCGACCCGGTACTTGTGGTTCGGACTGTCTCCAACAAGCCATAATGTTGTGAGAGTGAAATTATGTCTAAGTCCAGCTTTGGTACATTAGAAGCAACTCTGAAACTTAACCTACAGGTAAGCGTTTTTCGAAGCTACTTTTTGGCTAACTTCTTATAGGAAGGTCTAGGAGCTCTGAAAATGAACGTGCGTGTCTTTCACTCTTCCCGAGGGACTTAGAAGAATTTTGTGATATTTTTTATTAAAATGGTGTATAAGGGTATATATATAAATATATTATATAAATATATTTTATGCACTGTATATGAGCTGGCGATTTCTAAGTCTGTGGTTCCGAGAGGGGGTAACCAGGCTCACTAATAAAGGTCAAGCCACTTGGTTGCCAGAATGCCCTGCTTCAGCACAGACCAGAAAGGCATTGTGATAAGCGTATCCCCGGTATAGTCAGGGGTTAATGGGAGTCGTCCCCGTTCCCCCAGTATACGCCCAGAACCATCGACCCGGTACTTGTGGTTCGGACTGTCTCCAACCAGCCATAATGTTGTGAGAGTGAAATTATGTCTAAGTCCAGCTTTGGTACATTAGAAGCAACTCTGAAACTTAACCTAAGCGTTTTTCGAAGCTACTTTTTGGCTAACTTCTTATAGGAAGGTATAGGAGCTCTGAAAATGAACGTGCGCGTCTTTCACTCTTCCCGAGGGACTTAGAAGAATTTTGTGATATTTTTTATTAAAATGGTGTATAAGGGTATATATATAAATATATTATATAAATATATTTTATGCACTGTATATGAGCTGGCGATTTCTAAGTCTGTGGTTCCGAGAGGGGGTAACCAGGCTCACTAATAAAGGTCAAGCCACTTGGTTGCCAGAATGCCCTGCTTCAGCACAGACCAGAAAGGCATTGTGATAAGCGTATCCCCGGTATAGTCAGGGGTTAATGGGAGTCGTCCCCGTTCCCCCAGTATACGCCCAGAACCATCGACCCGGTACTTGTGGTTCGGACTGTCTCCAACCAGCCATAATGTTGTGAGAGTGAAATTATGTCTAAGTCCAGCTTTGGTACATTAGAAGCAACTCTGAAACTTAACCTAAGCGTTTTTCGAAGCTACTTTTTGGCTAACTTCTTATAGGAAGGTCTAGGAGCTCTGAAAATGAACGTGCGCGTCTTTCACTCTTCCCGAGGGACTTAGAAGAATTTTGTGATATTTTTTATTAAAATGGTGAACTGTATAAGGGTATATATATAAATATATTATATAAATATATTTTATGCACTGTATATGAGCTGGCGATTTCTAAGTCTGTGGTTCCGAGAGGGGGTAACGAGGCTCACTAATAAAGGTCAAGCCACTTGGCTGCCAGAATGCCCTGCTTCAGCACAGACCAGAAAGGCATTGTGATAAGCGTATCCCCGGTATAGTCAGGGGTTAATGGGAGTCGTCCCCGTCCCCCCAGTATACGCCCAGAACCATGGACCCGGTACTTGTGGTTCGGACTGTCTCCAACCAGCCATAATGTTGTGAGAGTGAAATTATGTCTAAGTCCAGCTTTGGTACATTAGAAGCAACTCTGAAACTTAACCTAAGCGTTTTTCGAAGCTACTTTTTGGCTAACTTCTTATAGGAAGGTCTAGGAGCTCTGAAAATGAACGTGCGCGTCTTTCACTCTTCCCGAGGGACTTAGAAGAATTTTGTGATATTTTTTATTAAAATGGTGTATAAGGGTATATATATAAATATATTATATAAATATATTTTATGCACTGTATATGAGCTGGCGATTTCTAAGTCTGTGGTTCCGAGAGGGGGTAACCAGGCTCACTAATAAAGGTCAAGCCACTTGGTTGCCAGAATGCCCTGCTTCAGCACAGACCAGAAAGGCATTGTGATAAGCGTATCCCCGGTATAGTCAGGGGTTAATGGGAGTCGTCCCCGTTCCCCCAGTATACGCCCAGAACCATCGACCCGGTACTTGTGGTTCGGACTGTCTCCAACCAGCCATAATGTTGTGAGAGTGAAATTATGTCTAAGTCCAGCTTTGGTACATTAGAAGCAACTCTGAAACTTAACCTAAGCGTTTTTCGAAGCTACTTTTTGGCTAACTTCTTATAGGAAGGTCTAGGAGCTCTGAAAATGAATGTGCGCGTCTTTCACTCTTCCCGAGGGACTTAGAAGAATTTTGTGATATTTTTTATTAAAATGGTGTATAAGGGTATATATATAAATATATTATATAAATATATTTTATGCACTGTATATGAGCTGGCGATTTCTAAGTCTGTGGTTCCGAGAGGGGGTAACCAGGCTCACTAATAAAGGTCAAGCCACTTGGCTGCCAGAATGCCCTGCTTCAGCACAGACCAGAAATGCATTGTGATAAGCGTATCCCCGGTATAGTCAGGGGTTAATGGGAGTCGTCCCCTTCCCCCAGTATACGCCCACAACCATCGACCCGGTACTTGTGGTTCGGACTGTCTCCAACCAGCCATAATGTTGTGAGAGTGAAATTATGTCTAAGTCCAGCTTTGGTACATTAGAAGCAACTGTGAAACTTAACCTAAGCGTTTTTCGAAGCTACTTTTTGGCTAACTTCTTATAGGAAGGTCTAGGAGCTCTGAAAATGAACGTGCGCGTCTTTCACTCTTCCCGAGGGACTTAGAAGAATTTTGTGATATTTTTTATTAAAATGGTGTATAAGGGTATATATATAAATATATTATATAAATATATTTTATGCACTGTATATGAGCTGGCGATTTCTAAGTCTGTGGTTCCGAGAGGGGGTAACCAGGCTCACTAATAAAGGTCAAGCCACTTGGCTGCCAGAATGCCCTGCTTCAGCACAGACCAGAAAGGCATTGTGATAAGCGTATCCCCGGTATAGTCAGGGGTTAATGGGAGTCGTCCCCGTTCCCCCAGTATACGCCCAGAACCATCGACCCGGTACTTGTGGTTCGGACTGTCTCCAACCAGCCATAATGTTGTGAGAGTGAAATTATGTCTAAGTCCAGCTTTGGTACATTAGAAGCAACTCTGAAACTTAACCTAAGCGTTTTTCGAAGCTACTTTTTGGCTAACTTCTTATAGGAAGGTCTAGGAGCTCTGAAAATGAATGTGCGCGTCTTTCACTCTTCCCGAGGGACTTAGAAGAATTTTGTGATATTTTTTATTAAAATGGTGTATAAGGGTATATATATAAATATATTATATAAATATATTTTATGCACGGTATATGAGCTGGCGATTTCTAAGTCTGTGGTTCCGAGAGGGGGTAACCAGGCTCACTAATAAAGGTCAAGCCACTTGGCTGCCAGAATGCCCTGCTTCAGCACAGACCAGAAATGCATTGTGATAAGCGTATCCCCGGTATAGTCAGGGGTTAATGGGAGTCGTCCCCTTCCCCCAGTATACGCCCACAACCATCGACCCGGTACTTGTGGTTCGGACTGTCTCCAACCAGCCATAATGTTGTGAGAGTGAAATTATGTCTAAGTCCAGCTTTGGTACATTAGAAGCAACTGTGAAACTTAACCTAAGCGTTTTTCGAAGCTACTTTTTGGCTAACTTCTTATAGGAAGGTCTAGGAGCTCTGAAAATGAACGTGCGCGTCTTTCACTCTTCCCGAGGGACTTAGAAGAATTTTGTGATATTTTTTATTAAAATGGTGTATAAGGGTATATATATAAATATATTATATAAATATATTTTATGCACTGTATATGAGCTGGCGATTTCTAAGTCTGTGGTTCCGAGAGGGGGTAACCAGGCTCACTAATAAAGGTCAAGCCACTTGGCTGCCAGAATGCCCTGCTTCAGCACAGACCAGAAAGGCATTGTGATAAGCGTATCCCCGGTATAGTCAGGGGTTAATGGGAGTCGTCCCCGTTCCCCCAGTATACGCCCAGAACCATCGACCCGGTACTTGTGGTTCGGACTGTCTCCAACAAGCCATAATGTTGTGAGAGTGAAATTATGTCTAAGTCCAGCTTTGGTACATTAGAAGCAACTCTGAAACTTAACCTACAGGTAAGCGATTTTCGAAGCTACTTTTTGGCTAACTTCTTATAGGAAGGTCTAGGAGCTCTGAAAATGAACGTGCGCGTCTTTCACTCTTCCCGAGGGACTTAGAAGAATTTTGTGATATTTTTTATTAAAATGGTGTATAAGGGTATATATATAAATATATTATATAAATATATTTTATGCACTGTATATGAGCTGGCGATTTCTAAGTCTGTGGTTCCGAGAGGGGGTAACCAGGCTCACTAATAAAGGTCAAGCCACTTGGTTGCCAGAATGCCCTGCTTCAGCACAGACCAGAAAGGCATTGTGATAAGCGTATCCCCGGTATAGTCAGGGGTTAATGGGAGTCGTCCCCGTTCCCCCAGTATACGCCCAGAACCATCGACCCGGTACTTGTGGTTCGGACTGTCTCCAACCAGCCATAATGTTGTGAGAGTGAAATTATGTCTAAGTCCAGCTTTGGTACATTAGAAGCAACTCTGAAACTTAACCTAAGCGTTTTTCGAAGCTACTTTTTGGCTAACTTCTTATAGGAAGGTCTAGGAGCTCTGAAAATGAACGTGCGCGTCTTTCACTCTTCCCGAGGGACTTAGAAGAATTTTGTGATATTTTTTATTAAAATGGTGTATAAGGGTATATATATAAATATATTATATAAATATATTTTATGCACTGTATATGAGCTGGCGATTTCTAAGTCTGTGGTTCCGAGAGGGGGTAACCAGGCTCACTAATAAAGGTCAAGCCACTTGGTTGCCAGAATGCCCTGCTTCAGCACAGACCAGAAAGGCATTGTGATAAGCGTATCCCCGGTATAGTCAGGGGTTAATGGGAGTCGTCCCCGTTCCCCCAGTATACGCCCAGAACCATCGACCCGGTACTTGTGGTTCGGACTGTCTCCAACAAGCCATAATGTTGTGAGAGTGAAATTATGTCTAAGTCCAGCTTTGGTACATTAGAAGCAACTCTGAAACTTAACCTACAGGTAAGCGATTTTCGAAGCTACTTTTTGGCTAACTTCTTATAGGAAGGTCTAGGAGCTCTGAAAATGAACGTGCGCGTCTTTCACTCTTCCCGAGGGACTTAGAAGAATTTTGTGATATTTTTTATTAAAATGGTGTACTGTATAAGGGTATATATATAAATATATTATATAAATATATTTTATGCACTGTATATGAGCTGGCGATTTCTAAGTCTGTGGTTCCGAGAGGGGGTAACCAGGCTCACTAATAAAGGTCAAGCCACTTGGCTGCCAGAATGCCCTGCTTCAGCACAGACCAGAAAGGCATTGTGATAAGCGTATCCCCGGTATAGTCAGGGGTTAATGGGAGTCGTCCCCGTCCCCCCAGTATACGCCCAGAACCATGGACCCGGTACTTGTGGTTCGGACTGTCTCCAACCAGCCATAATGTTGTGAGAGTGAAATTATGTCTAAGTCCAGCTTTGGTACATTAGAAGCAACTCTGAAACTTAACCTAAGCGTTTTTCGAAGCTACTTTTTGGCTAACTTCTTATAGGAAGGTCTAGGAGCTCTGAAAATGAACGTGCGCGTCTTTCACTCTTCCCGAGGGACTTAGAAGAATTTTGTGATATTTTTTATTAAAATGGTGTATAAGGGTATATATATAAATATATTATATAAATATATTTTATGCACTGTATATGAGCTGGCGATTTCTAAGTCTGTGGATACGAGAGGGGTTAACCAGGCTCACTAATAAAGGTCAAGCCACTTGGCTGCCAGAATGCCCTGCTTCAGCACAGACCAGAAAGGCATTGTGATAAGCGTATCCCCGGTATAGTCAGGGGTTAATGGGAGTCGTCCCCGTTCCCCCAGTATACGCCCAGAACCATCGACCCGGTACTTGTGGTTCGGACTGTCTCCAACCAGCCATAATGTTGTGAGAGTGAAATTATGTCTAAGTCCAGCTTTGGTACATTAGAAGCAACTCTGAAACTTAACCTAAGCGTTTTTCGAAGCTACTTTTTGGCTAACTTCTTATAGGAAGGTATAGGAGCTCTAAAAATGAACGTGCGCGTCTTTCACTCTTCCCGAGGGACTTAGAAGAATTTTGTGATATTTTTTATTAAAATGGTGTATAAGGGTATATATATAAATATATTATATAAATATATTTTATGCACTGTATATGAGCTGGCAATTTCTAAGTCTGTGGTTCCGAGAGGGGGTAACCAGGCTCACTAATAAAGGTCAAGCCACTTGGCTGCCAGAATGCCCTGCTTCAGCACAGACCAGAAATGCATTGTGATAAGCGTATCCCCGGTATAGTCAGGGGTTAATGGGAGTCGTCCCCTTCCCCCAGTATACGCCCAGAACCATGGACCCGGTACTTGTGGTTCGGACTGTCTCCAACCAGCCATAATGTTGTGAGAGTGAAATTATGTCTAAGTCCAGCTTTGGTACATTAGAAGCAACTCTGAAACTTAACCTAAGCGTTTTTCGAAGCTACTTTTTGGCTAACTTCTTATAGGAAGGTCTAGGAGCTCTGAAAATGAACGTGCGCGTCTTTCACTCTTCCCGAGGGACTTAGAAGAATTTTGTGATATTTTTTATTAAAATGGTGTATAAGGGTATATATATAAATATATTATATAAATATATTTTATGCACTGTATATGAGCTGGCGATTTCTAAGTCTGTGGTTCCGAGAGGGGGTAACCAGGCTCACTAATAAAGGTCAAGCCACTTGGCTGCCAGAATGCCCTGCTTCAGCACAGACCAGAAATGCATTGTGATAAGCGTATCCCCGGTATAGTCAGGGGTTAATGGGAGTCGTCCCCTTCCCCCAGTATACGCCCAGAACCATCGACCCGGTACTTGTGGTTCGGACTGTCTCCAACCAGCCATAATGTTGTGAGAGTGAAATTATGTCTAAGTCCAGCTTTGGTACATTAGAAGCAACTCTGAAACTTAACCTAAGCGTTTTTCGAAGCTACTTTTTGGCTAACTTCTTATAGGAAGGTCTAGGAGCTCTGAAAATGAACGTGCGCGTCTTTCACTCTTCCCGAGGGACTTAGAAGAATTTTGTGATATTTTTTATTAAAATGGTGTATAAGGGTATATATATAAATATATTATATAAATATATTTTATGCACTGTATATGAGCTGGCGATTTCTAAGTCTGTGGTTCCGAGAGGGGGTAACCAGGTTCACTAATAAAGGTCAAGCCACTTGGCTGCCAGAATGCCCTGCTTCAGCACAGACCAGAAAGGCATTGTGATAAGCGTATTCCCGGTATAGTCAGGGGTTAATGGGAGTCGTCCCCGTCCCCCCAGTATACGCCCAGAACCATGGACCCGGTACTTGTGGTTCGGACTGTCTCCAACCAGCCATAATGTTGTGAGAGTGAAATTATGTCTAAGTCCAGCTTTGGTACATTAGAAGCAACTCTGAAACTTAACCTAAGCGTTTTTCGAAGCTACTTTTTGGCTAACTTCTTATAGGAAGGTCTAGGAGCTCTGAAAATGAACGTGCGCGTCTTTCACTCTTCCCGAGAGACTTAGAAGCTTTTGTGATATTTTTTATTAAAATGGTGTATAAGGGTATATATATAAATATATTATATAAATATATTTTATGCACTGTATACTGTATGAGCTGGCGTTTTCTAAGTCTGTGGTTCCGAGAGGGGGTAACCAGGCTCACTAATAAAGGTCAAGCCACTTGGCTGCCAGAATGCCCTGCTTCAGCACAGACCAGAAAGGCATTGTGATAAGCGTATCCCCGGTATAGTCAGGGGTTAATGGGAGTCGTCCCCGTTCCCCCAGTATGTGCCCAGAACCATCGACCCGGTACTTGTGGTTCGGACTGTCTCCAACCAGCCATAATGTTGTGAGAGTGAAATTATGTCTAAGTCCAGCTTTGGTACATTAGAAGCAACTCTGAAACTTAACCTAAGCGTTTTTCGAAGCTACTTTTTGGCTAACTTCTTATAGGAAGGTCTAGGAGCTCTGAAAATGAACGTGCGCGTCTTTCACTCTTCCCGAGGGACTTAGAAGAATTTTGTGATATTTTTTATTAAAATGGTGTATAAGGGTATATATATAAATATATTATATAAATATATTTTATGCACTGTATATGAGCTGGCGATTTCTAAGTCTGTGGTTCCGAGAGGGGGTAACCAGGCTCACTAATAAAGGTCAAGCCACTTGGCTGCCAGAATGCCCTGCTTCAGCACAGACCAGAAAGGCATTGTGATAAGCGTATCCCCGGTATAGTCAGGGGTTAATGGGAGTCGTCCCCGTTCCCCCAGTATACGCCCAGAACCATCGACCCGGTATTTTTGGTTCGGACTGTCTCCAACCAGCCATAATGTTGTGAGAGTGAAATTATGTCTAAGTCCAGCTTTGGTACATTAGAAGCAACTCTGAAACTTAACCTAAGCGTTTTTCGAAGCTACTTTTTGGCTAACTTCTTATAGGAAGGTCTAGGAGCTCTGAAAATGAACGTGCGCGTCTTTCACTCTTCCCGAGGGACTTAGAAGAATTTTGTGATATTTTTTATTAAAATGGTGTATAAGGGTATATATATAAATATATTATATAAATATATTTTATGCACTGTATATGAGCTAGCGATTTCTAAGTCTGTGGTTCCGAGAGGGGGTAACCAGGCTCACTAATAAAGGTCAAGCCACTTGGCTGCCAGAATGCCCTGCTTCAGCACAGACCAGAAAGGCATTGTGATAAGCGTATCCCCGGTATAGTCAGGGGTTAATGGGAGTCGTCCCCGTTCCCCCAGTATACGCCCAGAACCATCGACCCGGTATTTGTGGTTCCGACTGTCTCCAACCAGCCATAATGTTGTGAGAGTGAAATTATGTCTAAGTCCAGCTTTGGTACATTAGAAGCAAATCTGAAACTTAACCTAAGCGTTTTTCGAAGCTACTTTTTGGCTAACTTCTTATAGGAAGGTATAGGAGCTCTGAAAATGAACGTGCGCGTCTTTCACTCTTCCCGAGGGACTTAGAAGAATTTTGTGATATTTTTTATTAAAATGGTGTATAAGGGTATATATATAAATATATTATATAAATATATTTTATGCACTGTATATGAGCTGGCGATTTCTAAGTCTGTGGTTCCGAGAGGGGGTAACCAGGCTCACTAATAAAGGTCAAGCCACTTGGTTGCCAGAATGCCCTGCTTCAGCACAGACCAGAAAGGCATTGTGATAAGCGTATCCCCGGTATAGTCAGGGGTTAATGGGAGTCGTCCCCGTTCCCCCAGTATACGCCCAGAACCATCGTCCCGGTACTTGTGATTCGGACTGTCTCCAACCAGCCATAATGTTGTGAGAGTGAAATTATGTCTAAGTCCAGCTTTGGTACATTAGAAGCAACTCTGAAACTTAACCTAAGCGTTTTTCGAAGCTACTTTTTGGCTAACTTCTTATAGGAAGGTCTATGAGCTCTGAAAATGAACGTGCGCGTCTTTTACTCTTCCCGAGGGACTTAGAAGAATTTTGTGATATTTTTTATTAAAATGGTGTATAAGGGTATATATATAAATATATTATATAAATATATTTTATGCACTGTATATGAGCTGGCGATTTCTAAGTCTGTGGTTCCGAGAGGGGTTAACCAGGCTCACTATTAAAGGTCAAGCCACTTGGCTGCCAGAATGCCCTGCTTCAGCACAGACCAGAAAGGCATTGTGATAAGCGTATCCCCGGTATAGTCAGGGGTTAATGGGAGTCGTCCCCGTCCCCCCAGTATATGCCCAGAACCATGGACCCGGTACTTGTGGTTCGGACTGTCTCCAACCAGCCATAATGTTGTGAGAGTGAAATTATGTCTAAGTCCAGCTTTGGTACATTAGAAGCAACTCTGAAACTTAACCTAAGCGTTTTTCGAAGCTACTTTTTGGCTAACTTCTTATAGGAAGGTCTAGGAGCTCTGAAAATGAATGTGCGCTTCTTTCACTCTTCCCGAGGGACTTAGAAGAATTTTGTGATATTTTTTATTAAAATGGTGTATAAGGGTATATATATAAATATATTATATAAATATATTTTATGCACTGTATATGAGCTGGCGATTTCTAAGTCTGTGGTTCCGAGAGGGGGTAACCAGGCTCACTAATAAAGGTCAAGCCACTTGGCTGCCAGAATGCCCTGCTTCAGCACAGACCAGAAATGCATTGTGATAAGCGTATCCCCGGTATAGTCAGGGGTTAATGGGAGTCGTCCCCGTCCCCCCAGTATACGCCCAGAACCATGGACCCGGTACTTGTGGTTCGGACTGTCTCCAACCAGCCATAATGTTGTGAGAGTGAAATTATGTCTAAGTCCAGCTTTGGTACATTAGAAGCAACTCTGAAACTTAACCTAAGCGTTTTTCGAAGCTACTTTTTGGCTAACTTCTTATAGGAAGGTCTAGGAGCTCTGAAAATGAACGTGCGCGTCTTTCACTCTTCCCGAGGGACTTAGAAGAATTTTGTGATATTTTTTATTAAAATGGTGTATAAGGGTATATATATAAATATATTATATAAATATATTTTATGCACTGTATATGAGCTGGCGATTTCTAAGTCTGTGGTTCCGAGAGGGGGTAACCAGGCTCACTAATAAAGGTCAAGCCACTTGGCTGCCAGAATGCCCTGCTTCAGCACAGACCAGAAAGGCATTGTGATAAGCGTATCCCCGGTATAGTCAGGGGTTAATGGGAGTCGTCCCCGTTCCCCCAGTATACGCCCAGAACCATCGACCCGGTATTTTTGGTTCGGACTGTCTCCAACCAGCCATAATGTTGTGAGAGTGAAATTATGTCTAAGTCCAGCTTTGGTACATTAGAAGCAACTCTGAAACTTAACCTAAGCGTTTTTCGAAGCTACTTTTTGGCTAACTTCTTATAGGAAGGTCTAGGAGCTCTGAAAATGAACGTGCGCGTCTTTCACTCTTCCCGAGGGACTTAGAAGAATTTTGTGATATTTTTTATTAAAATGGTGTATAAGGGTATATATATAAATATATTATATAAATATATTTTATGCACTGTATATGAGCTGGCGATTTCTAAGTCTGTGGTTCCGAGAGGGGGTAACCAGGCTCACTAATAAAGGTCAAGCCACTTGGCTGCCAGAATGCCCTGCTTCAGCACAGACCAGAAAGGCATTGTGATAAGCGTATCCCCGGTATAGTCAGGGGTTAATGGGAGTCGTCCCCGTTCCCCCAGTACACGCCCAGAACCATCGACCCGGTATTTGTGGTTCCGACTGTCTCCAAACAGCCATAATGTTGTGAGAGTGAAATTATGTCTAAGTCCAGCTTTGGTACATTAGAAGCAACTCTGAAACTTAACCTAAGCGTTTTTCGAAGCTACTTTTTGGCTAACTTCTTATAGGAAGGTATAGGAGCTCTGAAAATGAACGTGCGCGTCTTTCACTCTTCCCGAGGGACTTAGAAGAATTTTGTGATATTTTTTATTAAAATGGTGTATAAGGGTATATATATAAATATATTATATAAATATATTTTATGCACTGTATATGAGCTGGCGATTTCTAAGTCTGTGGTTCCGAGAGGGGGTAACCAGGCTCACTAATAAAGGTCAAGCCACTTGGTTGCCAGAATGCCCTGCTTCAGCACAGACCAGAAAGGCATTGTGATAAGCGTATCCCCGGTATAGTCAGGGGTTAATGGGAGTCGTCCCCGTTCCCCCAGTATACGCCCAGAACCATCGTCCCGGTACTTGTGATTCGGACTGTCTCCAACCAGCCATAATGTTGTGAGAGTGAAATTATGTCTAAGTCCAGCTTTGGTACATTAGAAGCAACTCTGAAACTTAACCTAAGCGTTTTTCGAAGCTACTTTTTGGCTAACTTCTTATAGGAAGGTCTAGGAGCTCTGAAAATGAATGTGCGCGTCTTTCACTCTTCCCGAGGGACTTAGAAGAATTTTGTGATATTTTTTATTAAAATGGTGTACTGTATAAGGGTATATATATAAATATATTATATAAATATATTTTATGCACTGTATATGAGCTGGCGATTTCTAAGTCTGTGGTTCCGAGAGGGGTTAACCAGGCTCACTAATAAAGGTCAAGCCACTTGGCTGCCAGAATGCCCTGCTTCAGCACAGACCAGAAAGGCATTGTGATAAGCGTATCCCCGGTATAGTCAGGGGTTAATGGGAGTCGTCCCCGTCCCCCCAGTATATGCCCAGAACCATGGACCCGGTACTTGTGGTTCGGACTGTCTCCAACCAGCCATAATGTTGTGAGAGTGAAATTATGTCTAAGTCCAGCTTTGGTACATTAGAAGCAACTCTGAAACTTAACCTAAGCATTTTTCGAAGCTACTTTTTGGCTAACTTCTTATAGGAAGGTCTAGGAGCTCTGAAAATGAATGTGCGCTTCTTTCACTCTTCCCGAGGGACTTAGAAGAATTTTGTGATATTTTTTATTAAAATGGTGTATAAGGGTATATATATAAATATATTATATAAATATATTTTATGCACTGTATATGAGCTGGCGATTTCTAAGTCTGTGGTTCCGAGAGGGGGTAACCAGGCTCACTAATAAAGGTCAAGCCACTTGGCTGCCAGAATGCCCTGCTTCAGCACAGACCAGAAATGCATTGTGATAAGCGTATCCCCGGTATAGTCAGGGGTTAATGGGAGTCGTCCCCTTCCCCCAGTATACGCCCAGAACCATCGACCCGGTACTTGTGGTTCGGACTGTCTCCAACCAGCCATAATGTTGTGAGAGTGAAATTATGTCTAAGTCTAGCTTTGGTACATTAGAAGCAACTCTGAAACTTAACCTAAGCGTTTTTCGAAGCTACTTTTTGGCTAACTTCTTATAGGAAGGTCTAGGAGCTCTGAAAATGAACGTGCGCGTCTTTCACTCTTCCCGAGGGACTTAGAAGAATTTTGTGATATTTTTTATTAAAATGGTGTATAAGGGTATATATATAAATATATTATATAAATATATTTTATGCACTGTATATGAGCAGGCGATTTCTAAGTCTGTGGTTCCGAGAGGGGGTAACCAGGCTCACTAATAAAGGTCAAGCCACTTGGCTGCCAGAATGCCCTGCTTCAGCACAGACCAGAAAGGCATTGTGATAAGCGTATCCCCGGTATAGTCAGGGGTTAATGGGAGTCGTCCCCGTTCCCCCAGTATACGCCCAGAACCATCGACCCGGTACTTGTGGTTCGGACTGTCTCCAACCAGCCATAATGTTGTGAGAGTGAAATTATGTCTAAGTCCAGCTTTGGTACATTAGAAGCAACTCTGAAACTTAACCTACAGGTAAGCGTTTTTCGAAGCTACTTTTTGGCTAACTTCTTATAGGAAGGTCTAGGAGCTCTGAAAATGAACGTGCGCGTCTTTCACTCTTCCCGAGGGACTTAGAAGAATTTTGTAATATTTTTTATTAAAATGGTGTACTCTATAAGGGTATTTATATAAATATATTATATAAATATATTTTATGCACTGTATATGAGCTGGCGATTTCTAAGTCTGTGGTTCCGAGAGGGGGTAACCAGGCTCACTAATAAAGGTCAAGCCACTTGGCTGCCAGAATGCCCTGCTTCAGCACAGACCAGAAATGCATTGTGATAAGCGTATCCCCGGTATAGTCAGGGGTTAATGGGAGTCGTCCCCTTCCCCCAGTATACGCCCAGAACCATCGACCCGGTACTTGTGGTTCGGACTGTCTCCAACCAGCCATAATGTTGTGAGAGTGAAATTATGTCTAAGTCCAGCTTTGGTACATTAGAAGCAACTCTGAAACTTAACCAAAGCGTTTTTCGAAGCTACTTTTTGGCTAACTTCTTATAGGAAGGTCTAGGAGCTCTGAAAATGAACGTGCGCGTCTTTCACTCTTCCCGAGGGACTTAGAAGAATTTTGTGATATTTTTTATTAAAATGGTGTATAAGGGTATATATATAAAAATATTATATAAATATATTTTATGCACTGTATATGAGCTGGCGATTTCTAAGTCTGTGGTTCCGAGAGGGGGTAACCAGGCTCACTAATAAAGGTCAAGCCACTTGGCTGCCAGAATGCCCTGCTTCAGCACAGACCAGAAAGGCATTGTGATAAGCGTATCCCCGGTATAGTCAGGGGTTAATGGGAGTCGTCCCCGTCCCCCCAGTATACGCCCAGAACCATGGACCCGGTACTTGTGGTTCGGACTGTCTCCAACCAGCCATTATGTTGTGAGAGTGAAATTATGTCTAAGTCCAGCTTTGGTACATTAGAAGCAACTCTGAAACTTAACCTAAGCGTTTTTCGAAGCTACTTTTTGGCTAACTTCTAAAAGGAAGGTCTAGGAGCTCTGAAAATCAATGTGCGCTTCTTTCACTCTTCCCGAGGGACTTAGAAGATATTTGTGATATTTTTTATTAAAATGGTGTATAAGGGTATATATATAAATATATTATATAAATATATTTTATGCACTGTATATGAGCTGGCGATTTCTAAGTCTGTGGTTCCGAGAGGGGGTAACCAGGCTCACTAATAAAGGTCAAGCCACTTGGCTGCCAGAATGCCCTGCTTCAGCACAGACCAGAAAGGCATTGTGATAAGCGTATCCCCGGTATAGTAAGGGGTTAATGGGATTCGTCCCCGTCCCCCCAGTATACGCCCAGAACCATGGACCCGGTACTTGTGGTTCGGACTGTCTCCAACCAGCCATTATGTTGTGAGAGTGAAATTATGTCTAAGTCCAGCTTTGGTACATTAGAAGCAACTCTGAAACTTAACCTAAGCGTTTTTCGAAGCTACTTTTTGGCTAACTTCTAATAGGAAGGTCTAGGAGCTCTGAAAATGAACGTGCGCGTCTTTCACTCTTCCCGAGGGACTTAGAAGAATTTTGTGATATTTTTTATTAAAATGGTGTATAAGGGTATATATATAAATATATTATATAAATATATTTTATGCACTGTATATGAGCTGGCGATTTCTAAGTCTGTGGTTCCGAGAGGGGGTAACCAGGCTCACTAATAAAGGTCAAGCCACTTGGCTGCCAGAATGCCCTGCTTCAGCACAGACCAGAAAGGCATTGTGATAAGCGTATCCCCGGTATAGTCAGGGGTTAATGGGAGTCGTCCCCGTCCCCCCAGTATACGCCCAGAACCATGGACCCGGTACTTGTGGTTCGGACTGTCTCCAACCAGCCATTATGTTGTGAAAGTGAAATTATGTCTAAGTCCAGCTTTGGTACATTAGAAGCAACTCTGAAACTTAACCTAAGCGTTTTTCGAAGCTACTTTTTGGCTAACTTCTAATAGGAAGGTCTAGGAGCTCTGAAAATCAATGTGCGCTTCTTTCACTCTTCCCGAGGGACTTAGAAGATATTTGTGATATTTTTTATTAAAATGGTGTATAAGGGTATATATATAAATATTTTATATAAATATATTTTATGCACTGTATATGAGCTGGCGATTTCTAAGTCTGTGGTTCCGAGAGGGGGTAACCAGGCTCA
This sequence comes from Ascaphus truei, assembly GCF_040206685.1. NCBI lineage: Eukaryota > Metazoa > Chordata > Amphibia > Anura > Ascaphidae > Ascaphus > Ascaphus truei. The sequence goes on from NC_134483.1 coordinate 282,853,324, forward strand.
CTAATAAAGGTCAAGCCACTTGGCTGCCAGAATTCCCTGCTTCAGCACAGACCAGAAATGCATTGTGATAAGCGTATCCCCGGTATAGTCAGGGGTTAATGGGAGTCGTCCCCTTCCCCCAGTATACGCCCAGAACCATCGACCCGGTACTTGTGGTTCGGACTGTCTCCAACCAGCCATAATGTTGTGAGAGTGAAATTATGTCTAAGTCCAGCTTTGGTACATTAGAAGCAACTCTGAAACTTAACCTACAGGTAAGCGTTTTTCGAAGCTACTTTTTGGCTAACTTCTTATAGGAAGGTCTAGGAGCTCTGAAAATGAACGTGCGCGTCTTTCACTCTTCCCGAGGGACTTAGAAGAATTTTGTGAAATTTCTTATTAAAATGGTGTATAAGGGTATATATATAAATATATTATATAAATATATTTTATGCACTGTATATGAGCTGGCGATTTCTAAGTCTGTGGTTCCGAGAGGGGGTAACCAGGCTCACTAATAAAGGTCAAGCCACTTGGCTGCCAGAATGCCCTGCTTCAGCACAGACCAGAAAGGCATTGTGATAAGCATATCCCCGGTATAGTCAGGGGTTAATGGGAGTCGTCCCCGTCCCCCCAGTATACGCCCAGAACCATGGACCCGGTACTTGTGGTTCGGACTGTCTCCAACCAGCCATAATGTTGTGAGAGTGAAATTATGTCTAAGTCCAGCTTTGGTACATTAGAAGCAACTCTGAAACTTAACCTAAGCGTTTTTCGAAGCTACTTTTTGGCTAACTTCTTATAGGAAGGTCTAGGAGCTCTGAAAATGAACGTGCGCGTCTTTCACTCTTCCCGAGGGACTTAGAAGAATTTTGTGATATTTTTTATTAAAATGGTGTATAAGGGTATATATATAAATATATTTTATGCACTGTATATGAGCTGGCGATTTCTAAGTCTGTGGTTCCGAGAGGGGGTAACCAGGCTCACTAATAAAGGTCAAGCCACTTGGCTGCCAGAATGCCCTGCTTCAGCACAGACCAGAAAGGCATTGTGATAAGCGTATCCCCGGTATAGTCAGGGGTTAATGGGAGTCGTCCCCGTCCCCCCAGTATACGCCCAGAACCATGGACCCGGTACTTGTGGTTCGGACTGTCTCCAACCAGCCATAATGTTGTGAGAGTGAAATTATGTCTAAGTCCAGCTTTGGTACATTAGAAGCAACTCTGAAACTTAACCTAAGCGTTTTTCGAAGCTACTTTTTGGCTAACTTCTTATAGGAAGGTCTAGGAGCTCTGAAAATGAACGTGCGCGTCTTTCACTCTTCCCGAGGGACTTAGAAGAATTTTGTGATATTTTTTATTAAAATGGTGTATAAGGCTTTATATATAAATATATTTTATGCACTGTATATGAGCTGGCGATTTCTAAGTCTTTGGTTCCGAGAGGGGGTAACCAGGCTCACTAATAAAGGTCAAGCCACTTGGCTACCAGAATGCCCTGCTTCAGCACAGACCAGAAAGGCATTGTGATAAGCGTATCCCCGGTATAGTCAGGGGTTAATGGGAGTCGTCCCCGTCCCCCCAGTATAAGCCCAGAACCATGGACCCGGTACTTGTGGTTCGGACTGTCTCCAACCAGCCATTATGTTGTGAGAGTGAAATTATGTCTAAGTCCAGCTTTGGTACATTAGAAGCAACTCTGAAACTTAACCTAAGCGTTTTTCGAAGCTACTTTTTGGCTAACTTCTAATAGGAAGGTCTAGGAGCTCTGAAAATCAATGTGCGCTTCTTTCACTCTTCCCGAGGTACTTAGAAGATATTTGTGATATTTTTTATTAAAATGGTGTATAAGGGTATATATATAAATATATTATATAAATATATTTTATGCACTGTATATGAGCTGGCGATTTCTAAGTCTGTGGTTCCGAGAGGGGGTAACCAGGCTCACTAATAAAGGTCAAGCCACTTGGCTGCCAGAATTCCCTGCTTCAGCACAGACCAGAAATGCATTGTGATAAGCGTATCCCCGGTATAGTCAGGGGTTAATGGGAGTCGTCCCCTTCCCCCAGTATACGCCCAGAACCATCGACCAGGTACTTGTGGTTCGGACTGTCTCCAATCAGCCATAATGTTGTGAGAGTGAAATTATGTCTAAGTCCAGCTTTGGTACATTAGAAGCAACTCTGAAACTTAACCTAAGCGTTTTTCGAAGCTACTTTTTGGCTAACTTCTTATAGGAAGGTCTAGGAGCTCTGAAAATGAACGTGCGCGTCTTTCACTCTTCCCGAGGGACAGAAGAATTTTGTGATATTTTTTATTAAAATGGTGTATAAGGGTATATATATAAATATATTATATAAATATATTTTATGCACTGTATATGAGCTGGCGATTTCTAAGTCTGTGGTTCCGAGAGGGGGTAACCAGGCTCACTAATAAAGGTCAAGCCACTTGGCTGCCAGAATGCCCTGCTTCAGCACAGACCAGAAAGGCATTGTGATAAGCGTATCCCCGGTATAGTCAGGGGTTAATGGGAGTCGTCCCCGTTCCCCCAGTATACGCCCAGAACCATCGACCCGGTACTTGTGGTTCGGACTGTCTCCAACCAGCCATAATGTTGTGAGAGTGAAATTATGTCTAAGTCCAGCTTTGGTACATTAGAAGCAACTCTGAAACTTAACCTACAGGTAAGCGTTTTTCGAAGCTACTTTTTGGCTAACTTCTTATAGGAAGGTCTAGGAGCTCTGAAAATGAACGTGCGCGTCTTTCACTCTTCCCGAGGGACTTAGAAGAATTTTGTGAAATTTTTTATTAAAATGGTGTATAAGGGTATATATATAAATATATTATATAAATATATTTTATGCACTGTATATGAGATGGCGATTTCTAAGTCTGTGGTTCCGAGAGGGGGTAACCAGGCTCACTAATAAAGGTCAAGCCACTTGGCTGCCAGAATGCCCTGCTTCAGCACAGACCAGAAAGGCATTGAGATAAGCGTATCCCCGGTATAGTCAGGGGTTAATGGGAGTCGTCCCCGTCCCCCCAGTATACGCCCAGAACCATGGACCCGGTACTTGTGGTTCGGACTGTCTCCAACCAGCCATAATGTTGTGAGAGTGAAATTATGTCTAAGTCCAGCTTTGGTACATTAGAAGCAACTCTGAAACTTAACCTAAGCGTTTTTCGAAGCTACTTTTTGGCTAACTTCTTATACAGTAGGAAGGTCTAGGAGCTCTGAAAATCAATGTGCGCTTCTTTCACTCTTCCCGAGGGACTTAGAAGAATTTTGTGATATTTTTTATTAAAATGGTGTATAAGGGTATATATATAAATATATTATATAAATATATTTTATGCACTGTATATGAGCTGGCGATTTCTAAGTCTGTGGTTCCGAGAGGGGGTAACCAGGCTCACTAATAAAGGTCAAGCCACTTGGCTGCCAGAATGCCCTGCTTCAGCACAGACCAGAAAGGCATTGTGATAAGCGTATCCCCGGTATAGTCAGGGGTTAATGGGAGTCGTCCCCGTTCCCCCAGTATATGCCCAGAACCATCGACCCGGTACTTGTGGTTCGGACTGTCTCCAACCAGCCATAATGTTGTGAGAGTGAAATTATGTCTAAGTCCAGCTTTGGTACATTAGAAGCAACTCTGAAACTTAACCTAAGCGTTTTTCGAAGCTACTTTTTGGCTAACTTCTAATAGGAAGGTCTAGGAGCTCTGAAAATCAATGTGCGCTTCTTTCACTCTTCCCGAGGGACTTAGAAGAATTTTGTGATATTTTTTATTAAAATGGTGTATAAGGGTATATATATAAATATATTATATAAATATATTTTATGCACTGTATATGAGCTGGCGATTTCTAAGTCTGTGGTTCCGAGAGGGGGTAACCAGGCTCACTAATAAAGGTCAAGCCACTTGGCTGCCAGAATTCCCTGCTTCAGCACAGACCAGAAATGCATTGTGATAAGCGTATCCCCGGTATAGTCAGGGGTTAATGGGAGTCGTCCCCTTCCCCCAGTATACGCCCAGAACCATCGACCCGGTACTTGTGGTTCGGACTGTCTCCAACCAGCCATAATGTTGTGAGAGTGAAATTATGTCTAAGTCCAGCTTTGGTACATTAGAAGCAACTCTGAAACTTAACCTACAGGTAAGCGTTTTTCGAAGCTACTTTTTGGCTAACTTCTTATAGGAAGGTTTAGGAGCTCTGAAAATGAACGTGCGCGTCTTTCACTCTTCCCGAGGGACTTAGAAGAATTTTGTGATATTTTTTATTAAAATGGTGTATAAGGGTATATATATAAATATATTATATAAATATATTTTATGCACTGTATATGAGCTGGCGATTTCTAAGTCTGTGGTTCCGAGAGGGGGTAACCAGGCTCACTAATAAAGGTCAAGCCACTTGGCTGCCAGAATGCCCTGCTTCAGCACAGACCAGAAAGGCATTGTGATAAGCGTATCCCCGGTATAGTCAGGGGTTAATGGGAGTCGTCCCCGTTCCCCCAGTATATGCCCAGAACCATCGACCCGGTACTTGTGGTTCGGACTGTCTCCAACCAGCCATAATGTTGTGAGAGTGAAATTATGTCTAAGTCCAGCTTTGGTACATTAGAAGCAACTCTGAAACTTAACCTAAGCGTTTTTCGAAGCTACTTTTTGGCTAACTTCTTATAGGAAGGTCTACGAGCTCTGAAAATGAACGTGCGCGTCTTTCACTCTTCCAGAGGGACTTAGAAGAATTTTGTGATATTTTTTATTAAAATGGTGTATAAGGGTATATATATAAATATATTATATAAATATATTTTATGCACTGTATATGAGCTGGCGATTTCTAAGTCTGTGGTTCCGAGAGGGGGTAACCAGGCTCACTAATAAAGGTCAAGCCACTTGGCTGCCAGAATGCCCTGCTTCAGCACAGACCAGAAAGGCATTGTGATAAGCGTATCCCCGGTATAGTCAGGGGTTAATGGGAGTCGTCCCCGTTCCCCCAGTATACGCCCAGAACCATCGACCCGGTATTTTTGGTTCGGACTGTCTCCAACCAGCCATAATGTTGTGAGAGTGAAATTATGTCTAAGTCCAGCTTTGGTACATTAGAAGCAACTCTGAAACTTAACCTAAGCGTTTTTCGAAGCTACTTTTTGGCTAACTTCTTATAGGAAGGTCTAGGAGCTCTGAAAATGAACGTGCGCGTCTTTCACTCTTCCCGAGGGACTTAGAAGAATTTTGTGAAATTTCTTATTAAAATGGTGTATAAGGGTATATATATAAATATATTATATAAATATATTTTATGCACTGTATATGAGCTGGCGATTTCTAAGTCTGTGGTTCCGAGAGGGGGTAACCAGGCTCACTAATAAAGGTCAAGCCACTTGGCTGCCAGAATGCCCTGCTTCAGCACAGACCAGAAAGGCATTGTGATAAGCGTATCCCCGGTATAGTCAGGGGTTAATGGGAGTCGTCCCCGTCCCCCCAGTATACGCCCAGAACCATGGACCCGGTACTTGTGGTTCGGACTGTCTCCAACCAGCCATAATGTTGTGAGAGTGAAATTATGTCTAAGTCCAGCTTTGGTACATTAGAAGCAACTCTGAAACTTAACCTAAGCGTTTTTCGAAGCTACTTTTTGGCTAACTTCTTATAGGAAGGTCTAGGAGCTCTGAAAATCAATGTGCGCTTCTTTCACTCTTCCCGAGGGACTTAGAAGAATTTTGTGATATTTTTTATTAAAATGGTGTATAAGGGTATATATATAAATATATTATATAAATATATTTTATGCACTGTATATGAGCTTGCGATTTCTAAGTCTGTGGTTCCGAGAGGGGGTAACCAGGCTCACTAATAAAGGTCAAGCCACTTGGCTGCCAGAATTCCCTGCTTCAGCACAGACCAGAAATGCATTGTGATAAGCGTATCCCCGGTATAGTCAGGGGTTAATGGGAGTCGTCCCCTTCCCCCAGTATACGCCCAGAACCATGGACCCGGTACTTGTGGTTCGGACTGTCTCCAACCAGCCATATTGTTGTGAGAGTGAAATTATGTCTAAGTCCAGCTTTGGTACATTAGAAGCAACTCTGAAACTTAACCTAAGCGTTTTTCGAAGCTACTTTTTGGCTAACTTCTTATAGGAAGGTCTAGTAGCTATGAAAATCAATGTGCGCTTCTTTCACTCTTCCCGAGGGACTTAGAAGAATTTTGTGATATTTTTTATTAAAATGGTGTATAAGGGTATATATATAAATATATTATATAAATATATTTTATGCACTGTATATGAGCTGGCGATTTCTAAGTCTGTGGTTCCGAGAGGGGGTAACCAGGCTCACTAATAAAGGTCAAGCCACTTGGCTGCCAGAATGCCCTGCTTCAGCACAGACCAGAAAGGCATTGTGATAAGCGTATCCCCGGTATAGTCAGGGGTTAATGGGAGTCGTCCCCGTTCCCCCAGTATACGCCCAGAACCATCGACCCGGTACTTGTGGTTCGGACTGTCTCCAACCAGCCATAATGTTGTGAGAGTGAAATTATGTCTAAGTCCAGCTTTGGTACATTAGAAGCAACTCTGAAACTTAACCTAAGCGTTTTTCGAAGCTACTTTTTGGCTAACTTCTTATAGGAAGGTCTAGGAGCTCTGAAAATGAACGTGCGCGTCTTTCACTCTTCCCGAGGGACTTAGAAGAATTTTGTAATATTTTTTATTAAAATGGTGTACTCTATAAGGGTATATATATAAATATATTATATAAATATATTTTATGCACTGTATATGAGCTGGCGATTTCTAAGTCTGTGGTTCCGAGAGGGGGTAACCAGGATCACTAATAAAGGTCAAGCCACTTGGCTGCCAGAATGCCCTGCTTCAGCACCGACCAGAAAGGCATTGTGATAAGCGTATCCCCGGTATAGTCAGGGGTTAATGGGAGTCGTCCCCTTCCCCCAGTATACGCCCAGAACCATGGACCCGGTACTTGTGGTTCGGACTGTCTCCAACCAGCCATAATGTTGTGAGAGTGAAATTATGTCTAAGTCCAGCTTTGGTACATTAGAAGCAACTCTGAAACTTAACCTAAGCGTTTTTCGAAGTTACTTTTTGGCTAACTTCTTATAGGAAGGTCTAGGAGCTCTGAAAATGAACGTGCGCGTCTTTCACTCTTCCCGAGGGACTTAGAAGAATTTTGTGATATTTTTTATTAAAATGGTGTATAAGGGTATATATATAAATATATTATATAAATATATTTTATGCACTGTATATGAGCTGGCGATTTCTAAGTCTGTGGTTCCGAGAGGGGGTAACCAGGCTCACTAATAAAGGTCAAGCCACTTGGCTGCCAGAATGCCCTGCTTCAGCACAGACCAGAAAGGCATTGTGATAAGCGTATCCCCGGTATAGTCAGGGGTTAATGGGAGTCGTCCCCGTCCCCCCAGTATACGCCCAGAACCATGGACCCGGTACTTGTGGTTCGGACTGTCTCCAACCAGCCATAATGTTGTGAGAGTGAAATTATGTCTAAGTCCAGCTTTGGTACATTAGAAGCAACTCTGAAACTTAACCTAAGCGTTTTTCGAAGCTACTTTTTGGCTAACTTCTTATAGGAAGGTCTAGGAGCTCTGAAAATGAACGTGCGCGTCTTTCACTCTTCCCGATGGACTTAGAAGAATTTTGTGATATTTTTTATTAAAATGGTGTATAAGGGTATATATATAAATATATTATATAAATATATTTTATGCACTGTATATGAGCTGGCGATTTCTAAGTCTGTGGTTCCGAGAGGGGGTAACCAGGCTCACTAACAAAGGTCAAGCCACTTGGCTGCCAGAATGCCCTGCTTCAGCACAGACCAGAAAGGCATTGTGATAAGCGTATCCCCGGTATAGTCAGGGGTTAATGGGAGTCGTCCCCGTCCCCCCAGTATACGCCCAGAACCATGGACCCGGTACTTGTGGTTCGGACTGTCTCCAACCAGCCATAATGTTGTGAGAGTGAAATTATGTCTAAGTCCAGCTTTGGTACATTAGAAGCAACTCTGAAACTTAACCTAAGCGTTTTTCGAAGCTACTTTTTGGCTAACTTCTTATAGGAAGGTCTAGGAGCTCTGAAAATGAACGTGCGCGTCTTTCACTCTTCCCGAGGGACTTAGAAGAATTTTGTGATATTTTTTATTAAAATGGTGTATAAGGGTATATATATATAAATATATTATATAAATATATTTTATGCACTGTATATGAGCTGGCGATTTCTAAGTCTGTGGTTCCGAGAGGGGGTAACCAGGCTCACTAATAAAGGTCAAGCCACTTGGCTGCCAGAATGCCCTGCTTCAGCACAGACCAGAAATGCATTGTGATAAGCGTATCCCCGGTATAGTCAGGGGTTAATGGGAGTCGTCCCCGTCCCCCAGTATACGCCCAGAACCATGGACCCGGTACTTGTGGTTCGGACTGTCTCCAACCAGCCATAATGTTGTGAGAGTGAAATTATGTCTAAGTCCAGCTTTGGTACATTAGAAGCAACTCTGAAACTTAACCTAAGCGTTTTTCGAAGTTACTTTTTGGCTAACTTCTTATAGGAAGGTCTAGGAGCTCTGAAAATGAACGTGCGCGTCTTTCACTCTTCCCGAGGGACTTAGAAGAATTTTGTGATATTTTTTATTAAAATGGTGTATAAGGGTATATATATAAATATATTATATAAATATATTTTATGCACTGTATATGAGCTGGCGATTTCTAAGTCTGTGGTTCCGAGAGGGGGTAACCAGGCTCACTAATAAAGGTCAAGCCACTTGGCTGCCAGAATGCCCTGCTTCAGCACAGACCAGAAAGGCATTGTGATAAGCGTATCCCCGGTATAGTCAGGGGTTAATGGGAGTCGTCCCCGTCCCCCCAGTATACGCCCAGAACCATGGACCCGGTACTTGTGGTTCGGACTGTCTCCAACCAGCCATAATGTTGTGAGAGTGAAATTATGTCTAAGTCCAGCTTTGGTACATTAGAAGCAACTCTGAAACTTAACCTAAGCGTTTTTCGAAGCTACTTTTTGGCTAACTTCTTATAGGAAGGTCTAGGAGCTCTGAAAATGAACGTGCGCGTCTTTCACTCTTCCCGAGGGACTTAGAAGAATTTTGTGATATTTTTTATTAAAATGGTGTATAAGGGTATATATATAAATATATTATATAAATATATTTTATGCACTGTATATGAGCTGGCGATTTCTAAGTCTGTGGTTCCGAGAGGGGGTAACCAGGCTCACTAATAAAGGTCAAGCCACTTGGCTGCCAGAATGCCCTGCTTCAGCACAGACCAGAAAGGCATTGTGATAAGCGTATCCCCGGTATAGTCAGGGGTTAATGGGAGTCGTCCCCGTCCCCCCAGTATACGCCCAGAACCATGGACCCGGTACTTGTGGTTCGGACTGTCTCCAACCAGCCATAATGTTGTGAGAGTGAAATTATGTCTAAGTCCAGCTTTGGTACATTAGAAGCAACTCTGAAACTTAACCTAAGCGTTTTTCGAAGCTACTTTTTGGCTAACTTCTTATAGGAAGGTCTAGGAACGCTGAAAATGAACGTGCGCGTCTTTCACTCTTCCCGAGGGACTTAGAAGAATTTTGTGATATTTTTTATTAAAATGGTGTATAAGGGTATATATATAAATATATTATATAAATATATTTTATGCACTGTATATGAGCTGGCGATTTCTAAGTCTGTGGTTCCGAGAGGGGGTAACCAGGCTCACTAATAAAGGTCAAGCCACTTGGCTGCCAGAATGCACTGCTTCAGCACAGACCAGAAATGCATTGTGATAAGCGTATCCCCGGTATAGTCAGGGGTTAATGGGAGTCGTCCCCTTCCCCCAGTATACGCCCAGAACCATGGACCCGGTACTTGTGGTTCGGACTGTCTCCAACCAGCCATAATGTTGTGAGAGTGAAATTATGTCTAAGTCCAGCTTTGGTACATTAGAAGCAACTCTGAAACTTAACCTAAGCGTTTTTCGAAGCTACTTTTTGGCTAACTTCTTATAGGAAGGTCTAGGAGCTCTGAAAATGAACGTGCGCGTCTTTCACTCTTCCCGAGGGACTTAGAAGAATTTTGTGATATTTTTTATTAAAATGGTCTATAAGGGTATATATATAAATATATTATATAAATATATTTTATGCACTGTATATGAGCTGGCGATTTCTAAGTCTGTGGTTCCGAGAGGGGGTAACCAGGCTCACTAATAAAGGTCAAGCCACTTGGCTGCCAGAATGCCCTGCTTCAGCACAGACCAGAAAGGCATTGTGATAAGCGTATCCCCGGTATAGTCAGGGGTTAATGGGAGTCGTCCCCGTCCCCCCAGTATACGCCCAGAACCATGGACCCGGTACTTGTGGTTCGGACTGTCTCCAACCAGCCATAATGTTGTGAGAGTGAAATTATGTCTAAGTCCAGCTTTGGTACATTAGAAGCAACTCTGAAACTTAACCTAAGCGTTTTTCGAAGCTACTTTTTGGCTAACTTCTTATAGGAAGGTCTAGGAGCTCTAAAAATGAACGTGCGCGTCTTTCACTCTTCCCGAGGGACTTAGAAGAATTTTGTGATATTTTTTATTAAAATGGTGTATAAGGGTATATATATAAATATATTATATAAATATATTTTATGCACTGTATATGAGCTGGCGATTTCTAAGTCTGTGGTTCCGAGAGGGGGTAACCAGGCTCACTAATAAAGGTCAAGCCACTTGGCTGCCAGAATGCCCTGCTTCAGCACAGACCAGAAAGGCATTGTGATAAGCGTATCCCCGGTATAGTCAGGGGTTAATGGGAGTCGTCCCCGTCCCCCCAGTATACGCCCAGAACCATGGACCCGGTACTTGTGGTTCGGACTGTCTCCAACCAGCCATAATGTTGTGAGAGTGAAATTATGTCTAAGTCCAGCTTTGGTACATTAGAAGCAACTCTGAAACTTAACCTAAGCGTTTTTCGAAGCTACTTTTTGGCTAACTTCTTATAGGAAGGTCTAGGAGCTCTAAAAATGAACGTGCGCGTCTTTCACTCTTCCCGAGGGACTTAGAAGAATTTTGTGATATTTTTTATTAAAATGGTGTATAAGGGTATATATATAAATATATTATATAAATATATTTTATGCACTGTATATGAGCTGGCGATTTCTAAGTCTGTGGTTCCGAGAGGGGGTAACCAGGCTCACTAATAAAGGTCAAGCCACTTGGCTGCCAGAATGCCCTGCTTCAGCACAGACCAGAAAGGCATTGTGATAAGCGTATCCCCGGTATAGTCAGGGGTTAATGGGAGTCGTCCCCGTCCCCCCAGTATACGCCCAGAACCATGGACCCGGTACTTGTGGTTCGGACTGTCTCCAACCAGCCATAATGTTGTGAGAGTGAAATTATGTCTAAGTCCAGCTTTGGTACATTAGAAGCAACTCTGAAACTTAACCTAAGCGTTTTTCGAAGCTACTTTTTGGCTAACTTCTTATAGGAAGGTCTAGGAACGCTGAAAATGAACGTGCGCGTCTTTCACTCTTCCCGAGGGACTTAGAAGAATTTTGTGATATTTTTTATTAAAATGGTGTATAAGGGTATATATATAAATATATTATATAAATATATTTTATGCACTGTATATGAGCTGGCGATTTCTAAGTCTGTGGTTCCGAGAGGGGGTAACCAGGCTCACTAATAAAGGTCAAGCCACTTGGCTGCCAGAATGCACTGCTTCAGCACAGACCAGAAATGCATTGTGATAAGCGTATCCCCGGTATAGTCAGGGGTTAATGGGAGTCGTCCCCTTCCCCCAGTATACGCCCAGAACTATGGACCCGGTACTTGTGGTTCGGACTGTCTCCAACCAGCCATAATGTTGTGAGAGTGAAATTATGTCTAAGTCCAGCTTTGGTACATTAGAAGCAACTCTGAAACTTAACCTAAGCGTTTTTCGAAGCTACTTTTTGGCTAACTTCTTATAGGAAGGTCTAGGAGCTCTGAAAATGAACGTGCGCGTCTTTCACTCTTCCCGAGGGACTTAGAAGAATTTTGTGATATTTTTTATTAAAATGGTGTATAAGGGTATATATATAAATATATTATATAAATATATTTTATGCACTGTATATGAGCTGGCGATTTCTAAGTCTGTGGTTCCGAGAGGGGGTAACCAGGCTCACTAATAAAGGTCAACCCACTTGGCTGCCAGAATGCCCTGCTTCAGCACAGACCAGAAAGGCATTGTGATAAGCGTATCCCCGGTATAGTCAGGGGTTAATGGGAGTCGTCCCCGTCCCCCCAGTATACGCCCAGAACCATGGACCCGGTACTTGTGGTTCGGACTGTCTCCAACCAGCCATAATGTTGTGAGAGTGAAATTATGTCTAAGTCCAGCTTTGGTACATTAGAAGCAACTCTGAAACTTAACCTAAGCGTTTTTCGAAGCTACTTTTTGGCTAACTTCTTATAGGAAGGTCTAGGAGCTCTGAAAATGAACGTGCGCGTCTTTCACTCTTCCCGAGGGACTTAGAAGAATTTTGTGATATTTTTTATTAAAATGGTGTATAAGGGTATATATATAAATATATTATATAAATATATTTTATGCACTGTATATGAGCTGGCGATTTCTAAGTCTGTGGTTCCGAGAGGGGGTAACCAGGCTCACTAATAAAGGTCAAGCCACTTGGCTGCCAGAATGCCCTGCTTCAGCACAGACCAGAAAGGCATTGTGATAAGCGTATCCCCGGTATAGTCAGGGGTTAATGGGAGTCGTCCCCGTCCCCCCAGTATACGCCCAGAACCATGGACCCGGTACTTGTGGTTCGGACTGTCTCCAACCAGCCATAATGTTGTGAGAGTGAAATTATGTCTAAGTCCAGCTTTGGTACATTAGAAGCAACTCTGAAACTTAACCTAAGCGTTTTTCGAAGTTACTTTTTGGCTAACTTCTTATAGGAAGGTCTAGGAGCTCTGAAAATGAACGTGCGCGTCTTTCACTCTTCCCGAGGGACTTAGAAGAATTTTGTGATATTTTTTATTAAAATGGTGTATAAGGGTATATATATAAATATATTATATAAATATATTTTATGCACTGTATATGAGCTGGCGATTTCTAAGTCTGTGGTTCCGAGAGGGGGTAACCAGGCTCACTAATAAAGGTCAAGCCACTTGGCTGCCAGAATGCCCTGCTTCAGCACAGACCAGAAAGGCATTGTGATAAGCGTATCCCCGGTATAGTCAGGGGTTAATGGGAGTCGTCCCCGTCCCCCCAGTATACGCCCAGAACCATGGACCCGGTACTTGTGGTTCGGACTGTCTCCAACCAGCCATAATGTTGTGAGAGTGAAATTATGTCTAAGTCCAGCTTTGGTACATTAGAAGCAACTCTGAAACTTAACCTAAGCGTTTTTCGAAGCTACTTTTTGGCTAACTTCTTATAGGAAGGTCTAGGAGCTCTGAAAATGAACGTGCGCGTCTTTCACTCTTCCCGAGGGACTTAGAAGAATTTTGTGATATTTTTTATTAAAATGGTGTATAAGGGTATATATATAAATATATTATATAAATATATTTTATGCACTGTATATGAGCTGGCGATTTCTAAGTCTGTGGTTCCGAGAGGGGGTAACCAGGCTCACTAATAAAGGTCAAGCCACTTGGCTGCCAGAATGCCCTGCTTCAGCACAGACCAGAAAGGCATTGTGATAAGCGTATCCCCGGTATAGTCAGGGGTTAATGGGAGTCGTCCCCGTCCCCCCAGTATACGCCCAGAACCATGGACCCGGTACTTGTGGTTCGGACTGTCTCCAACCAGCCATAATGTTGTGAGAGTGAAATTATGTCTAAGTCCAGCTTTGGTACATTAGAAGCAACTCTGAAACTTAACCTAAGCGTTTTTCGAAGCTACTTTTTGGCTAACTTCTTATAGGAAGGTCTAGGAACGCTGAAAATGAACGTGCGCGTCTTTCACTCTTCCCGAGGGACTTAGAAGAATTTTGTGATATTTTTTATTAAAATGGTGTATAAGGGTATATATATAAATATATTATATAAATATATTTTATGCACTGTATATGAGCTGGCGATTTCTAAGTCTGTGGTTCCGAGAGGGGGTAACCAGGCTCACTAATAAAGGTCAAGCCACTTGGCTGCCAGAATGCACTGCTTCAGCACAGACCAGAAATGCATTGTGATAAGCGTATCCCCGGTATAGTCAGGGGTTAATGGGAGTCGTCCCCTTCCCCCAGTATACGCCCAGAACCATGGACCCGGTACTTGTGGTTCGGACTGTCTCCAACCAGCCATAATGTTGTGAGAGTGAAATTATGTCTAAGTCCAGCTTTGGTACATTAGAAGCAACTCTGAAACTTAACCTAAGCGTTTTTCGAAGCTACTTTTTGGCTAACTTCTTATAGGAAGGTCTAGGAGCTCTGAAAATGAACGTGCGCGTCTTTCACTCTTCCCGAGGGACTTAGAAGAATTTTGTGATATTTTTTATTAAAATGGTCTATAAGGGTATATATATAAATATATTATATAAATATATTTTATGCACTGTATATGAGCTGGCGATTTCTAAGTCTGTGGTTCCGAGAGGGGGTAACCAGGCTCACTAATAAAGGTCAAGCCACTTGGCTGCCAGAATGCCCTGCTTCAGCACAGACCAGAAAGGCATTGTGATAAGCGTATCCCCGGTATAGTCAGGGGTTAATGGGAGTCGTCCCCGTCCCCCCAGTATACGCCCAGAACCATGGACCCGGTACTTGTGGTTCGGACTGTCTCCAACCAGCCATAATGTTGTGAGAGTGAAATTATGTCTAAGTCCAGCTTTGGTACATTAGAAGCAACTCTGAAACTTAACCTAAGCGTTTTTCGAAGCTACTTTTTGGCTAACTTCTTATAGGAAGGTCTAGGAGCTCTAAAAATGAACGTGCGCGTCTTTCACTCTTCCCGAGGGACTTAGAAGAATTTTGTGATATTTTTTATTAAAATGGTGTATAAGGGTATATATATAAATATATTATATAAATATATTTTATGCACTGTATATGAGCTGGCGATTTCTAAGTCTGTGGTTCCGAGAGGGGGTAACCAGGCTCACTAATAAAGGTCAAGCCACTTGGCTGCCAGAATGCCCTGCTTCAGCACAGACCAGAAAGGCATTGTGATAAGCGTATCCCCGGTATAGTCAGGGGTTAATGGGAGTCGTCCCCGTCCCCCCAGTATACGCCCAGAACCATGGACCCGGTACTTGTGGTTCGGACTGTCTCCAACCAGCCATAATGTTGTGAGAGTGAAATTATGTCTAAGTCCAGCTTTGGTACATTAGAAGCAACTCTGAAACTTAACCTAAGCGTTTTTCGAAGCTACTTTTTGGCTAACTTCTTATAGGAAGGTCTAGGAACGCTGAAAATGAACGTGCGCGTCTTTCTCTCTTCCCGAGGGACTTAGAAGAATTTTGTGATATTTTTTATTAAAATGGTGTATAAGGGTATATATATAAATATATTATATAAATATATTTTATGCACTGTATATGAGCTGGCGATTTCTAAGTCTGTGGTTCCGAGAGGGGGTAACCAGGCTCACTAATAAAGGTCAAGCCACTTGGCTGCCAGAATGCACTGCTTCAGCACAGACCAGAAATGCATTGTGATAAGCGTATCCCCGGTATAGTCAGGGGTTAATGGGAGTCGTCCCCTTCCCCCAGTATACGCCCAGAACTATGGACCCGGTACTTGTGGTTCGGACTGTCTCCAACCAGCCATAATGTTGTGAGAGTGAAATTATGTCTAAGTCCAGCTTTGGTACATTAGAAGCAACTCTGAAACTTAACCTAAGCGTTTTTCGAAGCTACTTTTTGGCTAACTTCTTATAGGAAGGTCTAGGAGCTCTGAAAATGAACGTGCGCGTCTTTCACTCTTCCCGAGGGACTTAGAAGAATTTTGTGATATTTTTTATTAAAATGGTGTATAAGGGTATATATATAAATATATTATATAAATATATTTTATGCACTGTATATGAGCTGGCGATTTCTAAGTCTGTGGTTCCGAGAGGGGGTAACCAGGCTCACTAATAAAGGTCAACCCACTTGGCTGCCAGAATGCCCTGCTTCAGCACAGACCAGAAAGGCATTGTGATAAGCGTATCCCCGGTATAGTCAGGGGTTAATGGGAGTCGTCCCCGTCCCCCCAGTATACGCCCAGAACCATGGACCCGGTACTTGTGGTTCGGACTGTCTCCAACCAGCCATAATGTTGTGAGAGTGAAATTATGTCTAAGTCCAGCTTTGGTACATTAGAAGCAACTCTGAAACTTAACCTAAGCGTTTTTCGAAGCTACTTTTTGGCTAACTTCTTATAGGAAGGTCTAGGAGCTCTGAAAATGAACGTGCGCGTCTTTCACTCTTCCCGAGGGACTTAGAAGAATTTTGTGATATTTTTTATTAAAATGGTGTATAAGGGTATATATATAAATATATTATATAAATATATTTTATGCACTGTATATGAGCTGGCGATTTCTAAGTCTGTGGTTCCGAGAGGGGGTAACCAGGCTCACTAATAAAGGTCAAGCCACTTGGCTGCCAGAATGCCCTGCTTCAGCACAGACCAGAAAGGCATTGTGATAAGCGTATCCCCGGTATAGTCAGGGGTTAATGGGAGTCGTCCCCGTCCCCCCAGTATACGCCCAGAACCATGGACCCGGTACTTGTGGTTCGGACTGTCTCCAACCAGCCATAATGTTGTGAGAGTGAAATTATGTCTAAGTCCAGCTTTGGTACATTAGAAGCAACTCTGAAACTTAACCTAAGCGTTTTTCGAAGCTACTTTTTGGCTAACTTCTTATAGGAAGGTCTAGGAACGCTGAAAATGAACGTGCGCGTCTTTCACTCTTCCCGAGGGACTTAGAAGAATTTTGTGATATTTTTTATTAAAATGGTGTATAAGGGTATATATATAAATATATTATATAAATATATTTTATGCACTGTATATGAGCTGGCGATTTCTAAGTCTGTGGTTCCGAGAGGGGGTAACCAGGCTCACTAATAAAGGTCAAGCCACTTGGCTGCCAGAATGCCCTTCTTCAGCACAGACCAGAAAGGCATTGTGATAAGCGTATCCCCGGTATAGTCAGGGGTTAATGGGAGTCGTCCCCGTCCCCCAGTATACGCCCAGAACCATGGACCCGGTACTTGTGGTTCGGACTGTCTCCAACCAGCCATAATGTTGTGAGAGTGAAATTATGTCTACGTCCAGCTTTGGTACATTAGAAGCAACTCTGAAACTTAACCTAATTGTTTTTCGAAGCTACTTTTTGGCTAACTTCTTATAGGAAGGTCTAGGAGCTCTGAAAATGAACGTGCGCGTCTTTCACTCTTCCCGAGGGACTTAGAAGAATTTTGTGATATTTTTTATTAAAATGGTGAATAAGGGTATATATATATAAATATATTATGTACAGTAAATATATTTTATGCACTGTATATGAGCTGGCGATTTCTAAGTCTGTGGTTCCGAGAGGGGGTAACCAGGCTCACTAATAAAGGTCAAGCCACTTGGCTGCCAGAATGCCCTGCTTCAGCACAGACCAGAAATGCATTGTGATAAGCGTATCCCCGGTATAGTCAGGGGTTAATGGGAGTCGTCCCCTTCCCCCAGTATACGCCCAGAACCATGGACCCGGTACTTGTGGTTCGGACTGTCTCCAACCAGCCATAATGTTGTGAGAGTGAAATTATGTCTAAGTCCAGCTTTGGTACATTAGAAGCAACTCTGAAACTTAACCTAAGCGTTTTTCGAAGCTACTTTTTGGCTAACTTCTTATAGGAAGGTCTAAGAGCTCTGAAAATGAACGTGCGCGTCTTTCACTCTTCCCGAGGGACTTAGAAGAATTTTGTGATATTTTTTATTAAAATGGTTTATAAGGGTATATATATAAATATATTATATAAATATATTTTATGCACTGTACTGTATATGAGCTGGCGATTTCTAAGTCTGTGGTTCCGAGAGGGGGTAACCAGGCTCACTAATAAAGGTCAAGCCACTTGGCTGCCAGAATGCCCTGCTTCAGCACAGACCAGAAAGGCATTGTGATAAGCGTATCCCCGGTATAGTCAGGGGTTAATGGGAGTCGTCCCCGTCCCCCCAGTATACGCCCAGAACCATGGACCCGGTACTTGTGGTTCGGACTGTCTCCAACCAGCCATAATGTTGTGAGAGTGAAATTATGTCTAAGTCCAGCTTTGGTACATTAGAAGCAACTCTGAAACTTAACCTAAGCGTTTTTCGAAGCTACTTTTTGCCTAACTTCTTATAGGAAGGTCTAGGAGATCTGAAAATGAACGTGCGCGTCTTTCACTCTTCCTGAGGGACTTAGAAGAATTTTGTGATATTTTTTATTAAAATGGTGTATAAGGGTATATATATAAATATATTATATAAATATATTTTATGCACTGTATATGAGCTGGCGATTTCTAAGTCTGTGGTTCCGAGAGGGGGTAACCAGGCTCACTAATAAAGGTCAAGCCACTTGGCTTCCAGAATGCCCTGCTTCAGCACAGACCAGAAAGGCATTGTGATAAGCGTATCCCCGGTATAGTCAGGGGTTAATGGGAGTCGTCCCCGTCCCCCCAGTATACGCCCAGAACCATGGACCCGGTACTTGTGGTTCGGACTGTCTCCAACCAGCCATAATGTTGTGAGAGTGAAATTATGTCTAAGTCCAGCTTTGGTACATTAGAAGCAACTCTGAAACTTAACCTAAGCGTTTTTCGAAGCTACTTTTTGGCTAACTTCTTATAGGAAGGTCTAGGAACGCTGAAAATGAACGTGCGCGTCTTTCACTCTTCCCGAGGGACTTAGAAGAATTTTGTGATATTTTTTATTAAAATGGTGTATAAGGGTATATATATAAATATATTATATAAATATATTTTATGCACTGTATATGAGCTGGCGATTTCTAAGTGTGTGGTTCCGAGAGGGGGTAACCAGGCTCACTAATAAAGGTCAAGCCACTTGGCTGCCAGAATGCCCTGCTTCAGCACAGACCAGAAAGGCATTGTGATAAGCGTATCCCCGGTATAGTCAGGGGTTAATGGGAGTCGTCCCCGTCCCCCCAGTATACGCCCAGAACCATGGACCCGGTACTTGTGGTTCGGACTGTCTCCAACCAGCCATAATGTTGTGAGAGTGAAATTATGTCTAAGTCCAGCTTTGGTACATTAGAAGCAACTCTGAAACTTAACCTAAGCGTTTTTCGAAGCTACTTTTTGGCTAACTTCTTATAGGAAGGTCTAGGAACGCTGAAAATGAACGTGCGCGTCTTTCACTCTTCCCGAGGGACTTAGAAGAATTTTGTGATATTTTTTATTAAAATGGTGTATAAGGGTATATATATAAATATATTATATAAATATATTTTATGCACTGTATATGAGCTGGCGATTTCTAAGTCTGTGGTTCCGAGAGGGGGTAACCAGGCTCACTAATAAAGGTCAAGCCACTTGGCTGCCAGAATGCACTGCTTCAGCACAGACCAGAAATGCATTGTGATAAGCGTATCCCCGGTATAGTCAGGGGTTAATGGGAGTCGTCCCCTTCCCCCAGTATACGCCCAGAACCATGGACCCGGTACTTGTGGTTCGGACTGTCTCCAACCAGCCATAATGTTGTGAGAGTGAAATTATGTCTAAGTCCAGCTTTGGTACATTAGAAGCAACTCTGAAACTTAACCTAAGCGTTTTTCGAAGCTACTTTTTGGCTAACTTCTTATAGGAAGGTCTAGGAGCTCTGAAAATGAACGTGCGCGTCTTTCACTCTTCCCGAGGGACTTAGAAGAATTTTGTGATATTTTTTATTAAAATGGTGTATAAGGGTATATATATAAATATATTATATAAATATATTTTATGCACTGTATATGAGCTGGCGATTTCTAAGTCTGTGGTTCCGAGAGGGGGTAACCAGGCTCACTAATAAAGGTCAAGCCACTTGGCTGCCAGAATGCCCTTCTTCAGCACAGACCAGAAAGGCATTGTGATAAGCGTATCCCCGGTATAGTCAGGGGTTAATGGGAGTCGTCCCCGTCCCCCAGTATACGCCCAGAACCATGGACCCGGTACTTGTGGTTCGGACTGTCTCCAACCAGCCATAATGTTGTGAGAGTGAAATTATGTCTACGTCCAGCTTTGGTACATTAGAAGCAACTCTGAAACTTAACCTAATTGTTTTTCGAAGCTACTTTTTGGCTAACTTCTTATAGGAAGGTCTAGGAGCTCTGAAAATGAACGTGCGCGTCTTTCACTCTTCCCGAGGGACTTAGAAGAATTTTGTGATATTTTTTATTAAAATGGTGAATAAGGGTATATATATATAAATATATTATATACAGTAAATATATTTTATGCACTGTATATGAGCTGGCGATTTCTAAGTCTGTGGTTCCGAGAGGGGGTAACCAGGCTCACTAATAAAGGTCAAGCCACTTGGCTGCCAGAATGCCCTGCTTCAGCACAGACCAGAAATGCATTGTGATAAGCGTATCCCCGGTATAGTCAGGGGTTAATGGGAGTCGTCCCCTTCCCCCAGTATACGCCCAGAACCATGGACCCGGTACTTGTGGTTCGGACTGTCTCCAACCAGCCATAATGTTGTGAGAGTGAAATTATGTCTAAGTCCAGCTTTGGTACATTAGAAGCAACTCTGAAACTTAACCTAAGCGTTTTTCGAAGCTACTTTTTGGCTAACTTCTTATAGGAAGGTCTAAGAGCTCTGAAAATGAACGTGCGCGTCTTTCACTCTTCCCGAGGGACTTAGAAGAATTTTGTGATATTTTTTATTAAAATGGTTTATAAGGGTATATATATAAATATATTATATAAATATATTTTATGCACTGTACTGTATATGAGCTGGCGATTTCTAAGTCTGTGGTTCCGAGAGGGGGTAACCAGGCTCACTAATAAAGGTCAAGCCACTTGGCTGCCAGAATGCCCTGCTTCAGCACAGACCAGAAATCCATTGTGATAAGCGTATCCCCGGTATAGTCAGGGGTTAATGGGAGTCGTCCCCTTCCCCCAGTATACGCCCAGAACCATGGACCCGGTACTTGTGGTTCGGACTGTCTCCAACCAGCCATAATGTTGTGAGAGTGAAATTATGTCTAAGTCCAGCTTTGGTACATTAGAAGCAACTCTGAAACTTAACCTAAGCGTTTTTCGAAGCTACTTTTTGCCTAACTTCTTATAGGAAGGTCTAGGAGATCTGAAAATGAACGTGCGCGTCTTTCACTCTTCCTGAGGGACTTAGAAGAATTTTGTGATATTTTTTATTAAAATGGTGTATACAGTAAGGTTATATATATAAATATATTATATAAATATATTTTATGCACTGTATATGAGCTGGCGATTTCTAAGTCTGTGGTTCCGAGAGGGGGTAAACAGGCTCACTAATAAAGGTCAAGCCACTTGGCTGCCAGAATGCCCTGCTTCAGCACAGACCAGAAAGGCATTGTGATAAGCGTATCCCCGGTATAGTCAGGGGTTAATGGGAGTCGTCCCCGTTCCCCCAGTATACGCCCAGAACCATCGACCCGGTACTTGTGGTTCGGACTGTCTCCAACCAGCCATAATGTTGTGAGAGTGAAATTATGTCTAAGTCCAGCTTTGGTACATTAGAAGCAACTCTGAAACTTAACCTAAGCGTTTTTCGAAGCTACTTTTTAGCTAACTTCTTATAGGAAGGTCTAGGAGCTCTGAAAATGAACGTGCGCGTCTTTCACTCTTCCCGAGGGACTTAGAAGAATTTTGTGATATTTTTTATTAAAATGGTGTATAAGGGTATATATATAAATATATTATATAAATATATTTTATGCACTGTATATGAGCTGGCGATTTCTAAGTCTGTGGTTCCGAGAGGGGGTAACCAGGCTCACTAATAAAGGTCAAGCCACTTGGCTGCCAGAATTCCCTGCTTCAGCACAGACCAGAAAGTCATTGTGATAAGCGTATCCCCGGTATAGTCAGGGGTTAGTGGGAGTCGTCCCCGTTCCCCCAGTATATGCCCAGAACCATCGACCCGGTACTTGTGGTTCGGACTGTCTCCAACCAGCCATAATGTTGTGAGAGTGAAATTATGTCTAAGTCCAGCTTTGGTACATTAGAAGCAACTCTGAAACTTAACCTAAGCGTTTTTCGAAGCTACTTTTTGGCTAACTTCTTATAGGAAGGTCTAGGAGCTCTGAAAATGAACGAGCGCGTTTTTCACTCTTCCCGAGGGACTTAGAAGAATTTTGTGATATTTTTTATTAAAATGGTGTATAAGGGTATATATATATAAATATATTATATACAGTAAATATATTTTATGCACTGTATATGAGCTGGCGATTTCTAAGTCTGTGGTTCCGAGAGGGGGTAACCAGGCTCACTAATAAAGGTCAAGCCACTTGGCTGCCAGAATGCCCTGCTTCAGCACAGACCAGAAAGGCATTGTGATAAGCGTATCCCCGGTATATTCAGGGGTTAATGGGAGTCGTCCCCGTCCCCCCAGTATACGCCCAGAACCATGGACCCGGTACTTGTGGTTCGGACTGTCTCCAACCAGCCATAATGTTGTGAGAGTGAAATTATGTCTAAGTCCAGCTTTGGTACATTAGAAGCAACTCTGAAACTTAACCTAAGCGTTTTTCGAAGCTACTTTTTGCCTAACTTCTTATAGGAAGGTCTAGGAGCTCTGAAAATGAACGTGCGCGTCTTTCACTCTTCCCGAGGGACTTAGAAGAATTTTGTGATATTTTTTATTAAAATGGTGTATAAGGGTATATATATAAATATATTATATAAATATATTTTATGCACTGTATATGAGCTGGCGATTTCTAAGTCTGTGGTTCCGAGAGGGGGTAACCAGGCTCACTAATAAAGGTCAAGCCACTTGGCTGCCAGAATGCCCTGCTTCAGCACAGACCAGAAAGGCATTGTGATAAGCGTATCCCCGGTATAGTCAGGGGTTAATGGGAGTCGTCCCCGTCCCCCCAGTATACGCCCAGAACCATGGACCCGGTACTTGTGGTTCGGACTGTCTCCAACCAGCCATAATGTTGTGAGAGTGAAATTATGTCTAAGTCCAGCTTTGGTACATTAGAAGCAACTCTGAAACTTAACCTAAGCGTTTTTCGAAGCTACTTTTTGGCTAACTTCTTATAGGAAGGTCAAGGAGCTCTGAAAATGAACGTGCGCGTCTTTCACTCTTCCCGAGGGACTTAGAAGAATTTTGTGATATTTTTTATTAAAATGGTGTACAGTATAAGGGTATATATATAAATATATTATATAAATATATTTTATGCACTGTATATGAGCTGGCGATTTCTAAGTCTGTGGTTCCGAGAGGGGGTAACCAGGCTCACTAATAAAGGTCAAGCCACTTGGCTGCCAGAATGCCCTGCTTCAGCACAGACCAGAAAGGCATTGTGATAAGCGTATCCCCGGTATAGTCAGGGGTTAATGGGAGTCGTCCCCGTCCCCCCAGTATACGCCCAGAACCATGGACCCGGTACTTGTGGTTCGGACTGTCTCCAACCAGCCATAATGTTGTGAGAGTGAAATTATGTCTAAGTCCAGCTTTGGTACATTAGAAGCAACTCTGAAACTTAACCTAAGCGTTTTTCGAAGCTACTTTTTGGCTAACTTCTTATAGGAAGGTCTAGGAGCTCTGAAAATGAACGTGCGCGTCTTTCACTCTTCCCGAGGGACTTAGAAGAATTTTGTGATATTTTTTATTAAAATGGTGTATAAGGGTATATATATAAATATATTATATAAATATATTTTATGCACTGTATCTGAGCTGGCGATTTCTAAGTCTGTGGTTCCGAGAGGGGGTAACCAGGCTCACTAATAAAGGTCAAGCCACTTGGCTGCCAGAATGCCCTGCTTCAGCACAGACCAGAAAGGCATTGTGATAAGCGTATCCCCGGTATAGTCAGGGGTTAATGGGAGTCGTCCCCGTCCCCCCAGTATACGCCCAGAACCATGGACCCGGTACTTGTGGTTCGGACTGTCTCCAACCAGCCATAATGTTGTGAGAGTGAAATTATGTCTAAGTCCAGCTTTGGTACATTAGAAGCAACTCTGAAACTTAACCTAAGCGTTTTTCGAAGCTACTTTTTGGCTAACTTCTTATAGGAAGGTCTAGGAACGCTGAAAATGAACGTGCGCGTCTTTCACTCTTCCCGAGGGACTTAGAAGAATTTTGTGATATTTTTTATTAAAATGGTGTATAAGGGTATATATATAAATATATTATATAAATATATTTTATGCACTGTATATGAGCTGGCGATTTCTAAGTCTGTGGTTCCGAGAGGGGGTAACCAGGCTCACTAATAAAGGTCAAGCCACTTGGCTGCCAGAATGCACTGCTTCAGCACAGACCAGAAATGCATTGTGATAAGCGTATCCCCGGTATAGTCAGGGGTTAATGGGAGTCGTCCCCTTCCCCCAGTATACGCCCAGAACCATGGACCTGGTACTTGTGGTTCGGACTGTCTCCAACCAGCCATAATGTTGTGAGAGTGAAATTATGTCTAAGTCCAGCTTTGGTACATTAGAAGCAACTCTGAAACTTAACCTAAGCGTTTTTCGAAGCTACTTTTTGGCTAACTTCTTATAGGAAGGTCTAGGAGCTCTGAAAATGAACGTGCGCGTCTTTCACTCTTCCCGAGGGACTTAGAAGAATTTTGTGATATTTTTTATTAAAATGGTGTATAAGGGTATATATATAAATATATTATATAAATATATTTTATGCACTGTATATGAGCTGGCGATTTCTAAGTCTGTGGTTCCGAGAGGGGGTAACCAGGCTCACTAATAAAGGTCAAGCCACTTGGCTGCCAGAATGCCCTTCTTCAGCACAGACCAGAAAGGCATTGTGATAAGCGTATCCCCGGTATAGTCAGGGGTTAATGGGAGTCGTCCCCGTCCCCCAGTATACGCCCAGAACCATGGACCCGGTACTTGTGGTTCGGACTGTCTCCAACCAGCCATAATGTTGTGAGAGTGAAATTATGTCTACGTCCAGCTTTGGTACATTAGAAGCAACTCTGAAACTTAACCTAATTGTTTTTCGAAGCTACTTTTTGGCTAACTTCTTATAGGAAGGTCTAGGAGCTCTGAAAATGAACGTGCGCGTCTTTCACTCTTCCCGAGGGACTTAGAAGAATTTTGTGATATTTTTTATTAAAATGGTGAATAAGGGTATATATATATAAATATATTATATACAGTAAATATATTTTATGCACTGTATATGAGCTGGCGATTTCTAAGTCTGTGGTTCCGAGAGGGGGTAACCAGGCTCACTAATAAAGGTCAAGCCACTTGGCTGCCAGAATGCCCTGCTTCAGCACAGACCAGAAATGCATTGTGATAAGCGTATCCCCGGTATAGTCAGGGGTTAATGGGAGTCGTCCCCTTCCCCCAGTATACGCCCAGAACCATGGACCCGGTACTTGTGGTTCGGACTGTCTCCAACCAGCCATAATGTTGTGAGAGTGAAATTATGTCTAAGTCCAGCTTTGGTACATTAGAAGCAACTCTGAAACTTAACCTAAGCGTTTTTCGAAGCTACTTTTTGGCTAACTTCTTATAGGAAGGTCTAAGAGCTCTGAAAATGAACGTGCGCGTCTTTCACTCTTCCCGAGGGACTTAGAAGAATTTTGTGATATTTTTTATTAAAATGGTTTATAAGGGTATATATATAAATATATTATATAAATATATTTTATGCACTGTACTGTATATGAGCTGGCGATTTCTAAGTCTGTGGTTCCGAGAGGGGGTAACCAGGCTCACTAATAAAGGTCAAGCCACTTGGCTGCCAGAATGCCCTGCTTCAGCACAGACCAGAAATCCATTGTGATAAGCGTATCCCCGGTATAGTCAGGGGTTAATGGGAGTCGTCCCCTTCCCCCAGTATACGCCCAGAACCATGGACCCGGTACTTGTGGTTCGGACTGTCTCCAACCAGCCATAATGTTGTGAGAGTGAAATTATGTCTAAGTCCAGCTTTGGTACATTAGAAGCAACTCTGAAACTTAACCTAAGCGTTTTTCGAAGCTACTTTTTGGCTAACTTCTTATAGGAAGGTCTAGGAGCTCTGAAAATGAACGTGCGCGTCTTTCACTCTTCCCGAGGGACTTAGAAGAATTTTGTGATATTTTTTATTAAAATGGTTTATAAGGGTATATATATAAATATATTATATAAATATATTTTATGCACTGTACTGTATATGAGCTGGCGATTTCTAAGTCTGTGGTTCCGAGAGGGGGTAACCAGGCTCACTAATAAAGGTCAAGCCACTTGGCTGCCAGAATGCCCTGCTTCAGCACAGACCAGAAAGGCATTGTGATAAGCGTATCCCCGGTATAGTCAGGGGTTAATGGGAGTCGTCCCCGTCCCCCCAGTATACGCCCAGAACCATGGACCCGGTACTTGTGGTTCGGACTGTCTCCAACCAGCCATAATGTTGTGAGAGTGAAATTATGTCTAAGTCCAGCTTTGGTACATTAGAAGCAACTCTGAAACTTAACCTAAGCGTTTTTCGAAGCTACTTTTTGCCTAACTTCTTATAGGAAGGTCTAGGAGATCTGAAAATGAACGTGCGCGTCTTTCACTCTTCCTGAGGGACTTAGAAGAATTTTGTGATATTTTTTATTAAAATGGTGTATAAGGGTATATATATAAATATATTATATAAATATATTTTATGCACTGTATATGAGCTGGCGATTTCTAAGTCTGTGGTTCCGAGAGGGGGTAACCAGGCTCACTAATAAAGGTCAAGCCACTTGGCTGCCAGAATGCCCTGCTTCAGCACAGACCAGAAAGGCATTGTGATAAGCGTATCCCCGGTATAGTCAGGGGTTAATGGGAGTCGTCCCCGTCCCCCCAGTATACGCCCAGAACCATGGACCCGGTACTTGTGGTTCGGACTGTCTCCAACCAGCCATAATGTTGTGAGAGTGAAATTATGTCTAAGTCCAGCTTTGGTACATTAGAAGCAACTCTGAAACTTAACCTAAGCGTTTTTCGAAGCTACTTTTTGGCTAACTTCTTATAGGAAGGTCTAGGAACGCTGAAAATGAACGTGCGCGTCTTTCACCCTTCCCGAGGGACTTAGAAGAATTTTGTGATATTTTTTATTAAAATGGTGTATACAGTAAGGGTATATATATAAATATATTATATAAATATATTTTATGCACTGTATATGAGCTGGCGATTTCTAAGTCTGTGGTTCCGAGAGGGGGTAACCAGGCTCACTAATAAAGGTCAAGCCACTTGGCTGCCAGAATGCCCTGCTTCAGCACAGACCAGAAAGGCATTGTGATAAGCGTATCCCCGGTATAGTCAGGGGTTAATGGGAGTCGTCCCCGTTCCCCCAGTATACGCCCAGAACCATCGACCCGGTACTTGTGGTTCGGACTGTCTCCAACCAGCCATAATGTTGTGAGAGTGAAATTATGTCTAAGTCCAGCTTTGGTACATTAGAAGCAACTCTGAAACTTAACCTAAGCGTTTTTCGAAGCTACTTTTTAGCTAACTTCTTATAGGAAGGTCTAGGAGCTCTGAAAATGAACGTGCGCGTCTTTCACTCTTCCCGAGGGACTTAGAAGAATTTTGTGATATTTTTTATTAAAATGGTGTATAAGGGTATATATATAAATATATTATATAAATATATTTTATGCACTGTATATGAGCTGGCGATTTCTAAGTCTGTGGTTCCGAGAGGGGGTAACCAGGCTCACTAATAAAGGTCAAGCCACTTGGCTGCCAGAATGCCCTGCTTCAGCACAGACCAGAAAGGCATTGTGATAAGCGTATCCCCGGTATAGTCAGGGGTTAATGGGAGTCGTCCCCGTCCCCCCAGTATACGCCCAGAACCATGGACCCGGTACTTGTGGTTCGGACTGTCTCCAACCAGCCATAATGTTGTGAGAGTGAAATTATGTCTAAGTCCAGCTTTGGTACATTAGAAGCAACTCTGAAACTTAACCTAAGCGTTTTTCGAAGCTACTTTTTGGCTAACTTCTTATAGGAAGGTCTAGGAACGCTGAAAATGAACGTGCGCGTCTTTCACCCTTCCCGAGGGACTTAGAAGAATTTTGTGATATTTTTTATTAAAATGGTGTATAAGGGTATATATATAAATATATTATATAAATATATTTTATGCACTGTATATGAGCTGGCGATTTCTAAGTCTGTGGTTCCGAGAGGGGGTAACCAGGCTCACTAATAAAGGTCAAGCCACTTGGCTGCCAGAATGCCCTGCTTCAGCACAGACCAGAAAGGCATTGTGATAAGCGTATCCCCGGTATAGTCAGGGGTTAATGGGAGTCGTCCCCGTCCCCCCAGTATACGCCCAGAACCATGGACCCGGTACTTGTGGTTCGGACTGTCTCCAACCAGCCATAATGTTGTGAGAGTGAAATTATGTCTAAGTCCAGCTTTGGTACATTAGAAGCAACTCTGAAACTTAACCTAAGCGTTTTTCGAAGCTACTTTTTGGCTAACTTCTTATAGGAAGGTCTAGGAACGCTGAAAATGAACGTGCGCGTCTTTCACTCTTCCCGAGGGACTTAGAAGAATTTTGTGATATTTTTTATTAAAATGGTGTATACAGTAAGGGTATATATATAAATATATTATATAAATATATTTTATGCACTGTATATGAGCTGGCGATTTCTAAGTCTGTGGTTCCGAGAGGGGGTAACCAGGCTCACTAATAAAGGTCAAGCCACTTGGCTGCCAGAATGCCCTGCTTCAGCACAGACCAGAAAGGCATTGTGATAAGCGTATCCCCGGTATAGTCAGGGGTTAATGGGAGTCGTCCCCGTTCCCCCAGTATACGCCCAGAACCATCGACCCGGTACTTGTGGTTCGGACTGTCTCCAACCAGCCATAATGTTGTGAGAGTGAAATTATGTCTAAGTCCAGCTTTGGTACATTAGAAGCAACTCTGAAACTTAACCTAAGCGTTTTTCGAAGCTACTTTTTAGCTAACTTCTTATAGGAAGGTCTAGGAGCTCTGAAAATGAACGTGCGCGTCTTTCACTCTTCCCGAGGGACTTAGAAGAATTTTGTGATATTTTTTATTAAAATGGTGTATAAGGGTATATATATAAATATATTATATAAATATATTTTATGCACTGTATATGAGCTGGCGATTTCTAAGTCTGTGGTTCCGAGAGGGGGTAACCAGGCTCACTAATAAAGGTCAAGCCACTTGGCTGCCAGAATTCCCTGCTTCAGCACAGACCAGAAAGTCATTGTGATAAGCGTATCCCCGGTATAGTCAGGGGTTAGTGGGAGTCGTCCCCGTTCCCCCAGTATATGCCCAGAACCATCGACCCGGTACTTGTGGTTCGGACTGTCTCCAACCAGCCATAATGTTGTGAGAGTGAAATTATGTCTAAGTCCAGCTTTGGTACATTAGAAGCAACTCTGAAACCTAACCTAAGCGTTTTTCGAAGCTACTTTTTGGCTAACTTCTTATAGGAAGGTCTAGGAGCTCTGAAAATGAACGAGCGCGTCTTTCACTCTTCCCGAGGGACTTAGAAGAATTTTGTGATATTTTTTATTAAAATGGTGTATAAGGGTATATATATATAAATATATTATATACAGTAAATATATTTTATGCACTGTATATGAGCTGGCGATTTCTAAGTCTGTGGTTCCGAGAGGGGGTAACCAGGCTCACTAATAAAGGTCAAGCCACTTGGCTGCCAGAATGCCCTGCTTCAGCACAGACCAGAAATGCATTGTGATAAGCGTATCCCCGGTATAGTCAGGGGTTAATGGGAGTCGTCCCCTTCCCCCAGTATACGCCCAGAACCATGGACCCGGTACTTGTGGTTCGGACTGTCTCCAACCAGCCATAATGTTGTGAGAGTGAAATTATGTCTAAGTCCAGCTTTGGTACATTAGAAGCAACTCTGAAACTTAACCTAAGCGTTTTTCGAAGTTACTTTTTGGCTAACTTCTTATAGGAAGGTCTAGGAGCTCTGAAAATGAACGTGCGCGTCTTTCACTCTTCCCGAGGGACTTAGAAGAATTTTGTGATATTTTTTATTAAAATGGTGTATAAGGGTATATATATAAATATATTATATAAATATATTTTATGCACTGTATATGAGCTGGCGATTTCTAAGTCTGTGGTTCCGAGAGGGGGTAACCAGGCTCACTAATAAAGGTCAAGCCACTTGGCTGCCAGAATGCTCTGCTTCAGCACAGACCAGAAAGGCATTGTGATAAGCGTATCCCCGGTATAGTCAGGGGTTAATGGGAGTCGTCCCCGTTCCCCCAGTATACGCCCAGAACCATCGACCCGGTACTTGTGGTTCTGACTGTCTCCAACCAGCCATAATGTTGTGAGAGTGAAATTATGTCTAAGTCCAGCTTTGGTACATTAGAAGCAACTCTGAAACTTAACCTAAGCGTTTTTCGAAGCTACTTTTTAGCTAACTTCTTATAGGAAGGTCTAGGAGCTCTGAAAATTAACGTGCGCGTCTTTTACTCTTCCCGAGGGACTTAGAAGAATTTTGTGATATTTTTTATTAAAATGGTGTATAAGGGTATATATATAAATATATTATATAAATATATTTTATGCACTGTATATGAGCTGGCGATTTCTAAGTCTGTGGTTCCGAGAGGGGGTAACCAGTCTCACTAATAAAGGTCAAGCCACTTGGCTGCCAGAATTCCCTGCTTCAGCACAGACCAGAAAGTCATTGTGATAAGCGTATCCCCGGTATAGTAAGGGGTTAGTGGGAGTCGTCCCCGTTCCCCCAGTATACGCCCAGAACCATCGACCCGGCACTTGTGGTTCGGACTGTCTCCAACCAGCCATAATGTTGTGAGAGTGAAATTATGTCTAAGTCCAGCTTTGGTACATTAGAAGCAACTCTGAAACTTAACCTAAGCGTTTTTCGAAGCTACTTTTTGGCTAACTTCTTATAGGAAGGTCTAGGAGCTCTGAAAATGAACGTGCGCGTCTTTCACTCTTCCCGAGGGACTTAGAAGAATTTTGTGATATTTTTTATTAAAATGGTGTATAAGGGTATATATATATAAATATATTATATAAATATATTTTATGCACTGTATATGAGCTGGCGATTTCTAAGTCTGTGGTTCCGAGAGGGGGTAACCAGGCTCACTAATAAAGGTCAAGCCACTTGGCTGCCAGAATGCCCTGCTTCAGCACAGACCAGAAATGCATTGTGATAAGCGTATCCCCGGTATAGTCAGGGGTTAATGGGAGTCGTCCCCTTCCCCCAGTATACGCCCAGAACCATGGACTCAGTACTTGTGGTTCGGACTGTCTCCAACCAGCCATAATGTTGTGAGAGTGAAATTATGTCTAAGTCCAGCTTTGGTACATTAGAAGCAACTCTGAAACTTAACCTAAGCGTTTTTCGAAGTTACTTTTTGGCTAACTTCTTATAGGAAGGTCTAGGAGCTCTGAAAATGAACGTGCGCGTCTTTCACTCTTCCCGAGGGACTTAGAAGAATTTTGTGATATTTTTTATTAAAATGGTGTATAAGGGTATATATATAAATATATTATATAAATATATTTTATGCACTGTATATGAGCTGGCGATTTCTAAGTCTGTGGTTCCGAGAGGGGGTAACCAGGCTCACTAATAAAGGTCAAGCCACTTGGCTGCCAGAATGCCCTGCTTCAGCACAGACCAGAAAGGCATTGTGATAAGCGTATCCCCGGTATAGTCAGGGGTTAATGGGAGTCGTCCCCGTCCCCCCAGTATACGCCCAGAACCATGGACCCGGTACTTGTGGTTCGGACTGTCTCCAACCAGCCATAATGTTGTGAGAGTGAAATTATGTCTAAGTCCAGCTTTGGTACATTAGAAGCAACTCTGAAACTTAACCTAAGCGTTTTTCGAAGCTACTTTTTGGCTAACTTCTTATAGGAAGGTCTAGGAGCTCTGAAAATGAACGTGCGCGTCTTTCACTCTTCCCGAGGGACTTAGAAGAATTTTGTGATATTTTTTATTAAAATGGTGTATAAGGGTATATATATAAATATATTATATAAATATATTTTATGCACTGTATATGAGCTGGCGATTTCTAAGTCTGTGGTTCCGAGAGGGGGTAACCAGGCTCACTAATAAAGGTCAAGCCACTTGGCTGCCAGAATGCCCTGCTTCAGCACAGACCAGAAAGGCATTGTGATAAGCGTATCCCCGGTATAGTCAGGGGTTAATGGGAGTCGTCCCCGTCCCCCCAGTATACGCCCAGAACCATGGACCCGGTACTTGTGGTTCGGACTGTCTCCAACCAGCCATAATGTTGTGAGAGTGAAATTATGTCTAAGTCCAGCTTTGGTACATTAGAAGCAACTCTGAAACTTAACCTAAGCGTTTTTCGAAGCTACTTTTTGGCTAACTTCTTATAGGAAGGTCTAGGAACGCTGAAAATGAACGTGCGCGTCTTTCACTCTTCCCGAGGGACTTAGAAGGATTTTGTGATATTTTTTATTAAAATGGTGTATAAGGGTATATATATAAATATATTATATAAATATATTTTATGCACTGTATATGAGCTGGCGATTTCTAAGTCTGTGGTTCCGAGAGGGGGTAACCAGGCTCACTAATAAAGGTCAAGCCACTTGGCTGCCAGAATGCCCTGCTTCAGCACAGACCAGAAATGCATTGTGATAAGCGTATCCCCGGTATAGTCAGGGGTTAATGGGAGTCGTCCCCGTCCCCCAGTATACGCCCAGAACCATGGACTCGGTACTTGTGGTTCGGACTGTCTCCAACCAGCCATAATGTTGTGAGAGTGAAATTATGTCTACGTCCAGCTTTGGTACATTAGAAGCAACTCTGAAACTTAACCTAATTGTTTTTCGAAGCTACTTTTTGGCTAACTTCTTATAGGAAGGTCTAGGAGCTCTGAAAATGAACGTGCGCGTCTTTCACTCTTCCCGAGGGACTTAGAAGAATTTTGTGATATTTTTTATTAAAATGGTGTATAAGGGTATATATATAAATATATTATATAAATATATTTTATTCACTGTATATGAGCTGGCGATTTCTAAGTCTGTGGTTCCGAGAGGGGGTAACCAGGCTCACTAATAAAGGTCAAGCCACTTGGCTGCCAGAATGCCCTTCTTCAGCACAGACCAGAAAGGCATTGTGATAAGCGTATCCCCGGTATAGTCAGGGGTTAATGGGAGTCGTCCCCGTCCCCCAGTATACGCCCAGAACCATGGACCCGGTACTTGTGGTTCGGACTGTCTCCAACCAGCCATAATGTTGTGAGAGTGAAATTATGTCTACGTCCAGCTTTGGTACATTAGAAGCAACTCTGAAACTTAACCTAATTGTTTTTCGAAGCTACTTTTTGGCTAACTTCTTATAGGAAGGTCTAGGAGCTCTGAAAATGAACGTGCGCGTCTTTCACTCTTCCCGAGGGACTTAGAAGAATTTTGTGATATTTTTTATTAAAATGGTGTATAAGGGTATATATATATAAATATATTATATACAGTAAATATATTTTATGCACTGTATATGAGCTGGCGATTTCTAAGTCTGTGGTTCCGAGAGGGGGTAACCAGGCTCACTAATAAAGGTCAAGCCACTTGGCTGCCAGAATGCCCTGCTTCAGCACAGACCAGAAATGCATTGTGATAAGCGTATCCCCGGTTTAGTCAGGGGTTAATGGGAGTCGTCCCCTTCCCCCAGTATACGCCCAGAACCATGGACCCGGTACTTGTGGTTCGGACTGTCTCCAACCAGCCATAATGTTGTGAGAGTGAAATTATGTCTAAGTCCAGCTTTGGTACATTAGAAGCAACTCTGAAACTTAACCTAAGCGTTTTTCGAAGTTACTTTTTGGCTAACTTCTTATAGGAAGGTCTAGGAGCTCTGAAAATGAACGTGCGCGTCTTTCACTCTTCCCGAGGGACTTAGAAGAATTTTGTGATATTTTTTATTAAAATGGTGTATAAGGGTATATATATATAAATATATTATATAAATATATTTTATGCACTGTATATGAGCTGGCGATTTCTAAGTCTGTGGTTCCGAGAGGGGGTAACCAGGCTCACTAATAAAGGTCAAGCCACTTGGCTGCCAGAATGCCCTGCTTCAGCACAGACCAGAAAGGCATTGTGATAAGCGTATCCACGGTATAGTCAGGGGTTAATGGGAGTCGTCCCCGTTCCCCCAGTATACGCCCAGAACCATCGACCCGGTACTTGTGGTTCGGACTGTCTCCAACCAGCCATAATGTTGTGAGAGTGAAATTATGTCTAAGTCCAGCTTTGGTACATTAGAAGCAACTCTGAAACTTAACCTAAGCGTTTTTCGAAGCTACTTTTTAGCTAACTTCTTATAGGAAGGTCTAGGAGCTCTGAAAATTAACGTGCGCGTCTTTCACTCTTCCCGAGGGACTTAGAAGAATTTTGTGATATTTTTTATTAAAATGGTGTATAAGGGTATATATATAAATATATTATATAAATATATTTTATGCACTGTATATGAGCTGGCGATTTCTAAGTCTGTGGTTCCGAGAGGGGGTAACCAGGCTCACTAATAAAGGTCAAGCCACTTGGCTGCCAGAATTCCCTGCTTCAGCACAGACCAGAAAGTCATTGTGATAAGCGTATCCCCGGTATAGTCAGGGGTTAGTGGGAGTCGTCCCCGTTCCCCCAGTATACGCCCAGAACCATCGACCCGGTACTTGTGGTTCGGACTGTCTCCAACCAGCCATAATGTTGTGAGAGTGAAATTATGTCTAAGTCCAGCTTTGGTACATTAGAAGCAACTCTGAAACTTAACCTAAGCGTTTTTCGAAGCTACTTTTTGGCTAACTTCTTATAGGAAGGTCTAGGAGCTCTGAAAATGAACGTGCGCGTCTTTCACTCTTCCCGAGGGACTTAGAAGAATTTTGTGATATTTTTTATTAAAATGGTGTATAAGGGTATATATATATAAATATATTATATACAGTAAATATATTTTATGCACTGTATATGAGCTGGCGATTTCTAAGTCTGTGGTTCCGAGAGGGGGTAACCAGGCTCACTAATAAAGGTCAAGCCACTTGGCTGCCAGAATGCCCTGCTTCAGCACAGACCAGAAATGCATTGTGATAAGCGTATCCCTGGTATAGTCAGGGGTTAATGGGAGTCGTCCCCTTCCCCCAGTATACGCCCAGAACCATGGACCCGGTACTTGTGGTTCGGACTGTCTCCAACCAGCCATAATGTTGTGAGAGTGAAATTATGTCTAAGTCCAGCTTTGGTACATTAGAAGCAACTCTGAAACTTAACCTAAGCGTTTTTCGAAGTTACTTTTTGGCTAACTTCTTATAGGAAGGTCTAGGAGCTCTGAAAATGAACGTGCGCGTCTTTCACTCTTCCCGAGGGACTTAGAAGAATTTTGTGATATTTTTTATTAAAATGGTGTATAAGGGTATATATATAAATATATTATATAAATATATTTTATGCACTGTATATGAGCTGGCGATTTCTAAGTCTGTGGTTCCGAGAGGGGGTAACCAGGCTCACTAATAAAGGTCAAGCCACTTGGCTGCCAGAATGCCCTGCTTCAGCACAGACCAGAAAGGCATTGTGATAAGCGTATCCCCGGTATAGTCAGGGGTTAATGGGAGTCGTCCCTGTTCCCCCAGTATACGCCCAGAACCATCGACCCGGTACTTGTGGTTCGGACTGTCTCCAACCAGCCATAATGTTGTGAGAGTGAAATTATGTCTAAGTCCAGCTTTGGTACATTAGAAGCAACTCTGAAACTTAACCTAAGCGTTTTTCGAAGCTACTTTTTAGCTAACTTCTTATAGGAAGGTCTAGGAGCTCTGAAAATTAACGTGCGCGTCTTTCACTCTTCCCGAGGGACTTAGAAGAATTTTGTGATATTTTTTATTAAAATGGTGTACAGTATAAGGGTATATATATAAATATATTATATAAATATATTTTATGCACTGTATATGAGCTGGCGATTTCTAAGTCTGTGGTTCCGAGAGGGGGTAACCAGGCTCACTAATAAAGGTCAAGCCACTTGGCTGCCAGAATTCCCTGCTTCAGCACAGACCAGAAAGTCATTGTGATAAGCGTATCCCCGGTATAGTCAGGGGTTAGTGGGAGTCGTCCCCGTTCCCCCAGTATACGCCCAGAACCATCGACCCGGTACTTGTGGTTCGGACTGTCTCCAACCAGCCATAATGTTGTGAGAATGAAATTATGTCTAAGTCCAGCTTTGGTACATTAGAAGCAACTCTGAAACTTAACCTAAGCGTTTTTCGAAGCTACTTTTTGGCTAACTTCTTATAGGAAGGTCTAGGAGCTCTGAAAATGAACGTGCGCGTCTTTCACTCTTCCCGAGGGACTTAGAAGAATTTTGTGATATTTTTTATTAAAATGGTGTATAAGGGTATATATATATAAATATATTATATACAGTAAATATATTTTATGCACTGTATATGAGCTGGCGATTTCTAAGTCTGTGGTTCCGAGAGGGGGTAACCAGGCTCACTAATAAAGGTCAAGCCACTTGGCTGCCAGAATGCCCTGCTTCAGCACAGACCAGAAATGCATTGTGATAAGCGTATCCCTGGTATAGTCAGGGGTTAATGGGAGTCGTCCCCTTCCCCCAGTATACGCCCAGAACCATGGACCCGGTACTTGTGGTTCGGACTGTCTCCAACCAGCCATAATGTTATGAGAGTGAAATTATGTCTAAGTCCAGCTTTGGTACATTAGAAGCAACTCTGAAACTTAACCTAAGCGTTTTTCGAAGTTACTTTTTGGCTAACTTCTTATAGGAAGGTCTAGGAGCTCTGAAAATGAACGTGCGCGTCTTTCACTCTTCCCGAGGGACTTAGAAGAATTTTGTGATATTTTTTTATTAAAATGGTGTATAAGGGTATATATATAAATATATTTTATGCACTGTATATGAGCTGGCGATTTCTAAGTCTGTGGTTCCGAGAGGGGGTAACCAGGCTCACTAATAAAGGTCAAGCCACTTGGCTGCCAGAATTCCCTGCTTCAGCACAGACCAGAAAGTCATTGTGATAAGCGTATCCCCGGTATAGTCAGGGGTTAGTGGGAGTCGTCCCCGTTCCCCCAGTATACGCCCAGAACCATCGACCCGGTACTTGTGGTTCGGACTGTCTCCAACCAGCCATAATGTTGTGAGAGTGAAATTATGTCTAAGTCCAGCTTTGGTACATTAGAAGCAACTCTGAAACTTAACCTAAGCGTTTTTCGAAGCTACTTTTTGACTAATCTCTTATAGGAAGGTCTAGGAGCTCTGAAAATGAACGTGCGCGTCTTTCACTCTTCCCGAGGGACTTAGAAGAATTT
Source organism: Ascaphus truei (assembly GCF_040206685.1). Lineage (NCBI taxonomy): Eukaryota > Metazoa > Chordata > Amphibia > Anura > Ascaphidae > Ascaphus > Ascaphus truei. The sequence continues at coordinate 282,890,839 of NC_134483.1, forward strand.
TGTGATATTTTTTATTAAAATGGAGTATAAGGGTATATATATATAAATATATTATATACAGTAAATATATTTTATGCACTGTATATGAGCTGGCGATTTCTAAGTCTGTGGTTCCGAGAGGGGGTAACCAGGCTCACTAATAAAGGTCAAGCCACTTGGCTGCCAGAATGCCCTGCTTCAGCACAGACCAGAAATGCATTGTGATAAGCGTATCCCCGGTATAGTCAGGGGTTAATGGGAGTCGTCCCCTTCCCCCAGTATACGCCCAGAACCATGGACCCGGTACTTGTGGTTCGGACTGTCTCCAACCAGCCATAATGTTGTGAGAGTGAAATTATGTCTAAGTTCAGCTTTGGTACATTAGAAGCAACTCTGAAACTTAACCTAAGCGTTTTTCGAAGTTACTTTTTGGCTAACTTCTTATAGGAAGGTCTAGGAGCTCTGAAAATGAACGTGCGCGTCTTTCACTCTTCCCGAGGGACTTAGAAGAATTTTGTGATATTTTTTATTAAAATGGTGTATAAGGGTATATATATAAATATATTATATAAATATATTTTATGCACTGTATATGAGCTGGCGATTTCTAAGTCTGTGGTTCCGAGAGGGGGTAACCAGGCTCACTAATAAAGGTCAAGCCACTTGGCTGCCAGAATGCCCTGCTTCAGCACAGACCAGAAAGGCATTGTGATAAGCGTATCCACGGTATAGTCAGGGGTTAATGGGAGTCGTCCCCGTCCCCCCAGTATACGCCCAGAACCATGGACCCGGTACTTGTGGTTCGGACTGTCTCCAACCAGCCATAATGTTGTGAGAGTGAAATTATGTCTAAGTCCAGCTTTGGTACATTAGAAGCAACTCTGAAACTTAACCTAAGCGTTTTTCGAAGCTACTTTTTGGCTAACTTCTTATAGGAAGGTCTAGGAGCTCTGAAAATGAACGTGCGCGTCTTTCACTCTTCCCGAGGGACTTAGAAGAATTTTGTGATATTTTTTATTAAAATGGTGTATAAGGGTATATATATATAAATATATTATATAAATATATTTTATGCACTGTATATGAGCTGGCGATTTCTAAGTCTGTGGTTCCGAGAGGGGGTAACCAGGCTCACTAATAAAGGTCAAGCCACTTGGCTGCCAGAATGCCCTGCTTCAGCACAGACCAGAAATGCATTGTGATAAGCGTATCCCCGGTATAGTCAGGGGTTAATGGGAGTCGTCCCCTTACCCCAGTATACGCCCAGAACCATGGACCCGGTACTTGTGGTTCGGACTGTCTCCAACCAGCCATAATGTTGTGAGAGTGAAATTATGTCTAAGTCCAGCTTTGGTACATTAGAAGCAACTCTGAAACTTAACCTAAGCGTTTATCGAAGCTACTTTTTGGCTAACTTCTTATAGGAAGGTCTAGGAGCTCTGAAAATGAACGTGCGCGTCTTTCACTCTTCCCGAGGGACTTAGAAGAATTTTGTGATATTTTTTATTAAAATGGTGTATAAGGGTATATATATATAAATATATTATATAAATATATTTTATGCACTGTATATGAGCTGGCGATTTCTAAGTCTGTGGTTCCGAGAGGGGGTAACCAGGCTCACTAATAAAGGTCAAGCCACTTGGCTGCCAGAATGCCCTGCTTCAGCACAGACCAGAAATGCATTGTGATAAGCGTATCCCCGGTATAGTCAGGGGTTAATGGGAGTCGTCCCCTTCCCCCAGTATACGCCCAGAACCATGGACCCGGTACTTGTGGTTCGGACTGTCTCCAACCAGCCATAATGTTGTGAGAGTGAAATTATGTCTAAGTCCAGCTTTGGTACATTAGAAGCAACTCTGAAACTTAACCTAAGCGTTTTTCGAAGTTACTTTTTGGCTAACTTCTTATAGGAAGGTCTAGGAGCTCTGAAAATGAACGTGCGCGTCTTTCACTCTTCCCGAGGGACTTAGAAGAATTTTGTGATATTTTTTATTAAAATGGTGTATAAGGGTATATATATAAATATATTATATAAATATATTTTATGCACTGTATATGAGCTGGCGATTTCTAAGTCTGTGGTTCCGAGAGGGGGTAACCAGGCTCACTAATAAAGGTCAAGCCACTTGGCTGCCAGAATGCCCTGCTTCAGCACAGACCAGAAAGGCATTGTGATAAGCGTATCCCCGGTATAGTCAGGGGTTAATGGGAGTCGTCCCCGTCCCCCCAGTATACGCCCAGAACCATGGACCCGGTACTTGTGGTTCGGACTGTCTCCAACCAGCCATAATGTTGTGAGAGTGAAATTATGTCTAAGTCCAGCTTTGGTACATTAGAAGCAACTCTGAAACTTAACCTAAGCGTTTTTCGAAGCTACTTTTTGGCTAACTTCTTATAGGAAGGTCTAGGAGCTCTGAAAATGAACGTGCGCGTCTTTCACTCTTCGCGAGGGACTTAGAAGAATTTTGTGATATTTTTTATTAAAATGGTGTATAAGGGTATATATATAAATATATTATATAAATATATTTTATGCACTGTATATGAGCTGGCGATTTCTAAGTCTGTGGTTCCGAGAGGGGGTAACCAGGCTCAATAATAAAGGTCAAGCCACTTGGCTGCCAGAATGCCCTGCTTCAGCACAGACCAGAAAGGCATTGTGATAAGCGTATCCCCGGTATAGTCAGGGGTTAACGGGAGTCGTTCCCGTCCCCCCAGTATACGCCCAGAACCATGGACCCGGTACTTGTGGTTCGGACTGTCTCCAACCAGCCATAATGTTGTGAGAGTGAAATTATGTCTAGTCCAGCTTTGGTACATTAGAAGCAACTCTGAAACTTAACCTAAGCGTTTTTCGAAGCTACTTTTTGGCTAACTTCTTATAGGAAGGTCTAGGAACGCTGAAAATGAACGTGCGCGTCTTTCACTCTTCCCGAGGGACTTAGAAGAATTTTGTGATATTTTTTATTAAAATGGTGTATAAGGGTATATATATAAATATATTATATAAATATATTTTATGCACTGTATATGAGCTGGCGATTTCTAAGTCTGTGGTTCCGAGAGGGGGTAACCAGGCTCACTTATAAAGGTCAAGCCACTTGGCTGCCAGAATGCCCTGCTTCAGCACAGACCAGAAAGGCATTGTGATAAGCGTATCCCCGGTATAGTCAGGGGTTAATGGGAGTCGTCCCCGTCCCCCAGTATACGCCCAGAACCATGGACCCGGTACTTGTGGTTCGGACTGTCTCCAACCAGCCATAATGTTGTGAGAGTGAAATTATGTCTACGTCCAGCTTTGGTACATTAGAAGCAACTCTGAAACTTAACCTAATTGTTTTTCGAAGCTACTTTTTGGCTAACTTCTTATAGGAAGGTCTAGGAGCTCTGAAAATGAACGTGCGCGTCTTTCACTCTTCCCGAGGGACTTAGAAGAATTTTGTGATATTTTTTATTAAAATGGTGTATAAGGGTATATATATAAATATATTATATAAATATATTTTATGCACTGTATATGAGCTGGCGATTTCTAAGTCTGTGGTTCCGAGAGGGGGTAACCAGGCTCACTAATAAAGGTCAAGCCACTTGGCTGCCAGAATGCCCTGCTTCAGCACAGACCAGAAAGGCATTGTGATAAGCGTATCCCCGGTATAGTCAGGGGTTAATGGGAGTCGTCCCCGTTCCCCCAGTATACGCCCAGAACCATCGACCCGGTACTTGTGGTTCGGACTGTCTCCAACCAGCCATAATGTTGTGAGAGTGAAATTATGTCTAAGTCCAGCTTTGGTACATTAGAAGCAACTCTGAAACTTAACCTAAGCGATTTTCGAAGCTACTTTTTAGCTAACTTCTTATAGGAAGGTCTAGGAGCTCTGAAAATTAACGTGCGCGTCTTTCACTCTTCCCGAGGGACTTAGAAGAATTTTGTGATATTTTTTTATTAAAATGGTGTATAAGGGTATATATATAAATATATTTTATGCACTGTATATGAGCTGGCGATTTCTAAGTCTGTGGTTCCGAGAGGGGGTAACCAGGCTCACTAATAAAGGTCAAGCCACTTGGCTGCCAGAATTCCCTGCTTCAGCACAGACCAGAAAGGCATTGTGATAAGCGTATCCCCGGTATAGTCAGGGGTTAATGGGAGTCGTCCCCGTCCCCCCAGTATACGCCCAGAACCATGGACCCGGTACTTGTGGTTCGGACTGTCTCCAACCAGCCATAATGTTGTGAGAGTGAAATTATGTCTAAGTCCAGCTTTGGTACATTAGAAGCAACTCTGAAACTTAACCTAAGCGTTTTTCGAAGCTACTTTTTGGCTAACTTCTTATAGGAAGGTCTAGGAGCTCTGAAAATGAACGTGCGCGTCTTTCACTCTTCCCGAGGGACTTAGAAGAATTTTGTGATATTTTTTATTAAAATGGTGTATAAGGGTATATATATAAATATATTATATAAATATATTTTATGCACTGTATATGAGCTGGCGATTTCTAAGTCTGTGGTTCCGAGAGGGGGTAACCAGGCTCACTAATAAAGGTCAAGCCATTTGGCTGCCAGAATGCCCTGCTTCAGCACAGACCAGAAAGGCATTGTGATAAGCGTATCCCCGGTATAGTCAGGGGTTAATGGGAGTCGTCCCCGTCCCCCCAGTATACGCCCAGAACCATGGACCCGGTACTTGTGGTTCGGACTGTCTCCAACCAGCCATAATGTTGTGAGAGTGAAATTATGTCTAGTCCAGCTTTGGTACATTAGAAGCAACTCTGAACTTAACCTAAGCGTTTTTCGAAGCTACTTTTTGGCTAACTTCTTATAGGAAGGTCTAGGAACGCTGAAAATGAACGTGCGCGTCTTTCACTCTTCCCGAGGGACTTAGAAGAATTTTGTGATATTTTTTATTAAAATGGTGTATAAGGGTATATATATAAATATATTATATAAATATATTTTATGCACTGTATATGAGCTGGCGATTTCTAAGTCTGTGGTTCCGAGAGGGGGTAACCAGGCTCACTAATAAAGGTCAAGCCACTTGGCTGCCAGAATGCCCTGCTTCAGCACAGACCAGAAAGGCATTGTGATAAGCGTATCCCCGGTATAGTCAGGGGTTAATGGGAGTCGTCCCCGTTCCCCCAGTATACGCCCAGAACCATCGACCCGGTACTTGTGGTTCGGACTGTCTCCAACCAGCCATAATGTTGTGAGAGTGAAATTATGTCTAAGTCCAGCTTTGGTACATTAGAAGCAACTCTGAAACTTAACCTAAGCGTTTTTCGAAGCTACTTTTTAGCTAACTTCTTATAGGAAGGTCTAGGAGCTCTGAAAATTAACGTGCGCGTCTTTCACTCTTCCCGAGGGACTTAGAAGAATTTTGTGATATTTTTTATTAAAATGGTGTATAAGGGTATATATATAAATATATTATATAAATATATTTTATGCACTGTATATGAGCTGGCGATTTCTAAGTCTGTGGTTCCGAGAGGGGGTAACCAGGCTCACTAATAAAGGTCAAGCCACTTGGCTGCCAGAATGCCCTGCTTCAGCACAGACCAGAAATGCATTGTGATAAGCGTATCCCCGGTATAGTCAGGGGTTAATGGGAGTCGTTCCCTTCCCCCAGTATACGCCCAGAACCATGGACCCGGTACTTGTGGTTCGGACTGTCTCCAACCAGCCATAATGTTGTGAGAGTGAAATTATGTCTAAGTCCAGCTTTGGTACATTAGAAGCAACTCTGAAACTTAACCTAAGCGTTTTTCGAAGCTACTTTTTGGCTAACTTCTTATAGGAAGGTCTAGGAGCTCTGAAAATGAACGTGCGCGTCTTTCACTCTTCCCGAGGGACTTAGAAGAATTTTGTGATATTTTTTATTAAAATGGTGTATAAGGGTATATATATATAAATATATTATATACAGTAAATATATTTTATGCACTGTATATGAGCTGGCGATTTCTAAGTCTGTGGTTCCGAGAGGGGGTAACCAGGCTCACTAATAAAGGTCAAGCCACTTGGCTGCCAGAATGCCCTGCTTCAGCACAGACCAGAAATGCATTGTGATAAGCGTATCCCCGGTATAGTCAGGGGTTAATGGGAGTCGTTCCCTTCCCCCAGTATACGCCCAGAACCATGGACCCGGTACTTGTGGTTCGGACTGTCTCCAACCAGCCATAATGTTGTGAGAGTGAAATTATGTCTAAGTCCAGCTTTGGTACATTAGAAGCAACTCTGAAACTTAACCTAAGCGTTTTTCGAAGCTACTTTTTGGCTAACTTCTTATAGGAAGGTCTAGGAGCTCTGCAAATGAACGTGCGCGTCTTTCACTCTTCCCGAGGGACTTAGAAGAATTTTGTGATATTTTTTATTAAAATGGTGTATAAGGGTATATATATATAAATATATTATATACAGTAAATATATTTTATGCACTGTATATGAGCTGGCGATTTCTAAGTCTGTGGTTCCGAGAGGGGGTAACCAGGCTCACTAATAAAGGTCAAGCCACTTGGCTGCCAGAATGCCCTGCTTCAGCACAGACCAGAAATGCATTGTGATAAGCGTATCCCCGGTATAGTCAGGGGTTAATGGGAGTCGTCCCCTTCCCCCAGTATACGCCCAGAACCATGGACCCGGTACTTGTGGTTCGGACTGTCTCCAACCAGCCATAATGTTGTGAGAGTGAAATTATGTCTAAGTCCAGCTTTGGTACATTAGAAGCAACTCTGAAACTCAACCTAAGCGTTTTTCGAAGCTACTTTTTGGCTAACTTCTTATAGGAAGGTCTAGGAGCTCTGAAAATGAACGTGCGCGTCTTTCACTCTTCCCGAGGGACTTAGAAGAATTTTGTGATATTTTTTATTAAAATGGTGTATAAGGGTATATATATATAAATATATTATATACAGTAAATATATTTTATGCACTGTATATGAGCTGGCGATTTCTAAGTCTGTGGTTCCGAGAGGGGGTAACCAGGCTCACTAATAAAGGTCAAGCCACTTGGCTGCCAGAATGCCCTGCTTCAGCACAGACCAGAAATGCATTGTGATAAGCGTATCCCCGGTATAGTCAGGGGTTAATGGGAGTCGTCCCCTTCCCCCAGTATACGCCCAGAACCATGGACCCGGTACTTGTGGTTCGGACTGTCTCCAACCAGCCATAATGTTGTGAGAGTGAAATTATGTCTAAGTCCAGCTTTGGTACATTAGAAGCAACTCTGAAACTTAACCTAAGCGTTTTTCGAAGTTACTTTTTGGCTAACTTCTTATAGGAAGGTCTAGGAGCTCTGAAAATGAACGTGCGCGTCTTTCACTCTTCCCGAGGGATTTAGAAGAATTTTGTGATATTTTTTATTAAAATGGTGTATAAGGGTATATATATAAATATATTATATAAATATATTTTATGCACTGTATATGAGCTGGCGATTTCTAAGTCTGTGGTTCCGAGAGGGGGTAACCAGGCTCACTAATAAAGGTCAAGCCACTTGGCTGCCAGAATGCCCTGCTTCAGCACAGACCAGAAAGGCATTGTGATAAGCGTATCCCCGGTATAGTCAGGGGTTAATGGGAGTCGTCCCCGTCCCCCCAGTATACGCCCAGGACCATCGACCCGGTACTTGTGGTTCGGACTGTCTCCAACCAGCCATAATATTGTGAGAGTGAAATTATGTCTAAGTCCAGCTTTGGTACATTAGAAGCAACTCTGAAACTTAACCTAAGCGTTTTTCGAAGCTACTTTTTGGCTAACTTCTTATAGGAAGGTCTAGGAGCGCTGAAAATGAACGTGCGCGTCTTTCACTCTTCCCGATTGACTTAGAAGAATTGTGTGATATTTTTTATTAAAATGGTGTATAAGGGTATATATATAAATATATTTTATGCACTGTATATGAGCTGGCGATTTCTAAGTCTGTGGTTACGAGAGGGGGTAACCAGGCTCACTAATAAAGGTCAAGTCACTTGGCTGCCAGAATGCCCTGCTTCAGCACAGACCAGAAAGGCATTGTGATAAGCGTATCCCCGGTATAGTCAGGGGTTAATGGGAGTCGTCCCCGTCCCCCCAGTATACGCCCAGAACCATGGACCCGGTACTTGTGGTTCGGACTGTCTCCAAACAGCCATAATGTTGTGAGAGTGAAATTATGTCTAAGTCCAGCTTTGGTACATTAGAAGCAACTCTGAAACTTAACCTAAGCGTTTTTCGAAGCTACTTTTTGGCTAACTTCTTATAGGAAGGTCAAGGAGCTCTGAAAATGAACGTGCGCGTCTTTCACTCTTCCCGAGGGACTTAGAAGAATTTTGTGATATTTTTTATTAAAATGGTGTATAAGGGTATATATATAAATATAATATATACATATATTTTATGCACTGTATATGAGCTGGCGATTTCTAAGTCTGTGGTTCCAAGAGGGGGTAACCAGGCTCACTAATAAAGGTCAAGCCACTTGGCTGCCAGAATGCCCTTCTTCAGCACAGACCAGAAATGCATTGTGATAAGCGTATCCCCGGTATAGTCAGGGGTTAATGGGAGTCGTCCCCTTCCCCCAGTATACGCCCAGAACCATGGACCCGGTACTTGTGGTTCGGACTGTCTCCAACAAGCCATAATGTTGTGAGAGTGAAATTATGTCTAAGTCCAGCTTTGGTACATTAGAAGCAACTCTGAAACTTAACCTAAGCGTTTTTCGAAGCTATTTTTTGGCTAACTTCTTATAGGAAGGTCTAGGAGCTCTGAAAATGAACGTGCGCGTCTTTCACTCTTCCCGAGGGATTTAGAAGAATTTTGTGATATTTTTTATTAAAATGGTGTATAAGGGTATATATATAAATATATTATATAAATATATTTTATGCACTGTATATGAGCTGGCGATTTCTAAGTCTGTGGTTCCGAGAGGGGGTAACCAGGCTCACTAATAAAGGTCAAGCCACTTGGCTGCCAGAATGCCCTGCTTCAGCACAGACCAGAAAGGCATTGTGATAAGCGTATCCCCGGTATAGTCAGGGGTTAATGGGAGTCGTCCCCGTCCCCCCAGTATACGCCCAGGACCATCGACCCGGTACTTGTGGTTCGGACTGTCTCCAACCAGCCATAATATTGTGAGAGTGAAATTATGTCTAAGTCCAGCTTTGGTACATTAGAAGCAACTCTGAAACTTAACCTAAGCGTTTTTCGAAGCTACTTTTTGGCTAACTTCTTATAGGAAGGTCTAGGAGCGCTGAAAATGAACGTGCGCGTCTTTCACTCTTCCCGAGGGACTTAGAAGAATTGTGTGATATTTTTTATTAAAATGGTGTATAAGGGTATATATATAAATATATTTTATGCACTGTATATGAGCTGGCGATTTCTAAGTCTGTGGTTCCGAGAGGGGGTAACCAGGCTCACTAATAAAGGTCAAGTCACTTGGCTGCCAGAATGCCCTGCTTCAGCACAGACCAGAAAGGCATTGTGATAAGCGTATCCCCGGTATAGTCAGGGGTTAATGGGAGTCGTCCCCGTCCCCCCAGTATACGCCCAGAACCATGGACCCGGTACTTGTGGTTCGGACTGTCTCCAACCAGCCATAATGTTGTGAGAGTGAAATTATGTCTAAGTCCAGCTTTGGTACATTAGAAGCAACTCTGAAACTTAACCTAAGCGTTTTTCGAAGCTACTTTTTGGCTAACTTCTTATAGGAAGGTCTAGGAGCTCTGAAAATGAACGTGCGCGTCTTTCACTCTTCCCGAGGGACTTAGAAGAATTTTATGATATTTTTTATTAAAATGGTGTATAAGGGTATATATATAAATATATTATATAAATATATTTTATGCACTGTATATGAGCTGGCGATTTCTAAGTCTGTGGTTCCGAGAGGGGGGTAACCAGGCTCACTAATAAAGGTCAAGCCACTTGGCTGCCAGAATGCCCTGCTTCAGCACAGACCAGAAAGGCATTGTGATAAGCGTATCCCCGGTATAGTCAGGGGTTAATGGGAGTCGTCCCCGTCCCCCCAGTATACGCCCAGAACCATGGACCCGGTACTTGTGGTTCGGACTGTCTCCAACCAGCCATAATGTTGTGAGAGTGAAATTATGTCTAAGTCCAGCTTTGGTACATTAGAAGCAACTCTGAAACTTAACCTAAGCGTTTTTCGAAGCTACTTTTTGGCTAACTTCTTATAGGAAGGTCTAGGAGCGCTGAAAATGAACGTGCGCGTCTTTCACTCTTCCCGAGGGACTTAGAAGAATTTTGTGATATTTTTTATTAAAATGGTGTATAAGGGTATATATATAAATATATTTTATGCACTGTATATGAGCTGGCGATTTCTAAGTCTGTGGTTCCGAGAGGGGGTAACCAGGCTCACTAATAAAGGTCAAGCCACTTGGCTGCCAGAATGCCCTGCTTCAGCACAGACCAGAAAGGCATTGTGATAAGCGTATCCCCGGTATAGTCAGGGGTTAATGGGAGTCGTCCCCGTCCCCCCAGTATACGCCCAGAACCATGGACCCGGTACTTGTGGTTCGGACTGTCTCCAACCAGCCATAATGTTGTGAGAGTGAAATTATGTCTAAGTCCAGCTTTGGTACATTAGAAGCAACTCTTAAACTTAACCTAAGCGTTTTTCGAAGCTACTTTTTGGCTAACTTCTTATAGGAAGGTCTAGGAGCTCTGAAAATGAACGTGCGCGTCTTTCACTCTTCCCGAGGGACATAGAAGAATTTTGTGATATTTTTTATTAAAATGGTGTATAAGGGTATATATATAAATATATTATATAAATATATTTTATGCACTGTATATGAGCTGGCGATTTCTAAGTCTGTGGTTCCGAGAGGGGGTAACCAGGCTCACTAATAAAGGTCAAGCCACTTGGCTGCCAGAATGCCCTGCTTCAGCACAGACCAGAAAGGCATTGTGATAAGCGTATCCCCGGTATAGTCAGGGGTTAATGGGAGTCGTCCCCGTCCCCCCCAGTATACGCCCAGAACCATGGACCCGGTACTTGTGGTTCGGACTGTCTCCAACCAGCCATAATGTTGTGAGAGTGAAATTATGTCTAAGTCCAGCTTTGGTACATTAGAAGCAACTCTGAAACTTAACCTAAGTGTTTTTCGAAGCTACTTTTTGGCTAACTTCTTATAGGAAGGTCTAGGAGCTCTGAAAATGAACGTGCGCGTCTTACACTCTTCCCGAGGGACTTAGAAGAATTTTGTGATATTTTTTATTAAAATGGTGTATAAGGGTATATATATAAATATATTTTATGCACTGTATATGAGCTGGCGATTTCTAAGTCTGTGGTTCCGAGAGGGGGTAACCAGGCTCACTAATAAAGGTCAAGCCACTTGGTTGCCAGAATGCCCTGCTTCAGCACAGACCAGAAAGGCATTGTGATAAGCGTATCCCCGGTATAGTCAGGGGTTAATGGGAGTCGTCCCCGTCCCCCCAGTATACGGCCAGAACCATGGACCCGGTACATGTGGTTCGGACTGTCTCCAACCAGCCATACTGTTGTGAGAGTGAAATTATGTCTAAGTCCAGCTTTGGTACATTAGAAGCAACTCTGAAACTTAACCTAAGCGTTTTTCGAAGCTACTTTTTGGCTAACTTCTTAAAGGAAGGTCTAGGAGCGCTGAAAATGAACGTGCGCGTCTTTCACTCTTCCCGAGGGACTTAGAAGAATTTTGTGATATTTTTTATTAAAATGGTGTATAAGGGTATATATATAAATATATTTTATGCACTGTATATGAGCTGGCGATTTCTAAGTCTGTGGTTCCGAGAGGGGGTAACCAGGCTCACTAATAAAGGTCAAGCCACTTGGTTGCCAGAATGCCCTGCTTCAGCACAGACCAGAAAGGCATTGTGATAAGCGTATCCCCGGTATAGTCAGGGGTTAATGGGAGTCGTCCCCGTCCCCCCAGTATACGGCCAGAACCATGGACCCGGTACTTGTGGTTCGGACTGTCTCCAACCAGCCATACTGTTGTGAGAGTGAAATTATGTCTAAGTCCAGCTTTGGTACATTAGAAGCAACTCTGAAACTTAACCTAAGCGTTTTTCGAAGCTACTTTTTGGCTAACTTCTTAAAGGAAGGTCTAGGAGCGCTGAAAATGAACGTGCGCGTGTTGCACTCTTCCCGAGGGACTTAGAAGAATTTTGTGATATTTTTTATTAAAATGGTGTATAAGGGTATATATATAAATATATTTTATGCACTGTATATGAGCTGGCGATTTCTAAGTCTGTGGTTCCGAGAGGGGGTAACCAGGCTCACTAATAAAGGTCAAGCCACTTGGCTGCCAAAATGCCCTGCTTCAGCACAGACCAGAAAGGCATTGTGATAAGCGTATCCCCGGTATAGTCAGGGGTTAATGGGAGTCGTCCCCTTCCCCCAGTATACGCCCAGAACCATGGACCCGGTAATTGTGGTCCGGACTGTCTCCAACCAGCCATAATGTTGTGAGAGTGAAATTATGTCTAAGTCCAGCTTTGGTACATTAGAAGCAACTCTGAAACTTAACCTAAGCGTTTTTCGAAGCTACTTTTTGGCTAACTTCTTATAGGAAGGTCTAGGAGCTCTGAAAATGAACGTGCGCGTCTTTCACTCTTCCCGAGGGACTTAGAAGAATTTTGTGATATTTTTTATTAAAATGGTGTATAAGGGTATATATATAAATATATTAAATAAATATATTTTATGCACTGTATATGAGCTGGCGATTTCTAAGTCTGTGGTTCCGAGAGGGGGTAACCAGGCTCACTAATAAAGGTCAAGCCACTTGGCTGCCAGAATGCCCTGCTTCAGCACAGACCAGAAAGGCATTGTGATAAGCGTATCCCCGGTATAGTCAGGGGTTAATGGGAGTCGTCCCCGTCCCCCCCAGTATACGCCCAGAACCATGGACCCGGTACTTGTGGTTCGGACTGTCTCCAACCAGCCATAATGTTGTGAGAGTGAAATTATGTCTAAGTCCAGCTTTTGTACATTAGAAGCAACTCTGAAACTTAACCTAAGTGTTTTTCGAAGCTACTTTTTGGCTAACTTCTTATAGGAAGGTCTAGGAGCTCTGAAAATGAACGTGCGCGTCCTACACTCTTCCCGAGGGACTTAGAAGAATTTTGTGATATTTTTTATTAAAATGGTGTATAAGGGTATATATATAAATATATTTTATGCACTGTATATGAGCTGGCGATTTCTAAGTCTGTGGTTCCGAGAGGGGGTAACCAGGCTCACTAATAAAGGTCAAGCCACTTGGCTGCCAGAATGCCCTGCTTCAGCACAGACCAGAAAGGCATTGTGATAAGCGTATCCCCGGTATTGTCAGGGGTTAATGGGAGTCGTCCCCTTCCCCCAGTATACGCCCAGAACCATGGACCCGGTAATTGTGGTCCGGACTGTCTCCAACCAGCCATAATGTTGTGAGAGTGAAATTATGTCTAAGTCCAGCTTTGGTACATTAGAAGCAACTCTGAAACTTAACCTAAGCGTTTTTCGAAGCTACTTTTTGGCTAACTTCTTATAGGAAGGTCTAGGAGCTCTGAAAATGAACGTGCGCGTCTTTCACTCTTCCCGAGGGACTTAGAAGAATTTTGTGATATTTTTTATTAAAATGGTGTATAAGGGTATATATATAAATATATTAAATAAATATATTTTATGCACTGTATATGAGCTGGCGATTTCTAAGTCTGTGGTTCCGAGAGGGGGTAACCAGGCTCACTAATAAAGGTCAAGCCACTTGGCTGCCAGAATGCCCTGCTTCAGCACAGACCAGAAAGGCATTGTGATAAGCGTATCCCCGGTATAGTCAGGGGTTAATGGGAGTCGTCCCCGTCCCGCCAGTATACGCCCAGAACCATGGACCCGGTACTTATGGTTCGGAATGTCTCCAACCAGCCATAATGTTGTGAGAGTGAAATTATGTCTAAGTCCAGCTTTGGTACATTAGAAGCAACTCTGAAACTTAACCTAAGTGTTTTTCGAAGCTACTTTTTGGCTAACTTCTTATAGGAAGGTCTAGGAGCTCTGAAAATGAAAGTGCGCGTCTTACACTCTTCCCGAGGGACTTAGAAGAATTTTGTGATATTTTTTATTAAAATGGTGTATAAGGGTATATATATAAATATATTTTATGCACTGTATATGAGCTGGCGATTTCTAAGTCTGTGGTTCCGAGAGGGGGTAACCAGGCTCACTAATAAAGGTCAAGCCACTTGGTTGCCAGAATGCCCTGCTTCAGCACAGACCAGAAAGGCATTGTGATAAGCGTATCCCCGGTATAGTCAGGGGTTAATGGGAGTCGTCCCCGTCCCCCCAGTATACGGCCAGAACCATGGACCCGGTATTTGTGGTTCGGACTGTCTCCAACCAGCCATACTGTTGTGAGAGTGAAATTATGTCTAAGTCCAGCTTTGGTACATTAGAAGCAACTCTGAAACTTAACCTAAGCGTTTTTCGAAGCTACTTTTTGGCTAACTTCTTAAAGGAAGGTCTAGGAGCGCTGAAAATGAACGTGCGCGTGTTTCACTCTTCCCGAGGGACTTAGAAGAATTTTGTGATATTTTTTATTAAAATGGTGTATAAGGGTATATATATAAATATATTTTATGCACTGTATATGAGCTGGCGATTTCTAAGTCTGTGGTTCCGAGAGGGGGTAACCAGGCTCACTAATAAAGGTCAAGCCACTTGGCTGCCAGAATGCCCTGCTTCAGCACAGACCAGAAAGGCATTGTGATAAGCGTATCCCCGGTATAGTCAGGGGTTAATGGGAGTCGTCCCCGTCCCCCCAGTATACGCCCAGAACCATGGACCCGGTACTTGTGGTTCGGACTGTCTCCAACCAGCCATAATGTTGTGAGAGTGAAATTATGTCTAAGTCCAGCTTTGGTACATTAGAAGCAACTCTGAAACTTAACCTAAGCGTTTTTCAAAGCTACATTTTGGCTAACTTCTTATAGGAAGGTCTAGGAGCGCTGAAAATGAACGTGCGCGTCTTTCACTCTTCCCGAGGGACTTAGAAGAATTTTGGGATATTTTTTATTAAAATGGTGTATAAGGGTATATATATAAATATATTTTATGCACTGTATATGAGCTGGCGATTTCTAAGTCTGTGGTTCCGAGAGGGGGTAACCAGGCTCACTAATAAAGGTCAAGCCACTTGGCTGCCAGAATGCCTTGCTTCAGCACAGACCAGAAAGGCATTGTGATAAGCGTATCCCCGGTATAGTCAGGGGTTAATGGGAGTCGTCCCCGTCCCCCCAGTATACGGCCAGAACCATGGACCCGGTACTTGTGGTTCGGACTGTCTCCAACCAGCCATAATGTTGTGAGAGTGAAATTATGTCTAAGTCCAGCTTTGGTACATTAGAAGCAACTCTGAAACTTAACCTAAGCGTTTTTCGAAGCTACTTTTTGGCTAACTTCTTATAGGAAGGTCTAGGAGCGCTGAAAATGAACGTGCGCGTCTTTCACTCTTCCCGAGGGACTTAGAAGAATTTTGTGATATTTTTTATTAAAATGGTGTATAAGGGTATATATATAAATATATTTTATGCACTGTATATGAGCTGGCGATTTCTAAGTCTGTGGTTCCGAGAGGGGGTAACCAGGCTCACTAATAAAGGTCAAGCCACTTGGCTGCCAGAATGCCCTGCTTCAGCACAGACCAGAAATGCATTGTGATAAGCGTATCCCCGGTATAGTCAGGGGTTAATGGGAGTCGTCCCCTTCCCCCAGTATACGCCCAGAACCATGGACCCGGTAATTGTGGTCCGGACTGTCTCCAACCAGCCATAATGTTGTGAGAGTGAAATTATGTCTAAGTCCAGCTTTGGTACATTAGAAGCAACTCTGAAACTTAACCTAAGCGTTTTTCGAAGCTACTTTTTGGCTAACTTCTTATAGGAAGGTCAAGGAGCTCTGAAAATGAACGTGCGCGTCTTTCACTTTTCCCGAGGGACTTAGAAGAATTTTGTGATATTTTTTATTAAAATGGTGTATAAAGGTATATATATAAATATATTATATAAATATATTTTATGCACTGTATATGAGCTTGCGATTTCTAAGTCTGTGGTTCCGAGAGGGGGTAACCAGGCTCACTAATAAAGGTCAAGCCACTTGGCTGCCAGAATGCCCTGCTTCAGCACAGACCAGAAATGCATTGTGATAAGCGTATCCCCGGTATAGTCAGGGGTTAATGGGAGTCGTCCCCGTCCCCCCAGTATACGCCCAGAACCATCGATCCGGTACTTGTGGTTCGGACTGTCTCCAACCAGCCATAATGTTGTGAGAGTGAAATTATGTCTAAGTCCAGCTTTGGTACATTAGAAGCAACTCTGAAACTTAACCTAAGCGTTTTTCGAAGCTACTTTTTGGCTAACTTCTTATAGGAAGGTCTAGGAGCTCTGAAAGTGAACGTGCGCGTCTTTCACTCTTCCCGAGGGACTTAGAAGAATTTTGTGATATTTTTTATTAAAATGGTGTATAAGGGTATATATATAAATATATTTTATGCACTGTATATGAGCTGGCGATTTCTAAGTCTTTTGTTCCGAGAGGGGGTAACCAGGCGCACTAATACAGGTCAAGCCACTTGGCTGCCAGAATGCCCTGCTTCAGCACAGACCAGAAAGGCATTGTGATAAGCGTATCCCCGGTATAGTCAGGGGTTAATGGGAGTCGTCCCCGTCCCCCCAGTATACGCCCAGAACCATGGACCCGGTACTTGTGGTTCGGACTGTCTCCAACCAGCCATAATGTTGTGAGAGTGAAATTATGTCTAAGTCCAGCTTTGGTACATTAGAAGCAACTCTGAAACTTAACCTAAGCGTTTTTCGAAGCTACTTTTTGGCTAACTTCTTATAGGAAGGTCTAGGAGCTCTGAAAATGAACGTGCGCGTCTTTCACTCTTCCCGAGGGACTTAAAAGAATTTTGTGATATTTTTTATTAAAATGGTGTATAAGGGTATATATATAAATATATTATATAAATATATTTTATGCACTGTATATGAGCTGGCGATTTCTAAGTCTGTGGTTCCGAGAGGGGGTAACCAGGCTCACTAATAAAGGTCAAGCCACTTGGCTGCCAGAATGCCCTGCTTCAGCACAAACCAGAAAGGCATTGTGATAAGCGTATCCCCGGTATAGTCAGGGGTTAATGGGAGTAGTCCCCGTCCCCCCAGTATACGCCCAGAACCATGGACCCGGTACTTGTGGTTCGGACTGTCTCCAACCAGCCATAATGTTGTGAGAGTGAAATTATGTCTAAGTCCAGCTTTGGTACATTAGAAGCAACTCTTAAACTTAACCTAAGCGTTTTTCGAAGCTACTTTTTGTCTAACTTCTTATAGGAAGGTCTAGGAGCTCTAAAAATGAACGTGCGCGTCTTTCACTGATCCCGAGGGACATAGAAGAATTTTGTGATATTTTTTATTAAAATGGTGTATAAGGGTATATATATAAATATATTATATAAATATATTTTATGCACTGTATATGAGCTGGCGATTTCTAAGTCTGTGGTTCCGAGAGGGGGTAACCAGGCTCACTAATAAAGGTCAAGCCACTTGGCTGCCAGAATGCCCTGCTTCAGCACAGACCAGAAAGGCATTGTGATAAGCGTATCCCCGGTATAGTCAGGGGTTAATGGGAGTCGTCCCCGTCCCCCCCAGTATACGCCCAGAACCATGGACCCGGTACTTGTGGTTCGGACTGTCTCCAACCAGCCATAATGTTGTGAGAGTGAAATTATGTCTAAGTCCAGCTTTGGTACGTTAGAAGCAACTCTGAAACTTAACCTAAGTGTTTTTCGAAGCTACTTTTTGGCTAACTTCTTATAGGAAGGTCTAGGAGCTCTGAAAATGAACGTGCGCGTCTTACACTCTTCCCGAGGGACTTAGAAGAATTTTGTGATATTTTTTATTAAAATGGTGTATAAGGGTATATATATAAATATATTTTATGCACTGTATATGAGCTGGCGATTTCTAAGTCTGTGGTTCCGAGAGGGGGTAACCAGGCTCACTAATAAAGGTCAAGCCACTTGGTTGCCAGAATGCCCTGCTTCAGCACAGACCAGAAAGGCATTGTGATAAGCGTATCCCCGGTATAGTCAGGGGTTAATGGGAGTCGTCCCCGTCCCCCCAGTATACGGCCAGAACCATGGACCCGGTACTTGTGGTTCGGACTGTCTCCAACCAGCCATACTGTTGTGAGAGTGAAATTATGTCTAAGTCCAGCTTTGGTACATTAGAAGCAACTCTGAAACTTAACCTAAGCGTTTTTCTAAGCTACTTTTTGGCTAACTTCTTAAAGGAAGGTCTAGGAGCGCTGAAAATGAACGTGCGCGTGTTGCACTCTTCCCGAGGGACTTAGAAGAATTTTGTGATATTTTTTATTAAAATGGTGTATAAGGGTATATATATAAATATATTTTATGCACTGTATATGAGCTGGCGATTTCTAAGTCTGTGGTTCCGAGAGGGGGTAACCAGGCTCACTAATAAAGGTCAAGCCACTTGGCTGCCAGAATGCCCTGCTTCAGCACAGACCAGAAAGGCATTGTGATAAGCGTATCCCCGGTATAGTCAGGGGTTAATGGGAGTCGTCCCCTTCCCCCAGTATACGCCCAGAACCATGGACCCGGTAATTGTGGTCCGGACTGTCTCCAACCAGCCATAATGTTGTGAGAGTGAAATTATGTCTAAGTCCAGCTTTGGTACATTAGAAGCAACTCTGAAACTTAACCTAAGCGTTTTTCGAAGCTACTTTTTGGCTAACTTCTTATAGGAAGGTCTAGGAGCTCTGAAAATGAACGTGCGCGTCTTTCACTCTTCCCGAGGGACTTAGAAGAATTTTGTGATATTTTTTATTAAAATGGTGTATAAGGGTATATATATAAATATATTAAATAAATATATTTTATGCACTGTATATGAGCTGGCGATTTCTAAGTCTGTGGTTCCGAGAGGGGGTAACCAGGCTCACTAATAAAGGTCAAGCCACTTGGCTGCCAGAATGCCCTGCTTCAGCACAGACCAGAAAGGCATTGTGATAAGCGTATCCCCGGTATAGTCAGGGGTTAATGGGAGTCGTCCCCGTCCCCCCCAGTATACGCCCAGAACCATGGACCCGGTACTTGTGGTTCGGACTGTCTCCAACCAGCCATAATGTTGTGAGAGTGAAATTATGTCTAAGTCCAGCTTTTGTACATTAGAAGCAACTCTGAAACTTAACCTAAGTGTTTTTCGAAGCTACTTTTTGGCTAACTTCTTATAGGAAGGTCTAGGAGCTCTGAAAATGAACGTGCGCGTCTTACACTCTTCCCGAGGGACTTAGAAGAATTTTGTGATATTTTTTATTAAAATGGTGTATAAGGGTATATATATAAATATATTTTATGCACTGTATATGAGCTGGCGATTTCTAAGTCTGTGGTTCCGAGAGGGGGTAACCAGGCTCACTAATAAAGGTCAAGCCACTTGGCTGCCAGAATGCCCTGCTTCAGCACAGACCAGAAAGGCATTGTGATAAGCGTATCCCCGGTATAGTCAGGGGTTAATGGGAGTCGTCCCCTTCCCCCAGTATACGCCCAGAACCATGGACCCGGTAATTGTGGTCCGGACTGTCTCCAACCAGCCATAATGTTGTGAGAGTGAAATTATGTCTAAGTCCAGCTTTGGTACATTAGAAGCAACTCTGAAACTTAACCTAAGCGTTTTTCGAAGCTACTTTTTGGCTAACTTCTTATAGGAAGGTCTAGGAGCTCTGAAAATGAACGTGCGCGTCTTTCACTCTTCCCGAGGGACTTAGAAGAATTTTGTGATATTTTTTATTAAAATGGTGTATAAGGGTATATATATAAATATATTAAATAAATATATTTTATGCACTGTATATGAGCTGGCGATTTCTAAGTCTGTGGTTCCGAGAGGGGGTAACCAGGCTCACTAATAAAGGTCAAGCCACTTGGCTGCCAGAATGCCCTGCTTCAGCACAGACCAGAAAGGCATTGTGATAAGCGTATCCCCGGTATAGTCAGGGGTTAATGGGAGTCGTCCCCGTCCCGCCAGTATACGCCCAGAACCATGGACCCGGTACTTATGGTTCGGAATGTCTCCAACCAGCCATAATGTTGTGAGAGTGAAATTATGTCTAAGTCCAGCTTTGGTACATTAGAAGCAACTCTGAAACTTAACCTAAGTGTTTTTCGAAGCTACTTTTTGGCTAACTTCTTATAGGAAGGTCTAGGAGCTCTGAAAATGAACGTGCGCGTCTTACACTCTTCCCGAGGGACTTAGAAGAATTTTGTGATATTTTTTATTAAAATGGTGTATAAGGGTATATATATAAATATATTTTATGCACTGTATATGAGCTGGCGATTTCTAAGTCTGTGGTTCCGAGAGGGGGTAACCAGGCTCACTAATAAAGGTCAAGCCACTTGGTTGCCAGAATGCCCTGCTTCAGCACAGACCAGAAAGGCATTGTGATAAGCGTATCCCCGGTATAGTCAGGGGTTAATGGGAGTCGTCCCCGTCCCCCCAGTATACGGCCAGAACCATGGACCCGGTATTTGTGGTTCGGACTGTCTCCAACCAGCCATACTGTTGTGAGAGTGAAATTATGTCTAAGTCCAGCTTTGGTACATTAGAAGCAACTCTGAAACTTAACCTAAGCGTTTTTCGAAGCTACTTTTTGGCTAACTTCTTAAAGGAAGGTCTAGGAGCGCTGAAAATGAACGTGCGCGTGTTTCACTCTTCCCGAGGGACTTAGAAGAATTTTGTGATATTTTTTTATTAAAATGGTGTATAAGGGTATATATATAAATATATTTTATGCACTGTATATGAGCTGGCGATTTCTAAGTCTGTGGTTCCGAGAGGGGGTAACCAGGCTCACTAATAAAGGTCAAGCCACTTGGCTGCCAGAATGCCCTGCTTCAGCACAGACCAGAAAGGCATTGTGATAAGCGTATCCCCGGTATAGTCAGGGGTTAATGGGAGTCGTCCCCGTCCCCCCAGTATACGCCCAGAACCATGGACCCGGTACTTGTGGTTCGGACTGTCTCCAACCAGCCATAATGTTGTGAGAGTGAAATTATGTCTAAGTCCAGCTTTGGTACATTGGAAGCAACTCTGAAACTTAACCTAAGCGTTTTTCGAAGCTACTTTTTGGCTAACTTCTTATAGGAAGGTCAAGGAGCTCTGAAAATGAACGTGCGCGTCTTTCACTTTTCCCGAGGGACTTAGAAGAATTTTGTGATATTTTTTATTAAAATGGTGTATAAGGGTATATATATAAATATATTATATAAATATATTTTATGCACTGTATATGAGCTGGCGATTTCTAAGTCTGTGGTTCCGAGAGGGGGTAACCAGGCTCACTAATAAAGGTCAAGCCACTTGGCTGCCAGAATGCCCTGCTTCAGCACAGACCAGAAAGGCATTGTGATAAGCGTATCCCCGGTATAGTCAGGGGTTAATGGGAGTCGTCCCCGTCCCCCCAGTATACGCCCAGAACCATCGACCCGGTACTTGTGGTTCGGACTGTCTCCAACCAGCCATAATGTTGTGAGAGTGAAATTATGTCTAAGTCCAGCTTTGGTACATTAGAAGCAACTCTGAAAATTAACCTAAGCGTTTTTCGAAGCTACTTTTTGGCTAACTTCTTATAGGAAGGACTAGGAGCGCTGAAAATGAACGTGCGCGTCTTTCACTCTTCCCGAGGGACTTAGAAGAATTTTGTGATATTTTTTATTAAAATGGTGTATATGGGTATATATATAAATATATTTTATGCACTGTATATGAGCTGGCGATTTCTATGTCTGTGGTTCCGAGAGGGGGTAACCAGGCTCACTAATAAAGGTCAAGCCACTTGGCTGCCAGAATGCCCTGCTTCAGCACAGACCAGAAAGGCATTGTGATAAGCGTATCCCCGGTATAGTCAGGGGTTAATGGGAGTCGTCCCCGTCCCCCCAGTATACGGCCAGAACCATGGACCCGGTACTTGTGGTTCGGACTGTCTCCAACCAGCCATAATGTTGTGAGAGTGAAATTATGTCTAAGTCCAGCTTTGGTACATTAGAAGCAACTCTGAAACTTAACCTAAGCGTTTTTCGAAGCTACTTTTTGGCTAACTTCTTATAGGAAGGTCTAGGAGCGCTGAAAATGAACGTGCGCGTCTTTCACTCTTCCCGAGGGACTTAGAAGAATTTTGTGATATTTTTTATTAAAATGGTGTATAAGGGTATATATATATAAATATATTTTATGCACTGTATATGAGCTGGCGATTTCTAAGTCTGTGGTTCCGAGAGGGGGTAACCAGGCTCACTAATAAAGGTCAAGCCACTTGGCTGCCAGAATGCCCTGCTTCAGCACAGACCAGAAATGCATTGTGATAAGCGTATCCCCGGTATAGTCAGGGGTTAATGGGAGTCGTCCCCTTCCCCCAGTATACGCCCAGAACCATGGACCCGGTAATTGTGGTCCGGACTGTCTCCAACCAGCCATAATGTTGTGAGAGTGAAATTATGTCTAAGTCCAGCTTTGGTACATTAGAAGCAACTCTGAAACTTAACCTAAGCGTTTTTCGAAGCTACTTTTTGGCTAACTTCTTATAGGAAGGTCAAGGAGCTCTGAAAATGAACGTGCGCGTCTTTCACTTTTCCCGAGGGACTTAGAAGAATTTTGTGATATTTTTTATTAAAATGGTGTATAAAGGTATATATATAAATATATTATATAAATATATTTTATGCACTGTATATGAGCTTGCGATTTCTAAGTCTGTGGTTCCGAGAGGGGGTAACCAGGCTCACTAATAAAGGTCAAGCCACTTGGCTGCCAGAATGCCCTGCTTCAGCACAGACCAGAAATGCATTGTGATAAGCGTATCCCCGGTATAGTCAGGGGTTAATGGGAGTCGTCCCCGTCCCCCCAGTATACGCCCAGAACCATCGATCCGGTACTTGTGGTTCGGACTGTCTCCAACCAGCCATAATGTTGTGAGAGTGAAATTATGTCTAAGTCCAGCTTTGGTACATTAGAAGCAACTCTGAAACTTAACCTAAGCGTTTTTCGAAGCTACTTTTTGGCTAACTTCTTATAGGAAGGTCTAGGAGCTCTGAAAGTGAACGTGCGCGTCTTTCACTCTTCCCGAGGGACTTAGAAGAATTTTGTGATATTTTTTATTAAAATGGTGTATAAGGGTATATATATAAATATATTTTATGCACTGTATATGAGCTGGCGATTTCTAAGTCTTTTGTTCCGAGAGGGGGTAACCAGGCGCACTAATACAGGTCAAGCCACTTGGCTGCCAGAATGCCCTGCTTCAGCACAGACCAGAAAGGCATTGTGATAAGCGTATCCCCGGTATAGTCAGGGGTTAATGGGAGTCGTCCCCGTCCCCCCAGTATACGCCCAGAACCATGGACCCGGTACTTGTGGTTCGGACTGTCTCCAACCAGCCATAATGTTGTGAGAGTGAAATTATGTCTAAGTCCAGCTTTGGTACATTAGAAGCAACTCTGAAACTTAACCTAAGCGTTTTTCGAAGCTACTTTTTGGCTAACTTCTTATAGGAAGGTCTAGGAGCTCTGAAAATGAACGTGCGCGTCTTTCACTCTTCCCGAGGGACTTAAAAGAATTTTGTGATATTTTTTATTAAAATGGTGTATAAGGGTATATATATAAATATATTATATAAATATATTTTATGCACTGTATATGAGCTGGCGATTTCTAAGTCTGTGGTTCCGAGAGGGGGTAACCAGGCTCACTAATAAAGGTCAAGCCACTTGGCTGCCAGAATGCCCTGCTTCAGCACAGACCAGAAAGGCATTGTGATAAGCGTATCCCCGGTATAGTCAGGGGTTAATGGGAGTCGTCCCCGTCCCCCCCAGTACACGCCCAGAACCATGGACCTGGTACTTGTGGTTCGGACTGTCTCCAACCAGCCATAATGTTGTGAGAGTGAAATTATGTCTAAGTCCAGCTTTGGTACATTAGAAGCAACTCTGAAACTTAACCTAAGCGTTTTTCGAAGCTACTTTTTGGCTAACTTCTTATAGGAAGGTCTAGGAGCTCTGAAAATGAACGTGCGCGTCTTTCACTCTTCCCGAGGGACTTAGAAGAATTTTGTGATATTTTTTATTATAATGGTGTATAAGGGTATATATATAAATATATTTTATGCACTGTATATGAGCTGGCGATTTCTAAGTCTGTGGTTCCGAGAGGGGGTAACCAGGCTCACTAATAAAGGTCAAGCCACTTGGTTGCCAGAATGCCCTGCTTCAGCACAGACCAGAAAGGCATTGTGATAAGCGTATCCCCGGTATAGTCAGGGGTTAATGGGAGTCGTCCCCGTCCCCCCAGTATACGGCCAGAACCATGGACCCGGTACTTGTGGTTCGGACTGTCTCCAACCAGCCATAATGTTGTGAGAGTGAAATTATGTCTAAGTCCAGCTTTGATACATTAGAAGCAACTCTGAAACTTAACCTAAGCGTTTTTCGAAGCTACTTTTTGGCTAACTTCTTATAGGAAGGTCTAGGAGCTCTGAAAATGAACGTGCGCGTCTTTCACTCTTCCCGAGGGACTTAGAAGAATTTTGTGATATTTTTTATTAAAATGGTGTATAAGGGTATATATATAAATATATTTTATGCACTGTATATGAGCTGGCGATTTCTAAGTCTGTGGTTCCGAGAGGGGGTAACCAGGCTCACTAATAAAGGTCAAGCCACTTGGCTGCCAGAATGCCCTGCTTCAGCACAGACCAGAAATGCATTGTGATAAGCGTATCCCCGGTATAGTCAGGGGTTAATGGGAGTCGTCCCCTTCCCCCAGTATACGCCCAGAACCATGGACCCGGTAATTGTGGTCCGGACTGTCTCCAACCAGCCATAATGTTGTGAGAGTGAAATTATGTCTAAGTCCAGCTTTGGTACATTAGAAGCAACTCTGAAACTTAACCTAAGCGTTTTTCGAAGCTACTTTTTGGCTAACTTCTTATAGGAAGGTCAAGGAGCTCTGAAAATGAACGTGCGCGTCTTTCACTTTTCCCGAGGGACTTAGAAGAATTTTGTGATATTTTTTATTAAAATGGTGTATAAAGGTATATATATAAATATATTATATAAATATATTTTATGCACTGTATATGAGCTTGCGATTTCTAAGTCTGTGGTTCCGAGAGGGGGTAACCAGGCTCACTAATAAAGGTCAAGCCACTTGGCTGCCAGAATGCCCTGCTTCAGCACAGACCAGAAATGCATTGTGATAAGCGTATCCCCGGTATAGTCAGGGGTTAATGGGAGTCGTCCCCGTCCCCCCAGTATACGCCCAGAACCATCGATCCGGTACTTGTGGTTCGGACTGTCTCCAACCAGCCATAATGTTGTGAGAGTGAAATTATGTCTAAGTCCAGCTTTGGTACATTAGAAGCAACTCTGAAACTTAACCTAAGCGTTTTTCGAAGCTACTTTTTGGCTAACTTCTTATAGGAAGGTCTAGGAGCTCTGAAAGTGAACGTGCGCGTCTTTCACTCTTCCCGAGGGACTTAGAAGAATTTTGTGATATTTTTTATTAAAATGGTGTATAAGGGTATATATATAAATATATTTTATGCACTGTATATGAGCTGGCGATTTCTAAGTCTTTGGTTCCGAGAGGGGGTAACCAGGCGCACTAATACAGGTCAAGCCACTTGGCTGCCAGAATGCCCTGCTTCAGCACAGACCAGAAAGGCATTGTGATAAGCGTATCCCCGGTATAGTCAGGGGTTAATGGGAGTCGTCCCCGTCCCCCCAGTATACGCCCAGAACCATGGACCCGGTACTTGTGGTTCGGACTGTCTCCAACCAGCCATAATGTTGTGAGAGTGAAATTATGTCTAAGTCCAGCTTTGGTACATTAGAAGCAACTCTGAAACTTAACCTAAGCGTTTTTCGAAGCTACTTTTTGGCTAACTTCTTATAGGAAGGTCTAGGAGCTCTGAAAATGAACGTGCGCGTCTTTCACTCTTCCCGAGGGACTTAGAAGAATTTTGTGATATTTTTTATTAAAATGGTGTATAAGGGTATATATATAAATATATTTTATGCACTGTATATGAGCTGGCGATTTCTAAGTCTGTGGTTCCGAGAGGGGGTAACCAGGCTCACTAATAAAGGTCAAGCCACTTGGTTGCCAGAATGCCCTGCTTCAGCACAGACCAGAAAGGCATTGTGATAAGCGTATCCCCGGTATAGTCAGGGGTTAATGGGAGTCGTCCCCGTCCCCCCAGTATACGGCCAGAACCATGGACCCGGTACTTGTGGTTCGGACTGTCTCCAACCAGCCATAATGTTGTGAGAGTGAAATTATGTCTAAGTCCAGCTTTGATACATAAGAAGCAACTCTGAAACTTAACCTAAGCGTTTTTCGAAGCTACTTTTTGGCTAACTTCTTATAGGAAGGTCTAGGAGCGCTGAAAATGAACGTGCGCGTCTTTCACTCTTCCCGAGGGACTTAGAAGAATTTTGTGATATTTTTTATTAAAATGGTGTATAAGGGTATATATATAAATATATTTTATGCACTGTATATGAGCTGGCGATTTCTAAGTCTGTGGTTCCGAGAGGGGGTAACCAGGCTCACTAATAAAGGTCAAGCCACTTGGCTGCCAGAATGCCCTGCTTCAGCACAGACCAGAAAGGCATTGTGATAAGCGTATCCCCGGTATAGTCAGGGGTTAATGGGAGTCGTCCCCGTCCCCCCAGTATACGCCCAGAACCATCGATCCGGTACTTGTGGTTCGGACTGTCTCCAACCAGCCATAATGTTGTGAGAGTGAAATTATGTCTAAGTCCAGCTTTGGTACATTAGAAGCAACTCTGAAACTTAACCTAAGCGTTTTTCGAAGCTACTTTTTGGCTAACTTCTTATAGGAAGGTCTAGGAGCTCTGAAAATGAACGTGCGCGTCTTTCACTCTTCCCGAGGGACTTAGAAGAATTTTGTGATATTTTTTATTAAAATGGTGTATAAGGGTATATATATAAATATATTTTATGCACTGTATATGAGCTGGCGATTTCTAAGTCTTTGGTTCCGAGAGGGGGTAACCAGGCGCACTAATACAGGTCAAGCCACTTGGCTGCCAGAATGCCCTGCTTCAGCACAGACCAGAAAGGCATTGTGATAAGCGTATCCCCGGTATAGTCAGGGGTTAATGGGAGTCGTCCCCGTCCCCCCAGTATACGCCCAGAACCATGGACCCGGTACTTGTGGTTCGGACTGTCTCCAACCAGCCATAATGTTGTGAGAGTGAAATTATGTCTAAGTCCAGCTTTGGTACATTAGAAGCAACTCTGAAACTTAACCTAAGCGTTTTTCGAAGCTACTTTTTGGCTAACTTCTTATAGGAAGGTCTAGGAGCGCTGAAAATGAACGTGCGCGTCTTTCACTCTTCCCGAGGGACGTTGAAGAATTTTGTGATATTTTTTATTAAATGGTGTATAAGGGTATATATATAAATATATTTTATGCACTGTATATGAGCTTGCGATTTCTAAGTCTGTGGTTCCGAGAGGGGGTAACCAGGCTCACTAATAAAGGTCAAGCCACTTGGCTGCCAGAATGCCCTGCTTCAGCACAGACCAGAAAGGCATTGTGATAAGCGTATCCCCGGTATAGTCAGGGGTTAATGGGAGTCGTCCCCGTCCCCCCAGTATACGCCCAGAACCATGGACCCGGTACTTGTGGTTCGGACTGTCTCCAACCAGCCATAATGTTGTGAGAGTGAAATTATGTCTAAGTCCAGCTTTGGTACATTAGAAGCAACTCTGAAACTTAACCTAAGCGTTTTTCGAAGCTACTTTTTGGCTAACTTCTTATAGGAAGGTCTAGGAGCTCTGAAAATGAACGTGCGCGTCTTTCACTCTTCCCGAGGGACTTAGAAGAATTTTGTGATATTTTTTATTAAAATGGTTTATAAGGGTATATATATAAATATATTTTATGCACTGTATATGAGCTGGCGATTTCTAAGTCTGTGGTTCCGAGAGGGGGTAACCAGGCTCACTAATAAAGGTCAAGCCACTTGGTTGCCAGAATGCCCTGCTTCAGCACAGACCAGAAAGGCATTGTGATAAGCGTATCCCCGGTATAGTCAGGGGTTAATGGGAGTCGTCCCCGTCCCCCCAGTATACGGCCAGAACCATGGACCCGGTACTTGTGGTTCGGACTGTCTCCAACCAGCCATAATGTTGTGAGAGTGAAATTATGTCTAAGTCCAGCTTTGGTACATTAGAAGCAACTCTGAAACTTAACCTAAGCGTTTTTCGAAGCTACTTTTTGGCTAACTTCTTATAGGAAGGTCTAGGAGCGCTGAAAATGAACGTGCGCGTCTTTCACTCTTCCCGAGGGACTTAGAAGAATTTTGGGATATTTTTTATTAAAATGGTGTATAAGGGTATATATATAAATATATTTTATGCACTGTATATGAGCTGGCGATTTCTAAGTCTGCTGTTCCGAGAGGGGGTAAACAGGCTCACTAATAAGGTCAAGCCACTTGGCTGCCAGAATGCCCTGCTTCAGCACAGACCAGAAAGGCATTGTGATAAGCGTATCCCCGGTATAGTCAGGGGTTAATGGGAGTCGTCCCCGTCCCCCCAGTATACGCCCAGAACCATGGACCCGGTACTTGTGGTTCGGACTGTCTCCAACCAGCCATAATGTTGTGAGAGTGAAATTATGTCTAAATTCAGCTTTGGTACATTAGAAGCAACTCTGAAACTTAACCTAAGCGTTTTTCGAAGCTACTTTTTGGCTAACTTCTTATAGGAAGGTCTAGGAGCTCTGAAAATGAACGTGCGCGTCTTTCACTCTTCCCGAGGGACTTAGAAGAATTTTGTGATATTTTTTATTAAAATGGTGTATAAGGGTATATATATAAATATATTATATAAATATATTTTATGCACTGTATATGAGCTGGCGATTTCTAAGTCTGTGGTTCCGAGAGGGGGTAACCAGGCTCACTAATAAAGGTCAAGCCACTTGGTTGCCAGAATGCCCTGCTTCAGCACAGACCAGAAAGGCATTGTGATAAGCGTATCCCCGGTATAGTCAGGGGTTAATGGGAGTCGTCCCCGTCCCCCCAGTATACGGCCAGAACCATGGACCCGGTAATTGTGGTTCGGACTGTCTCCAACCAGCCATAATGTTGTGAGAGTGAAATTATGTCTAAGTCCAGCTTTGGTACATTAGAAGCAACTCTGAAACTTAACCTAAGCGTTTTTCGAAGCTACTTTTTGGCTAACTTCTTATAGGAAGGTCTAGGAGCTCTGAAAATGAACGTGCGCGTCTTTCACTCTTCCCGAGGGACTTAGAAGAATTTTGTGATATTTTTTATTAAAATGGTGTATAAGGGTATATATATAAATATATTTTATGCACTGTATATGAGCTGGCGATTTCTAAGTCTGTGGTTCCGAGAGGGGGTAACCAGGCTCACTAATAAAGGTCAAGCCACTTGGTTGCCAGAATGCCCTGCTTCAGCACAGACCAGAAAGGCATTGTGATAAGCGTATCCCCGGTATAGTCAGAGTTTAATGGGAGTCGTCCCCGTCCCCCCAGTATACGGCCAGAACCATGGACCCGGTACTTGTGGTTCGGACTGTCTCCAACCAGCCATAATGTTGTGAGAGTGAAATTATGTCTAAGTCCAGCTTTGGTACATTAGAAGCAACTCTGAAACTTAACCTAAGCGTTTTTCGAAGCTACTTTTTGGCTAACTTCTTATAGGAAGGTCTAGGAGCGCTGAAAATGAACGTGCGCGTCTTTCACTCTTCCCGAGGGACTTAGAAGAATTTTGGGATATTTTTTATTAAAATGGTGTATAAGGGTATATATATAAATATATTTTATGCACTGTATATGAGCTGGCGATTTCTAAGTCTGCTGTTCCGAGAGGGGGTAAACAGGCTCACTAATAAGGTCAAGCCACTTGGCTGCCAGAATGCCCTGCTTCAGCACAGACCAGAAAGGCATTGTGATAAGCGTATCCCCGGTATAGTCAGGGGTTAATGGGAGTCGTCCCCGTCCCCCCAGTATACGCCCAGAACCATGGACCCGGTACTTGTGGTTCGGACTGTCTCCAACCAGCCATAATGTTGTGAGAGTGAAATTATGTCTAAGTTCAGCTTTGGTACATTAGAAGCAACTCTGAAACTTAACCTAAGCGTTTTTCGAAGCTACTTTTTGGCTAACTTCTTATAGGAAGGTCTAGGAGCTCTGAAAATGAACGTGCGCGTCTTTCACTCTTCCCGAGGGACTTAGAAGAATTTTGTGATATTTTTTATTAAAATGGTGTATAAGGGTATATATATAAATATATTATATAAATATATTTTATGCACTGTATATGAGCTGGCGATTTCTAAGTCTGTGGTTCCGAGAGGGGGTAACCAGGCTCACTAATAAAGGTCAAGCCACTTGGCTGCCAGAATGCCCTGCTTCAGCACAGACCAGAAAGGCATTGTGATAAGCGTATCCCCGGTATAGTCAGGGGTTAATGGGAGTCGTCCCCGTCCCCCCCAGTATACGCCCAGAACCATGGACCTGGTACTTGTGGTTCGGACTGTCTCCAACCAGCCATAATGTTGTGAGAGTGAAATTATGTCTAAGTCCAGCTTTGGTACATTAGAAGCAACTCTGAAACTTAACCTAAGCGTTTTTCGAAGCTACTTTTTGGCTAACTTCTTATAGGAAGGTCTAGGAGCTCTGAAAATGAACGTGCGCGTGTTTCACTCTTCCCGAGGGACTTAGAAGAATTTTGTGATATTTTTTATTAAAATGGTGTATAAGGGTATATATATAAATATATTTTATGCACTGTATATGAGCTGGCGATTTCTAAGTCTGTGGTTCCGAGAGGGGGTAACCAGGCTCACTAATAAAGGTCAAGCCACTTGGCTGCCAGAATGCCCTGCTTCAGCACAGACCAGAAAGGCATTGTGATAAGCGTATCCCCGGTATAGTCAGGGGTTAATGGGAGTCGTCCCCGTCCCCCCAGTATACGGCCAGAACCATGGACCCGGTACTTGTGGTTCGGACTGTCTCCAACCAGCCATAATGTTGTGAGAGTGAAATTATGTCTAAGTCCAGCTTTGATACATTAGAAGCAACTCTGAAACTTAACCTAAGCGTTTTTCGAAGCTACTTTTTGGCTAACTTCTTATAGGAAGGTCTAGGAGCGCTGAAAATGAACGTGCGCGTCTTTCACTCTTCCCGAGGGACTTAGAAGAATTTTGTGATATTTTTTATTAAAATGGTGTATAAGGGTATATATATAAATATATTTTATGCACTGTATATGAGCTGGCGATTTCTAAGTCTGTGGTTCCGAGAGGGGGTAACCAGGCTCACTAATAAAGGTCAAGCCACTTGGTTGCCAGAATGCCCTGCTTCAGCACAGACCAGAAAGGCATTGTGATAAGCGTATCCCCGGTATAGTCAGAGTTTAATGGGAGTCGTCCCCGTCCCCCCAGTATACGGCCAGAACCATGGACCCGGTACTTGTGGTTCGGACTGTCTCCAACCAGCCATAATGTTGTGAGAGTGAAATTATGTCTAAGTCCAGCTTTGGTACATTAGAAGCAACTCTGAAACTTAACCTAAGCGTTTTTCGAAGCTACTTTTTGGCTAACTTCTTATAGGAAGGTCTAGGAGCGCTGAAAATGAACGTGCGCGTCTTTCACTCTTCCCGAGGGACTTAGAAGAATTTTGGAATATTTTTTATTAAAATGGTGTATAAGGGTATATATATAAATATATTTTATGCACTGTATATGAGCTGGCGATTTCTAAGTCTGCTGTTCCGAGAGGGGGTAAACAGGCTCACTAATAAGGTCAAGCCACTTGGCTGCCAGAATGCCCTGCTTCAGCACAGACCAGAAAGGCATTGTGATAAGCGTATCCCCGGTATAGTCAGGGGTTAATGGGAGTCGTCCCCGTCCCCCCAGTATACGCCCAGAACCATGGACCCGGTACTTGTGGTTCGGACTGTCTCCAACCAGCCATAATGTTGTGAGAGTGAAATTATGTCTAAGTTCAGCTTTGGTACATTAGAAGCAACTCTGAAACTTAACCTAAGCGTTTTTCGAAGCTACTTTTTGGCTAACTTCTTATAGGAAGGTCTAGGAGCTCTGAAAATGAACGTGCGCGTCTTTCACTCTTCCCGAGGGACTTAGAAGAATTTTGTGATATTTTTTATTAAAATGGTGTATAAGGGTATATATATAAATATATTATATAAATATATTTTATGCACTGTATATGAGCTGGCGATTTCTAAGTCTGTGGTTCCGAGAGGGGGTAACCAGGCTCACTAATAAAGGTCAAGCCACTTGGCTGCCAGAATGCCCTGCTTCAGCACAGACCAGAAAGGCATTGTGATAAGCGTATCCCCGGTATAGTCAGGGGTTAATGGGAGTCGTCCCCGTCCCCCCCAGTATACGCCCAGAACCATGGACCTGGTACTTGTGGTTCGGACTGTCTCCAACCAGCCATAATGTTGTGAGAGTGAAATTATGTCTAAGTCCAGCTTTGGTACATTAGAAGCAACTCTGAAACTTAACCTAAGCGTTTTTCGAAGCTACTTTTTGGCTAACTTCTTATAGGAAGGTCTAGGAGCTCTGAAAATGAACGTGCGCGTCTTTCACTCTTCCCGAGGGACTTAGAAGAATTTTGTGATATTTTTTATTAAAATGGTGTATAAGGGTATATATATAAATATATTATATAAATATATTTTATGCACTGTATATGAGCTGGCGATTTCTAAGTCTGTGGTTCCGAGAGGGGGTAACCAGGCTCACTAATAAAGGTCAAGCCACTTGGCTGCCAGAATGCCCTGCTTCAGCACAGACCAGAAAGGCATTGTGATAAGCGTATCCCCGGTATAGTCAGGGGTTAATGGGAGTCGTCCCCGTCCCCCCCAGTATACGCCCAGAACCATGGACCTGGTACTTGTGGTTCGGACTGTCTCCAACCAGCCATAATGTTGTGAGAGTGAAATTATGTCTAAGTCCAGCTTTGGTACATTAGAAGCAACTCTGAAACTTAACCTAAGCGTTTTTCGAAGCTACTTTTTGGCTAACTTCTTATAGGAAGGTCTAGGAGCTCTGAAAATGAACGTGCGCGTCTTTCACTCTTCCCGAGGGACTTAGAAGAATTTTGTGATATTTTTTATTAAAATGGTGTATAAGGGTATATATATAAATATATTATATAAATATATTTTATGCACTGTATATGAGCTGGCGATTTCTAAGTCTGTGGTTCCGAGAGGGGGTAACCAGGCTCACTAATAAAGGTCAAGCCACTTGGCTGCCAGAATGCCCTGCTTCAGCACAGACCAGAAAGGCATTGTGATAAGCGTATCCCCGGTATAGTCAGGGGTTAATGGGAGTCGTCCCCGTCCCCCCCAGTATACGCCCAGAACCATGGACCTGGTACTTGTGGTTCGGACTGTCTCCAACCAGCCATAATGTTGTGAGAGTGAAATTATGTCTAAGTCCAGCTTTGGTACATTAGAAGCAACTCTGAAACTTAACCTAAGCGTTTTTCGAAGCTACTTTTTGGCTAACTTCTTATAGGAAGGTCTAGGAGCTCTGAAAATGAACGTGCGCGTGTTTCACTCTTCCCGAGGGACTTAGAAGAATTTTGTGATATTTTTTATTAAAATGGTGTATAAGGGTATATATATAAATATATTTTATGCACTGTATATGAGCTGGCGATTTCTAAGTCTGTGGTTCCGAGAGGGGGTAACCAGGCTCACTAATAAAGGTCAAGCCACTTGGCTGCCAGAATGCCCTGCTTCAGCACAGACCAGAAAGGCATTGTGATAAGCGTATCCCCGGTATAGTCAGGGGTTAATGGGAGTCGTCCCCGTCCCCCCAGTATACGGCCAGAACCATGGACCCGGTACTTGTGGTTCGGACTGTCTCCAACCAGCCATAATGTTGTGAGAGTGAAATTATGTCTAAGTCCAGCTTTGGTACATTAGAAGCAACTCTGAAACTTAACCTAAGCGTTTTTCGAAGCTACTTTTTGGCTAACTTCTTATAGGAAGGTCTAGGAGCGCTGAAAATGAACGTGCGCGTCTTTCACTCTTCCCGAGGGACTTAGAAGAATTTTGGAATATTTTTTATTAAAATGGTGTATAAGGGTATATATATAAATATATTTTATGCACTGTATATGAGCTGGCGATTTCTAAGTCTGCTGTTCCGAGAGGGGGTAAACAGGCTCACTAATAAGGTCAAGCCACTTGGCTGCCAGAATGCCCTGCTTCAGCACAGACCAGAAAGGCATTGTGATAAGCGTATCCCCGGTATAGTCAGGGGTTAATGGGAGTCGTCCCCGTCCCCCCAGTATACGCCCAGAACCATGGACCCGGTACTTGTGGTTCGGACTGTCTCCAACCAGCCATAATGTTGTGAGAGTGAAATTATGTCTAAGTTCAGCTTTGGTACATTAGAAGCAACTCTGAAACTTAACCTAAGCGTTTTTCGAAGCTACTTTTTGGCTAACTTCTTATAGGAAGGTCTAGGAGCTCTGAAAATGAACGTGCGCGTCTTTCACTCTTCCCGAGGGACTTAGTAGAATTTTGTGATATTTTTTATTAAAATGGTGTATAAGGGTATATATATAAATATATTATATAAATATATTTTATGCACTGTATATGAGCTGGCGATTTCTAAGTCTGTGGTTCCGAGAGGGGGTAACCAGGCTCACTAATAAAGGTCAAGCCACTTGGCTGCCAGAATGCCCTGCTTCAGCACAGACCAGAAAGGCATTGTGATAAGCGTATCCCCGGTATAGTCAGGGGTTAATGGGAGTCGTCCCCGTCCCCCCCAGTATACGCCCAGAACCATGGACCTGGTACTTGTGGTTCGGACTGTCTCCAACCAGCCATAATGTTGTGAGAGTGAAATTATGTCTAAGTCCAGCTTTGGTACATTAGAAGCAACTCTG
The DNA here is from genome assembly GCF_040206685.1 of Ascaphus truei. NCBI lineage: Eukaryota > Metazoa > Chordata > Amphibia > Anura > Ascaphidae > Ascaphus > Ascaphus truei. Next base: position 282,925,886 of record NC_134483.1, read on the forward strand.
AAACTTAACCTAAGCGTTTTTCGAAGCTACTTTTTGGCTAACTTCTTATAGGAAGGTCTAGGAGCTCTGAAAATGAACGTGCGCGTCTTTCACTCTTCCCGAGGGACTTAGAAGAATTTTGTGATATTTTTTATTAAAATGGTGTATAAGGGTATATATATAAATATATTTTATGCACTGTATATGAGCTGGCGATTTCTAAGTCTGTGGTTCCGAGAGGGGGTAACCAGGCTCACTAATAAAGGTCAAGCCACTTGGTTGCCAGAATGCCCTGCTTCAGCACAGACCAGAAAGGCATTGTGATAAGCGTATCCCCGGTATAGTCAGGGGTTAATGGGAGTCGTCCCCGTCCCCCCAGTATACGGCCAGAACCATGGACCCGGTACTTGTGGTTCGGACTGTCTCCAACCAGCCATAATGTTGTGAGAGTGAAATTATGTCTAAGTCCAGCTTTGGTACATTAGAAGCAACTCTGAAACTTAACCTAAGCGTTTTTCGAAGCTACTTTTTGGCTAACTTCTTATAGGAAGGTCTAGGAGCGCTGAAAATGAACGTGCGCGTCTTTCACTCTTCCCGAGGGACTTAGAAGAATTTTGTGATATTTTTTATTAAAATGGTGTATAAGGGTATATATATAAATATATTTTATGCACTGTATATGAGCTGGCGATTTCTAAGTCTGTGGTTCCGAGAGGGGGTAACCAGGCTCACTAATAAAGGTCAAGCCACTTGGTTGCCAGAATGCCCTGCTTCAGCACAGACCAGAAATGCATTGTGATAAGCGTATCCCCGGTATAGTCAGAGTTTAATGGGAGTCGTCCCCGTCCCCCCAGTATACGGCCAGAACCATGGACCCGGTACTTGTGGTTCGGACTGTCTCCAACCAGCCATAATGTTGTGAGAGTGAAATTATGTCTAAGTCCAGCTTTGGTACATTAGAAGCAACTCTGAAACTTAACCTAAGCGTTTTTCGAAGCTACTTTTTGGCTAACTTCTTATAGGAAGGTCTAGGAGCGCTGAAAATGAACGTGCGCGTCTTTCACTCTTCCCGAGGGACTTAGAAGAATTTTGGGATATTTTTTATTAAAATGGTGTATAAGGGTATATATATAAATATATTTTATGCACTGTATATGAGCTGGCGATTTCTAAGTCTGCTGTTCCGAGAGGGGGTAAACAGGCTCACTAATAAGGTCAAGCCACTTGGCTGCCAGAATGCCCTGCTTCAGCACAGACCAGAAAGGCATTGTGATAAGCGTATCCCCGGTATAGTCAGGGGTTAATGGGAGTCGTCCCCGTCCCCCCAGTATACGCCCAGAACCATGGACCCGGTACTTGTGGTTCGGACTGTCTCCAACCAGCCATAATGTTGTGAGAGTGAAATTATGTCTAAGTTCAGCTTTGGTACATTAGAAGCAACTCTGAAACTTAACCTAAGCGTTTTTCGAAGCTACTTTTTGGCTAACTTCTTATAGGAAGGTCAAGGAGCTCTGAAAATGAACGTGCGCGTCTTTCACTCTTCCCGAGGGACTTAGAAGAATTTTGTGATATTTTTTATTAAAATGGTGTATAAGGGTATATATATAAATATATTTTATGCACTGTATATGAGCTGGCGATTTCTAAGTCTGTGGTTCCGAGAGGGGGTAACCAGGCTCACTAATAAAGGTCAAGCCACTTGGTTGCCAGAATGCCCTGCTTCAGCACAGACCAGAAAGGCATTGTGATAAGCGTATCCCCGGTATAGTCAGGGGTTAATGGGAGTCGTCCCCGTCCCCCCAGTATACGGCCAGAACCATGGACCCGGTACTTGTGGTTCGGACTGTCTCCAACCAGCCATAATGTTGTGAGAGTGAAATTATGTCTAAGTCCAGCTTTGGTACATTAGAAGCAACTCTGAAACTTAACCTAAGCGTTTTTCGAAGCTACTTTTTGGCTAACTTCTTATAGGAAGGTCTAGGAGCTCTGAAAATGAACGTGCGCGTCTTTCACTCTTCCCGAGGGACTTAGAAGAATTTTGTGATATTTTTTATTAAAATGGTGTATAAGGGTATATATATAAATATATTTCATGCACTGTATATGAGCTGGCGATTTCTAAGTCTTTGGTTCCGAGAGGGGGTAACCAGGCGCACTAATACAGGTCAAGCCACTTGGCTGCCAGAATGCCCTGCTTCAGCACAGACCAGAAAGGCATTGTGATAAGCGTATCCCCGGTATAGTCAGGGGTTAATGGGAGTCGTCCCCGTCCCCCCAGTATACGCCCAGAACCATGGACCCGGTACTTGTGGTTCGGACTGTCTCCAACCAGCCATAATGTTGTGAGAGTGAAATTATGTCTAAGTTCAGCTTTGGTACATTAGAAGCAACTCTGAAACTTAACCTAAGCGTTTTTCGAAGCTACTTTTTGGCTAACTTCTTATAGGAAGGTCAAGGAGCTCTGAAAATGAACGTGCGCGTCTTTCACTCTTCCCGAGGGACTTAGAAGAATTTTGTGATATTTTTTATTAAAATGGTGTATAAGGGTATATATATAAATATATTATATAAATATATTTTATGCACTGTATATGAGCTGGCGATTTCTAAGTCTGTGGTTCCGAGAGGGGGTAACCAGGCTCACTAATAAAGGTCAAGCCACTTGGCTGCCAGAATGCCCTGCTTCAGCACAGACCAGAAAGGCATTGTGATAAGCGGAAACCTGGTATAGTCAGGGGTTAATGGGAGTCGTCCCCGTCCCCCCCAGTATACGCCCAGAACCATGGACCTGGTACTTGTGGTTCGGACTGTCTCCAACCAGCCATAATGTTGTGAGAGTGAAATTATGTCTAAGTCCAGCTTTGGTACATTAGAAGCAACTCTGAAACTTAACCTAAGCGTTTTTCGAAGCTACTTTTTGGCTAACTTCTTATAGGAAGGTCTAGGAGCTCTGAAAATGAACGTGCGCGTCTTTCACTCTTCCCGAGGGACTTAGAAGAATTTTGTGATATTTTTTATTAAAATGGTGTATAAGGGTATATATATAAATATATTTTATGCACTGTATATGAGCTGGCGATTTCTAAGTCTGTGGTTCCGAGAGGGGGTAACCAGGCTCACTAATAAAGGTCAAGCCACTTGGTTGCCAGAATGCCCTGCTTCAGCACAGACCAGAAAGGCATTGTGATAAGCGTATCCCCGGTATAGTCAGGGGTTAATGGGAGTCGTCCCCGTCCCCCCAGTATACGGCCAGAACCATGGACCCGGTACTTGTGGTTCGGACTGTCTCCAACCAGCCATAATGTTGTGAGAGTGAAATTATGTCTAAGTCCAGCTTTGATACATTAGAAGCAACTCTGAAACTTAACCTAAGCGTTTTTCGAAGCTACTTTTTGGCTAACTTCTTATAGGAAGGTCTAGGAGCGCTGAAAATGAACGTGCGCGTCTTTCACTCTTCCCGAGGGACTTAGAAGAATTTTGTGATATTTTTTATTAAAATGGTGTATAAGGGTATATATATAAATATATTTTATGCACTGTATATGAGCTGGCGATTTCTAAGTCTGTGGTTCCGAGAGGGGGTAACCAGGCTCACTAATAAAGGTCAAGCCACTTGGCTGCCAGAATGCCCTGCTTCAGCACAGACCAGAAAGGCATTGTGATAAGCGTATCCCCGGTATAGTCAGGGGTTAATGGGAGTCGTCCCCGTCCCCCCAGTATACGCCCAGAACCATCGATCCGGTACTTGTGGTTCGGACTGTCTCCAACCAGCCATAATGTTGTGAGAGTGAAATTATGTCTAAGTCCAGCTTTGGTACATTAGAAGCAACTCTGAAACTTAACCTAAGCGTTTTTCGAAGCTACTTTTTGGCTAACTTCTTATAGGAAGGTCTAGGAGCTCTGAAAATGAACGTGCGCGTCTTTCACTCTTCCCGAGGGACTTAGAAGAATTTTGTGATATTTTTTATTAAAATGGTGTATAAGGGTATATATATAAATATATTTCATGCACTGTATATGAGCTGGCGATTTCTAAGTCTTTGGTTCCGAGAGGGGGTAACCAGGCGCACTAATACAGGTCAAGCCACTTGGCTGCCAGAATGCCCTGCTTCAGCACAGACCAGAAAGGCATTGTGATAAGCGTATCCCCGGTATAGTCAGGGGTTAATGGGAGTCGTCCCCGTCCCCCCAGTATACGCCCAGAACCATGGACCCGGTACTTGTGGTTCGGACTGTCTCCAACCAGCCATAATGTTGTGAGAGTGAAATTATGTCTAAGTCCAGCTTTGGTACATTAGAAGCAACTCTGAAACTTAACCTAAGCGTTTTTCGAAGCTACTTTTTGGCTAACTTCTTATAGGAAGGTCTAGGAGCTCTGAAAATGAACGTGCGCGTCTTTCACTCTTCCCGAGGGACTTAGAAGAATTTTGTGATATTTTTTATTAAAATGGTGTATAAGGGTATATATATAAATATATTTTATGCACTGTATATGAGCTGGCGATTTCTAAGTCTGTGGTTCCGAGAGGGGGTAACCAGGCTCACTAATAAAGGTCAAGCCACTTGGTTGCCAGAATGCCCTGCTTCAGCACAGACCAGAAAGGCATTGTGATAAGCGTATCCCCGGTATAGTCAGGGGTTAATGGGAGTCGTCCCCGTCCCCCCAGTATACGGCCAGAACCATGGACCCGGTACTTGTGGTTCGGACTGTCTCCAACCAGCCATAATGTTGTGAGAGTGAAATTATGTCTAAGTCCAGCTTTGGTACATTAGAAGCAACTCTGAAACTTAACCTAAGCGTTTTTCGAAGCTACTTTTTGGCTAACTTCTTATAGGAAGGTCTAGGAGCGCTGAAAATGAACGTGCGCGTCTTTCACTCTTCCCGAGGGACTTAGAAGAATTTTGTGATATTTTTTATTAAATGGTGTATAAGGGTATATATATAAATATATTTTATGCACTGTATATGAGCTGGCGATTTCTAAGTCTGTGGTTCCGAGAGGGGGTAACCAGGCTCACTAATAAAGGTCAAGCCACTTGGCTGCCAGAATGCCCTGCTTCAGCACAGACCAGAAAGGCATTGTGATAAGCGTATCCCCGGTATAGTCAGGGGTTAATGGGAGTCGTCCCCGTCCCCCCAGTATACGCCCAGAACCATGGACCCGGTACTTGTGGTTCGGACTGTCTCCAACCAGCCATAATGTTGTGAGAGTGAAATTATGTCTAAGTCCAGCTTTGGTACATTAGAAGCAACTCTGAAACTTAACCTAAGCGTTTTTCGAAGCTACTTTTTGGCTAACTTCTTATAGGAAGGTCAAGGAGCTCTGAAAATGAACGTGCGCGTCTTTCACTTTTCCCGAGGGACTTAGAAGAATTTTGTGATATTTTTTATTAAAATGGTGTATAAAGGTATATATATAAATATATTATATAAATATATTTTATGCACTGTATATGAGCTTGCGATTTCTAAGTCTGTGGTTCCGAGAGGGGGTAACCAGGCTCACTAATAAAGGTCAAGCCACTTGGCTGCCAGAAAGCCCTGCTTCAGCACAGACCAGAAAGGCATTGTGATAAGCGTATCCCCGGTATAGTCAGGGGTTAATGGGAGTCGTCCCCGTCCCCCCAGTATACGCCCAGAACCATGGACCCGGTACTTGTGGTTCGGACTGTCTCCAACCAGCCATAATGTTGTGAGAGTGAAATTATGTCTAAGTCCAGCTTTGGTACATTAGAAGCAACTCTGAAACTTAACCTAAGCGTTTTTCGAAGCTACTTTTTGGCTAACTTCTTATAGGAAGGTCTAGGAGCTCTGAAAATGAACGTGCGCGTCTTTCACTCTTCCCGAGGGACTTAGAAGAATTTTGTGATATTTTTTATTAAAATGGTGTATAAGGGTATATATATAAATATATTATATAAATATATTTTATGCACTGTATATGAGCTGGCGATTTCTAAGTCTGTGGTTCCGAGAGGGGGTAACCAGGCTCACTAATAAAGGTCAAGCCACTTGGCTGCCAGAATGCCCTGCTTCAGCACAGACCAGAAAGGCATTGTGATAAGCGTATCCCCGGTATAGTCAGGGGTTAATGGGAGTCGTCCCCGTCCCCCCCAGTATACGCCCAGAACCATGGACCCGGTACTTGTGGTTCGGACTGTCTCCAACCAGCCATAATGTTGTGAGAGTGAAATTATGTCTAAGTCCAGCTTTGGTACATTAGAAGCAACTCTGAAACTTAACCTAAGCGTTTTTCGAAGCTACTTTTTGGCTAACTTCTTATAGGAAGGTCTAGGAGCTCTGAAAATGAACGTGCGCGTCTTTCACTCTTCCCGAGGGACTTAGAAGAATTTTGTGATATTTTTTATTAAAATGGTGTATAAGGGTATATATATAAATATATTTCATGCACTGTATATGAGCTGGCGATTTCTAAGTCTTTGGTTCCGAGAGGGGGTAACCAGGCGCACTAATACAGGTCAAGCCACTTGGCTGCCAGAATGCCCTGCTTCAGCACAGACCAGAAAGGCATTGTGATAAGCGTATCCCCGGTATAGTCAGGGGTTAATGGGAGTCGTCCCCGTCCCCCCAGTATACGGCCAGAACCATGGACCCGGTACTTGTGGTTCGGACTGTCTCCAACCAGCCATAATGTTGTGAGAGTGAAATTATGTCTAAGTCCAGCTTTGGTACATTAGAAGCAACTCTGAAACTTAACCTAAGCGTTTTTCGAAGCTACTTTTTGGCTAACTTCTTATAGGAAGGTCTAGGAGCGCTGAAAATGAACGTGCGCGTCTTTCACTCTTCCCGAGGGACTTAGAAGAATTTTGGGATATTTTTTATTAAAATGGTGTATAAGGGTATATATATAAATATATTTTATGCACTGTATATGAGCTGGCGATTTCTAAGTCTGCTGTTCCGAGAGGGGGTAAACAGGCTCACTAATAAGGTCAAGCCACTTGGCTGCCAGAATGCCCTGCTTCAGCACAGACCAGAAAGGCATTGTGATAAGCGTATCCCCGGTATAGTCAGGGGTTAATGGGAGTCGTCCCCGTCCCCCCAGTATACGCCCAGAACCATGGACCCGGTACGTCAGGGGTTAATGGGAGTCGTCCCCGTCCCCCCAGTATACGGCCAGAACCATGGACCCGGTACTTGTGGTTCGGACTGTCTCCAACCAGCCATAATGTTGTGAGAGTGAAATTATGTCTAAGTCCAGCTTTGGTACATTAGAAGCAACTCTGAAACTTAACCTAAGCGTTTTTCGAAGCTACTTTTTGGCTAACTTCTTATAGGAAGGTCTAGGAGCGCTGAAAATGAACGTGCGCGTCTTTCACTCTTCCCGAGGGACTTAGAAGAATTTTGTGATATTTTTTATTAAATGGTGTATAAGGGTATATATATAAATATATTTTATGCACTGTATATGAGCTGGCGATTTCTAAGTCTGTGGTTCCGAGAGGGGGTAACCAGGCTCACTAATAAAGGTCAAGCCACTTGGCTGCCAGAATGCCCTGCTTCAGCACAGACCAGAAAGGCATTGTGATAAGCGTATCCCCGGTATAGTCAGGGGTTAATGGGAGTCGTCCCCGTCCCCCCAGTATACGCCCAGAACCATGGACCCGGTACTTGTGGTTCGGACTGTCTCCAACCAGCCATAATGTTGTGAGAGTGAAATTATGTCTAAGTCCAGCTTTGGTACATTAGAAGCAACTCTGAAACTTAACCTAAGCGTTTTTCGAAGCTACTTTTTGGCTAACTTCTTATAGGAAGGTCAAGGAGCTCTGAAAATGAACGTGCGCGTCTTTCACTTTTCCCGAGGGACTTAGAAGAATTTTGTGATATTTTTTATTAAAATGGTGTATAAAGGTATATATATAAATATATTATATAAATATATTTTATGCACTGTATATGAGCTTGCGATTTCTAAGTCTGTGGTTCCGAGAGGGGGTAACCAGGCTCACTAATAAAGGTCAAGCCACTTGGCTGCCAGAAAGCCCTGCTTCAGCACAGACCAGAAAGGCATTGTGATAAGCGTATCCCCGGTATAGTCAGGGGTTAATGGGAGTCGTCCCCGTCCCCCCAGTATACGCCCAGAACCATGGACCCGGTACTTGTGGTTCGGACTGTCTCCAACCAGCCATAATGTTGTGAGAGTGAAATTATGTCTAAGTCCAGCTTTGGTACATTAGAAGCAACTCTGAAACTTAACCTAAGCGTTTTTCGAAGCTACTTTTTGGCTAACTTCTTATAGGAAGGTCTAGGAGCTCTGAAAATGAACGTGCGCGTCTTTCACTCTTCCCGAGGGACTTAGAAGAATTTTGTGATATTTTTTATTAAAATGGTGTATAAGGGTATATATATAAATATATTATATAAATATATTTTATGCACTGTATATGAGCTGGCGATTTCTAAGTCTGTGGTTCCGAGAGGGGGTAACCAGGCTCACTAATAAAGGTCAAGCCACTTGGCTGCCAGAATGCCCTGCTTCAGCACAGACCAGAAAGGCATTGTGATAAGCGTATCCCCGGTATAGTCAGGGGTTAATGGGAGTCGTCCCCGTCCCCCCCAGTATACGCCCAGAACCATGGACCCGGTACTTGTGGTTCGGACTGTCTCCAACCAGCCATAATGTTGTGAGAGTGAAATTATGTCTAAGTCCAGCTTTGGTACATTAGAAGCAACTCTGAAACTTAACCTAAGCGTTTTTCGAAGCTACTTTTTGGCTAACTTCTTATAGGAAGGTCTAGGAGCTCTGAAAATGAACGTGCGCGTCTTTCACTCTTCCCGAGGGACTTAGAAGAATTTTGTGATATTTTTTATTAAAATGGTGTATAAGGGTATATATATAAATATATTATATAAATATATTTTATGCACTGTATATGAGCTGGCGATTTCTAAGTCTGTGGTTCCGAGAGGGGGTAACCAGGCTCACTAATAAAGGTCAAGCCACTTGGCTGCCAGAATGCCCTGCTTCAGCACAGACCAGAAAGGCATTGTGATAAGCGTATCCCCGGTATAGTCAGGGGTTAATGGGAGTCGTCCCCGTCCCCCCCAGTATACGCCCAGAACCATGGACCCGGTACTTGTGGTTCGGACTGTCTCCAACCAGCCATAATGTTGTGAGAGTGAAATTATGTCTAAGTCCAGCTTTGGTACATTAGAAGCAACTCTGAAACTTAACCTAAGCGTTTTTCGAAGCTACTTTTTGGCTAACTTCTTATAGGAAGGTCTAGGAGCTCTGAAAATGAACGTGCGCGTCTTTCACTCTTCCCGAGGGACTTAGAAGAATTTTGTGATATTTTTTATTAAAATGGTGTATAAGGGTATATATATAAATATATTTTATGCACTGTATATGAGCTGGCGATTTCTAAGTCTGTGGTTCCGAGAGGGGGTAACCAGGCTCACTAAAAAAGGTCAAGCCACTTGGTTGCCAGAATGCCCTGCTTCAGCACAGACCAGAAAGGCATTGTGATAAGCGTATCCCCGGTATAGTCAGGGGTTAATGGGAGTCGTCCCCGTCCCCCCAGTATACGGCCAGAACCATGGACCCGGTACTTGTGGTTCGGACTGTCTCCAACCAGCCATAATGTTGTGAGAGTGAAATTATGTCTAAGTCCAGCTTTGGTACATTAGAAGCAACTCTGAAACTTAACCTAAGCGTTTTTCGAAGCTACTTTTTGGCTAACTTCTTATAGGAAGGTCTAGGAGCGCTGAAAATGAACGTGCGCGTCTTTCACTCTTCCCGAGGGACTTAGAAGAATTTTGGGATATTTTTTATTAAAATGGTGTATAAGGGTATATATATAAATATATTTTATGCACTGTATATGAGCTGGCGATTTCTAAGTCTGCTGTTCCGAGAGGGGGTAAACAGGCTCACTAATAAGGTCAAGCCACTTGGCTGCCAGAATGCCCTGCTTCAGCACAGACCAGAAAGGCATTGTGATAAGCGTATCCCCGGTATAGTCAGGGGTTAATGGGAGTCGTCCCCGTCCCCCCAGTATACGCCCAGAACCATGGACCCGGTACGTCAGGGGTTAATGGGAGTCGTCCCCGTCCCCCCCAGTATACGCCCAGAACCATGGACCTGGTACTTGTGGTTCGGACTGTCTCCAACCAGCCATAATGTTGTGAGAGTGAAATTATGTCTAAGTCCAGCTTTGGTACATTAGAAGCAACTCTGAAACTTAACCTAAGCGTTTTTCGAAGCTACTTTTTGGCTAACTTCTTATAGGAAGGTCTAGGAGCTCTGAAAATGAACGTGCGCGTCTTTCACTCTTCCCGAGGGACTTAGAAGAATTTTGTGATATTTTTTATTAAAATGGTGTATAAGGGTATATATATAAATATATTTTATGCACTGTATATGAGCTGGCGATTTCTAAGTCTGTGGTTCCGAGAGGGGGTAACCAGGCTCACTAATAAAGGTCAAGCCACTTGGTTGCCAGAATGCCCTGCTTCAGCACAGACCAGAAAGGCATTGTGATAAGCGTATCCCCGGTATAGTCAGGGGTTAATGGGAGTCGTCCCCGTCCCCCCAGTATACGGCCAGAACCATGGACCCGGTACTTGTGGTTCGGACTGTCTCCAACCAGCCATAATGTTGTGAGAGTGAAATTATGTCTAAGTCCAGCTTTGATACATTAGAAGCAACTCTGAAACTTAACCTAAGCGTTTTTCGAAGCTACTTTTTGGCTAACTTCTTATAGGAAGGTCTAGGAGCGCTGAAAATGAACGTGCGCGTCTTTCACTCTTCCCGAGGGACTTAGAAGAATTTTGTGATATTTTTTATTAAAATGGTGTATAAGGGTATATATATAAATATATTTTATGCACTGTATATGAGCTGGCGATTTCTAAGTCTGTGGTTCCGAGAGGGGGTAACCAGGCTCACTAATAAAGGTCAAGCCACTTGGCTGCCAGAATGCCCTGCTTCAGCACAGACCAGAAAGGCATTGTGATAAGCGTATCCCCGGTATAGTCAGGGGTTAATGGGAGTCGTCCCCGTCCCCCCAGTATACGCCCAGAACCATCGATCCGGTACTTGTGGTTCGGACTGTCTCCAACCAGCCATAATGTTGTGAGAGTGAAATTATGTCTAAGTCCAGCTTTGGTACATTAGAAGCAACTCTGAAACTTAACCTAAGCGTTTTTCGAAGCTACTTTTTGGCTAACTTCTTATAGGAAGGTCTAGGAGCTCTGAAAATGAACGTGCGCGTCTTTCACTCTTCCCGAGGGACTTAGAAGAATTTTGTGATATTTTTTATTAAAATGGTGTATAAGGGTATATATATAAATATATTTCATGCACTGTATATGAGCTGGCGATTTCTAAGTCTTTGGTTCCGAGAGGGGGTAACCAGGCGCACTAATACAGGTCAAGCCACTTGGCTGCCAGAATGCCCTGCTTCAGCACAGACCAGAAAGGCATTGTGATAAGCGTATCCCCGGTATAGTCAGGGGTTAATGGGAGTCGTCCCCGTCCCCCCAGTATACGCCCAGAACCATGGACCCGGTACTTGTGGTTCGGACTGTCTCCAACCAGCCATAATGTTGTGAGAGTGAAATTATGTCTAAGTCCAGCTTTGGTACATTAGAAGCAACTCTGAAACTTAACCTAAGCGTTTTTCGAAGCTACTTTTTGGCTAACTTCTTATAGGAAGGTCTAGGAGCTCTGAAAATGAACGTGCGCGTCTTTCACTCTTCCCGAGGGACTTAGAAGAATTTTGTGATATTTTTTATTAAAATGGTGTATAAGGGTATATATATAAATATATTTTATGCACTGTATATGAGCTGGCGATTTCTAAGTCTGTGGTTCCGAGAGGGGGTAACCAGGCTCACTAATAAAGGTCAAGCCACTTGGTTGCCAGAATGCCCTGCTTCAGCACAGACCAGAAAGGCATTGTGATAAGCGTATCCCCGGTATAGTCAGGGGTTAATGGGAGTCGTCCCCGTCCCCCCAGTATACGGCCAGAACCATGGACCCGGTACTTGTGGTTCGGACTGTCTCCAACCAGCCATAATGTTGTGAGAGTGAAATTATGTCTAAGTCCAGCTTTGGTACATTAGAAGCAACTCTGAAACTTAACCTAAGCGTTTTTCGAAGCTACTTTTTGGCTAACTTCTTATAGGAAGGTCTAGGAGCGCTGAAAATGAACGTGCGCGTCTTTCACTCTTCCCGAGGGACTTAGAAGAATTTTGTGATATTTTTTATTAAATGGTGTATAAGGGTATATATATAAATATATTTTATGCACTGTATATGAGCTGGCGATTTCTAAGTCTGTGGTTCCGAGAGGGGGTAACCAGGCTCACTAATAAAGGTCAAGCCACTTGGCTGCCAGAATGCCCTGCTTCAGCACAGACCAGAAAGGCATTGTGATAAGCGTATCCCCGGTATAGTCAGGGGTTAATGGGAGTCGTCCCCGTCCCCCCAGTATACGCCCAGAACCATGGACCCGGTACTTGTGGTTCGGACTGTCTCCAACCAGCCATAATGTTGTGAGAGTGAAATTATGTCTAAGTCCAGCTTTGGTACATTAGAAGCAACTCTGAAACTTAACCTAAGCGTTTTTCGAAGCTACTTTTTGGCTAACTTCTTATAGGAAGGTCAAGGAGCTCTGAAAATGAACGTGCGCGTCTTTCACTTTTCCCGAGGGACTTTGAAGAATTTTGTGATATTTTTTATTAAAATGGTGTATAAAGGTATATATATAAATATATTATATAAATATATTTTATGCACTGTATATGAGCTTGCGATTTCTAAGTCTGTGGTTCCGAGAGGGGGTAACCAGGCTCACTAATAAAGGTCAAGCCACTTGGCTGCCAGAAAGCCCTGCTTCAGCACAGACCAGAAAGGCATTGTGATAAGCGTATCCCCGGTATAGTCAGGGGTTAATGGGAGTCGTCCCCGTCCCCCCAGTATACGCCCAGAACCATGGACCCGGTACTTGTGGTTCGGACTGTCTCCAACCAGCCATAATGTTGTGAGAGTGAAATTATGTCTAAGTCCAGCTTTGGTACATTAGAAGCAACTCTGAAACTTAACCTAAGCGTTTTTTGAAGCTACTTTTTGGCTAACTTCTTATAGGAAGGTCTAGGAGCTCTGAAAATGAACGTGCGCGTCTTTCACTCTTCCCGAGGGACTTAGAAGAATTTTGTGATATTTTTTATTAAAATGGTGTATAAGGGTATATATATAAATATATTATATAAATATATTTTATGCACTGTATATGAGCTGGCGATTTCTAAGTCTGTGGTTCCGAGAGGGGGTAACCAGGCTCACTAATAAAGGTCAAGCCACTTGGCTGCCAGAATGCCCTGCTTCAGCACAGACCAGAAAGGCATTGTGATAAGCGTATCCCCGGTATAGTCAGGGGTTAATGGGAGTCGTCCCCGTCCCCCCCAGTATACGCCCAGAACCATGGACCCGGTACTTGTGGTTCGGACTGTCTCCAACCAGCCATAATGTTGTGAGAGTGAAATTATGTCTAAGTCCAGCTTTGGTACATTAGAAGCAACTCTGAAACTTAACCTAAGCGTTTTTCGAAGCTACTTTTTGGCTAACTTCTTATAGGAAGGTCTAGGAGCTCTGAAAATGAACGTGCGCGTCTTTCACTCTTCCCGAGGGACTTAGAAGAATTTTGTGATATTTTTTATTAAAATGGTGTATAAGGGTATATATATAAATATATTATATAAATATATTTTATGCACTGTATATGAGCTGGCGATTTCTAAGTCTGTGGTTCCGAGAGGGGGTAACCAGGCTCACTAATAAAGGTCAAGCCACTTGGCTGCCAGAATGCCCTGCTTCAGCACAGACCAGAAAGGCATTGTGATAAGCGTATCCCCGGTATAGTCAGGGGTTAATGGGAGTCGTCCCCGTCCCCCCCAGTATACGCCCAGAACCATGGACCCGGTACTTGTGGTTCGGACTGTCTCCAACCAGCCATAATGTTGTGAGAGTGAAATTATGTCTAAGTCCAGCTTTGGTACATTAGAAGCAACTCTGAAACTTAACCTAAGCGTTTTTCGAAGCTACTTTTTGGCTAACTTCTTATAGGAAGGTCTAGGAGCTCTGAAAATGAACGTGCGCGTCTTTCACTCTTCCCGAGGGACTTAGAAGAATTTTGTGATATTTTTTATTAAAATGGTGTATAAGGGTATATATATAAATATATTTTATGCACTGTATATGAGCTGGCGATTTCTAAGTCTGTGGTTCCGAGAGGGGGTAACCAGGCTCACTAAAAAAGGTCAAGCCACTTGGTTGCCAGAATGCCCTGCTTCAGCACAGACCAGAAAGGCATTGTGATAAGCGTATCCCCGGTATAGTCAGGGGTTAATGGGAGTCGTCCCCGTCCCCCCAGTATACGGCCAGAACCATGGACCCGGTACTTGTGGTTCGGACTGTCTCCAACCAGCCATAATGTTGTGAGAGTGAAATTATGTCTAAGTCCAGCTTTGGTACATTAGAAGCAACTCTGAAACTTAACCTAAGCGTTTTTCGAAGCTACTTTTTGGCTAACTTCTTAAAGGAAGGTCTAGGAGCGCTGAAAATGAACGTGCGCGTGTTTCACTCTTCCCGAGGGACTTAGAAGAATTTTGTGATATTTTTTATTAAAATGGTGTATAAGGGTATATATATAAATATATTTTATGCACTGTATATGAGCTGGCGATTTCTAAGTCTGTGGTTCCGAGAGGGGGTAACCAGGCTCACTAATAAAGGTCAAGCCACTTGGCTGCCAGAATGCCCTGCTTCAGCACAGACCAGAAAGGCATTGTGATAAGCGTATCCCCGGTATAGTCAGGGGTTAATGGGAGTTGTCCCCGTCCCCCCAGTATACGCCCAGAACCATCGACCCGGTACTTGTGGTTCGGACTGTCTCCAACCAGCCATAATGTTGTGAGAGTGAAATTATGTCTAAGTCCAGCTTTGGTACATTAGAAGCAACTCTGAAACTTAACCTAAGCGTTTTTCGAAGCTACTTTTTGGCTAACTTCTTATAGGAAGGTCTAGGAGCGCTGAAAATGAACGTGCGCGTCTTTCACTCTTCCCGAGGGACTTAGAAGAATTTTGGGATATTTTTTATTAAAATGGTGTATAAGGGTATATATATAAATATAATTTATAAATATATTTTATGCACTGTATATGAGCTGGCGATTTCTAAGTCTGTGGTTCCGAGAGGGGGTAACCAGGCTCACTAATAAAGGTCAAGCCACTTGGCTGCCAGAATGCCCTGCTTCAGCAAAGACCAGAAAGGCATTGTGATAAGCGTATCCCCGGTATAGTCAGGGGTTAATGGGAGTCGTCCCCGTCCCCCCAGTATACGCCCAGAACCATCGATCCGGTACTTGTGGTTCGGACTGTCTCCAACCAGCCATAATGTTGTGAGAGTGAAATTATGTCTAAGTCCAGCTTTGGTACATTAGAAGCAACTCTGAAACTTAACCTAAGCTTTTTTCGAAGCTACTTTTTGGCTAACTTCTTATAGGAAGGTCTAGGAGCTCTGAAAATGAACGTGCGCGTCTTTCACTCTTCCCGAGGGACTTAGAAGAATTTTGTGATATTTTTTATTAAAATGGTGTATAAGGGTATATATATAAATATATTTTATGCACTGTATATGAGCTGGCGATTTCTAAGTCTGTGGTTCCGAGAGGGGTTAACCAGGCGCACTAATACAGGTCAAGCCACTTGGCTGCCAGAATGCCCTGCTTCAGCACAGACCAGAAAGGCATTGTGATAAGCGTATCCCCGGTATAGTCAGGGGTTAATGGGAGTCGTCCCCGTCCCCCCAGTATACGCCCAGAACCATGGACCCGGTACTTGTGGTTCGGACTGTCTCCAACCAGCCATAATGTTGTGAGAGTGAAATTATGTCTAAGTCCAGCTTTGGTACATTAGAAGCAACTCTGAAACTTAACCTAAGCGTTTTTCGAAGCTACTTTTTGGCTAACTTCTTATAGGAAGGTCTAGGAGCTCTGAAAATGAACGTGCGCGTCTTTCACTCTTCCCGAGGGACTTAGAAGAATTTTGTGATATTTTTTATTAAAATGGTGTATAAGGGTATATATATAAATATATTTTATGCACTGTATATGAGCTGGCGATTTCTAAGTCTGTGGTTCCGAGAGGGGGTAACCAGGCTCACTAATAAAGGTCAAGCCACTTGGTTGCCAGAATGCCCTGCTTCAGCACAGACCAGAAAGGCATTGTGATAAGCGTATCCCCGGTATAGTCAGGGGTTAATGGGAGTTGTCCCCGTCCCCCCAGTATACGCCCAGAACCATCGACCCGGTACTTGTGGTTCGGACTGTCTCCAACCAGCCATAATGTTGTGAGAGTGAAATTTTGTCTAAGTCCAGCTTTGGTACATTAGAAGCAACTCTGAAACTTAACCTAAGCGTTTTTCGAAGCTACTTTTTAGCTAACTTCTTATAGGAAGGTTTAGGAGCGCTGAAAATGAACGTGCGCGTCTTTCACTCTTCCCGAGGGACTTAGAAGAATTTTGTGATATTTTTTATTAAAATGGTGTATAAGGGTATATATATAAATATATTTTATGCACTGTATATGAGCTGGCGATTTCTAAGTCTGTGGTTCCGAGAGGGGGTAACCAGGCTCACTAATAAAGGTCAAGCCACTTGGCTGCCAGAATGCCCTGCTTCAGCACAGACCACAAATGCATTGTGATAAGCGTATCCCCGGTATAGTCAGGGGTTAATGGGAGTCGTCCCCTTCCCCCAGTATACGCCCAGAACCATGGACCCGGTAATTGTGGTCCGGACTGTCTCCAACCAGCCATAATGTTGTGAGAGTGAAATTATGTCTAAGTCCAGCTTTGGTACATTAGAAGCAACTCTGAAACTTAACCTAAGCGTTTTTCGAAGCTACTTTTTGGCTAACTTCTTATAGGAAGGTCTAGGAGCTCTGAAAATGAACGTGCGCGTCTTTCACTCTTCCCGAGGGACTTAGAAGAATTTTGTGATATTTTTTATTAAAATGGTGTATAAGGGTATATATATAAATATATTATATAAATATATTTTATGCACTGTATATGAGCTGGCGATTTCTAAGTCTGTGGTTCCGAGAGGGGGTAACCAGGCTCACTAATAAAGGTCAAGCCACTTGGCTGCCAGAATGTCCTGCTTCAGCACAGACCAGAAAGGCATTGTGATAAGCGTATCCCCGGTATAGTCAGGGGTTAATGGGAGTCGTCCCCGTCCCCCCAGTATACGCCCAGAACCATGGACCCGGTACTTGTGGTTCGGACTGTCTCCAACCAGCCATAATGTTGTGAGAGTGAAATTATGTCTAAGTCCAGCTTTGGTACATTAGAAGCAACTCTGAAACTTAACCTAAGCGTTTTTCGAAGCTACTTTTTGGCTAACTTCTTATAGGAAGGTGAAGGAGCTCTGAAAATGAACGTGCGCGTCTTTCACTCTTCCCGAGGGACTTAGAAGAATTTTGTGATATTTTTTATTAAAATGGTGTATAAGGGTATATATATAAATATATTATATAAATATATTTTATGCACTGTATATGAGCTGGCGATTTCTAAGTCTGTGGTTCCGAGAGGGGGTAACCAGGCTCACTAATACAGGTCAAGCCACTTGGCTGCCAGAATGCCCTGCTTCAGCACAGACCAGAAATGCATTGTGATAAGCGTATCCCCGGTATAGTCAGGGGTTAATGGGAGTCGTCCCCGTCCCCCCAGTATACGCCCAGAACCATGGACCCGGTACTTGTGGTTCGGACTGTCTCCAACCAGCCATAATGTTGTGAGAGTGAAATTATGTCTAAGTCCAGCTTTGGTACATTAGAAGCAACTCTGAAACTTAAGCTAAGCGTTTTTCGAAGCTACTTTTTGGCTAACTTCTTATAGGAAGGTCTAGGAGCTCTGAAAATGAACGTGCGCGTCTTTCACTCTTCCCGAGGGACTTAGAAGAATTTTGTGATATTTTTTATTAAAATGGTGTATAAGGGTATATATATAAATATATTATATAAATATATTTTATGCACTGTATATGAGCTAGCGATTTCTAAGTCTGTGGTTCCGAGAGGGGGTAACCAGGCTCACTTATAAAGGTCAAGCCACTTGGCTGCCAGAATGCCCTGCTTCAGCACAGACCAGAAAGGCATTGTGATAAGCGTATCCCCGGTATAGTCAGGGGTTAATGGGAGTTGTCCCCGTCCCCCCAGTATACGCCCAGAACCATGGACCCGGTACTTGTGGTTCGGACTGTCTCCAACCAGCCATAATGTTGTGAGAGTGAAATTATGTCTAAGTCCAGCTTTGGTACATTAGAAGCAACTCTGAAACTTAACCTAAGCGTTTTTCGAAGCTACTTTTTGGCTAACTTCTTATAGGAAGGTCTAGGAACGCTGAAAATGAACGTGCGCGTCTTTCACTCTTCCCGAGGGACTTAGAAGAATTTTGTGATATTTTTTATTAAAATGGTGTATAAGGGTATATATATAAATATATTTTATGCACTGTATATGAGCTGGCGATTTCTAAGTCTGTGGTTCCGAGAGGGGGTAACCAGGCTCACTAATAAAGGTCAAGCCACTTGGCTGCCAGAATGCCCTGCTTCAGCACAGACCAGAAAGGCATTGTGATAAGCGTATCCCCGGTATAGTCAGGGGTTAATGGGAGTCGTCCCCGTCCCCCCAGTATACGCCCAGAACCATGGACCCGGTACTTGTGGTTCGGACTGTCTCCAACCAGCCATAATGTTGTGAGAGTGAAATTATGTCTAAGTCCAGCTTTGGTACATTAGAAGCAACTCTGAAACTTAACCTAAGCGTTTTTCGAAGCTACTTTTTGGCTAACTTCTTATAGGAAGGTCAAGGAGCTCTGAAAATGAACGTGCGCGTCTTTCACTCTTCCCGAGGGACTTAGAAGAATTTTGTGATATTTTTTATTAAAATGGTGTATAAGGGTATATATATAAATATATTATATAAATATATTTTATGCACTGTATATGAGCTGGCGATTTCTAAGTCTGTGGTTCCGAGAGGGGGTAACCAGGCTCACTAATAAAGGTCAAGCCACTTGGCTGCCAGAATGCCCTGCTTCAGCACAGACCAGAAATGCATTGTGATAAGCGTATCCCCAGTATAGTCAGGGGTTAATGGGAGTCGTCCCCTTCCCCCAGTATACGCCCAGAACCATGGACCCGGTACTTGTGGTTCGGACTGTCTCCAACCAGCCATAATGTTGTGAGAGTGAAATTATGTCTAAGTCCAGCTTTGGTACATTAGAAGCAACTCTGAAACTTAACCTAAGCGTTTTTCGAAGCTACTTTTTGGCTAACTTCTTATAGGAAGGTCAAAGAGCTCTGAAAATGAACGTGCGCGTCTTTCACTCTTCCCGAGGGACTTAGAAGAATTTTGTGATATTTTTTATTAAAATGGTGTTTAAGGGTATATATATAAATATATTATATAAATATATTTTATACACTGTATATGAGCTGGCGATTTCTAAGTCTGTGGTTCCTAGAGGGGGTAACCAGGCTCACTAATAAAGGTCAAGCCACTTGGCTGCCAGAATGCCCTGATTCAGCACAGACCAGAAAGGCATTGTGATAAGCGTATCCCCGGTATAGTCAGGGGTTAATGGGAGTCGTCCCCGTCCCCCCAGTATACGCCCAGAACCATGGACCCGGTACTTGTGGTTCGGACTGTCTCCAACCAGCCATAATGTTGTGAGAGTGAAATTATGTCTAAGTCCAGCTTTGGTACATTAGAAGCAACTCTGAAACTTAACCTAAGCGTTTTTCGAAGCTACTTTTTGGCTAACTTCTTATAGGAAGGTCAAGGAGCTCTGAAAATGAACGTGCGCGTCTTTCACTCTTCCCGAGGGACTTAGAAGAATTTTGTGATATTTTTTATTAAAATGGTGTATAAGGGTATATATATAAATATATTATATAAATATATTTTATGCACTGTATATGAGCTGGCGATTTCTAAGTCTGTGGTTCCGAGAGGGGGTAACCAGGCTCACTAATAAAGGTCAAGCCACTTGGCTGCCAGAATGCCCTGCTTCAGCACAAACCAGAAATGCATTGTGATAAGCGTATCCCCGGTATAGTCAGGGGTTAATGGGAGTCGTCCCCGTCCCCCCAGTATACGCCCAGAACCATCGACCCGGTACTTGTGGTTCGGACTGTCTCCAACCAGCCATAATGTTGTGAGAGTGAAATTATGTCTAAGTCCAGCTTTGGTACATTAGAAGCAACTCTGAAACTTAACCTAAGCGTTTTTCGAAGCTACTTTTTGGCTAACTTCTTATAGGAAGGTCTAGGAGCGCTGAAAATGAACATGCGCGTCTTTCACTCTTCCCGAGGGACTTAGAAGAATTTTGTGATATTTTTTATTAAAATGGTGTATAAGGGTATATATATAAATATATTATATAAATATATTTTATGCACTGTATATGAGCTGGCGATTTCTAAGTCTGTGGTTCCGAGAGGGGGTAACCAGGCTCACTAATAAAGGTCAAGCTACTTGGCTGCCAGAATGCCCTGCTTCAGCACAGACCAGAAAGGCATTGTGATAAGCGTATCCCCGGTATAGTCAGGGGTTAATGGGAGTCGTCCCCGTCCCCCCAGTATACGCCCAGAACCATGGACCCGGTACTTGTGGTTCGGACTGTCTCCAACCAGCCATAATGTTGTGAGAGTGAAATTATGTCTAAGTCCAGCTTTGGTACATTAGAAGCAACTCTGAAACTTAACCTAAGCGTTTTTCGAAGCTATTTTTTGACTAACTTCTTATAGGAAGGTCTAGGAGCTCTGAAAATGAACGTGCGCGTCTTTCACTCTTCCCGAGGGACTTAGAAGAATTTTGTGATATTTTTTATTAAAATGGTGTATAAGGGTATATATATAAATATATTATATAAATATATTTTATGCACTGTATATGAGCTGGCGATTTCTAAGTCTGTGGTTCCGAGAGGGGGTAACCAGGCTCACTAATAAAGGTCAAGCCACTTGGCTGCCAGAATGCCCTGCTTCAGCACAGACCAGAAAGGCATTGTGATAAGCGTATCCGCGGTATAGTCAGGGGTTAATGGGAGTCGTCCCCGTCCCCCCAGTATACGCCCAGAACCATGGACCCGGTAATTGTGGTTCGGACTGTCTCCAACCAGCCATAATGTTGTGAGAGTGAAATTATGTCTAAGTCCAGCTTTGGTACATTAGAAGCAACTCTGAAACTTAACCTAAGCGTTTTTCGAAGCTACTTTTTGGCTAACTTCTTATAGGAAGGTCAAGGAGCTCTGAAAATGAACGTGCGCGTCTTTCACTCTTCCCGAGGGACTTAGAAGAATTTTGTGATATTTTTTATTAAAATGGTGTTTAAGGGTATATATATAAATATATTATATAAATATATTTTATGCACTGTATATGAGCTGGCGATTTCTAAGTCTGTGGTTCCGAGAGGGGGTAACCAGGCTCACTAATAAAGGTCAAGCCACTTGGCTGCCAGAATGCCCTGCTTCAGCACAAACCAGAAATGCATTGTGATAAGCGTATCCCCGGTATAGTCAGGGGTTAATGGGAGTCGTCCCCGTCCCCCCAGTATACGCCCAGAACCATCGACCCGGTACTTGTGGTTCGGACTGTCTCCAACCAGCCATAATGTTGTGAGAGTGAAATTATGTCTAAGTCCAGCTTTGGTACATTAGAAGCAACTCTGAAACTTAACCTAAGCGTTTTT
The DNA here is from genome assembly GCF_040206685.1 of Ascaphus truei. Taxonomy (NCBI): domain Eukaryota; kingdom Metazoa; phylum Chordata; class Amphibia; order Anura; family Ascaphidae; genus Ascaphus; species Ascaphus truei. The sequence continues at coordinate 282,947,656 of NC_134483.1, forward strand.
CGAAGCTACTTTTTGGCTAACTTCTTATAGGAAGGTCTAGGAGCGCTGAAAATGAACGTGCGCGTCTTTAACTCTTCCCGAGGGACTTAGAAGAATTTTGTGATATTTTTTATTAAAATGGTGTATAAGGGTATATATATAAATATATTATATAAATATATTTTATGCACTGTATATGAGCTGGCGATTTCTAAGTCTGTGGTTCCGAGAGGGGGTAACCAGGCTCACTAATAAAGGTCAAGCCACTTGGCTGCCAGAATGCCCTGCTTCAGCACAGACCAGAAAGGCATTGTGATAAGCGTATCCCCGGTATAGTCAGGGGTTAATGGGAGTCGTCCCCGTCCCCCCAGTATACGCCCAGAACCATGGAACCGGTACTTGTGGTTCGGACTGTCTCCAACCAGCCATAATGTTGTGAGAGTGAAATTATGTCTAAGTCCAGCTTTGGTACATTAGAAGCAACTCTGAAACTTAACCTAAGCGTTTTTCGAAGCTACTTTTTGGCTAACTTCTTATAGGAAGGTCAAGGAGCTCTGAAAATGAACGTGCGCGTCTTTCACTCTTCCCGAGGGACTTAGAAGAATTTTGTGATATTTTTTATTAAAATGGTGTTTAAGGGTATATATATAAATATATTATATAAATATATTTTATGCACTGTATATGAGCTGGCGATTTCTAAGTCTGTGGTTCCGAGAGGGGGTAACCAGGCTCACTAATAAAGGTCAAGCCACTTGGCTGCCAGAATGCCCTGCTTCAGCACAAACCAGAAATGCATTGTGATAAGCGTATCCCCGGTATAGTCAGGGGTTAATGGGAGTCGTCCCCGTCCCCCCAGTATACGCCCAGAACCATCGACCCGGTACTTGTGGTTCGGACTGTCTCCAACCAGCCATAATGTTGTGAGAGTGAAATTATGTCTAAGTCCAGCTTTGGTACATTAGAAGCAACTCTGAAACTTAACCTAAGCGTTTTTCGAAGCTACTTTTTGGCTAACTTCTTATAGGAAGGTCTAGGAGCGCTGAAAATGAACGTGCGCGTCTTTAACTCTTCCCGAGGGACTTAGAAGAATTTTGTGATATTTTTTATTAAAATGGTGTATAAGGGTATATATATAAATATATTATATAAATATATTTTATGCACTGTATATGAGCTGGCGATTTCTAAGTCTGTGGTTCCGAGAGGGGGTAACCAGGCTCACTAATAAAGGTCAAGCCACTTGGCTGCCAGAATGCCCTGCTTCAGCACAGACCAGAAAGGCATTGTGATAAGCGTATCCCCGGTATAGTCAGGGGTTAATGGGAGTCGTCCCCGTCCCCCCAGTATACGCCCAGAACCATGGAACCGGTACTTGTGGTTCGGACTGTCTCCAACCAGCCATAATGTTGTGAGAGTGAAATTATGTCTAAGTCCAGCTTTGGTACATTAGAAGCAACTCTGAAACTTAACCTAAGCGTTTTTCGAAGCTACTTTTTGGCTAACTTCTTATAGGAAGGTCAAGGAGCTCTGAAAATGAACGTGCGCGTCTTTCACTCTTCCCGAGGGACTTAGAAGAATTTTGTGATATTTTTTATTAAAATGGTGTATAAGGGTATATATATAAATATATTATATAAATATATTTTATGCACTGTATATGAGCTGGCGATTTCTAAGTCTGTGGTTCCGAGAGGGGTAACCAGGCTCACTAATAAAGGTCAAGCCACTTGGCTGCCAGAATGCCCTGCTTCAGCACAGACCAGAAAGGCATTGTGATAAGCGTATCCCCGGTATAGTCAGGGGTTAATGGGAGTCGTCCCCGTCCCCCCAGTATACGCCCAGAACCATGGACCCGGTACTTGTGGTTCGGACTGTCTCCAACCAGCCATAATGTTGTGAGAGTGAAATTATGTCTAAGTCCAGCTTTGGTACATTAGAAGCAACTCTGAAACTTAACCTAAGCGTTTTTCGAAGCTATTTTTTGACTAACTTCTTATAGGAAGGTCTAGGAGCTCTGAAAATGAACGTGCGCGTCTTTCACTCTTCCCGAGGGACTTAGAAGAATTTTGTGATATTTTTTATTAAAATGGTGTATAAGGGTATATATATAAATATATTATATAAATATATTTTTGCACTGTATATGAGCTGGCGATTTCTAAGTCTGTGGTTCCGAGAGGGGGTAACCAGGCTCACTAATAAAGGTCAAGCCACTTGGCTGCCAGAATGCCCTGCTTCAGCACAGACCAGAAATGCATTGTGATAAGCGTATCCCCGGTATAGTCAGGGGTTAATGGGAGTCGTCCCCTTCCCCCCAGTATACGCCCAGAACCATGGACCCGGTACTTGTGGTTCGGACTGTCTCCAACCAGCCATAATGTTGTGATAGTGAAATTATGTCTAAGTCCAGCTTTGGTACATTAGAAGCAACTCTGAAACTTAACCTAAGCGTTTTTCGAAGCTACTTTTTGGCTAACTTCTTATAGGAAGGTCAAGGAGCTCTGAAAATGAACGTGCGCGTCTTTCACTCTTCCCGAGGGACTTAGAAGAATTTTGTGATATTTTTTATTAAAATGGTGTTTAAGGGTATATATATAAATATATTATATAAATATATTTTATGCACTGTATATGAGCTGGCGATTTCTAAGTCTGTGGTTCCGAGAGGGGGTAACCAGGCTCACTAATAAAGGTCAAGCCACTTGGCTGCCAGAATGCCCTGCTTCAGCACAAACCAGAAATGCATTGTGATAAGCGTATCCCCGGTATAGTCAGGGGTTAATGGGAGTCGTCCCCGTCCCCCCAGTATACGCCCAGAACCATGGACCCGGTACTTGTGGTTCGGACTGTCTCCAACCAGCCATAATGTTGTGAGAGTGAAATTATGTCTAAGTCCAGCTTTGGTACATTAGAAGCAACTCTGAAACTTAACCTAAGCGTTTTTCGAAGCTATTTTTTGACTAACTTCTTATAGGAAGGTCTAGGAGCTCTGAAAATGAACGTGCGCGTCTTTCACTCTTCCCGAGGGACTTAGAAGAATTTTGTGATATTTTTTATTAAAATGGTGTATAAGGGTATATATATAAATATATTACATAAATATATTTTATGCACTGTATATGAGCTGGCGATTTCTAAGTCTGTGGTTCCGAGAGGGGGTAACCAGGCTCACTAATAAAGGTCAAGCCACTTGGCTGCCAGAATGCCCTGCTTCAGCACAGACCAGAAAGGCATTGTGATAAGCGTATCCGCGGTATAGTCAGGGGTTAATGGGAGTCGTCCCCGTCCCCCCAGTATACGCCCAGAACCATGGACCCGGTAATTGTGGTTCGGACTGTCTCCAACCAGCCATAATGTTGTGAGAGTGAAATTATGTCTAAGTCCAGCTTTGGTACATTAGAAGCAACTCTGAAACTTAACCTAAGCGTTTTTCGAAGCTACTTTTTGGCTAACTTCTTATAGGAAGGTCAAGGAGCTCTGAAAATGAACGTGCGCGTCTTTCACTCTTCCCGAGGGACTTAGAAGAATTTTGTGATATTTTTTATTAAAATGGTGTATAAGGGTATATATATAAATATATTATATAAATATATTTTTGCACTGTATATGAGCTGGCGATTTCTAAGTCTGTGGTTCCGAGAGGGGGTAACCAGGCTCACTAATAAAGGTCAAGCCACTTGGCTGCCAGAATGCCCTGCTTCAGCACAGACCAGAAATGCATTGTGATAAGCGTATCCCCGGTATAGTCACGGGTTAATGGGAGTCGTCCCCTTCCCCCCAGTATACGCCCAGAACCATGGACCCGGTACTTGTGGTTCGGACTGTCTCCAACCAGCCATAATGTTGTGATAGTGAAATTATGTCTAAGTCCAGCTTTGGTACATTAGAAGCAACTCTGAAACTTAACCTAAGCTTTTTTCGAAGCTACTTTTTGGCTAACTTCTTATAGGAAGGTCTAGGAGCTCTGAAAATGAACGTGCGCGTCTTTCACTCTTCCCGAGGGACTTAGAAGAATTTTGTGATATTTTTTATTAAAATGGTGTATAAGGGTATATATATAAATATATTTTATGCACTGTACATGAGCTGGCGATTTCTAAGTCTGTGGTTCCGAGAGGGGTTAACCAGGCTCACTAATAAAGGTCAAGCCACTTGGCTGCCAGAATGCCCTGCTTCAGCACAGACCAGAAAGGCATTGTGATAAGCGTATCCGCGGTATAGTCAGGGGTTAATGGGAGTCGTCCCCGTCCCCCCAGTATACGCCCAGAACCATGGACCCGGTAATTGTGGTACGGACTGTCTCCAACCAGCCATAATGTTGTGAGAGTGAAATTATGTCTAAGTCCAGCTTTGGTACATTAGAAGCAACTCTGAAACTTAACCTAAGCGTTTTTCGAAGCTACTTTTTGGCTAACTTCTTATAGGAAGGTCAAGGAGCTCTGAAAATGAACGTGCGCGTCTTTCACTCTTCCCGAGGGACTTAGAAGAATTTTGTGATATTTTTTATTAAAATGGTGTATAAGGGTATATATATAAATATATTACATAAATATATTTTATGCACTGTATATGAGCTGGCGATTTCTAAGTCTGTGGTTCCGAGAGGGGGTAACCAGGCTCACTAATAAAGGTCAAGCCACTTGGCTGCCAGAATGCCCTGCTTCAGCACAGACCAGAAAGGCATTGTGATAAGCGTATCCGCGGTATAGTCAGGGGTTAATGGGAGTCGTCCCCGTCCCCCCAGTATACGCCCAGAACCATGGACCCGGTAATTGTGGTTCGGACTGTCTCCAACCAGCCATAATGTTGTGAGAGTGAAATTATGTCTAAGTCCAGCTTTGGTACATTAGAAGCAACTCTGAAACTTAACCTAAGCGTTTTTCGAAGCTACTTTTTGGCTAACTTCTTATAGGAAGGTCAAGGAGCTCTGAAAATGAACGTGCGCGTCTTTCACTCTTCCCGAGGGACTTAGAAGAATTTTGTGATATTTTTTATTAAAATGGTGTATAAGGGTATATATATAAATATATTATATAAATATATTTTTGCACTGTATATGAGCTGGCGATTTCTAAGTCTGTGGTTCCGAGAGGGGGTAACCAGGCTCACTAATAAAGGTCAAGCCACTTGGCTGCCAGAATGCCCTGCTTCAGCACAGACCAGAAATGCATTGTGATAAGCGTATCCCCGGTATAGTCACGGGTTAATGGGAGTCGTCCCCTTCCCCCCAGTATACGCCCAGAACCATGGACCCGGTACTTGTGGTTCGGACTGTCTCCAACCAGCCATAATGTTGTGATAGTGAAATTATGTCTAAGTCCAGCTTTGGTACATTAGAAGCAACTCTGAAACTTAACCTAAGCTTTTTTCGAAGCTACTTTTTGGCTAACTTCTTATAGGAAGGTCTAGGAGCTCTGAAAATGAACGTGCGCGTCTTTCACTCTTCCCGAGGGACTTAGAAGAATTTTGTGATATTTTTTATTAAAATGGTGTATAAGGGTATATATATAAATATATTTTATGCACTGTACATGAGCTGGCGATTTCTAAGTCTGTGGTTCCGAGAGGGGTTAACCAGGCGCACTAATACAGGTCAAGCCACTTGGCTGCCAGAATGCCCTGCTTCAGCACAGACCAGAAATGCATTGTGATAAGCGTATCCCCGGTATAGTCAGGGGTTAATGGGAGTCGTCCCCGTCCCCCCAGTATACGCCCAGAACCACGGACCCGGTACTTGTGGTTCGGACTGTCTCCAACCAGCCATAATGTTGTGAGAGTGAAATTATGTCTAAGTCCAGCTTTGGTACATTAGAAGCAACTCTGAAACTTAACCTAAGCGTTTTTCGAAGCTACTTTTTGGCTAACTTCTTATAGGAAGGTCAAGGAGCTCTGAAAATGAACGTGCGCGTCTTTCACTCTTCCCGAGGGACTTAGAAGAATGTTGTGATATTTTTTATTAAAATGGTGTATAAGGGTATATATATAAATATATTATATAAATATATTTTATGCACTGTATATGAGCTGGCGATTTCTAAGTCTGTGGTTCCGAGAGGGGGTAACCAGGCTCACTAATAAAGGTCAAGCCACTTGGCTGCCAGAATGCCCTGCTTCAGCACAGACCAGAAATGCATTGTGATAAGCGTATCCCCTGTATAGTCAGGGGTTAATGGGAGTCGTCCCCGTCCCCCCAGTATACGCCCAGAACCATGGACCCGGTACTTGTGGTTCGGACTGTCTCCAACCAGCCATAATGTTGTGAGAGTGAAATTATGTCTAAGTCCAGCTTTGGTACATTAGAAGCAACTCTGAAACTTAACCTAAGCGTTTTTCGAAGCTACTTTTTGGCTAACTTCTTATAGGAAGGTCAAGGAGCTCTGAAAATGAACGTGCGCGTTTTTCACTCTTCCCGAGGGACTTAGAAGAATTTTGTGATATTTTTTATTAAAATGGTGTATAAGGGTATATATATAAATATATTATATAAATATATTTTATGCACTGTATATGAGCTGGCGATTTCTAAGTCTGTGGCTCCGAGAGGGGGTAACCAGGCTCACTAATAAAGGTCAAGCCACTTGGCTGCCAGAATGCCCTGCTTCAGCACAGACCAGAAAGGCATTGTGATAAGCGTATCCCCGGTATAGTCAGGGGTTAATGGGAGTCGTCCCCGTCCCCCCCAGTATACGCCCAGAACCATGGACCCGGTACTTGTGGTTCGGACTGTCTCCAACCAGCCATAATGTTGTGAGAGTGAAATTATGTCTAAGTCCAGCTTTGGTACATTAGAAGCAACTCTGAATCTTAACCTAAGCGTTTTTCGAAGCTACTTTTTGGCTAACTTCTTATAGGAAGGTCTAGGAGCTCTGAAAATGAACGTGCGCGTCTTTCACTCTTCCCGAGGGACTTAGAAGAATTTTGTGATATTTTTTATTAAAATGGTGTAAAAGGGTATATATATAAATATATTATATAAATATATTTTATGCACTGTATATGAGCTGGCGATTTCTAAGTCTGTGGTTCCGAGAGGGGGTAACCAGGCTCACTAATAAAGGTCAAGCCACTTGGCTGCCAGAATGCCCTGCTTCAGCACAGACCAGAAAGTCATTGTGATAAGCGTATCCCCGGTATAGTCAGGGGTTAATGGGAGTCGTCCCCGTCCCCCCCAGTATACGCCCAGAACCATGGACCCGGTACTTGTGGTTCGGACTGTCTCCAACCAGCCATAATGTTGTGAGAGTGAAATTATGTCTAAGTCCAGCTTTGGTACATTAGAAGCAACTCTGAAACTTAACCTAAGCGTTTTTCGAAGCTACTTTTTGGCTAACTTCTTATAGGAAGGTCTAGGAGAGCTGAAAATGAACGTGCGCGTCTTTCACTCTTCCCGAGGGACTTAGAAGAATTTTGTGATATTTTTTATTAAAATGGTGTATAAGGGTATATATATAAATATATTATATAAATATATTTTATACACTGTATATGAGCTGGCGATTTCTAAGTCTGTGGTTCCGAGAGGGGGTAACCAGGCTCACTAATAAAGGTCAAGCCACTTGGCTGCCAGAATGCCCTGCTTCAGCACAGACCAGAAATGCATTGTGATAAGCGTATCCCCGGTATAGTCAGGGGTTAATGGGAGTCGTTCCCTTCCCCCAGTATACGCCCAGAACCATGGACCCGGTACTTGTGGTTCGGACTGTCTCCAACCAGCCATAATGTTGTGAGAGTGAAATTATGTCTAAGTCCAGCTTTGGTACATTAGAAGCAACTCTGAAACTTACCCTAAGCGTTTTTCGAAGCTACTTTTTGGCTAACTTCTTATAGGAAGGTCAAGGAGCTCTGAAAATGAACGTGCGCGTCTTTCACTCTTCCCGAGGGACTTAGAAGAATTTTGTGATATTTTTTATTAAAATGGTGTATAAGGGTATATATATAAATATATTATATAAATATATTTTATGCACTGTATATGAGCTGGCGATTTCTAAGTCTGTGGTTCCGAGAGGGGGTAACCAGGCTCACTAATAAAGGTCAAGCCACTTGGCTGCCAGAATGCCCTGCTTCAGCACAGACCAGAAAGGCATTGTGATAAGCGTATCCCCGGTATAGTCAGGGGTTAATGGGAGTCGTCCCCGTCCCCCCCAGTATACGCCCAGAACCATGGACCCGGTACTTGTGGTTCGGACTGTCTCCAACCAGCCATAATGTTGTGAGAGTGAAATTATGTCTAAGTCCAGCTTTGGTACATTAGAAGCAACTCTGAAACTTAACCTAAGCGTTTTTCGAAGCTACTTTTTGGCTAACTTCTTATAGGAAGGTCTAGGAGCTCTGAAAATGAACGTGCGCGTCTTTCACTCTTCCCGAGGGACTTAGAAGAATTTTGTGATATTTTTTATTAAAATGGTGTATAAGGGTATATATATATAAATATATTATATAAATATATTTTATGCACTGTATATGAGCTGGCGATTTCTAAGTCTGTGGTTCCGAGAGGGGGTAACCAGGCTCACTAATAAAGGTCAAGCCACTTGGCTGCCAGAATGCCCTGCTTCAGCACAAACCAGAAAGGCATTGTGATAAGCATATCCCCGGTATAGTCAGGGGTTAATGGGAGTAGTCCCCGTCCCCCCAGTATACGCCCAGAACCATGGACCCGGTACTTGTGGTTCGGACTGTCTCCAACCAGCCATAATGTTGTGAGAGTGAAATTATGTCTAAGTCCAGCTTTGGTACATTAGAAGCAACTCTGAAACTTAACCTAAGCGTTTTTCGAAGCTACTTTTTGGCTAACTTCTTATAGGAAGGTCAAGGAGCTCTGAAAATGAACGTGCGCGTCTTTCACTCTTCCCGAGGGACTTAGAAGAATTTTGTGATATTTTTTATTAAAATGGTGTATAAGGGTATATATATAAATATATTATATAAATATATTTTATGCACTGTATATGAGCTGGCGATTTCTAAGTCTGTGGTTCCGAGAAGGGGTAACCAGGCTCACTAATAAAGGTCAAGCACTTGGCTGCCAGAATGCCCTGCTTCAGCACAGACCAGAAAGGCATTGTGATAAGCGTATCCCCGGTATAGTCAGGGGTTAATGGGAGTTGTCCCCGTCCCCCCAGTATACGCCCAGAACCATGGACCCGGTACTTGTGGTTCGGACTGTCTCCAACCAGCCATAATGTTGTGAGAGTGAAATTATGTCTAAGTCCAGCTTTGGTACATTAGAAGCAACTCTGAAACTTAACCTAAGCGTTTTTCGAAGCTACTTTTTGGCTAACTTCTTATAGGAAGGTCTAGGAACGCTGAAAATGAACGTGCGCGTCTTTCACTCTTCCCGAGGGACTTAGAAGAATTTTGTGATATTTTTTATTAAAATGGTGTATAAGGGTATATATATAAATATATTTTATGCACTGTATATGAGCTGGCGATTTCTAAGTCTGTGGTTCCGAGAGGGGGTAACCAGGCTCACTAATAAAGGTCAAGCCACTTGGCTGCCAGAATGCCCTGCTTCAGCACAGACCAGAAATGCATTGTGATAAGCGTATCCCCGGTATAGTCAGGGGTTAATGGGAGTCGTTCCCTTCCCCCAGTATACGCCCAGAACCATGGACCCGGTACTTGTGGTTCGGACTGTCTCCAACCAGCCATAATGTTGTGAGAGTGAAATTATGTCTAAGTCCAGCTTTGGTACATTAGAAGCAACTCTGAAAATTAACCTAAGCGTTTTTCGAAGCTACTTTTTGGCTAACTTCTTATAGGAAGGTCTAGGAGCTCTGAAAATGAATGTGCGCGTCTTTCACTCTTCCCGAGGGACTTAGAAGAATTTTGTGATATTTTTTATTAAAATTGTGTATAAGGGTATATATATAAATATATTATATAAATATATTTTATGCACTGTATATGAGCTGGCGATTTCTAAGTCTGTGGTTCCGAGAAGGGGTAACCAGGCTCACTAATAAAGGTCAAGCCACTTGGTTGCCAGAATGCCCTGCTTCAGCACAGACCAGAAAGGCATTGTGATAAGCGTATCCCCGGTATAGTCAGGGGTTAATGGGAGTTGTCCCCGTCCCCCCAGTATACGCCCAGAACCATGGACCCGGTACTTGTGGTTCGGACTGTCTCCAACCAGCCATAATGTTGTGAGAGTGAAATTATGTCTAAGTCCAGCTTTGGTACATTAGAAGCAACTCTGAAACTTAACCTAAGCGTTTTTCGAAGCTACTTTTTGGCTAACTTCTTATAGGAAGGTCTAGGAACGCTGAAAATGAACGTGCGCGTCTTTCACTCTTCCCGAGGGACTTAGAAGAATTTTGTGATATTTTTTATTAAAATGGTGTATAAGGGTATATATATAAATATATTTTATGCACTGTATATGAGCTGGCGATTTCTAAGTCTGTGGTTCCGAGAGGGGGTAACCAGGCTCACTAATAAAGGTCAAGCCACTTGGCTGCCAGAATGCCCTGCTTCAGCACAGACCAGAAAGGCATTGTGATAAGCGTATCCCCGGTATAGTCAGGGGTTAATGGGAGTTGTCCCCGTCCCCCCAGTATACGCCCAGAACCATGGACCCGGTACTTGTGGTTCGGACTGTCTCCAACCAGCCATAATGTTGTGAGAGTGAAATTATGTCTAAGTCCAGCTTTGGTACATTAGAAGCAACTCTGAAACTTAACCTAAGCGTTTTTCGAAGCTACTTTTTGGCTAACTTCTTATAGGAAGGTCTAGGAACGCTGAAAATGAACGTGCGCGTCTTTCACTCTTCCCGAGGGACTTAGAAGAATTTTGTGATATTTTTTATTAAAATGGTGTATAAGGGTATATATATAAATATATTTTATGCACTGTATATGAGCTGGCGATTTCTAAGTCTGTCGTTCCGAGAGGGGGTAACCAGGCTCACTAATAAAGGTCAAGCCACTTGGCTGCCAGAATGCCCTGCTTCAGCACAGACCAGAAAGGCATTGTGATAAGCGTATCCCCGGTATAGTCAGGGGTTAATGGGAGTCGTCCCCGTCCCCCCAGTATACGCCCAGAACCATGGACCCGGTACTTGTGGTTCGGACTGTCTCCAACCAGCCATAATGTTGTGAGAGTGAAATTATGTCTAAGTCCAGCTTTGGTACATTAGAAGCAACTCTGAAACTTAACCTAAGCGTTTTTCGAAGCTACTTTTTGGCTAACTTCTTATAGGAAGGTCAAGGAGTTCTGAAAATGAACGTGCGCGTCTTTCACTCTTCCCGAGGGACTTAGAAGAATTTTGTGATATTTTTTATTAAAATGGTGTATAAGGGTATATATATAAATATATTATATAAATATATTTTATGCACTGTATATGAGCTGGCGATTTCTAAGTCTGTGGTTCCGAGAGGGGGTAACCAGGCTCACTAATAAAGGTCAAGCCACTTGGCTGCCAGAATGCCCTGCTTCAGCACAGACCAGAAAGGCATTGTGATTAGCGTATCCCCGGTATAGTCAGGGGTTAATGGGAGTCGTCCCCGTCCCCCCAGTATACGCCCAGAACCATGGACCCGGTACTTGTGGTTCGGACTGTCTCCAACCAGCCATAATGTTGTGAGAGTGAAATTATGTCTAAGTCCAGCTTTGGTACATTAGAAGCAACTCTGAAACTTAACCTAAGCGTTTTTCGAAGCTACTTTTTGGCTAACTTCTTATAGGAAGGTCTAGGAACGCTGAAAATGAACGTGCGCGTCTTTCACTCTTCCCGAGGGACTTAGAAGAATTTTGTGATATTTTTTATTAAAATGGTGTATAAGGGTATATATATAAATATATTTTATGCACTGTATATGAGCTGGCGATTTCTAAGTCTGTGGTTCCGAGAGGGGGTAACCAGGCTCACTAATAAAGGTCAAGCCACTTGGCTGCCAGAATGCCCTGCTTCAGCACAGACCAGAAATGCATTGTGATAAGCGTATCCCCGGTATAGTCAGGGGTTAATGGGAGTCGTTCCCTTCCCCCAGTATACGCCCAGAACCATGGACCCGGTAATTGTGGTCCGGACTGTCTCCAACCAGCCATAATGTTGTGAGAGTGAAATTATGTCTAAGTCCAGCTTTGGTACATTAGAAGCAACTCTGAAACTTAACCTAAGCGTTTTTCGAAGCTACTTTTTGGCTAACTTCTTATAGGAAGGTCTAGGAACGCTGAAAATGAACGTGCGCGTCTTTCACTCTTCCCGAGGGACTTAGAAGAATTTTGTGATATTTTTTATTAAAATGGTGTATAAGGGTATATATATAAATATATTTTATGCACTGTATATGAGCTGGCGATTTCTAAGTCTGTGGTTCCGAGAGGGGGTAACCAGGCTCACTAATAAAGGTCAAGCCACTTGGCTGCCAGAATGCCCTGCTTCAGCACAGACCAGAAAGGCATTGTGATAAGCGTATCCCCGGTATAGTCAGGGGTTAATGGGAGTTGTCCCCGTCCCCCCAGTATACGCCCAGAACCATGGACCCGGTACTTGTGGTTCGGACTGTCTCCAACCAGCCATAATGTTGTGAGAGTGAAATTATGTCTAAGTCCAGCTTTGGTACATTAGAAGCAACTCTGAAACTTAACCTAAGCGTTTTTCGAAGCTACTTTTTGGCTAACTTCTTATAGGAAGGTCTAGGAACGCTGAAAATGAACGTGCGCGTCTTTCACTCTTCCCGAGGGACTTAGAAGAATTTTGTGATATTTTTTATTAAAATGGTGTATAAGGGTATATATATAAATATATTTTATGCACTGTATATGAGCTGGCGATTTCTAAGTCTGTCGTTCCGAGAGGGGGTAACCAGGCTCACTAATAAAGGTCAAGCCACTTGGCTGCCAGAATGCCCTGCTTCAGCACAGACCAGAAAGGCATTGTGATAAGCGTATCCCCGGTATAGTCAGGGGTTAATGGGAGTCGTCCCCGTCCCCCCAGTATACGCCCAGAACCATGGACCCGGTACTTGTGGTTCGGACTGTCTCCAACCAGCCATAATGTTGTGAGAGTGAAATTATGTCTAAGTCCAGCTTTGGTACATTAGAAGCAACTCTGAAACTTAACCTAAGCGTTTTTCGAAGCTACTTTTTGGCTAACTTCTTATAGGAAGGTCAAGGAGTTCTGAAAATGAACGTGCGCGTCTTTCACTCTTCCCGAGGGACTTAGAAGAATTTTGTGATATTTTTTATTAAAATGGTGTATAAGGGTATATATATAAATATATTATATAAATATATTTTATGCACTGTATATGAGCTGGCGATTTCTAAGTCTGTGGTTCCGAGAGGGGGTAACCAGGCTCACTAATAAAGGTCAAGCCACTTGGCTGCCAGAATGCCCTGCTTCAGCACAGACCAGAAAGGCATTGTGATTAGCGTATCCCCGGTATAGTCAGGGGTTAATGGGAGTCGTCCCCGTCCCCCCAGTATACGCCCAGAACCATGGACCCGGTACTTGTGGTTCGGACTGTCTCCAACCAGCCATAATGTTGTGAGAGTGAAATTATGTCTAAGTCCAGCTTTGGTACATTAGAAGCAACTCTGAAACTTAACCTAAGCGTTTTTCGAAGCTACTTTTTGGCTAACTTCTTATAGGAAGGTCTAGGAACGCTGAAAATGAACGTGCGCGTCTTTCACTCTTCCCGAGGGACTTAGAAGAATTTTGTGATATTTTTTATTAAAATGGTGTATAAGGGTATATATATAAATATATTTTATGCACTGTATATGAGCTGGCGATTTCTAAGTCTGTGGTTCCGAGAGGGGGTAACCAGGCTCACTAATAAAGGTCAAGCCACTTGGCTGCCAGAATGCCCTGCTTCAGCACAGACCAGAAATGCATTGTGATAAGCGTATCCCCGGTATAGTCAGGGGTTAATGGGAGTCGTTCCCTTCCCCCAGTATACGCCCAGAACCATGGACCCGGTAATTGTGGTCCGGACTGTCTCCAACCAGCCATAATGTTGTGAGAGTGAAATTATGTCTAAGTCCAGCTTTGGTACATTAGAAGCAACTCTGAAACTTAACCTAAGCGTTTTTCGAAGCTACTTTTTGGCTAACTTCTTATAGGAAGGTCTAGGAGCTCTGAAAATGAACGTGCGCGTCTTTCACTCTTCCCGAGGGACTTAGAAGAATTTTGTGATATTTTTTATTAAAATGGTGTATAAGGGTATATATATAAATATATTATATAAATATATTTTATGCACTGTATATGAGCTGGCGATTTCTAAGTCTGTGGTTCCGAGAGGGGGTAACCAGGCTCACTAATAAAGGTCAAGCCACTTGGCTGCCAGAATGCCCTGCTTCAGCACAGACCAGAAAGGCATTGTGATAAGCGTATCCCCGGTATAGTCAGGGGTTAATGGGAGTCGTCCCCGTCCCCCCAGTATACGCCCAGAACCATGGACCCGGTACTTGTGGTTCGGACTGTCTCCAACCAGCCATAATGTTGTGAGAGTGAAATTATGTCTAAGTCCAGCTTTGGTACATTAGAAGCAACTCTGAAACTTAACCTAAGCGTTTTTCGAAGCTACTTTTTGGCTAACTTCTTATTGGAAGGTCTAGGAGAGCTGAAAATGAACGTGCGCGTCTTTCACTCTTCCCGAGGGACTTAGAATAATTTTGTGATATTTTTTATTAAAATGGTGTATAAGGGTATATATATAAATATATTATATAAATATATTTTATGCACTGTATACTGTATGAGCTTGCGATTTCTAAGTCTGTGGTTCCGAGAGGGGGTAACCAGGCTCACTAATAAAGGTCAAGCCACTTGGCTGCCAGAATGCCCTGCTTCAGCACAGACCAGAAATGCATTGTGATAAGCGTATCCCCGGTATAGTCAGGGGTTAATGGGAGTCGTCCCCGTCCCCCCAGTATACGCCCAGAACTATCGATCCGGTACTTGTGGTTCGGACTGTCTCCAACCAGCCATAATGTTGTGAGAGTGAAATTATGTCTAAGTCCAGCTTTGGTACATTAGAAGCAACTCTGAAACTTAACCTAAGCGTTTTTCGAAGCTACTTTTTGGCTAACTTCTTATAGGAAGGTCTAGGAGCTCTGAAAATGAACGTGCGCGTCTTTCACTCTTCCCGAGGGACTTAGAAGAATTTTGTGATATTTTTTATTAAAATGGTGTATAAGGGTATATATATAATTATATTTTATGCACTGTATATGAGCTGGCGATTTCTAAGTCTGTGGTTCCGAGAGGGGGTAACCAGGCGCACTAATACAGGTCAAGCCACTTGGCTGCCAGAATGCCCTGCTTCAGCACAGACCAGAAAGGCATTGTGATAAGCGTATCCCCGGTATAGTCAGGGGTTAATGGGAGTCGTCCCCGTCCCCCCAGTATACGGCCAGAACCATGGACCCGGTACTTGTGGTTCGGACTGTCTCCAACCAGCCATAATGTTGTGAGAGTGAAATTATGTCTAAGTCCAGCTTTGGTACATTAGAAGCAACTCTGAAACTTAACCTAAGCGTTTTTCGAAGCTACTTTTTGGCTAACTTCTTAAAGGAAGGTCTAGGAGCGCTGAAAATGAACGTGCGCGTGTTTCACTCTTCCCGAGGGACTTAGAAGAATTTTGTGATATTTTTTATTAAAATGTTGTATAAGGGTATATATATAAATATATTTTATGCACTGTATATGAGCTGGCGATTTCTAAGTCTGTGGTTCCGAGAGGGGGTAACCAGGCTCACTAATAAAGGTCAAGCCACTTGGCTGCCAGAATGCCCTGCTTCAGCACAGACCAGAAAGGCATTTTGATAAGCGTATCCCCGGTATAGTCAGGGGTTAATGGGAGTCGTCCCCGTCCCCCCCAGTATACGCCCAGAACCATGGACCCGGTACTTGTGGTTCGGACTGTCTCCAACCAGCCATAATGTTGTGAGAGTGAAATTATGTCTAAGTCCAGCTTTGGTACATTAGAAGCAACTCTGAAACTTAACCTAAGCGTTTTTCGAAGCTACTTTTTGGCTAACTTCTTATAGGAAGGTCTAGGAGCTCTGAAAATGAACGTGCGCGTCTTTCACTCTTCCCGAGGGACTTAGAAGAATTTTGTGATATTTTTTATTAAAATGGTGTATAAGGGTATATATATAATTATATTTTATGCACTGTATATGAGCTGGCGATTTCTAAGTCTGTGGTTCCGAGAGGGGGTAACCAGGCGCACTAATACAGGTCAAGCCACTTGGCTGCCAGAATGCCCTGCTTCAGCACAGACCAGAAAGGCATTGTGATAAGCGTATCCCCGGTATAGTCAGGGGTTAATGGGAGTCGTCCCCGTCCCCCCAGTATACGCCCAGAACCATGGACCCGGTACTTGTGGTTCGGACTGTCTCCAACCAGCCATAATGTTGTGAGAGTGAAATTATGTCTAAGTCCAGCTTTGGTACATTAGAAGCAACTCTGAAACTTAACCTAAGCGTTTTTCGAAGCTACTTTTTGGCTAACTTCTTATAGGAAGGTCAAGGAGTTCTGAAAATGAACGTGCGCGTCTTTCACTCTTCCCGAGGGACTTAGAAGAATTTTGTGATATTTTTTATTAAAATGGTGTATAAGGGTATATATATAAATATATTATATAAATATATTTTATGCACTGTATATGAGCTGGCGATTTCTAAGTCTGTGGTTCCGAGAGGGGGTAACCAGGCTCACTAATAAAGGTCAAGCCACTTGGCTGCCAGAATGCCCTGCTTCAGCACAGACCAGAAAGGCATTGTGATTAGCGTATCCCCGGTATAGTCAGGGGTTAATGGGAGTCGTCCCCGTCCCCCCAGTATACGCCCAGAACCATGGACCCGGTACTTGTGGTTCGGACTGTCTCCAACCAGCCATAATGTTGTGAGAGTGAAATTATGTCTAAGTCCAGCTTTGGTACATTAGAAGCAACTCTGAAACTTAACCTAAGCGTTTTTCGAAGCTACTTTTTGGCTAACTTCTTATAGGAAGGTCTAGGAACGCTGAAAATGAACGTGCGCGTCTTTCACTCTTCCCGAGGGACTTAGAAGAATTTTGTGATATTTTTTATTAAAATGGTGTATAAGGGTATATATATAAATATATTTTATGCACTGTATATGAGCTGGCGATTTCTAAGTCTGTGGTTCCGAGAGGGGGTAACCAGGCTCACTAATAAAGGTCAAGCCACTTGGCTGCCAGAATGCCCTGCTTCAGCACAGACCAGAAATGCATTGTGATAAGCGTATCCCCGGTATAGTCAGGGGTTAATGGGAGTCGTTCCCTTCCCCCAGTATACGCCCAGAACCATGGACCCGGTAATTGTGGTCCGGACTGTCTCCAACCAGCCATAATGTTGTGAGAGTGAAATTATGTCTAAGTCCAGCTTTGGTACATTAGAAGCAACTCTGAAACTTAACCTAAGCGTTTTTCGAAGCTACTTTTTGGCTAACTTCTTATAGGAAGGTCTAGGAGCTCTGAAAATGAACGTGCGCGTCTTTCACTCTTCCCGAGGGACTTAGAAGAATTTTGTGATATTTTTTATTAAAATGGTGTATAAGGGTATATATATAAATATATTATATAAATATATTTTATGCACTGTATATGAGCTGGCGATTTCTAAGTCTGTGGTTCCGAGAGGGGGTAACCAGGCTCACTAATAAAGGTCAAGCCACTTGGCTGCCAGAATGCCCTGCTTCAGCACAGACCAGAAAGGCATTGTGATAAGCGTATCCCCGGTATAGTCAGGGGTTAATGGGAGTCGTCCCCGTCCCCCCAGTATACGCCCAGAACCATGGACCCGGTACTTGTGGTTCGGACTGTCTCCAACCAGCCATAATGTTGTGAGAGTGAAATTATGTCTAAGTCCAGCTTTGGTACATTAGAAGCAACTCTGAAACTTAACCTAAGCGTTTTTCGAAGCTACTTTTTGGCTAACTTCTTATTGGAAGGTCTAGGAGAGCTGAAAATGAACGTGCGCGTCTTTCACTCTTCCCGAGGGACTTAGAATAATTTTGTGATATTTTTTATTAAAATGGTGTATAAGGGTATATATATAAATATATTATATAAATATATTTTATGCACTGTATACTGTATGAGCTTGCGATTTCTAAGTCTGTGGTTCCGAGAGGGGGTAACCAGGCTCACTAATAAAGGTCAAGCCACTTGGCTGCCAGAATGCCCTGCTTCAGCACAGACCAGAAATGCATTGTGATAAGCGTATCCCCGGTATAGTCAGGGGTTAATGGGAGTCGTCCCCGTCCCCCCAGTATACGCCCAGAACTATCGATCCGGTACTTGTGGTTCGGACTGTCTCCAACCAGCCATAATGTTGTGAGAGTGAAATTATGTCTAAGTCCAGCTTTGGTACATTAGAAGCAACTCTGAAACTTAACCTAAGCGTTTTTCGAAGCTACTTTTTGGCTAACTTCTTATAGGAAGGTCTAGGAGCTCTGAAAATGAACGTGCGCGTCTTTCACTCTTCCCGAGGGACTTAGAAGAATTTTGTGATATTTTTTATTAAAATGGTGTATAAGGGTATATATATAATTATATTTTATGCACTGTATATGAGCTGGCGATTTCTAAGTCTGTGGTTCCGAGAGGGGGTAACCAGGCGCACTAATACAGGTCAAGCCACTTGGCTGCCAGAATGCCCTGCTTCAGCACAGACCAGAAAGGCATTGTGATAAGCGTATCCCCGGTATAGTCAGGGGTTAATGGGAGTCGTCCCCGTCCCCCCAGTATACGGCCAGAACCATGGACCCGGTACTTGTGGTTCGGACTGTCTCCAACCAGCCATAATGTTGTGAGAGTGAAATTATGTCTAAGTCCAGCTTTGGTACATTAGAAGCAACTCTGAAACTTAACCTAAGCGTTTTTCGAAGCTACTTTTTGGCTAACTTCTTAAAGGAAGGTCTAGGAGCGCTGAAAATGAACGTGCGCGTGTTTCACTCTTCCCGAGGGACTTAGAAGAATTTTGTGATATTTTTTATTAAAATGTTGTATAAGGGTATATATATAAATATATTTTATGCACTGTATATGAGCTGGCGATTTCTAAGTCTGTGGTTCCGAGAGGGGGTAACCAGGCTCACTAATAAAGGTCAAGCCACTTGGCTGCCAGAATGCCCTGCTTCAGCACAGACCAGAAAGGCATTTTGATAAGCGTATCCCCGGTATAGTCAGGGGTTAATGGGAGTCGTCCCCGTCCCCCCCAGTATACGCCCAGAACCATGGACCCGGTACTTGTGGTTCGGACTGTCTCCAACCAGCCATAATGTTGTGAGAGTGAAATTATGTCTAAGTCCAGCTTTGGTACATTAGAAGCAACTCTGAAACTTAACCTAAGCGTTTTTCGAAGCTACTTTTTGGCTAACTTCTTATAGGAAGGTCTAGGAGCTCTGAAAATGAACGTGCGCGTCTTTCACTCTTCCCGAGGGACTTAGAAGAATTTTGTGATATTTTTTATTAAAATGGTGTATAAGGGTATATATATAATTATATTTTATGCACTGTATATGAGCTGGCGATTTCTAAGTCTGTGGTTCCGAGAGGGGGTAACCAGGCGCACTAATACAGGTCAAGCCACTTGGCTGCCAGAATGCCCTGCTTCAGCACAGACCAGAAAGGCATTGTGATAAGCGTATCCCCGGTATAGTCAGGGGTTAATGGGAGTCGTCCCCGTCCCCCCAGTATACGGCCAGAACCATGGACCCGGTACTTGTGGTTCGGACTGTCTCCAACCAGCCATAATGTTGTGAGAGTGAAATTATGTCTAAGTCCAGCTTTGGTACATTAGAAGCAACTCTGAAACTTAACCTAAGCGTTTTTCGAAGCTACTTTTTGGCTAACTTCTTAAAGGAAGGTCTAGGAGCGCTGAAAATGAACGTGCGCGTGTTTCACTCTTCCCGAGGGACTTAGAAGAATTTTGTGATATTTTTTATTAAAATGTTGTATAAGGGTATATATATAAATATATTTTATGCACTGTATATGAGCTGGCGATTTCTAAGTCTGTGGTTCCGAGAGGGGGTAACCAGGCTCACTAATAAAGGTCAAGCCACTTGGCTGCCAGAATGCCCTGCTTCAGCACAGACCAGAAAGGCATTTTGATAAGCGTATCCCCGGTATAGTCAGGGGTTAATGGGAATCGTCCCCGTCCCCCCCAGTATACGCCCAGAACCATGGACCCGGTACTTGTGGTTCGGACTGTCTCCAACCAGCCATAATGTTGTGAGAGTGAAATTATGTCTAAGTCCAGCTTTGGTACATTAGAAGCAACTCTGAAACTTAACCTAAGCGTTTTTCGAAGCTACTTTTTGGCTAACTTCTTATAGGAAGGTCTAGGAGCTCTGAAAATGAACGTGCGCGTCTTTCACTCTTCCCGAGGGACTTAGAAGAATTTTGTGATATTTTTTATTAAAATGGTGTATAAGGGTATATATATAAATATATTTTATGCACTGTATATGAGCTGGCGATTTCTAAGTCTTTGGTTCCGAGAGGGGGTAACCAGGCGCACTAATACAGGTCAAGCCACTTGGCTGCCAGAATGCCCTGCTTCAGCACAGACCAGAAAGGCATTGTGATAAGCGTATCCCCGGTATAGTCAGGGGTTAATGGGAGTCGTCCCCGTCCCCCCAGTATACGCCCAGAACCATGGACCCGGTACTTGTGGTTCGGACTGTCTCCAACCAGCCATAATGTTGTGAGAGTGAAATTATGTCTAAGTCCAGCTTTGGTACATTAGAAGCAACTCTGAAACTTAACCTAAGCGTTTTTCGAAGATACTTTTTGGCTAACTTCTTATAGGAAGGTCTAGGAGCTCTGAAAATGAACGTGCGCGTCTTTCACTCTTCCCGAGGGACTTAGAAGAATTTTGTGATATTTTTTATTAAAATGGTGTATAAGGGTATATATATAAATATATTATATAAATATATTTTATGCACTGTATATGAGCTGGCGATTTCTAAGTCTGTGGTTCCGAGAGGGGGTAACCAGGCTCACTAATAAAGGTCAAGCCACTTGGCTGCAAGAATGCCCTGCTTCAGCACAGACCAGAAAGGCATTGTGATAAGCGTATCCCCGGTATAGTCAGGGGTTAATGGGAGTCGTCCCCGTCCCCCCCAGTATACGCCCAGAACCATGGACCCGGTACTTGTGGTTCGGACTGTCTCCAACCAGCCATAATGTTGTGAGAGTGAAATTATGTCTAAGTCCAGCTTTGGTACATTAGAAGCAACTCTGAAACTTAACCTAAGCGTTTTTCGAAGCTACTTTTTGGCTAACTTCTTATAGGAAGGTCTAGGAGCTCTGAAAATGAACGTGCGCGTCTTTCACTCTTCCCGAGGGACTTAGAAGAATTTTGTGATATTTTTTATTAAAATGGTGTATAAGGGTATATATATAAATATATTAAATAAATATATTGTATGCACTGTATATGAGCTGGCGATTTCTAAGTCTGTGGTTCCGAGAGGGGGTAACCAGGCTCACTAATAAAGGTCAAGCCACTTGGCTGCCAGAATGCCCTGCTTCAGCACAGACCAGAAAGGCATTTTGATAAGCGTATCCCCGGTATAGTCAGGGGTTAATGGGAGTCGTCCCCGTCCCCCCAGTATACGCCCAGAACCATGGACCCGGTACTTGTGGTTCGGACTGTCTCCAACCAGCCATAATGTTGTGAGAGTGAAATTATGTCTAAGTCCAGCTTTGGTACATTAGAAGCAACTCTGAAACTTAACCTAAGCGTTTTTCGAAGCTTCTTTTTGGCTAACTTCTTATAGGAAGGTCTAGGAGCTCTGAAAATGAACGTGCGCGTCTTTCACTCTTCCCGAGGGACTTAGAAGAATTTTGTGATATTTTTTATTAAAATGGTGTATAAGGGTATATATATAAATATATTAAATAAATATATTGTATGCACTGTATATGAGCTGGCGATTTCTAAGTCTGTGGTTCCGAGAGGGGGTAACCAGGCTCACTAATAAAGGTCAAGCCACTTGGCTGCCAGAATGCCCTGCTTCAGCACAGACCAGAAAGGCATTTTGATAAGCGTATCCCCGGTATAGTCAGGGGTTAATGGGAGTCGTCCCCGTCCCCCCAGTATACGCCCAGAACCATGGACCCGGTACTTGTGGTTCGGACTGTCTCCAACCAGCCATAATGTTGTGAGAGTGAAATTATGTCTAAGTCCAGCTTTGGTACATTAGAAGCAAATCTGAAACTTAACCTAAGCGTTTTTCAAAGCTACATTTTGGCTAACTTCTTATAGGAAGGTCTAGGAGCGTTGAAAATGAACGTGCGCGTCTTTCACTCTTCCCGAGGGACTTAGAAAAATTTTGTGATATTTTTTATTAAAATGGTGTATAAGGGTATATATATAAATATATTTTATGCACTGTATATGAGCTGGCGATTTCTAAGTCTGTGGTTCCGAGAGGGGGTAACCAGGCTCACTAATAAAGGTCAAGCCACTTGGCTGCCAGAATGCCCTGCTTCAGCACAGACCAGAAAGGCATTGTGATAAGCGTATCCCCGGTATAGTCAGGGGTTAATGGGAGTCGTCCCCGTCCCCCCAGTATACGCCCAGAACCATGGACCCGGTACTTGTGGTTCGGACTGTCTCCAACCAGCCATAATGTTGTGAGAGTGAAATTATGTCTAAGTCCAGCTTTGGTACATTAGAAGCAACTCTGAAACTTAACCTAAGCGTTTTTCGAAGCTACTTTTTGGCTAACTTCTTAAAGGAAGGTCTAGGAGCGCTGAAAATGAACGTGCGCGTGTTTCACTCTTCCCGAGGGACTTAGAAGAATTTTGTGATATTTTTTATTAAAATGGTGTATAAGGGTATATATATAAATATATTTTATGCACTGTATATGAGCTGGCGATTTCTAAGTCTGTGGTTCCGAGAGGGGGTAACCAGGCTCACTAATAAAGGTCAAGCCACTTGGCTGCCAGAATGCCCTGCTTCAGCACAGACCAGAAAGGCATTTTGATAAGCGTATCCCCGGTATAGTCAGGGGTTAATGGGAGTCGTCCCCGTCCCCCCCAGTATACGCCCAGAACCATGGACCCGGTACTTGTGGTTCGGACTGTCTCCAACCAGCCATAATGTTGTGAGAGTGAAATTATGTCTAAGTCCAGCTTTGGTACATTAGAAGCAACTCTGAAACTTAACCTAAGCGTTTTTCGAAGCTACTTTTTGGCTAACTTCTTATAGGAAGGTCTAGGAGCTCTGAAAATGAACGTGCGCGTCTTTCACTCTTCCCGAGGGACTTAGAAGAATTTTGTGATATTTTTTATTAAAATGGTGTATAAGGGTATATATATAAATATATTTTATGCACTGTATATGAGCTGGCGATTTCTAAGTCTTTGGTTCCGAGAGGGGGTAACCAGGCGCACTAATACAGGTCAAGCCACTTGGCTGCCAGAATGCCCTGCTTCAGCACAGACCAGAAAGGCATTGTGATAAGCGTATCCCCGGTATAGTCAGGGGTTAATGGGAGTCGTCCCCGTCCCCCCAGTATACGCCCAGAACCATGGACCCGGTACTTGTGGTTCGGACTGTCTCCAACCAGCCATAATGTTGTGAGAGTGAAATTATGTCTAAGTCCAGCTTTGGTACATTAGAAGCAACTCTGAAACTTAACCTAAGCGTTTTTCAAAGCTACTTTTTGGCTAACTTCTTATAGGAAGGTCTAGGAGCTCTGAAAATGAACGTGCGCGTCTTTCACTCTTCCCGAGGGACTTAGAATAATTTTGTGATATTTTTTATTAAAATGGTGTATAAGGGTATATATATAAATATATTTTATGCACTGTATATGAGCTGGCGATTTCTAAGTCTTTGGTTCCGAGAGGGGGTAACCAGGCGCACTAATACAGGTCAAGCCACTTGGCTGCCAGAATGCCCTGCTTCAGCACAGACCAGAAAGGCATTGTGATAAGCGTATCCCCGGTATAGTCAGGGGTTAATGGGAGTCGTCCCCGTCCCCCCAGTATACGCCCAGAACCATGGACCCGGTACTTGTGGTTCGGGCTGTCTCCAACCAGCCATAATGTTGTGAGAGTGAAATTATGTCTAAGTCCAGCTTTGGTACATTAGAAGCAACTCTGAAACTTAACCTAAGCGTTTTTCGAAGCTACTTTTTGGCTAACTTCTTATAGGAAGGTCTAGGAGCTCTGAAAATGAACGTGCGCGTCTTTCACTCTTCCCGAGGGACTTAGAAGAATTTTGTGATATTTTTTATTAAAATGGTGTATAAGGGTATATATATAAATATATTATATAAATATATTTTATGCACTGTATATGAGCTGGCGATTTCTAAGTCTGTGGTTCCGAGAGGGGGTAACCAGGCTCACTAATAAAGGTCAAGCCACTTGGCTGCCAGAATGCCCTGCTTCAGCACAGACCAGAAAGGCATTGTGATAAGCGTATCCCCGGTATAGTCAGGGGTTAATGGGAGTCGTCCCCGTCCCCCCCAGTATACGCCCAGAACCATGGACCCGGTACTTGTGGTTCGGACTGTCTCCAACCAGCCATAATGTTGTGAGAGTGAAATTATGTCTAAGTCCAGCTTTGGTACATTAGAAGCAACTCTGAAACTTAACCTAAGCGTTTTTCGAAGATACTTTTTGGCTAACTTCTTATAGGAAGGTCTAGGAGCTCTGAAAATGAACGTGCGCGTCTTTCACTCTTCCCGAGGGACTTAGAAGAATTTTGTGATATTTTTTATTAAAATAGTGTACTGTATAAGGGTATATATATAAATATATTTTATGCACTGTATATGAGCTGGCGATTTCTAAGTCTGTGGTTCCGAGAGGGGGTAACCAGGCGCACTAATAAAGGTCAAGCCACTTGGTTTCCAGAATGCCCTGCTTCAGCACAGACCAGAAAGGCATTGTGATAAGCGTATCCCCGGTATAGTCAGGGGTTAATGGGAGTCGTCCCCGTCCCCCCAGTATACGCCCAGAACCATGGACCCGGTACTTGTGGTTCGGACTATCTCCAACCAGCCATAATGTTGTGAGAGTGAAATTATGTCTAAGTCCAGCTTTGGTACATTAGAAGCAACTCTGAAACTTAACCTAAGCGTTTTTCGAAGCTACTTTTTGGCTAACTTCTTATAGGAAGGTCTAGGAGCTCTGAAAATGAACGTGCGCGTCTTTCACTCTTCCCGAGGGACTTAGAAGAATTTTGTGATATTTTTTATTAAAATGGTGTATAAGGGTATATATACTGTATAAATATATTTTATGCACTGTATATGAGCTGGCGATTTCTAAGTCTGTGGTTCCGAGAGGGGGTAACCAGGCTCACTAATAAAGGTCAAGCCACTTGGTTGCCAGAATGCCCTGCTTCAGCACAGACCAGAAAGGCATTGTGATAAGCGTATCCCCGGTATAGTCAGGGGTTAATGGGAGTCGTCCCCGTCCCCCCAGTATACGGCCAGAACCATGGACCCGGTACTTGTGGTTCGGACTGTCTCCAACCAGCCATAATGTTGTGAGAGTGAAATTATGTCTAAGTCCAGCTTTGGTACATTAGAAGCAACTCTGAAACTTAACCTAAGCGTTTTTCGAAGCTACTTTTTGGCTAACTTCTTATAGGAAGGTCTAGGAGCTCTGAAAATGAACGTGCGCGTCTTTCACTCTTCCCGAGGGACTTAGAAGAATTTTGTGATATTTTTTATTAAAATGTTGTATAAGGGTATATATATAAATATATTTTATGCACTGTATATGAGCTGGCGATTTCTAAGTCTGTGGTTCCGAGAGGGGGTAACCAGGCTCACTAATAAAGGTCAAGCCACTTGGCTGCCAGAATGCCCTGCTTCAGCACAGACCAGAAAGGCATTTTGATAAGCGTATCCCCGGTATAGTCAGGGGTTAATGGGAGTCGTCCCCGTCCCCCCCAGTATACGCCCAGAACCATGGACCCGTTACTTGTGGTTCGGACTGTCTCCAACCAGCCATAATGTTGTGAGAGTGAAATTATGTCTAAGTCCAGCTTTGGTACATTAGAAGCAACTCTGAAACTTAACCTAAGCGTTTTTCGAAGCTACTTTTTGGCTAACTTCTTATAGGAAGGTCTAGGAGCTCTGAAAATGAACGTGCGCGTCTTTCACTCTTCCCGAGGGACTTAGAAGAATTTTGTGATATTTTTTGTTAAAATGGTGTATAAGGGTATATATATAAATATATTTTATGCACTGTATATGAGCTGGCGATTTCTAAGTCTTTGGTTCCGAGAGGGGGTAACCAGGCGCACTAATACAGGTCAAGCCACTTGGCTGCCAGAATGCCCTGCTTCAGCACAGACCAGAAAGGCATTGTGATAAGCGTATCCCCGGTATAGTCAGGGGTTAATGGGAGTCGTCCCCGTCCCCCCAGTATACGCCCAGAACCATGGACCCGGTACTTGTGGTTCGGACTGTCTCCAACCAGCCATAATGTTGTGAGAGTGAAATTATGTCTAAGTCCAGCTTTGGTACATTAGAAGCAACTCTGAAACTTAACCTAAGCGTTTTTCGAAGCTACTTTTTGGCTAACTTCTTATAGGAAGGTCTAGGAGCTCTGAAAATGAACGTGCGCGTCTTTCACTCTTCCCGAGGGACTTAGAAGAATTTTGTGATATTTTTTATTAAAATGGTGTATAAGGGTATATATATAAATATATTTTATGCACTGTATATGAGCTGGCGATTTCTAAGTCTTTGGTTCCGAGAGGGGGTAACCAGGCGCACTAATACAGGTCAAGCCACTTGGCTGCCAGAATGCCCTGCTTCAGCACAGACCAGAAAGGCATTGTGATAAGCGTATCCCCGGTATAGTCAGGGGTTAATGGGAGTCGTCCCCGTCCCCCCAGTATACGCCCAGAACCATGGACCCGGTACTTGTGGTTCGGACTGTCTCCAACCAGCCATAATGTTGTGAGAGTGAAATTATGTCTAAGTCCAGCTTTGGTACATTAGAAGCAACTCTGAAACTTAACCTAAGCGTTTTTCGAAGATACTTTTTGGCTAACTTCTTATAGGAAGGTCTAGAAGCTCTGAAAATGAACGTGCGCGTCTTTCACTCTTCCCGAGGGACTTAGAAGAATTTTGTGATATTTTTTATTAAAATGGTGTATAAGGGTATATATATAAATATATTATATAAATATATTTTATGCACTGTATATGAGCTGGCGATTTCTAAGTCTGTGGTTCCGAGAGGGGGTAACCAGGCTCACTAATAAAGGTCAAGCCACTTGGCTGCCAGAATGCCCTGCTTCAGCACAGACCAGAAAGGCATTGTGATAAGCGTATCCCCGGTATAGTCAGGGGTTAATGGGAGTCGTCCCCGTCCCCCCCAGTATACGCCCAGAACCATGGACCCGGTACTTGTGGTTCGGACTGTCTCCAACCAGCCATAATGTTGTGAGAGTGAAATTATGTCTAAGTCCAGCTTTGGTACATTAGAAGCAACTCTGAAACTTAACCTAAGCGTTTTTCGAAGCTACTTTTTGGCTAACTTCTTATAGGAAGGTCTAGGAGCTCTGAAAATGAACGTGCGCGTCTTTCACTCTTCCCGAGGGACTTAGAAGAATTTTGTGATATTTTTTATTAAAATGGTGTATAAGGGTATATATATAAATATATTATATAAATATATTTTATGCACTGTATATGAGCTGGCGATTTCTAAGTCTGTGGTTCCGAGAGGGGGTAACCAGGCTCACTAATAAAGGTCAAGCCACTTGGCTGCCAGAATGCCCTGCTTCAGCACAGACCAGAAAGGCATTGTGATAAGCGTATCCCCGGTATAGTCAGGGGTTAATGGGAGTCGTCCCCGTCCCCCCCAGTATACGCCCAGAACCATGGACCCGGTACTTGTGGTTCGGACTGTCTCCAACCAGCCATAATGTTGTGAGAGTGAAATTATGTCTAAGTCCAGCTTTGGTACATTAGAAGCAACTCTGAAACTTAACCTAAGCGTTTTTCGAAGATACTTTTTGGCTAACTTCTTATAGGAAGGTCTAGGAGCTCTGAAAATGAACGTGCGCGTCTTTCACTCTTCCCGAGGGACTTAGAAGAATTTTGTGATATTTTTTATTAAAATAGTGTACTGTATAAGGGTATATATATAAATATATTTTATGCACTGTATATGAGCTGGCGATTTCTAAGTCTGTGGTTCCGAGAGGGGGTAACCAGGCGCACTAATAAAGGTCAAGCCACTTGGTTTCCAGAATGCCCTGCTTCAGCACAGACCAGAAAGGCATTGTGATAAGCGTATCCCCGGTATAGTCAGGGGTTAATGGGAGTCGTCCCCGTCCCCCCAGTATACGCCCAGAACCATGGACCCGGTACTTGTGGTTCGGACTATCTCCAACCAGCCATAATGTTGTGAGAGTGAAATTATGTCTAAGTCCAGCTTTGGTACATTAGAAGCAACTCTGAAACTTAACCTAAGCGTTTTTCGAAGCTACTTTTTGGCTAACTTCTTATAGGAAGGTCTAGGAGCTCTGAAAATGAACGTGCGCGTCTTTCACTCTTCCCGAGGGACTTAGAAGAATTTTGTGATATTTTTTATTAAAATGGTGTATAAGGGTATATATATAAATATATTTTATGCACTGTATATGAGCTGGCGATTTCTAAGTCTTTGGTTCCGAGAGGGGGTAACCAGGCGCACTAATACAGGTCAAGCCACTTGGCTGCCAGAATGCCCTGCTTCAGCACAGACCAGAAAGGCATTGTGATAAGCGTATCCCCGGTATAGTCAGGGGTTAATGGGAGTCGTCCCCGTCCCCCCAGTATACGCCCAGAACCATGGACCCGGTACTTGTGGTTCGGACTGTCTCCAACCAGCCATAATGTTGTGAGAGTGAAATTATGTCTAAGTCCAGCTTTGGTACATTAGAAGCAACTCTGAAACTTAACCTAAGCGTTTTTCGAAGATACTTTTTGGCTAACTTCTTATAGGAAGGTCTAGGAGCTCTGAAAATGAACGTGCGCGTCTTTCACTCTTCCCGAGGGACTTAGAAGAATTTTGTGATATTTTTTATTAAAATGGTGTATAAGGGTATATATATAAATATATTATATAAATATATTTTATGCACTGTATATGAGCTGGCGATTTCTAAGTCTGTGGTTCCGAGAGGGGGTAACCAGGCTCACTAATAAAGGTCAAGCCACTTGGCTGCCAGAATGCCCTGCTTCAGCACAGACCAGAAAGGCATTGTGATAAGCGTATCCCCGGTATAGTCAGGGGTTAATGGGAGTCGTCCCCGTCCCCCCCAGTATACGCCCAGAACCATGGACCCGGTACTTGTGTTTCGGACTGTCTCCAACCAGCCATAATGTTGTGAGAGTGAAATTATGTCTAAGTCCAGCTTTGGTACATTAGAAGCAACTCTGAAACTTAACCTAAGCGTTTTTCGAAGCTACTTTTTGGCTAACTTCTTATAGGAAGGTCTAGGAGCTCTGAAAATGAACGTGCGCGTCTTTCACTCTTCCCGAGGGACTTAGAAGAATTTTGTGATATTTTTTATTAAAACGGTGTATAAGGGTATATATATAAATATATTAAATAAATATATTGTATGCACTGTATATGAGCTGGCGATTTCTAAGTCTGTGGTTCCGAGAGGGGGTAACCAGGCTCACTAATAAAGGTCAAGCCACTTGGCTGCCAGAATGCCCTGCTTCAGCACAGACCAGAAAGGCATTTTGATAAGCGTATCCCCGGTATAGTCAGGGGTTAATGGGAGTCGTCCCCGTCCCCCCAGTATACGCCCAGAACCATGGACCCGGTACTTGTGGTTCGGACTGTCTCCAACCAGCCATAATGTTGTGAGAGTGAAATTATGTCTAAGTCCAGCTTTGGTACATTAGAAGCAACTCTGAAACTTAACCTAAGCGTTTTTCGAAGCTACTTTTTGGCTAACTTCTTATAGGAAGGTCTAGGAGCTCTGAAAATGAACGTGCGCGTCTTTCACTCTTCCCGAGGGACTTAGAAGAATTTTGTGATATTTTTTATTAAAATGGTGTATAAGGGTATATATATAAATATATTAAATAAATATATTGTATGCACTGTATATGAGCTGGCGATTTCTAAGTCTGTGGTTCCGAGAGGGGGTAACCAGGCTCACTAATAAAGGTCAAGCCACTTGGCTGCCAGAATGCCCTGCTTCAGCACAGACCAGAAAGGCATTTTGATAAGCGTATCCCCGGTATAGTCAGGGGTTAATGGGAGTCGTCCCCGTCCCCCCAGTATACGCCCAGAACCATGGACCCGGTACTTGTGGTTCGGACTGTCTCCAACCAGCCATAATGTTGTGAGAGTGAAATTATGTCTAAGTCCAGCTTTGGTACATTAGAAGCAACTCTGAAACTTAACCTAAGCGTTTTTCGAAGCTACTTTTTGGCTAACTTCTTATAGGAAGGTCTAGGAGCTCTGAAAATGAACGTGCGCGTCTTTCACTCTTCCCGAGGGACTTAGAAGAATTTTGTGATATTTTTTATTAAAATAGTGTACTGTATAAGGGTATATATATAAATATATTTTATGCACTGTATATGAGCTGGCGATTTCTAAGTCTGTGGTTCCGAGAGGGGGTAACCAGGCTCACTAATAAAGGTCAAGCCACTTGGCTGCCAGAATGCCCTGCTTCAGCACAGACCAGAAAGGCATTGTGATAAGCGTATCCCCGGTATAGTCAGGGGTTAATGGGAGTCCCCCCCGTCGCCCCCAGTATACGCCCAGAACCATGGACCCGGTACTTGTGGTTCGGACTGTCTCCAACCAGCCATAATGTTGTGAGAGTGAAATTATGTCTAAGTCCAGCTTTGGTACATTAGAAGCAACTCTGAAACTTAACCTAAGCGTTTTTCGAAGCTACTTTTTGGCTAACTTCTTATAGGAAGGTCTAGGAGCTCTGAAAATGAACGTGCGCGTCTTTCACTCTTCCCGAGGGACTTAGAAGAATTTTGTGATATTTTTTATTAAAATAGTGTACTGTATAAGGGTATATATATAAATATATTTTATGCACTGTATATGAGCTGGCGATTTCTAAGTCTGTGGTTCCGAGAGGGGGTAACCAGGCTCACTAATAAAGGTCAAGCCACTTGGCTGCCAGAATGCCCTGCTTCAGCACAGACCAGAAAGTCATTGTGATAAGCGTATCCCCGGTATAGTCAGGGGTTAATGGGAGTCGTCCCCGTCCCCCCCAGTATACGCCCAGAACCATGGACCCGGTACTTGTGGTTCGGACTGTCTCCAACCAGCCATAATGTTGTGATAGTGAAATTATGTCTATGTCCAGCTTTGGTACATTAGAAGCAACTCTGAAACTTAACCTAAGCGTTTTTCGAAGCTACTTTTTGGCTAACTTCTTATAGGAAGGTCTAGGAGCGCTGAAAATGAACGTGCGCGTCTTTCACTTTTCCCGAGGGACTTAGAAGAATTTTGTGATATTTTTTATTAAAATGGTGTATAAGGATATATATATAAATATATATTATGCACTGTATATGAGCTGGCGATTTCTAAGTCTGTGGTTCCGAGAGGGGGTAACCAGGCTCACTAATAAAGGTCAAGCCACTTGGCTGCCATAATGCCCTGCTTCAGCACAGACCAGAAAGGCATTGTGATAAGCGTATCCCCGGTATAGTCAGGGGTTCATGGGAGTCGTCCCCGTCCCCCCAGTATACGCCCAGAACCATCGACCCGGTACTTGTGGTTCGGACTGTCTCCAACCAGCCATAATGTTGTGAGAGTGAAATTATGTCTAAGTCCAGCTTTGGTACATTAGAAGCAACTCTGAAACTTAACCTAAGCGTTTTTCGAAGCTACTTTTTGGCTAACTTCTTATAGGAAGGTCTAGGAGCGCTGAAAATGAATGTGCGCGTCTTTCACTCTTCCCGAGGGACTTAGAAGAATTTTGTGATATTTTTTATTAAAATGGTGTATAAGGGTATATATATAAATATATTTTATGCACTGTATATGAGCTGGCGATTTCTAAGTCTGTGGTTCCGAGAGGGGGTAACCAGGCTCACTAATAAAGGTCAAGCCACTTGGCTGCCATAATGCCCTGCTTCAGCACAGACCAGAAAAGCATTGTGATAAGCGTATCCCCGGTATAGTCAGGGGTTCATGGGAGTCGTCCCCGTCCCCCCAGTATACGCCCAGAACCATCGACCCGGTACTTGTGGTTCGGACTGTCTCCAACCAGCCATAATGTTGTGAGAGTGAAATTATGTCTAAGTCCAGCTTTGGTACATTAGAAGCAACTCTGAAACTTAACCTAAGCGTTTTTCGAAGCTACTTTTTGGCTAACTTCTTATAGGAAGGTCTAGGAGCTCTGAAAATGAACGTGCGCGTCTTTCACTCTTCCCGAGGGACTTAGAAGAATTTTGTGATATTTTTTATTAAAATGGTGTATAAGGGTATATATATAAATATATTTTATGCACTGTATATGAGCTGGCGATTTCTAAGTCTGTGGTTCCGAGAGGGGGTAACCAGGCTCACTAATAAAGGTCAAGCTCTTGGTTTCCAGAATGCCCTGCTTCAGCACAGACCAGAAAGGCATTGTGATAAGCGTATCCCCGGTATAGTCAGGGGTTCATGGGAGTCGTCCCCGTCCCCCCAGTATACGCCCAGAACCATCGACCCGGTACTTGTGGTTCGGACTGTCTCCAACCAGCCATAATGTTGTGAGAGTGAAATTATGTCTAAGTCCAGCTTTGGTACATTAGAAGCAACTCTGAAACTTAACCTAAGCGTTTTTCGAAGCTACTTTTTGGCTAACTTCTTATAGGAAGGTCTAGGAGCTCTGAAAATGAACGTCCGCATCTTTCACTCTTCCCGAGGGACTTAGAAGAATTTTGTGATATTTTTTATTAAAATGGTGTATAAGGGTATATATATATAAATATATTTTATGCACTGTATATGAGCTGGCGATTTCTATGTCTGTGGTTCCGAGAGGGGGTAACCAGGCTCACTAATAAAGGTCAAGACACTTGGCTGCCAGAATGCCCTGCTTCAGCACAGACCAGAAAGGCATTGTGATAAGCGTATCCCCGGTATAGTCAGGGGTTCATGGGAGTCGTCCCCGTCCCCCCAGTATACCCCCAGAACCATCGACCCGGTACTTGTGGTTCGGACTGTCTCCAACCAGCCATAATGTTGTGAGAGTGAAATTATGTCTAAGTCCAGCTTTGGTACATTAGAAGCAACTCTGAAACTTAACCTAAGCGTTTTTCGAAGCTACTTTTTGGCTAACTTCTTATAGGAAGGTCTAGGAGCGCTAAAAATGAACGTGCGCGTCTTTCACTTTTCCCGAGGGACTTAGAAGAATTTTGTGATATTTTTTATTAAAATGGTGTATAAGGGTATATATAGAAATATATTTTATGCACTGTATATGAGCTGGCGATTTCTAAGTCTGTGGTTCCGAGAGGGGGTAACCAGGCTCACTAATAAAGGTCAAGCCACTTGGCTGCCAGAATGCCCTGCTTCAGCACAGACCAGAAAGGCATTGTGATAAGCGTATCCCCGGTATAGTCAGGGGTTAATGGGAGTCCCCCCCGTCCCCCCAGTATACGCCCAGAACCATCGACCCGGTACTTGTGGTTCGGACTGTCTCCAACCAGCCATAATGTTGTGAGAGTGAAATTATGTCTAAGTCCAGCTTTGGTACATTAGAAGCAACTCTGAAACTTAACCTAAGCGTTTTTCGAAGCTACTTTTTGGCTAACTTCTTATAGGAAGGTCTAGGAGCGCTGAAAATGAACGTGCGCGTCTTTCACTCTTCCCGAGGGACTTAGAAGAATTTTGTGATATTTTTTATTAAAATGGTGTATAAGGGTATATATATATAAATATATTTTATGCACTGTATATGAGCTGGCGATTTCTATGTCTGTGGTTCCGAGAGGGGGTAACCAGGCTCACTAATAAAGGTCAAGCTCTTGGTTTCCAGAATGCCCTGCTTCAGCACAGACCAGAAAGGCATTGTGATAAGCGTATCCCCGGTATAGTCAGGGGTTCATGGGAGTCGTCCCCGTCCCCCCAGTATACGCCCAGAACCATCGACCCGGTACTTGTGGTTCGGACTGTCTCCAACCAGCCATAATGTTGTGAGAGTGAAATTATGTCTAAGTCCAGCTTTGGTACATTAGAAGCAACTCTGAAACTTAACCTAAGCGTTTTTCGAAGCTACTTTTTGGCTAACTTCTTATAGGAAGGTCTAGGAGCTCTGAAAATGAACGTCCGCATCTTTCACTCTTCCCGAGGGACTTAGAAGAATTTTGTGATATTTTTTATTAAAATGGTGTATAAGGGTATATATATATAAATATATTTTATGCACTGTATATGAGCTGGCGATTTCTATGTCTGTGGTTCCGAGAGGGGGTAACCAGGCTCACTAATAAAGGTCAAGCCACTTGGCTGCCAGAATGCCCTGCTTCAGCACAGACCAGAAAGGCATTGTGATAAGCGTATCCCCGGTATAGTCAGGGGTTAATGGGAGTCGTCCCCGTCCCCCCAGTATACCCCCAGAACCATCGACCCGGTACTTGTGGTTCGGACTGTCTCCAACCAGCCATATAGTTGTGAGAGTGAAATTATGTCTAAGTCCAGCTTTGGTACATTAGAAGCAACTCTGAAACTTAACCTAAGCGTTTTTCGAAGCTACTTTTTGGCTAACTTCTTATAGGAAGGTCTAGGAGCGCTGAAAATGAACGTGCGCGTCTTTCACTTTTCCCGAGGGACTTAGAAGAATTTTGTGATATTTTTTATTAAAATGGTGTACAGTATAAGGGTATATATATATAAATATATTTTATGCACTGTATATGAGCTGGCGATTTCTATGTCTGTGGTTCCGAGAGGGGGTAACCAGGCTCACTAATAAAGGTCAAGCCACTTGGCTGCCAGAATGCCCTGCTTCAGCACAGACCAGAAAGGCATTGTGATAAGCGTATCCCCGGTATAGTCAGGGGTTCATGGGAGTCGTCCCCGTCCCCCCAGTATACCCCCAGAACCATCGACACGGTACTTGTGGTTCGGACTGTCTCCAACCAGCCATAATGTTGTGAGAGTGAAATTATGTCTAAGTCCAGCTTTGGTACATTAGAAGCAACTCTGAAACTTAACCTAAGCGTTTTTCGAAGCTACTTTTTGGCTAACTTCTTATAGGAAGGTCTAGGAGCGCTGAAAATGAACGTGCGCGTCTTTCACTTTTCCCGAGGGACTTAGAAGAATTTTGTGATATTTTTTATTAAAATGGTGTATAAGGGTACTGTATATATATATAAATATATTTTATGCACTGTATATGAGCTGGCGATTTCTATGTCTGTGGTTCCGAGAGGGGGTAACCAGGCTCACTAATAAAGGTCAAGCCACTTGGCTGCCAGAATGCCCTGCTTCAGCACAGACCAGAAAGGCATTGTGATAAGCGTATCCCCGGTATAGTCAGGGGTTAATGGGAGTCGTCCCCGTCCCCCCCAGTATACGCCCAGAACCATGGACCCGGTACTTGTGGTTCGGACTGTCTCCAACCAGCCATAATGTTGTGAGAGTCAAATTATGTCTAAGTCCAGCTTTGGTACATTAGAAGCAACTCTGAAACTTAACCTAAGCGTTTTTCGAAGCTACTTTTTGGCTAACTTCTTATAAGGAAGGTCTAGGAGCTCTGAAAATGAACGTGCGCGTCTTTCACTCTTCCCGAGGGACTTAGAAGAATTTTGTGATATTTTTTATTAAAATGGTGTATAAGGGTATATATATAAATATATTTTATGCACTGTATATGAGCTGGCGATTTCTATGTCTGTGGTTCCGAGAGGGGGTAACCAGGCTCACTAATAAAGGTCAAGCCACTTGGCTGCCAGAATGCCCTGCTTCAGCACAGACCAGAAAGGCATTGTGATAAGCGTATCCCCGGTATAGTCAGGGGTTCATGGGAGTCGTCCCCGTCCCCCCAGTATACCCCCAGAACCATCGACACGGTACTTGTGGTTCGGACTGTCTCCAACCAGCCATAATGTTGTGAGAGTGAAATTATGTCTAAGTCCAGCTTTGGTACATTAGAAGCAACTCTGAAACTTAACCTAAGCGTTTTTCGAAGCTACTTTTTGGCTAACTTCTTATAGGAAGGTCTAGGAGCGCTGAAAATGAACGTGCGCGTCTTTCACTTTTCCCGAGGGACTTAGAAGAATTTTGTGATATTTTTTATTAAAATGGTGTATAAGGGTACTGTATATATATATAAATATATTTTATGCACTGTATATGAGCTGGCGATTTCTATGTCTGTGGTTCCGAGAGGGGGTAACCAGGCTCACTAATAAAGGTCAAGCCACTTGGCTGCCAGAATGCCCTGCTTCAGCACAGACCAGAAAGGCATTGTGATAAGCGTATCCCCGGTATAGTCAGGGGTTAATGGGAGTCGTCCCCGTCCCCCCCAGTATACGCCCAGAACCATGGACCCGGTACTTGTGGTTCGGACTGTCTCCAACCAGCCATAATGTTGTGAGAGTCAAATTATGTCTAAGTCCAGCTTTGGTACATTAGAAGCAACTCTGAAACTTAACCTAAGCGTTTTTCGAAGCTACTTTTTGGCTAACTTCTTATAAGGAAGGTCTAGGAGCTCTGAAAATGAACGTGCGCGTCTTTCACTCTTCCCGAGGGACTTAGAAGAATTTTGTGATATTTTTTATTAAAATGGTGTATAAGGGTATATATATAAATATATTTTATGCACTGTATATGAGCTGGCGATTTCTATGTCTGTGGTTCCGAGAGGGGGTAACCAGGCTCACTAATAAAGGTCAAGCCACTTGGCTGCCAGAATGCCCTGCTTCAGCACAGACCAGAAAGGCATTGTGATAAGCGTATCCCCGGTATAGTCAGGGGTTAATGGGAGTCGTCCCCGTCCCCCCAGTATACGCCCAGAACCGTCGACCCGGTACTTGTGGTTCGGACTGTCTCCAACCAGCCATAATGTTGTGAGAGTGAAATTGTGTCTAAGTCCAGCTTTGGTACATTAGAAGCAACTCTGAAACTTAACATAAGCGTTTTTCGAAGCTACTTTTTGGCTAACTTCTTATAGGAAGGTCTAGGAGCGCTGAAAATGAACGTGCGCGTCTTTCACTCTTCCCGAGGGACTTAGAAGAATTTTGTGATATTTTTTATTAAAATGGTGTATAAGGGTATATATAGAAATATATTTTATGCACTGTATATGAGCTGGCGATTTCTAAGTCTGTGGTTCCGAGAGGGGGTAACCAGGCTCACTAATAAAGGTCAAGCCACTTGGCTGCCAGAATGCCCTGCTTCAGCACAGACCAGAAAGGCATTGTGATAAGCGTATCCCCGGTATAGTCAGGGGTTAATGGGAGTCGTCCCCGTCCCCCCAGTATACGCCCAGAACCATCGACCCGGTACTTGTGGTTCGGACTGTCTCCAACCAGCCATAATGTTGTGAGAGTGAAATTATGTCTAAGTCCAGCTTTGGTACATTAGAAGCAACTCTGAAACTTAACCTAAGCGTTTTTCGAAGCTACTTTTTGGCTAACTTCTTATAAGAAGGTCTAGGAGCGCTGAAAATGAACGTGCGCGTCTTTCACTCTTCCCGAGGGACTTAGAAGAATTTTGTGATATTTTTTATTAAAATGGTGTATAAGGGTATATATATAAATATATTTTATGCACTGTATATGAGCTGGCGATTTCTATGTCTGTGGTTCCGAGAGGGGGTAACCAGGCTCACTAATAAAGGTCAAGCCACTTGGCTGCCAGAATGCCCTGCTTCAGCACAGACCAGAAAGGCATTGTGATAAGCGTATCCCCGGTATAGTCAGGGGTTAATGGGAGTCGTCCCCGTCCCCCCAGTATACGCCCAGAACCGTCGACCCGGTACTTGTGGTTCGGACTGTCTCCAACCAGCCATAATGTTGTGAGAGTGAAATTGTGTCTAAGTCCAGCTTTGTTACATTAGAAGCAACTCTGAAACTTAACATAAGCGTTTTTCGAAGCTACTTTTTGGCTAACTTCTTATAGGAAGGTCTAGGAGCGCTGAAAATGAACGTGCGCGTCTTTCACTCTTCCCGAGGGACTTAGAAGAATTTTGTGATATTTTTTATTAAAATGGTGTATAAGGGTATATATAGAAATATATTTTATGCACTGTATATGAGCTGGCGATTTCTAAGTCTGTGGTTCCGAGAGGGGGTAACCAGGCTCACTAATAAAGGTCAAGCCACTTGGCTGCCAGAATGCCCTGCTTCAGCACAGACCAGAAAGGCATTGTGATAAGCGTATCCCCGGTATAGTCAGGGGTTAATGGGAGTCGTCCCCGTCCCCCCAGTATACGCCCAGAACCATCGACCCGGTACTTGTGGTTCGGACTGTCTCCAACCAGCCATAATGTTGTGAGAGTGAAATTATGTCTAAGTCCAGCTTTGGTACATTAGAAGCAACTCTGAAACTTAACCTAAGCGTTTTTCGAAGCTACTTTTTGGCTAACTTCTTATAAGAAGGTCTAGGAGCGCTGAAAATGAACGTGCGCGTCTTTCACTCTTCCCGAGGGACTTAGAAGAATTTTGTGATATTTTTTATTAAAATGGTGTATAAGGGTATATATATATAAATATATTTTATGCACTGTATATGAGCTGGCGATTTCTATGTCTGTGGTTCCGAGAGGGGGTAACCAGGCTCACTAATAAAGGTCAAGCCACTTGGCTGCCAGAATGCCCTGCTTCAGCACAGACCAGAAAGGCATTGTGATAAGCGTATCCCCGGTATAGTCAGGGGTTAATGGGAGTCGTCCCCGTCCCCCCAGTATACGCCCAGAACCATCGACCCGGTACTTGTGGTTCGGACTGTCTCCAACCAGCCATAATGTTGTGAGAGTGAAATTATGTCTAAGTCCAGCTTTGGTACATTAGAAGCAACTCTGAAACTTAACCTAAGCGTTTTTCGAATCTACTTTTTGGCTAACTTCTTATAGGAAGGTCTAGGAGCTCTGAAAATGAACGTGCACGTCTTTCACTCTTCCCGAGGGACTTAGAAGAATTTTGTGATATTTTTTATTAAAATGGTGTATAAGGGTATATATATATAAATATATTTTATGCACTGTATATGAGCTGGCGATTTCTATGTCTGTGGTTCCGAGAGGGGGTAACCAGGCTCACTAATAAAGGTCAAGCCACTTGGCTGCCAGAATGCCCTGCTTCAGCACAGACCAGAAAGGCATTGTGATAAGCGTATCCCCGGTATAGTCAGGGGTTAATGGGAGTCGTCCCCGTCCCCCCAGTATACCCCCAGAACCATCGACCCGGTACTTGTGGTTCGGACTGTCTCCAACCAGCCATATAGTTGTGAGAGTGAAATTATGTCTAAGTCCAGCTTTGGTACATTAGAAGCAACTCTGAAACTTAACCTAAGCGTTTTTCGAAGCTACTTTTTGGCTAACTTCTTATAGGAAGGTCTAGGAGCGCTGAAAATGAACGTGCGCGTCTTTCACTTTTCCCGAGGGACTTAGAAGAATTTTGTGATATTTTTTATTAAAATGGTGTACAGTATAAGGGTATATATATATAAATATATTTTATGCACTGTATATGAGCTGGCGATTTCTATGTCTGTGGTTCCGAGAGGGGGTAACCAGGCTCACTAATAAAGGTCAAGCCACTTGGCTGCCAGAATGCCCTGCTTCAGCACAGACCAGAAAGGCATTGTGATAAGCGTATCCCCGGTATAGTCAGGGGTTCATGGGAGTCGTCCCCGTCCCCCCAGTATACCCCCAGAACCATCGACACGGTACTTGTGGTTCGGACTGTCTCCAACCAGCCATAATGTTGTGAGAGTGAAATTATGTCTAAGTCCAGCTTTGGTACATTAGAAGCAACTCTGAAACTTAACCTAAGCGTTTTTCGAAGCTACTTTTTGGCTAACTTCTTATAGGAAGGTCTAGGAGCGCTGAAAATGAACGTGCGCGTCTTTCACTTTTCCCGAGGGACTTAGAAGAATTTTGTGATATTTTTTATTAAAATGGTGTATAAGGGTACTGTATATATATATAAATATATTTTATGCACTGTATATGAGCTGGCGATTTCTATGTCTGTGGTTCCGAGAGGGGGTAACCAGGCTCACTAATAAAGGTCAAGCCACTTGGCTGCCAGAATGCCCTGCTTCAGCACAGACCATAAAGGCATTGTGATAAGCGTATCCCCGGTATAGTCAGGGGTTAATGGGAGTCGTCCCCGTCCCCCCCAGTATACGCCCAGAACCATGGACCCGGTACTTGTGGTTCGGACTGTCTCCAACCAGCCATAATGTTGTGAGAGTCAAATTATGTCTAAGTCCAGCTTTGGTACATTAGAAGCAACTCTGAAACTTAACCTAAGCGTTTTTCGAAGCTACTTTTTGGCTAACTTCTTATAAGGAAGGTCTAGGAGCTCTGAAAATGAACGTGCGCGTCTTTCACTCTTCCCGAGGGACTTAGAAGAATTTTGTGATATTTTTTATTAAAATGGTGTATAAGGGTATATATATAAATATATTTTATGCACTGTATATGAGCTGGCGATTTCTATGTCTGTGGTTCCGAGAGGGGGTAACCAGGCTCACTAATAAAGGTCAAGCCACTTGGCTGCCAGAATGCCCTGCTTCAGCACAGACCAGAAAGGCATTGTGATAAGCGTATCCCCGGTATAGTCAGGGGTTAATGGGA
Source organism: Ascaphus truei (assembly GCF_040206685.1). Lineage (NCBI taxonomy): Eukaryota > Metazoa > Chordata > Amphibia > Anura > Ascaphidae > Ascaphus > Ascaphus truei. The sequence continues at coordinate 282,988,407 of NC_134483.1, forward strand.
GTCGTCCCCGTCCCCCCAGTATACGCCCAGAACCGTCGACCCGGTACTTGTGGTTCGGACTGTCTCCAACCAGCCATAATGTTGTGAGAGTGAAATTGTGTCTAAGTCCAGCTTTGGTACATTAGAAGCAACTCTGAAACTTAACATAAGCGTTTTTCGAAGCTACTTTTTGGCTAACTTCTTATAGGAAGGTCTAGGAGCGCTGAAAATGAACGTGCGCGTCTTTCACTCTTCCCGAGGGACTTAGAAGAATTTTGTGATATTTTTTATTAAAATGGTGTATAAGGGTATATATAGAAATATATTTTATGCACTGTATATGAGCTGGCGATTTCTAAGTCTGTGGTTCCGAGAGGGGGTAACCAGGCTCACTAATAAAGGTCAAGCCACTTGGCTGCCAGAATGCCCTGCTTCAGCACAGACCAGAAAGGCATTGTGATAAGCGTATCCCCGGTATAGTCAGGGGTTAATGGGAGTCGTCCCCGTCCCCCCAGTATACGCCCAGAACCATCGACCCGGTACTTGTGGTTCGGACTGTCTCCAACCAGCCATAATGTTGTGAGAGTGAAATTATGTCTAAGTCCAGCTTTGGTACATTAGAAGCAACTCTGAAACTTAACCTAAGCGTTTTTCGAAGCTACTTTTTGGCTAACTTCTTATAAGAAGGTCTAGGAGCGCTGAAAATGAACGTGCGCGTCTTTCACTCTTCCCGAGGGACTTAGAAGAATTTTGTGATATTTTTTATTAAAATGGTGTATAAGGGTATATATATATAAATATATTTTATGCACTGTATATGAGCTGGCGATTTCTATGTCTGTGGTTCCGAGAGGGGGTAACCAGGCTCACTAATAAAGGTCAAGCCACTTGGCTGCCAGAATGCCCTGCTTCAGCACAGACCAGAAAGGCATTGTGATAAGCGTATCCCCGGTATAGTCAGGGGTTAATGGGAGTCGTCCCCGTCCCCCCAGTATACGCCCAGAACCATCGACCCGGTACTTGTGGTTCGGACTGTCTCCAACCAGCCATAATGTTGTGAGAGTGAAATTATGTCTAAGTCCAGCTTTGGTACATTAGAAGCAACTCTGAAACTTAACCTAAGCGTTTTTCGAAGCTACTTTTTGGCTAACTTCTTATAGGAAGGTCTAGGAGCGCTGAAAATGAACGTGCGCGTCTTTCACTTTTCCCGAGGGACTTAGAAGAATTTTGTGATATTTTTTATTAAAATGGTGTATAAGGGTATATATATATATAAATATATTTTATGCACTGTATATGAGCTGGCGATTTCTATGTCTGTGGTTCCGAGAGGGGGTAACCAGGCTCACTAATAAAGGTCAAGCCACTTGGCTGCCAGAATGGCCTGCTTCAGCACAGACAAGAAAGGCATTGTGATAAGCGTATCCCCGGTATAGTCAGGGGTTAATGGGAGTCGTCCCCGTCCCCCCCAGTATACGCCCAGAACCATGGACCCGGTACTTGTGGTTCGGACTGTCTCCAACCAGCCATAATGTTGTGAGAGTCAAATTATGTCTAAGTCCAGCTTTGGTACATTAGAAGCAACTCTGAAACTTAACCTAAGCGTTTTTCGAAGCTACTTTTTGGCTAACTTCTTATAGGAAGGTCTAGGAGCGCTAAAAATGAACGTGCGCGTCTTTCACTTTTCCCGAGGGACTTAGAAGAATTTTGTGATATTTTTTATTAAAATGGTGTATAAGGGTATATATATAAATATATTTTATGCACTGTATATGAGCTGGCGATTTCTAAGTCTGTGGTTCCGAGAGGGGGTAACCAGGCTCACTAATAAAGGTCAAGCCACTTGGCTGCCAGAATGCCCTGCTTCAGCACAGACCAGAAAGGCATTGTGATAAGCGTATCCCCGGTATAGTCAGGGGTTCATGGGAGTCGTCCCCGTCCCCCCAGTATACGCCCAGAACCGTCGACCCGGTACTTGTGGTTCGGACTGTCTCCAACCAGCCATAATGTTGTGAGAGTGAAATTATGTCTAAGTCCAGCTTTGGTACATTAGAAGCAACTCTGAAACTTAACCTAAGCGTTTTTCGAAGCTACTTTTTGGCTAACTTCTTATAGGAAGGTCTAGGAGCGCTGAAAATGAACGTGCGCGTCTTTCACTCTTCCCGAGGGACTTAGAAGAATTTTGTGATATTTTTTATTAAAATGGTGTATAAGGGTATATATAGAAATATATTTTATGCACTGTATATGAGCTGGCGATTTCTAAGTCTGTGGTTCCGAGAGGGGGAAACCAGGCTCACTAATAAAGGTCAAGCCACTTGGCTGCCAGAATGCCCTGCTTCAGCACAGACCAGAAAGGCATTGTGATAAGCGTATCCCCGGTATAGTCAGGGGTTAATGGGAGTCGTCCCCGTCCCCCCAGTATACGCCCAGAACCATCGACCCGGTACTTGTGGTTCGGACTGTCTCCAACCAGCCATAATGTTGTGAGAGTCAAATTATGTCTAAGTCCAGCTTTGGTACATTAGAAGCAACTCTGAAACTTAACCTAAGCGTTTTTCGAAGCTACTTTTTGGCTAACTTCTTATAGGAAGGTCTAGGAGCGCTGAAAATGAACGTGCGCGTCTTTCACTCTTCCCGAGGGACTTAGAAGAATTTTGTGATATTTTTTATTAAAATGGTGTATAAGGGTATATATATATAAATATATTTTATGCACTGTATATGAGCTGGCGATTTCTATGTCTGTGGTTCCGAGAGGGGGTAACCAGGCTCACTAATAAAGGTCAAGCCACTTGGCTGCCAGAATGCCCTGCTTCAGCACAGACCAGAAAGGCATTGTGATAAGCGTATCCCCGGTATAGTCAGGGGTTAATGGGAGTCGTCCCCGTCCCCCCAGTATACGCCCAGAACCATCGACCCGGTACTTGTGGTTCGGACTGTCTCCAACCAGCCATAATGTTGTGAGAGTGAAATTATGTCTAAGTCCAGCTTTGGTACATTAGAAGCAACTCTGAAACTTAACCTAAGCGTTTTTCGAAGCTACTTTTTGGCTAACTTCTTATAGGAAGGTCTAGGAGCGCTGAAAATGAACGTGCGCGTCTTTCACTTTTCCCGAGGGACTTAGAAGAATTTTGTGATATTTTTTATTAAAATGGTGTATAAGGGTATATATATATATAAATATATTTTATGCACTGTATATGAGCTGGCGATTTCTATGTCTGTGGTTCCGAGAGGGGGTAACCAGGCTCACTAATAAAGGTCAAGCCACTTGGCTGCCAGAATGGCCTGCTTCAGCACAGACAAGAAAGGCATTGTGATAAGCGTATCCCCGGTATAGTCAGGGGTTAATGGGAGTCGTCCCCGTCCCCCCCAGTATACGCCCAGAACCATGGACCCGGTACTTGTGGTTCGGACTGTCTCCAACCAGCCATAATGTTGTGAGAGTCAAATTATGTCTAAGTCCAGCTTTGGTACATTAGAAGCAACTCTGAAACTTAACCTAAGCGTTTTTCGAAGCTACTTTTTGGCTAACTTCTTATAGGAAGGTCTAGGAGCGCTAAAAATGAACGTGCGCGTCTTTCACTTTTCCCGAGGGACTTAGAAGAATTTTGTGATATTTTTTATTAAAATGGTGTATAAGGGTATATATATAAATATATTTTATGCACTGTATATGAGCTGGCGATTTCTAAGTCTGTGGTTCCGAGAGGGGGTAACCAGGCTCACTAATAAAGGTCAAGCCACTTGGCTGCCAGAATGCCCTGCTTCAGCACAGACCAGAAAGGCATTGTGATAAGCGTATCCCCGGTATAGTCAGGGGTTAATGGGAGTCGTCCCCGTCCCACCAGTATACGCCCAGAACCGTCGACCCGGTACTTGTGGTTCGGACTGTCTCCAACCAGCCATAATGTTGTGAGAGTGAAATTATGTCTAAGTCCAGCTTTGGTACATTAGAAGCAACTCTGAAACTTAACCTAAGCGTTTTTCGAAGCTACTTTTTGGCTAACTTCTTATAGGAAGGTCTAGGAGCGCTGAAAATGAACGTGCGCGTCTTTCACTTTTCCCGAGGGACTTAGAAGAATTTTGTGATATTTTTTATTAAAATGGTGTATAAGGGTATATATATATAAATATATTTTATGCACTGTATATGAGCTGGCGATTTCTATGTCTGTGGTTCCGAGAGGGGGTAACCAGGCTCACTAATAAAGGTCAAGCCACTTGGCTGCCAGAATGCCCTGCTTCAGCACAGACCATAAAGGCATTGTGATAAGCGTATCCCCGGTATAGTCAGGGGTTAATGGGAGTCGTCCCCGTCCCCCCCAGTATACGCCCAGAACCATGGACCCGGTACTTGTGGTTCGGACTGTCTCCAACCAGCCATAATGTTGTGAGAGTCAAATTATGTCTAAGTCCAGCTTTGGTACATTAGAAGCAACTCTGAAACTTAACCTAAGCGTTTTTCGAAGCTACTTTTTGGCTAACTTCTTATAGGAAGGTCTAGGAGCTCTGAAAATGAACGTGCGCGTCTTTCACTCTTCCCGAGGGACTTAGAAGAATTTTGTGATATTTTTTATTAAAATGGTGTATAAGGGTATATATATAAATATATTTTATGCACTGTATATGAGCTGGCGATTTCTATGTCTGTGGTTCCGAGAGGGGGTAACCAGGCTCACTAATAAAGGTCAAGCCACTTGGCTGCCAGAATGCCCTGCTTCAGCACAGACCAGAAAGGCATTGTGATAAGCGTATCCCCGGTATAGTCAGGGGTTCATGGGAGTCGTCCCCGTCCCCCCAGTATACGCCCAGAACCGTCGACCCGGTACTTGTGGTTCGGACTGTCTCCAACCAGCCATAATGTTGTGAGAGTGAAATTATGTCTAAGTCCAGCTTTGGTACATTAGAAGCAACTCTGAAACTTAACCTAAGCGTTTTTCGAAGCTACTTTTTGGCTAACTTCTTATAGGAAGGTCTAGGAGCGCTGAAAATGAACGTGCGCGTCTTTCACTCTTCCCGAGGGACTTAGAAGAATTTTGTGATATTTTTTATTAAAATGGTGTATAAGGGTATATATAGAAATATATTTTATGCACTGTATATGAGCTGGCGATTTCTAAGTCTGTGGTTCCGAGAGGGGGAAACCAGGCTCACTAATAAAGGTCAAGCCACTTGGCTGCCAGAATGCCCTGCTTCAGCACAGACCAGAAAGGCATTGTGATAAGCGTATCCCCGGTATAGTCAGGGGTTAATGGGAGTCGTCCCCGTCCCCCCCAGTATACGCCCAGAACCATGGACCCGGTACTTGTGGTTCGGACTGTCTCCAACCAGCCATAATGTTGTGAGAGTCAAATTATGTCTAAGTCCAGCTTTGGTACATTAGAAGCAACTCTGAAACTTAACCTAAGCGTTTTTCGAAGCTACTTTTTGGCTAACTTCTTATAGGAAGGTCTAGGAGCGCTAAAAATGAACGTGCGCGTCTTTCACTTTTCCCGAGGGACTTAGAAGAATTTTGTGATATTTTTTATTAAAATGGTGTATAAGGGTATATATATAAATATATTTTATGCACTGTATATGAGCTGGCGATTTCTAAGTCTGTGGTTCCGAGAGGGGGTAACCAGGCTCACTAATAAAGGTCAAGCCACTTGGCTGCCAGAATGCCCTGCTTCAGCACAGACCAGAAAGGCATTGTGATAAGCGTATCCCCGGTATAGTCAGGGGTTAATGGGAGTCGTCCCCGTCCCACCAGTATACGCCCAGAACCGTCGACCCGGTACTTGTGGTTCGGACTGTCTCCAACCAGCCATAATGTTGTGAGAGTGAAATTATGTCTAAGTCCAGCTTTGGTACATTAGAAGCAACTCTGAAACTTAACCTAAGCGTTTTTCGAAGCTACTTTTTGGCTAACTTCTTATAGGAAGGTCTAGGAGCGCTGAAAATGAACGTGCGCGTCTTTCACTTTTCCCGAGGGACTTAGAAGAATTTTGTGATATTTTTTATTAAAATGGTGTATAAGGGTATATATATATAAATATATTTTATGCACTGTATATGAGCTGGCGATTTCTATGTCTGTGGTTCCGAGAGGGGGTAACCAGGCTCACTAATAAAGGTCAAGCCACTTGGCTGCCAGAATGCCCTGCTTCAGCACAGACCATAAAGGCATTGTGATAAGCGTATCCCCGGTATAGTCAGGGGTTAATGGGAGTCGTCCCCGTCCCCCCCAGTATACGCCCAGAACCATGGACCCGGTACTTGTGGTTCGGACTGTCTCCAACCAGCCATAATGTTGTGAGAGTCAAATTATGTCTAAGTCCAGCTTTGGTACATTAGAAGCAACTCTGAAACTTAACCTAAGCGTTTTTCGAAGCTACTTTTTGGCTAACTTCTTATAGGAAGGTCTAGGAGCTCTGAAAATGAACGTGCGCGTCTTTCACTCTTCCCGAGGGACTTAGAAGAATTTTGTGATATTTTTTATTAAAATGGTGTATAAGGGTATATATATAAATATATTTTATGCACTGTATATGAGCTGGCGATTTCTATGTCTGTGGTTCCGAGAGGGGGTAACCAGGCTCACTAATAAAGGTCAAGCCACTTGGCTGCCAGAATGCCCTGCTTCAGCACAGACCAGAAAGGCATTGTGATAAGCGTATCCCCGGTATAGTCAGGGGTTCATGGGAGTCGTCCCCGTCCCCCCAGTATACGCCCAGAACCGTCGACCCGGTACTTGTGGTTCGGACTGTCTCCAACCAGCCATAATGTTGTGAGAGTGAAATTATGTCTAAGTCCAGCTTTGGTACATTAGAAGCAACTCTGAAACTTAACCTAAGCGTTTTTCGAAGCTACTTTTTGGCTAACTTCTTATAGGAAGGTCTAGGAGCGCTGAAAATGAACGTGCGCGTCTTTCACTCTTCCCGAGGGACTTAGAAGAATTTTGTGATATTTTTTATTAAAATGGTGTATAAGGGTATATATAGAAATATATTTTATGCACTGTATATGAGCTGGCGATTTCTAAGTCTGTGGTTCCGAGAGGGGGTAACCAGGCTCACTAATAAAGGTCAAGCCACTTGGCTGCCAGAATGCCCTGCTTCAGCACAGACCAGAAAGGCATTGTGATAAGCGTATCCCCGGTATAGTCAGGGGTTAATGGGAGTCGTCCCCGTCCCCCCAGTATACGCCCAGAACCATCGACCCGGTACTTGTGGTTCGGACTGTCTCCAACCAGCCATAATGTTGTGAGAGTGAAATTATGTCTAAGTCCAGCTTTGGTACATTAGAAGCAACTCTGAAACTTAACCTAAGCGTTTTTCGAAGCTACTTTTTGGCTAACTTCTTATAGGAAGGTCTAGGAGCGCTAAAAATGAACGTGCGCGTCTTTCACTTTTCCCGAGGGACTTAGAAGAATTTTGTGATATTTTTTATTAAAATGGTGTATAAGGGTATATATATAAATATATTTTATGCACTGTATATGAGCTGGCGATTTCTAAGTCTGTGGTTCCGAGAGGGGGTAACCAGGCTCACTAATAAAGGTCAAGCCACTTGGCTGCCAGAATGCCCTGCTTCAGCACAGACCAGAAAGGCATTGTGATAAGCGTATCCCCGGTATAGTCAGGGGTTAATGGGAGTCGTCCCCGTCCCCCCAGTATACGCCCAGAACCGTCGACCCGGTACTTGTGGTTCGGACTGTCTCCAACCAGCCATAATGCTGTGAGAGTGAAATTATGTCTAAGTCCAGCTTTGGTACATTAGAAGCAACTCTGAAACTTAACCTAAGCGTTTTTCGAAGCTACTTTTTGGCTAACTTCTTATAGGAAGGTCTAGGAGCGCTGAAAATGAACGTGCGCGTCTTTCACTCTTCCTGAGGGACTTAGAAGAATTTTGTGATATTTTTTATTAAAATGGTGTATAAGGGTATATATAGAAATATATTTTATGCACTGTATATGAGCTGGCGATTTCTAAGTCTGTGGTTCCGAGAGGGGGTAACCAGGCTCACTAATAAAGGTCAAGCCACTTGGCTGCCAGAATGCCCTGCTTCAGCACAGACCAGAAAGGCATTGTGATAAGCGTATCCCCGGTATAGTCAGGGGTTAATGGGAGTCGTCCCCGTCCCCCCAGTATACGCCCAGAACCATCGACCCGGTACTTGTGGTTCGGACTGTCTCCAACCAGCCATAATGTTGTGAGAGTGAAATTATGTCTAAGTCCAGCTTTGGTACATTAGAAGCAACTCTGAAACTTAACCTAAGCGTTTTTCGAAGCTACTTTTTGGCTAACTTCTTATAGGAAGGTCTAGGAGCGCTCAAAATGAACGTGCGCGTCTTTCACTCTTCCCGAGGGACTTAGAAGAATTTTGTGATATTTTTTATTAAAATGGTGTATAAGGGTATATATATATAAATATATTTTATGCACTGTATATGAGCTGGCGATTTCTATGTCTGTGGTTCCGAGAGGGGGTAACCAGGCTCACTAATAAAGGTCAAGCCACTTGGCTGCCAGAATGCCCTGCTTCAGCACAGACCAGAAAGGCATTGTGATAAGCGTATCCCCGGTATAGTCAGGGGTTAATGGGAGTCGTCCCCGTCCCCCCAGTATACGCCCAGAACCATCGACCCGGTACTTGTGGTTCGGACTGTCTCCAACCAGCCATAATGTTGTGAGAGTGAAATTATGTCTAAGTCCAGCTTTGGTACATTAGAAGCAACTCTGAAACTTAACCTAAGCGTTTTTCGAATCTACTTTTTGGCTAACTTCTTATAGGAAGGTCTAGGAGCGCTGAAAATGAACGTGCGCGTCTTTCACTCTTCCCGAGGGACTTAGAAGAATTTTGTGATATTTTTTAGTAAAATGGTGTATAAGGGTATATATAGAAATATATTTTATGCACTGTATATGAGCTGGCGATTTCTAAGTCTGTGGTTCCGAGAGGGGGTAACCAGGCTCACTAATAAAGGTCAAGCCACTTGGCTGCCAGAATGCCCTGCTTCAGCACAGACCAGAAAGGCATTGTGATAAGCGTATCCCCGGTATAGTCAGGGGTTAATGGGAGTCGTCCCCGTCCCCCCAGTATACGCCCAGAACCATCGACCCGGTACTTGTGGTTCGGACTGTCTCCAACCAGCCATAATGTTGTGAGAGTGAAATTATGTCTAAGTCCAGCTTTGGTACATTAGAAGCAACTCTGAAACTTAACCTAAGCGTTTTTCGAAGCTACTTTTTGGCTAACTTCTTATAGGAAGGTCTAGGAGCGCTAAAAATGAACGTGCGCGTCTTTCACTTTTCCCGAGGGACTTAGAAGAATTTTGTGATATTTTTTATTAAAATGGTGTATAAGGGTATATATATAAATATATTTTATGCACTGTATATGAGCTGGCGATTTCTAAGTCTGTGGTTCCGAGAGGGGGTAACCAGGCTCACTAATAAAGGTCAAGCCACTTGGCTGCCAGAATGCCCTGCTTCAGCACAGACCAGAAAGGCATTGTGATAAGCGTATCCCCGGTATAGTCAGGGGTTAATGGGAGTCGTCCCCGTCCCCCCAGTATACGCCCAGAACCGTCGACCCGGTACTTGTGGTTCGGACTGTCTCCAACCAGCCATAATGCTGTGAGAGTGAAATTATGTCTAAGTCCAGCTTTGGTACATTAGAAGCAACTCTGAAACTTAACCTAAGCGTTTTTCGAAGCTACTTTTTGGCTAACTTCTTATAGGAAGGTCTAGGAGCGCTGAAAATGAACGTGCGCGTCTTTCACTCTTCCTGAGGGACTTAGAAGAATTTTGTGATATTTTTTATTAAAATGGTGTATAAGGGTATATATAGAAATATATTTTATGCACTGTATATGAGCTGGCGATTTCTAAGTCTGTGGTTCCGAGAGGGGGTAACCAGGCTCACTAATAAAGGTCAAGCCACTTGGCTGCCAGAATGCCCTGCTTCAGCACAGACCAGAAAGGCATTGTGATAAGCGTATCCCCGGTATAGTCAGGGGTTAATGGGAGTCGTCCCCGTCCCCCCAGTATACGCCCAGAACCATCGACCCGGTACTTGTGGTTCGGACTGTCTCCAACCAGCCATAATGTTGTGAGAGTGAAATTATGTCTAAGTCCAGCTTTGGTACATTAGAAGCTACTCTGAAACTTAACCTAAGCGTTTTTCGAAGCTACTTTTTGGCTAACTTCTTATAGGAAGGTCTAGGAGCGCTAAAAATGAACGTGCGCGTCTTTCACTTTTCCCGAGGGACTTAGAAGAATTTTGTGATATTTTTTATTAAAATGGTGTATAAGGGTATATATATAAATATATTTTATGCACTGTATATGAGCTGGCGATTTCTAAGTCTGTGGTTCCGAGAGGGGGTAACCAGGCTCACTAATAAAGGTCAAGCCACTTGGCTGCCATAATGCCCTGCTTCAGCACAGACCAGAAAGGCATTGTGATAAGCGTATCCCCGGTATAGTCAGGGGTTCATGGGAGTCGTCCCCGTCCCCCCAGTATACGCCCAGAACCATCGACCCGGTACTTGTGGTTCGGACTGTCTCCAACCAGCCATAATGTTGTGAGAGTGAAATTATGTCTAAGTCCAGCTTTGGTACATTAGAAGCAACTCTGAAACTTAACCTAAGCGTTTTTCGAAGCTACTTTTTGGCTAACTTCTTATAGGAAGGTCTAGGAGCGCTGAAAATGAACGTGCGCGTCTTTCACTCTTCCCGAGGGACTTAGAAGAATTTTGTGATATTTTTTATTAAAATGGTGTATAAGGGTATATATATATAAATATATTTTATGCACTGTATATGAGCTGGCGATTTCTATGTCTGTGGTTCCGAGAGGGGGTAACCAGGCTCACTAATAAAGGTCAAGCCACTTGGCTGCCAGAATGCCCTGCTTCAGCACAGACCAGAAAGGCATTGTGATAAGCGTATCCCCGGTATAGTCAGGGGTTAATGGGAGTCGTCCCCGTCCCCCCAGTATACGCCCAGAACCATCGACCCGGTACTTGTGGTTCGGACTGTCTCCAACCAGCCATAATGTTGTGAGAGTGAAATTATGTCTAAGTCCAGCTTTGGTACATTAGAAGCAACTCTGAAACTTAACCTAAGCGTTTTTCGAATCTACTTTTTGGCTAACTTCTTATAGGAAGGTCTAGGAGCTCTGAAAATGAACGTGCGCGTCTTTCACTCTTCCCGAGGGACTTAGAAGAATTTTGTGATATTTTTTATTAAAATGGTGTATAAGGGTATATATATAAATATATTTTATGCACTGTATATGAGCTGGCGATTTCTATGTCTGTGGTTCCGAGAGGGGGTAACCAGGCTCACTAATAAAGGTCAAGCCACTTGGCTGCCAGAATGCCCTGCTTCAGCACAGACCAGAAAGGCATTGTGATAAGCGTATCCCCGGTATAGTCAGGGGTTCATGGGAGTCGTCCCCGTCCCCCCAGTATACGCCCAGAACCGTCGACCCGGTACTTGTGGTTCGGACTGTCTCCAACCAGCCATAATGTTGTGAGAGTGAAATTATGTCTAAGTCCAGCTTTGGTACATTAGAAGCAACTCTGAAACTTAACCTAAGCGTTTTTCGAAGCTACTTTTTGGCTAACTTCTTATAGGAAGGTCTAGGAGCGCTGAAAATGAACGTGCGCGTCTTTCACTCTTCCCGAGGGACTTAGAAGAATTTTGTGATATTTTTTATTAAAATGGTGTATAAGGGTATATATATAAATATATTTTATGCACTGTATATGAGCTGGCGATTTCTAAGTCTGTGGTTCCGAGAGGGGGTAACCAGGCTCACTAATAAAGGTCAAGCCACTTGGCTGCCATAATGCCCTGCTTCAGCACAGACCAGAAAGGCATTGTGATAAGCGTATCCCCGGTATAGTCAGGGGTTAATGGGAGTCGTCCCCGTCCCCCCAGTATACGCCCAGAACCATCGACCCGGTACTTGTGGTTCGGACTGTCTCCAACCAGCCATAATGGTGTGAGGGTGAAATTATGTCTAAGTCCAGCTTTGGTACATTAGTAGCAACTCTGAAACTTAACCTAAGCGTTTTTCGAAGCTACTTTTTGGCTAACTTCTTATAGGAAGGTCTAGGAGCTCTGAAAATGAACGTGCGCGTCTTTCACTCTTCCCGAGGGACTTAGAAGAATTTTGTGATATTTTTTATTAAAATGGTGTATAAGGGTATATATATAAATATATTTTATGCACTGTATATGAGCTGGCGATTTCTATGTCTGTGGTTCCGAGAGGGGGTAACCAGGCTCACTAATAAAGGTCAAGCCACTTGGTTTACAGAATGCCCTGCTTCAGCACAGACCAGAAAGGCATTGTGATAAGAGTATCCCCGGTATAGTCAGGGGTTCATGGGAGTCGTCCCCGTCCCCCCAGTATACGCCCAGAACCATCGACCCGGTACTTGTGGTTCGGACTGTCTCCAACCAGCCATAATGTTGTGAGAGTGAAATTATGTCTAAGTCCAGCTTTGGTACATTAGAAGCAACTCTGAAACTTAACCTAAGCGTTTTACGAAGCTACTTTTTGGCTAACTTCTTATAGGAAGGTCTAGGAGCTCTGAAAATGAACGTCCGCATCTTTCACTCTTCCCGAGGGACTTAGAAGAATTTTGTGATATTTTTTATTAAAATGGTGTATAAGGGTATATATATAAATATATTTTATGCACTGTATATGAGCTGGCGTTTTCTATGTCTGTGGTTCCGAGAGGGGGTAACCAGGCTCACTAATAAAGGTCAAGCCACTTGGCTGCCAGAATGCCCTGCTTCAGCACAGACCAGAAAGGCATTGTGATAAGCGTATCCCCGGTATAGTCAGGGGTTAATGGGAGTCGTCCCCGTCCCCCCAGTATACGCCCAGAACCATCGACCCGGTACTTGTGGTTCGGACTGTCTCCAACCAGCCATAATGTTGTGAGAGTGAAATTATGTCTAAGTCCAGCATTGGTACATTAGAAGCAACTCTGAAACTTAACCTAAGCGTTTTTCGAAGCTACTTTTTGGCTAACTTCTTATAGGAAGGTCTAGGAGCGCTGAAAATGAACGTGCGCGTCTTTCACTCTTCCCGAGGGACTTAGAAGAATTTTGTGATATTTTTTATTAAAATGGTGTATAAGGGTATATATAGAAATATATTTTATGCACTGTATATGAGTTGGCGATTTCTAAGTCTGTGGTTCCGAGAGGGGGTAACCAGGCTCACTAATAAAGGTCAAGCCACTTGGCTGCCAGAATGCCCTGCTTCAGCACAGACCAGAAAGGCATTGTGATAAGCGTATCCCCGGTATAGTCAGGGGTTAATGGGAGTCGTCCCCGTCCCCCCAGTATACGCCCAGAACCATCGACCCGGTACTTGTGGTTCGGACTGTCTCCAACCAGCCATAATGTTGTGAGAGTGAAATTATGTCTAAGTCCAGCTTTGGTACATTAGAAGCAACTCTGAAACTTAACCTAAGCGTTTTTCGAAGCTACTTTTTGGCTAACTTCTTATAGGAAGGTCTAGGAGCGCTGCAAATGAACGTGCGCGTCTTTCACTTTTCCCGAGGGACTTAGAAGAATTTTGTGATATTTTTTATTAAAATGGTGTATAAGGGTATATATATAAATATATTTTATGCACTGTATATGAGCTGGCGATTTCTAAGTCTGTGGTTCCGAGAGGGGGTAACCAGGCTCACTAATAAAGGTCAAGCCACTTGGCTGCCAGAATGCCCTGCTTCAGCACAGACCAGAAAGGCATTGTGATAAACGTATCCCCGGTATAGTCAGGGGTTCATGGGAGTCGTCCCCGTCCCCCCAGTATACGCCCAGAACCGTCGACCCGGTACTTGTGGTTCGGACTGTCTCCAACCAGCCATAATGTTGTGAGAGTGAAATTATGTCTAAGTCCAGCTTTGGTACATTAGAAGCAACTCTGAAACTTAACCTAAGCGTTTTTCGAAGCTACTTTTTGGCTAACTTCTTATAGGAATGTCTAGGAGCGCTGAAAATGAACGTGCGCGTCTTTCACTCTTCCCGAGGGACTTAGAAGAATTTTGTGATATTTTTTATTAAAATGGTGTATAAGGGTATATATATAAATATATTTTATGCACTGTATATGAGCTGGCGATTTCTAAGTCTGTGGTTCCGAGAGGGGGTAACCAGGCTCACTAATAAAGGTCAAGCCACTTGGCTGCCATAATGCCCTGCTTCAGCACAGACCAGAAAGGCATTGTGATAAGCGTATCCCCGGTATAGTCAGGGGTTAATGGGAGTCGTCCCCGTCCCCCCAGTATACGCCCAGAACCATCGACCCGGTACTTGTGGTTCGGACTGTCTCCAACCAGCCATAATGTTGTGAGAGTGAAATTATGTCTAAGTCCAGCTTTGGTACATTAGTAGCAACTCTGAAACTTAACCTAAGCGTTTTTCGAAGCTACTTTTTGGCTAACTTCTTATAGGAAGGTCTAGGAGCTCTGAAAATGAACGTGCGCGTCTTTCACTCTTCCCGAGGGACTTAGAAGAATTTTGTGATATTTTTTATTAAAATGGTGTATAAGGGTATATATATAAATATATTTTATGCACTGTATATGAGCTGGCGATTTCTATGTCTGTGGTTCCGAGAGGGGGTAACCAGGCTCACTAATAAAGGTCAAGCCACTTGGTTTACAGAATGCCCTGCTTCAGCACAGACCAGAAAGGCATTGTGATAAGAGTATCCCCGGTATAGTCAGGGGTTCATGGGAGTCGTCCCCGTCCCCCCAGTATACGCCCAGAACCATCGACCCGGTACTTGTGGTTCGGACTGTCTCCAACCAGCCATAATGTTGTGAGAGTGAAATTATGTCTAAGTCCAGCTTTGGTACATTAGAAGCAACTCTGAAACTTAACCTAAGCGTTTTTCGAAGCTACTTTTTGGCTAACTTCTTATAGGAAGGTCTAGGAGCTCTGAAAATGAACGTCCGCATCTTTCACTCTTCCCGAGGGACTTAGAAGAATTTTGTGATATTTTTTATTAAAATGGTGTATAAGGGTATATATATAAATATATTTTATGCACTGTATATGAGCTGGCGTTTTCTATGTCTGTGGTTCCGAGAGGGGGTAACCAGGCTCACTAATAAAGGTCAAGCCACTTGGCTGCCAGAATGCCCTGCTTCAGCACAGACCAGAAAGGCATTGTGATAAGCGTATCCCCGGTATAGTCAGGGGTTAATGGGAGTCGTCCCCGTCCCCCCAGTATACGCCCAGAACCATCGACCCGGTACTTGTGGTTCGGACTGTCTCCAACCAGCCATAATGTTGTGAGAGTGAAATTATGTCTAAGTCCAGCATTGGTACATTAGAAGCAACTCTGAAACTTAACCTAAGCGTTTTTCGAAGCTACTTTTTGGCTAACTTCTTATAGGAAGGTCTAGGAGCGCTGAAAATGAACGTGCGCGTCTTTCACTCTTCCCGAGGGACTTAGAAGAATTTTGTGATATTTTTTATTAAAATGGTGTATAAGGGTATATATAGAAATATATTTTATGCACTGTATATGAGTTGGCGATTTCTAAGTCTGTGGTTCCGAGAGGGGGTAACCAGGCTCACTAATAAAGGTCAAGCCACTTGGCTGCCAGAATGCCCTGCTTCAGCACAGACCAGAAAGGCATTG
This sequence comes from Ascaphus truei, assembly GCF_040206685.1. NCBI lineage: Eukaryota > Metazoa > Chordata > Amphibia > Anura > Ascaphidae > Ascaphus > Ascaphus truei. The sequence continues at coordinate 283,004,068 of NC_134483.1, forward strand.
TGATAAGCGTATCCCCGGTATAGTCAGGGGTTAATGGGAGTCGTCCCCGTCCCCCCAGTATACGCCCAGAACCATCGACCCGGTACTTGTGGTTCGGACTGTCTCCAACCAGCCATAATGTTGTGAGAGTGAAATTATGTCTAAGTCCAGCTTTGGTACATTAGAAGCAACTCTGAAACTTAACCTAAGCGTTTTTCGAAGCTACTTTTTGGCTAACTTCTTATAGGAAGGTCTAGGAGCGCTGCAAATGAACGTGCGCGTCTTTCACTTTTCCCGAGGGACTTAGAAGAATTTTGTGATATTTTTTATTAAAATGGTGTATAAGGGTATATATATAAATATATTTTATGCACTGTATATGAGCTGGCGATTTCTAAGTCTGTGGTTCCGAGAGGGGGTAACCAGGCTCACTAATAAAGGTCAAGCCACTTGGCTGCCAGAATGCCCTGCTTCAGCACAGACCAGAAAGGCATTGTGATAAACGTATCCCCGGTATAGTCAGGGGTTCATGGGAGTCGTCCCCGTCCCCCCAGTATACGCCCAGAACCGTCGACCCGGTACTTGTGGTTCGGACTGTCTCCAACCAGCCATAATGTTGTGAGAGTGAAATTATGTCTAAGTCCAGCTTTGGTACATTAGAAGCAACTCTGAAACTTAACCTAAGCGTTTTTCGAAGCTACTTTTTGGCTAACTTCTTATAGGAATGTCTAGGAGCGCTGAAAATGAACGTGCGCGTCTTTCACTCTTCCCGAGGGACTTAGAAGAATTTTGTGATATTTTTTATTAAAATGGTGTATAAGGGTATATATATAAATATATTTTATGCACTGTATATGAGCTGGCGATTTCTAAGTCTGTGGTTCCGAGAGGGGGTAACCAGGCTCACTAATAAAGGTCAAGCCACTTGGCTGCCATAATGCCCTGCTTCAGCACAGACCAGAAAGGCATTGTGATAAGCGTATCCCCGGTATAGTCAGGGGTTAATGGGAGTCGTCCCCGTCCCCCCAGTATACGCCCAGAACCATCGACCCGGTACTTGTGGTTCGGACTGTCTCCAACCAGCCATAATGTTGTGAGAGTGAAATTATGTCTAAGTCCAGCTTTGGTACATTAGTAGCAACTCTGAAACTTAACCTAAGCGTTTTTCGAAGCTACTTTTTGGCTAACTTCTTATAGGAAGGTCTAGGAGCTCTGAAAATGAACGTGCGCGTCTTTCACTCTTCCCGAGGGACTTAGAAGAATTTTGTGATATTTTTTATTAAAATGGTGTATAAGGGTATATATATAAATATATTTTATGCACTGTATATGAGCTGGCGATTTCTATGTCTGTGGTTCCGAGAGGGGGTAACCAGGCTCACTAATAAAGGTCAAGCCACTTGGTTTACAGAATGCCCTGCTTCAGCACAGACCAGAAAGGCATTTTGATAAGAGTATCCCCGGTATAGTCAGAGGTTCATGGGAGTCGTCCCCGTCCCCCCAGTATACGCCCAGAACCATCGACCCGGTACTTGTGGTTCGGACTGTCTCCAACCAGCCATAATGTTGTGAGAGTGAAATTATGTCTAAGTCCAGCTTTGGTACATTAGAAGCAACTCTGAAACTTAACCTAAGCGTTTTTCGAAGCTACTTTTTGGCTAACTTCTTATAGGAAGGTCTAGGAGCGCTGAAAATGAACGTGCGCGTCTTTCACTCTTCCCGAGGGACTTAGAAGAATTTTGTGATATTTTTTATTAAAATGGTGTATAAGGGTATATATATAAATATATTTTATGCACTGTATATGAGCTGGCGTTTTCTATGTCTGTGGTTCCGAGAGGGGGTAACCAGGCTCACTAATAAAGGTCAAGCCACTTGGCTGCCAGAATGCCCTGCTTCAGCACAGACCAGAAAGGCATTGTGATAAGCGTATCCCCGGTATAGTCAGGGGTTAATGGGAGTCGTCCCCGTCCCCCCAGTATACGCCCAGAACCATCGACCCGGTACTTGTGGTTCGGACTGTCTCCAACCAGCCATAATGTTGTGAGAGTGAAATTATGTCTAAGTCCAGCATTGGTACATTAGAAGCAACTCTGAAACTTAACCTAAGCGTTTTTCGAAGCTACTTTTTGGCTAACTTCTTATAGGAAGGTCTAGGAGCGCTGAAAATGAACGTGCGCGTCTTTCACTCTTCCCGAGGGACTTAGAAGAATTTTGTGATATTTTTTATTAAAATGGTGTATAAGGGTATATATAGAAATATATTTTATGCACTGTATATGAGTTGGCGATTTCTAAGTCTGTGGTTCCGAGAGGGGGTAACCAGGCTCACTAATAAAGGTCAAGCCACTTGGCTGCCAGAATGCCCTGCTTCAGCACAGACCAGAAAGGCATTGTGATAAGCGTATCCCCGGTATAGTCAGGGGTTAATGGGAGTCGTCCCCGTCCCCCCAGTATACGCCCAGAACCATCGACCCGGTACTTGTGGTTCGGACTGTCTCCAACCAGCCATAATGTTGTGAGAGTGAAATTATGTCTAAGTCCAGCTTTGGTACATTAGAAGCAACTCTGAAACTTAACCTAAGCGTTTTTCGAAGCTACTTTTTGGCTAACTTCTTATAGGAAGGTCTAGGAGCGCTGCAAATGAACGTGCGCGTCTTTCACTTTTCCCGAGGGACTTAGAAGAATTTTGTGATATTTTTTATTAAAATGGTGTATAAGGGTATATATATAAATATATTTTATGCACTGTATATGAGCTGGCGATTTCTAAGTCTGTGGTTCCGAGAGGGGGTAACCAGGCTCACTAATAAAGGTCAAGCCACTTGGCTGCCATAATGCCCTGCTTCAGCACAGACCAGAAAGGCATTGTGATAAGCGTATCCCCGGTATCGTCAGGGGTTCATGGGAGTCGTCCCCGTCCCCCCAGTATACGCCCAGAACCATCGACCCGGTACTTGTGGTTCGGACTGTCTCCAACCAGCCATAATGTTGTGAGAGTGAAATTATGTCTAAGTCCAGCTTTGGTACATTAGAAGCAACTCTGAAACTTAACCTAAGCGTTTTTCGAAGCTACTTTTTGGCTAACTTCTTATAGGAAGGTCTAGGAGCGCTGAAAATGAACGTGCGCGTCTTTCACTCTTCCCGAGGGACTTAGAAGAATTTTGTGATATTTTTTATTAAAATGGTGTATAAGGGTATATATATAAATATATTTTATGCACTGTATATGAGCTGGCGTTTTCTATGTCTGTGGTTCCGAGAGGGGGTAACCAGGCTCACTAATAAAGGTCAAGCCACTTGGCTGCCAGAATGCCCTGCTTCAGCACAGACCAGAAAGGCATTGTGATAAGCGTATCCCCGGTATAGTCAGGGGTTAATGGGAGTCGTCCCCGTCCCCCCAGTATACGCCCAGAACCATCGACCCGGTACTTGTGGTTCGGACTGTCTCCAACCAGCCATAATGTTGTGAGAGTGAAATTATGTCTAAGTCCAGCATTGGTACATTAGAAGCAACTCTGAAACTTAACCTAAGCGTTTTTCGAAGCTACTTTTTGGCTAACTTCTTATAGGAAGGTCTAGGAGCGCTGAAAATGAACGTGCGCGTCTTTCACTCTTCCCGAGGGACTTAGAAGAATTTTGTGATATTTTTTATTAAAATGGTGTATAAGGGTATATATATAAATATATTTTATGCACTGTATATGAGTTGGCGATTTCTAAGTCTGTGGTTCCGAGAGGGGGTAACCAGGCTCACTAATAAAGGTCAAGCCACTTGGCTGCCAGAATGCCCTGCTTCAGCACAGACCAGAAAGGCATTGTGATAAGCGTATCCCCGGTATAGTCAGGGGTTAATGGGAGTCGTCCCCGTCCCCCCAGTATACGCCCAGAACCATCGACCCGGTACTTGTGGTTCGGACTGTCTCCAACCAGCCATAATGTTGTGAGAGTGAAATTATGTCTAAGTCCAGCTTTGGTACATTAGAAGCAACTCTGAAACTTAACCTAAGCGTTTTTCGAAGCTACTTTTTGGCTAACTTCTTATAGGAAGGTCTAGGAGCGCTGAAAATGAACGTGCGCGTCTTTCACTCTTCCCGAGGGACTTAGAAGAATTTTGTGATATTTTTTATTAAAATGGTGTATAAGGGTATATATATAAATATATTTTATGCACTGTATATGAGCTGGCGTTTTCTATGTCTGTGGTTCCGAGAGGGGGTAACCAGGCTCACTAATAAAGGTCAAGCCACTTGGCTGCCAGAATGCCCTGCTTCAGCACAGACCAGAAAGGCATTGTGATAAGCGTATCCCCGGTATAGTCAGGGGTTAATGGGAGTCGTCCCCGTCCCCCCAGTATACGCCCAGAACCATCGACCCGGTACTTGTGGTTCGGACTGTCTCCAACCAGCCATAATGTTGTGAGAGTGAAATTATGTCTAAGTCCAGCATTGGTACATTAGAAGCAACTCTGAAACTTAACCTAAGCGTTTTTCGAAGCTACTTTTTGGCTAACTTCTTATAGGAAGGTCTAGGAGCGCTGAAAATGAACGTGCGCGTCTTTCACTCTTCCCGAGGGACTTAGAAGAATTTTGTGATATTTTTTATTAAAATGGTGTATAAGGGTATATATAGAAATATATTTTATGCACTGTATATGAGTTGGCGATTTCTAAGTCTGTGGTTCCGAGAGGGGGTAACCAGGCTCACTAATAAAGGTCAAGCCACTTGGCTGCCAGAATGCCCTGCTTCAGCACAGACCAGAAAGGCATTGTGATAAGCGTATCCCCGGTATAGTCAGGGGTTAATGGGAGTCGTCCCCGTCCCCCCAGTATACGCCCAGAACCATCGACCCGGTACTTGTGGTTCGGACTGTCTCCAACCAGCCATAATGTTGTGAGAGTGAAATTATGTCTAAGTCCAGCTTTGGTACATTAGAAGCAACTCTGAAACTTAACCTAAGCGTTTTTCGAAGCTACTTTTTGGCTAACTTCTTATAGGAAGGTCTAGGAGCGCTGCAAATGAACGTGCGCGTCTTTCACTTTTCCCGAGGGACTTAGAAGAATTTTGTGATATTTTTTATTAAAATGGTGTATAAGGGTATATATATAAATATATTTTATGCACTGTATATGAGCTGGCGATTTCTAAGTCTGTGGTTCCGAGAGGGGGTAACCAGGCTCACTAATAAAGGTCAAGCCACTTGGCTGCCATAATGCCCTGCTTCAGCACAGACCAGAAAGGCATTGTGATAAGCGTATCCCCGGTATCGTCAGGGGTTCATGGGAGTCGTCCCCGTCCCCCCAGTATACGCCCAGAACCATCGACCCGGTACTTGTGGTTCGGACTGTCTCCAACCAGCCATAATGTTGTGAGAGTGAAATTATGTCTAAGTCCAGCTTTGGTACATTAGAAGCAACTCTGAAACTTAACCTAAGCGTTTTTCGAAGCTACTTTTTGGCTAACTTCTTATAGGAAGGTCTAGGAGCTCTGAAAATGAACGTGCGCGTCTTTCACTCTTCCCGAGGGACTTAGAAGAATTTTGTGATATTTTTTATTAAAATGGTGTATAAGGGTATATATATAAATATATTTTATGCACTGTATATGAGCTGGCGATTTCTAAGTCTGTGGTTCCGAGAGGGGGTAACCAGGCTCACTAATAAAGGTCAAGCTCTTGGTTTCCAGAATGCCCTGCTTCAGCACAGACCAGAAAGGCATTGTGATAAGCGTATCCCCGGTATAGTCAGGGGTTCATGGGAGTCGTCCCCGTCCCCCCAGTATACGCCCAGAACCATCGACCCGGTACTTGTGGTTCGGACTGTCTCCAACCAGCCATAATGTTGTGAGAGTCAAATTATGTCTAAGTCCAGCTTTGGTACATTAGAAGCAACTCTGAAACTTAACCTAAGCGTTTTTCGAAGCTACTTTTTGGCTAACTTCTTATAGGAAGGTCTAGGAGCTCTGAAAATGAACGTGCGCGTCTTACACTCTTCCCGAGGGACTTAGAAGAATTTTGTGATATTTTTTATTAAAATGGTGTATAAGGGTATATATATAAATATATTTTATGCACTGTATATGAGCTGGCGATTTCTATGTCTGTGGTTCATAGAGGGGGTAACCAGGCTCACTAATAAAGGTCAAGCCACTTGGCTGCCAGAATGCCCTGCTTCAGCACAGACCAGAAAGGCATTGTGATAAGCGTATCCCCGGTATAGTCAGGGGTTAATGGGAGTCGTCCCCGTCCCCCCAGTATACGCCCAGAACCATCGACCCGGTACTTGTGGTTCGGACTGTCTCCAACCAGCCATAATGTTGTGAGAGTGAAATTATGTCTAAGTCCAGCTTTGGTACATTAGAAGCAACTCTGAAACTTAACCTAAGCGTTTTTCGAAGCTACTTTTTGGCTAACTTCTTATAGGAAGGTCTAGGAGCGCTGCAAATGAACGTGCGCGTCTTTCACTTTTCCCGAGGGACTTAGAAGAATTTTGTGATATTTTTTATTAAAATGGTGTATAAGGGTATATATATAAATATATTTTATGCACTGTATATGAGCTGGCGATTTCTAAGTCTGTGGTTCCGAGAGGGGGTAACCAGGCTCACTAATAAAGGTCAAGCCACTTGGCTGCCATAATGCCCTGCTTCAGCACAGACCAGAAAGGCATTGTGATAAGCGTATCCCCGGTATCGTCAGGGGTTCATGGGAGTCGTCCCCGTCCCCCCAGTATACGCCCAGAACCATCGACCCGGTACTTGTGGTTCGGACTGTCTCCAACCAGCCATAATGTTGTGAGAGTGAAATTATGTCTAAGTCCAGCATTGGTACATTAGAAGCAACTCTGAAACTTAACCTAAGCGTTTTTCGAAGCTACTTTTTGGCTAACTTCTTATAGGAAGGTCTAGGAGCGCTGAAAATGAACGTGCGCGTCTTTCACTCTTCCCGAGGGACTTAGAAGAATTTTGTGATATTTTTTATTAAAATGGTGTATAAGGGTATATATAGAAATATATTTTATGCACTGTATATGAGTTGGCGATTTCTAAGTCTGTGGTTCCGAGAGGGGGTAACCAGGCTCACTAATAAAGGTCAAGCCACTTGGCTGCCAGAATGCCCTGCTTCAGCACAGACCAGAAAGGCATTGTGATAAGCGTATCCCCGGTATAGTCAGGGGTTAATGGGAGTCGTCCCCGTCCCCCCAGTATACGCCCAGAACCATCGACCCGGTACTTGTGGTTCGGACTGTCTCCAACCAGCCATAATGTTGTGAGAGTGAAATTATGTCTAAGTCCAGCTTTGGTACATTAGAAGCAACTCTGAAACTTAACCTAAGCGTTTTTCGAAGCTACTTTTTGGCTAACTTCTTATAGGAAGGTCTAGGAGCGCTGCAAATGAACGTGCGCGTCTTTCACTTTTCCCGAGGGACTTAGAAGAATTTTGTGATATTTTTTATTAAAATGGTGTATAAGGGTATATATATAAATATATTTTATGCACTGTATATGAGCTGGCGATTTCTAAGTCTGTGGTTCCGAGAGGGGGTAACCAGGCTCACTAATAAAGGTCAAGCCACTTGGCTGCCATAATGCCCTGCTTCAGCACAGACCAGAAAGGCATTGTGATAAGCGTATCCCCGGTATCGTCAGGGGTTCATGGGAGTCGTCCCCGTCCCCCCAGTATACGCCCAGAACCATCGACCCGGTACTTGTGGTTCGGACTGTCTCCAACCAGCCATAATGTTGTGAGAGTGAAATTATGTCTAAGTCCAGCTTTGGTACATTAGAAGCAACTCTGAAACTTAACCTAAGCGTTTTTCGAAGCTACTTTTTGGCTAACTTCTTATAGGAAGGTCTAGGAGCTCTGAAAATGAACGTGCGCGTCTTTCACTCTTCCCGAGGGACTTAGAAGAATTTTGTGATATTTTTTATTAAAATGGTGTATAAGGGTATATATATAAATATATTTTATGCACTGTATATGAGCTGGCGATTTCTAAGTCTGTGGTTCCGAGAGGGGGTAACCAGGCTCACTAATAAAGGTCAAGCTCTTGGTTTCCAGAATGCCCTGCTTCAGCACAGACCAGAAAGGCATTGTGATAAGCGTATCCCCGGTATAGTCAGGGGTTCATGGGAGTCGTCCCCGTCCCCCCAGTATACGCCCAGAACCATCGACCCGGTACTTGTGGTTCGGACTGTCTCCAACCAGCCATAATGTTGTGAGAGTCAAATTATGTCTAAGTCCAGCTTTGGTACATTAGAAGCAACTCTGAAACTTAACCTAAGCGTTTTTCGAAGCTACTTTTTGGCTAACTTCTTATAGGAAGGTCTAGGAGCTCTGAAAATGAACGTGCGCGTCTTACACTCTTCCCGAGGGACTTAGAAGAATTTTGTGATATTTTTTATTAAAATGGTGTATAAGGGTATATATATAAATATATTTTATGCACTGTATATGAGCTGGCGATTTCTATGTCTGTGGTTCATAGAGGGGGTAACCAGGCTCACTAATAAAGGTCAAGCCACTTGGCTGCCAGAATGCCCTGCTTCAGCACAGACCAGAAAGGCATTGTGATAAGCGTATCCCCGGTATAGTCAGGGGTTAATGGGAGTCGTCCCCGTCCCCCCAGTATACGCCCAGAACCATCGACCCGGTACTTGTGGTTCGGACTGTCTCCAACCAGCCATAATGTTGTGAGAGTGAAATTATGTCTAAGTCCAGCTTTGGTACATTAGAAGCAACTCTGAAACTTAACCTAAGCGTTTTTCGAAGCTACTTTTTGGCTAACTTCTTATAGGAAGGTCTAGGAGCGCTGCAAATGAACGTGCGCGTCTTTCACTTTTCCCGAGGGACTTAGAAGAATTTTGTGATATTTTTTATTAAAATGGTGTATAAGGGTATATATATAAATATATTTTATGCACTGTATATGAGCTGGCGATTTCTAAGTCTGTGGTTCCGAGAGGGGGTAACCAGGCTCACTAATAAAGGTCAAGCCACTTGGCTGCCATAATGCCCTGCTTCAGCACAGACCAGAAAGGCATTGTGATAAGCGTATCCCCGGTATCGTCAGGGGTTCATGGGAGTCGTCCCCGTCCCCCCAGTATACGCCCAGAACCATCGACCCGGTACTTGTGGTTCGGACTGTCTCCAACCAGCCATAATGTTGTGAGAGTGAAATTATGTCTAAGTCCAGCATTGGTACATTAGAAGCAACTCTGAAACTTAACCTAAGCGTTTTTCGAAGCTACTTTTTGGCTAACTTCTTATAGGAAGGTCTAGGAGCTCTGAAAATGAACGTGCGCGTCTTTCACTCTTCCCGAGGGACTTAGAAGAATTTTGTGATATTTTTTATTAAAATGGTGTATAAGGGTATATATATAAATATATTTTATGCACTGTATATGAGCTGGCGATTTCTAAGTCTGTGGTTCCGAGAGGGGGTAACCAGGCTCACTAATAAAGGTCAAGCTCTTGGTTTCCAGAATGCCCTGCTTCAGCACAGACCAGAAAGGCATTGTGATAAGCGTATCCCCGGTATAGTCAGGGGTTCATGGGAGTCGTCCCCGTCCCCCCAGTATACGCCCAGAACCATCGACCCGGTACTTGTGGTTCGGACTGTCTCCAACCAGCCATAATGTTGTGAGAGTCAAATTATGTCTAAGTCCAGCTTTGGTACATTAGAAGCAACTCTGAAACTTAACCTAAGCGTTTTTCGAAGCTACTTTTTGGCTAACTTCTTATAGGAAGGTCTAGGAGCTCTGAAAATGAACGTGCGCGTCTTTCACTCTTCCCGAGGGACTTAGAAGAATTTTGTGATATTTTTTATTAAAATGGTGTATAAGGGTATATATATAAATATATTTTATGCACTGTATATGAGCTGGCGATTTCTATGTCTGTGGTTCATAGAGGGGGTAACCAGGCTCACTAATAAAGGTCAAGCCACTTGGCTGCCAGAATGCCCTGCTTCAGCACAGACCAGAAAGGCATTGTGATAAGCGTATCCCCGGTATAGTCAGGGGTTCAAGGGAGTCGTCCCCGTCCCCCAGTATACGCCCAGAACCGTCGACCCGGTACTTGTGGTTCGGACTGTCTCCAACCAGCCATAATGTTGTGAGAGTGAAATTATGTCTAAGTCCAGCTTTGGTACATTAGAAGCAACTCTGAAACTTAACCTAAGCGTTTTTCGAAGCTACTTTTTGGCTAACTTCTTATAGGAAGGTCTAGGAGCGCTGAAAATGAACGTGCGCGTCTTTCACTCTTCCCGAGGGACTTAGAAGAATTTTGTGATATTTTTTATTAAAATGGTGTATAAGGGTACTGTATATATATAAATATATTTTATGCACTGTATATGAGCTGGCGATTTCTAAGTCTGTGGTTCCGAGAGGGGGTAACCAGGCTCACTAATAAAGGTCAAGCCACTTGGCTGCCATAATGCCCTGCTTCAGCACAGACCAGAAAGGCATTGTGATAAGCGTATCCCCGGTATAGTCAGGGGTTCATGGGAGTCGTCCCCGTCCCCCCAGTATACGCCCAGAACCATCGACCCGGTACTTGTGGTTCGGACTGTCTCCAACCAGCCATAATGTTGTGAGAGTGAAATTATGTCTAAGTCCAGCTTTGGTACATTAGAAGCAACTCTGAAACTTAACCTAAGCGTTTTTCGAAGCTACTTTTTGGCTAACTTCTTATAGGAAGGTCTAGGAGCGCTGAAAATGAACGTGCGCGTCTTTCACTTTTCCCGAGGGACTTAGAAGAATTTTGTGATATTTTTTATTAAAATGGTGTATAAGGGTATATATATAAATATATATTATGCACTGTATATGAGCTGGCGATTTCTAAGTCTGTGGTTCCGAGAGGGGGTAACCAGGCTCACTAATAAAGGTCAAGCCACTTGGCTGCCATAATGCCCTGCTTCAGCACAGACCAGAAAGGCATTGTGATAAGCGTATCCCCGGTATAGTCAGGGGTTCGTGGGAGTCGTCCCCGTCCCCCCAGTATACGCCCAGAACCATCGACCCGGTACTTGTGGTTCGGACTGTCTCCAACCAGCCATAATGTTGTGAGAGTGAAATTATGTCTAAGTCCAGCTTTGGTACATTAGAAGCAACTCTGAAACTTAACCTAAGCGTTTTTCGAAGCTACTTTTTGGCTAACTTCTTATAGGAAGGTCTAGGAGCGCTAAAAATGAATGTGCGCGTCTTTCACTCTTCCCGAGGGACTTAGAAGAATTTTGTGATATTTTTTATTAAAATGGTGTATAAGGGTATATATATAAATTTATTTTATGCACTGTATATGAGCTGGCGATTTCTAAGTCTGTGGTTCCGAGAGGGGGTAACCAGGCTCACTAATAAAGGTCAAGCCACTTGGCTGCCATAATGCCCTGCTTCAGCACAGACCAGAAAGGCATTGTGATAAGCGTATCCCCGGTATAGTCAGGGGTTCATGGGAGTCGTCCCCGTCCCCCCAGTATACGCCCAGAACCATCGACCCGGTACTTGTGGTTCGGACTGTCTCCAACCAGCCATAATGTTGTGAGAGTGAAATTATGTCTAAGTCCAGCTTTGGTACATTAGAAGCAACTCTGAAACTTAACCTAAGCGTTTTTCGAAGCTACTTTTTGGCTAACTTCTTATAGGAAGGTCTAGGAGCTCTGAAAATGAACGTGCGCGTCTTTCACTCTTCCCGAGGGACTTAGAAGAATTTTGTGATATTTTTTATTAAAATGGTGTATAAGGGTATATATATAAATATATTTTATGCACTGTATATGAGCTGGCGATTTCTAAGTCTGTGGTTCCGAGAGGGGGTAACCAGGCTCACTAATAAAGGTCAAGCTCTTGGTTCCCAGAATGCCCTGCTTCAGCACAGACCAGAAAGGCATTGTGATAAGCGTATCCCCGGTATAGTCAGGGGTTCATGGGAGTCGTCCCCGTCCCCCCAGTATACGCCCAGAACCATCGACCTGGTACTTGTGGTTCGGACTGTCTCCAACCAGCCATAATGTTGTGAGAGTGAAATTATGTCTAAGTCCAGCTTTGGTACATTAGAAGCAACTCTGAAACTTAACCTAAGCGTTTTTCGAAGCTACTTTTTGGCTAACTTCTTATAGGAAGGTCTAGGAGCGCTGAAAATGAATGTGCGCGTCTTTCACTCTTCCCGAGGGACTTAGAAGAATTTTGTGATATTTTTTATTAAAATGGTGTATAAGGGTATATATATAAATATATTTTATGCACTGTATATGAGCTGGCGATTTCTAAGTCTGTGGTTCCGAGAGGGGGTAACCAGGCTCACTAATAAAGGTCAAGCCACTTGGCTGCCATAATGCCCTGCTTCAGCACAGACCAGAAAGGCATTGTGATAAGCGTATCCCCGGTATAGTCAGGGGTTCATGGGAGTAGTCCCTGTCCCCCCAGTATACGCCCAGAACCATCGACCCGGTACTTGTGGTTCGGACTGTCTCCAACCAGCCATAATGTTGTGAGAGTGAAATTATGTCTAAGTCCAGCTTTGGTACATTAGAAGCAACTCTGAAACTTAACCTAAGCGTTTTTCGAAGCTACTTTTTGGCTAACTTCTTATAGGAAGGTCTAGGAGCGCTGAAAATGAATGTGCGCGTCTTTCACTCTTCCCGAGGGACTTAGAAGAATTTTGTGATATTTTTTATTAAAATGGTGTATAAGGGTATATATATAAATATATTTTATGCACTGTATATGAGCTGGCGATTTCTAAGTCTGTGGTTCCGAGAGGGGGTAACCAGGCTCACTAATAAAGGTCAAGCCACTTGGCTGCCATAATGCCCTGCTTCAGCACAGACCAGAAAGGCATTGTGATAAGCGTATCCCCGGTATAGTCAGGGGTTCATGGGAGTCGTCCCTGTCCCCCCAGTATACGCCCAGAACCATCGACCCGGTACTTGTGGTTCGGACTGTCTCCAACCAGCCATAATGTTGTGAGAGTGAAATTATGTCTAAGTCCAGCTTTGGTACATTAGAAGCAACTCTGAAACTTAACCTAAGCGTTTTTCGAAGCTACTTTTTGGCTAACTTCTTATAGGAAGGCCTAGGAGCTCTGAAAATGAACGTGCGCGTCTTTCACTCTTCCCGAGGGACTTAGAAGAATTTTGTGATATTTTTTATTAAAATGGTGTATAAGGGTATATATATATAAATATATTTTATGCACTGTATATGAGCTGGCGATTTCTAAGTCTGTGGTTCCGAGAGGGGGTAACCAGGCTCACTAATAAAGGTCAAGCTCTTGGTTTCCAGAATGCCCTGCTTCAGCACAGACCAGAAAGGCATTGTGATAAGCGTATCCCCGGTATAGTCAGGGGTTCATGGGAGTCGTCCCCGTCCCCCCAGTATACGCCCAGAACCATGGACCCGGTACTTGTGGTTCGGACTGTCTCCAACCAGCCATAATGTTGTGAGAGTGAAATTATGTCTAAGTCCAGCTTTGGTACATTAGAAGCAACTCTGAAACTTAACCTAAGCGTTTTTCGAAGCTACTTTTTGGCTAACTTCTTATAGGAAGGTCTAGGAGCTCTGAAAATGAACGTCCGCATCTTTCACTCTTCCCGAGGGACTTAGAAGAATTTTGTGATATTTTTTATTAAAATGGTGTATAAGGGTATATATATAAATATATTTTATGCACTGTATATGAGCTGGCGATTTCTATGTCTGTGGTTCCGAGAGGGGGTAACCAGGCTCACTAATAAAGGTCAAGCCACTTGGCTGCCAGAATGCCCTGCTTCAGCACAGACCAGAAAGGCATTGTGATAAGCGTATCCCCGGTATAGTCAGGGGTTAATGGGAGTCGTCCCCGTCCCCCCAGTATACCCCCAGAACCATCGACCCGGTACTTGTGGTTCGGACTGTCTCCAACCAGCCATAATGTTGTGAGAGTGAAATTATGTCTAAGTCCAGCTTTGGTACATTAGAAGCAACTCTGAAACTTAACCTAAGCGTTTTTCGAAGCTACTTTTTGGCTAACTTCTTATAGGAAGGTCTAGGAGCGCTGAAAATGAACGTGCGCGTCTTTCACTCTTCCCGAGGGACTTAGAAGAATTTTGTGATATTTTTTATTAAAATGGTGTATAAGGGTATATATAGAAATATATTTTATGCACTGTATATGAGCTGGCGATTTCTAAGTCTGTGGTTCCGAGAGGGGTTAACCAGGCTCACTAATAAAGGTCAAGCCACTTGGCTGCCAGAATGCCCTGCTTCAGCACAGACCAGAAAGGCATTGTGATAAGCGTATCCCCGGTATAGTCAGGGGTTAATGGGAGTCGTCCCCGTCCCCCCAGTATACGCCCAGAACCATCGACCCGGTACTTGTGGTTCGGACTGTCTCCAACCAGCCATAATGTTGTGAGAGTGAAATTATGTCTAAGTCCAGCTTTGGTACATTAGAAGCAACTCTGAAACTTAACCTAAGCGTTTTTCGAAGCTACTTTTTGGCTAACTTCTTATAGGAAGGTCTAGGAGCGCTGAAAATGAACGTGCGCGTCTTTCACTTTTCCCGAGGGACTTAGAAGAATTTTGTGATATTTTTTATTAAAATGGTGTATAAGGGTATATATATAAATATATTTTATGCACTGTATATGAGCTGGCGATTTCTAAGTCTGTGGTTCCGAGAGGGGGTAACCAGGCTCACTAATAAAGGTCAAGCCACTTGGCTGCCATAATGCCCTGCTTCAGCACAGACCAGAAAGGCATTGTGATAAGCGTATCTCCGGTATAGTCAGGGGTTCATGGGAGTCGTCCCCGTCCCCCCAGTATACGCCCAGAACCATCGACCCGGTACTTGTGGTTCGGACTGTCTCCAACCAGCCATAATGTTGTGAGAGTGAAATTATGTCTAAGTCCAGCTTTGGTACATTAGAAGCAACTCTGAAACTTAACCTAAGCGTTTTTCGAAGCTACTTTTTGGCTAACTTCTTATAGGAAGGTCTAGGAGCGCTGAAAATGAACGTGCGCGTCTTTCACTTTTCCCGAGGGACTTAGAAGAATTTTGTGATATTTTTTATTAAAATGGTGTATAAGGGTATATATATAAATATATTTTATGCACTGTATATGAGCTGGCGATTTCTAAGTCTGTGGTTCCGAGAGGGGGTAACCAGGCTCACTAATAAAGGTCAAGCCACTTGGCTGCCATAATGCCCTGCTTCAGCACAGACCAGAAAGGCATTGTGATAAGCGTATCTCCGGTATAGTCAGGGGTTCATGGGAGTCGTCCCCGTCCCCCCAGTATACGCCCAGAACCATCGACCCGGTACTTGTGGTTCGGACTGTCTCCAACCAGCCATAATGTTGTGAGAGTGAAATTATGTCTAAGTCCAGCTTTGGTACATTAGAAGCAACTCTGAAACTTAACCTAAGCGTTTTTCGAAGCTACTTTTTGGCTAACTTCTTATAGGAAGGTCTAGGAGCGCTGAAAATGAATGTGCGCGTCTTTCACTCTTCCCGAGGGACTTAGAAGAATTTTGTGATATTTTTTATTAAAATGGTGTATAAGGGTATATATATAAATATATTTTATGCACTGTATATGAGCTGGCGATTTCTAAGTCTGTGGTTCCGAGAGGGGGTAACCAGGCTCACTAATAAAGGTCAAGCCACTTGGCTGCCATAATGCCCTGCTTCAGCACAGACCAGAAAGGCATTGTGATAAGCGTATCCCCGGTATAGTCAGGGGTTCATGGGAGTCGTCCCTGTCCCCCCAGTATACGCCCAGAACCATCGACCCGGTACTTGTGGTTCGGACTGTCTCCAACCAGCCATAATGTTGTGAGAGTGAAATTATGTCTAAGTCCAGCTTTGGTACATTAGAAGCAACTCTGAAACTTAACCTAAGCGTTTTTCGAAGCTACTTTTTGGCTAACTTCTTATAGGAAGGTCTAGGAGCGCTGAAAATGAATGTGCGCGTCTTTCACTCTTCCCGAGGGACTTAGAAGAATTTTGTGATATTTTTTATTAAAATGGTGTATAAGGGTATATATATATAAATATATTTTATGCACTGTATATGAGCTGGCGATTTCTAAGTCTGTGGTTCCGAGAGGGGGTAACCAGGCTCACTAATAAAGGTCAAGCTCTTGGTTTCCAGAAAGCCCTGCTTCAGCACAGACCAGAAAGGCATTGTGATAAGCGTATCCCCGGTATAGTCAGGGGTTCATGGGAGTCGTCCCCGTCCCCCCAGTATACGCCCAGAACCATCGACCCGGTACTTGTGGTTCGGACTGTCTCCAACCAGCCATAATGTTGTGAGAGTGAAATTATGTCTAAGTCCAGCTTTGGTACATTAGAAGCAACTCTGAAACTTCACCTAAGCGTTTTTCGAAGCTACTTTTTGGCTAACTTCTTATAGGAAGGTCTAGGAGATCTGAAAATGAACGTCCGCATCTTTCACTCTTCCCGAGGGACTTAGAAGAATTTTGTGATATTTTTTATTAAAATGGTGTATAAGGGTATATATATAAATATATTTTATGCACTGTATATGAGCTGGCGATTTCTATGTCTGTGGTTCCGAGAGGGGGTAACCAGGCTCACTAATAAAGGTCAAGCCACTTGGCTGCCAGAATGCCCTGCTTCAGCACAGACCAGAAAGGCATTGTGATAAGCGTATCCCCGGTATAGTCAGGGGTTAATGGGAGTCGTCCCCGTCCCCCCAGTATACCCCCAGAACCATCGACCCGGTACTTGTGGTTCGGACTGTCTCCAACCAGCCATAATGTTGTGAGAGTGAAATTATGTCTAAGTCCAGCTTTGGTACATTAGAAGCAACTCTGAAACTTAACCTAAGCGTTTTTCGAAGCTACTTTTTGGCTAACTTCTTATAGGAAGGTCTAGGAGCGCTGAAAATGAACGTGCGCGTCTTTCACTCTTCCCGAGGGACTTAGAAGAATTTTGTGATATTTTTTATTAAAATGGTGTATAAGGGTATATATAGAAATATATTTTATGCACTGTATATGAGCTGGCGATTTCTAAGTCTGTGGTTCCGAGAGGGGTTAACCAGGCTCACTAATAAAGGTCAAGCCACTTGGCTGCCAGAATGCCCTGCTTCAGCACAGACCAGAAAGGCATTGTGATAAGCGTATCCCCGGTATAGTCAGGGGTTAATGGGAGTCGTCCCCGTCCCCCCAGTATACGCCCAGAACCATCGACCCGGTACTTGTGGTTCGGACTGTCTCCAACCAGCCATAATGTTGTGAGAGTGAAATTATGTCTAAGTCCAGCTTTGGTACATTAGAAGCAACTCTGAAACTTAACCTAAGCGTTTTTCGAAGCTACTTTTTGGCTAACTTCTTATAGGAAGGTCTAGGAGCGCTGAAAATGAACGTGCGCGTCTTTCACTTTTCCCGAGGGACTTAGAAGAATTTTGTGATATTTTTTATTAAAATGGTGTATAAGGGTATATATATAAATATATTTTATGCACTGTATATGAGCTGGCGATTTCTAAGTCTGTGGTTCCGAGAGGGGGTAACCAGGCTCACTAATAAAGGTCAAGCCACTTGGCTGCCATAATGCCCTGCTTCAGCACAGACCAGAAAGGCATTGTGATAAGCGTATCTCCGGTATAGTCAGGGGTTCATGGGAGTCGTCCCCGTCCCCCCAGTATACGCCCAGAACCATCGACCCGGTACTTGTGGTTCGGACTGTCTCCAACCAGCCATAATGTTGTGAGAGTGAAATTATGTCTAAGTCCAGCTTTGGTACATTAGAAGCAACTCTGAAACTTAACCTAAGCGTTTTTCGAAGCTACTTTTTGGCTAACTTCTTATAGGAAGGTCTAGGAGCTCTGAAAATGAACGTGCGCGTCTTTCACTCTTCCCGAGGGACTTAGAAGAATTTTGTGATATTTTTTATTAAAATGGTGTATAAGGGTATATATAGAAATATATTTTATGCACTGTATATGAGCTGGCGATTTCTAAGTCTGTGGTTCCGAGAGGGGGTAACCAGGCTCACTAATAAAGGTCAAGCCACTTGGCTGCCAGAATGCCCTGCTTCAGCACAGACCAGAAAGGCATTGTGATAAGCGTATCCCCGGTATAGTCAGGGGTTAATGGGAGTCGTCCCCGTCCCCCCAGTATACGCCCAGAACCATCGACCCGGTACTTGTGGTTCGGACTGTCTCCAACCAGCCATAATGTTGTGAGAGTGAAATTATGTCTAAGTCCAGCTTTGGTACATTAGAAGCAACTCTGAAACTTAACCTAAGCGTTTTTCGAAGCTACTTTTTGGCTAACTTCTTATAGGAAGGTCTAGGAGCTCTGAAATTGAACGTGCGCGTCTTTCACTCTTCCCGAGGGACTTAGAAGAATTTTGTGATATTTTTTATTAAAATGGTGTATAAGGGTATATATATAAATATATTTTATGCACTGTATATGAGCTGGCGATTTCTAAGTCTGTGGTTCCGAGAGGGGGTAACCAGGCTCACTAATAAAGGTCAAGCTCTTGGTTTCCAGAATGCCCTGCTTCAGCACAGACCAGAAAGGCATTGTGATAAGCGTATCCCCGGTATAGTCAGGGGTTCATGGGAGTCCCCCCCGTCCCCCCAGTATACGCCCAGAACCATCGACCCGGTACTTGTGGTTCGGACTGTCTCCAACCAGCCATAATGTTGTGAGAGTGAAATTATGTCTAAGTCCAGCTTTGGTACATTAGAAGCAACTCTGAAACTTAACCTAAGCGTTTTTCGAAGCTACTTTTTGGCTAACTTCTTATAGGAAGGTCTAGGAGCTCTGAAAATGAACGTCCGCATCTTTCACTCTTCCCGAGGGACTTAGAAGAATTTTGTGATATTTTTTATTAAAATGGTGTATAAGGGTATATATATAAATATATTTTATGCACTGTATATGAGCTGGCGATTTCTATGTCTGTGGTTCCGAGAGGGGGTAACCAGGCTCACTAATAAAGGTCAAGCCACTTGGCTGCCAGAATGCCCTGCTTCAGCACAGACCAGAAAGGCATTGTGATAAGCGTATCCCCGGTATAGTCAGGGGTTCATGGGAGTCGTCCCCGTCCCCCCAGTATACGCCCAGAACCATCGACCCGGTACTTGTGGTTCGGACTGTCTCCAACCAGCCATAATGTTGTGAGAGTGAAATTATGTCTAAGTCCAGCTTTGGTACATTAGAAGCAACTCTGAAACTTAACCTAAGCGTTTTTCGAAGCTACTTTTTGGCTAACTTCTTATAGGAAGGTCTAGGAGCGCTGAAAATGAACGTGCGCGTCTTTCACTCTTCCCGAGGGACTTAGAAGAATTTTGTGATATTTTTTATTAAAATGGTGTATAAGGGTATATATAGAAATATATTTTATGCACTGTATATGAGCTGGCGATTTCTAAGTCTGTGGTTCCGAGAGGGGGTAACCAGGCTCACTAATAAAGGTCAAGCCACTTGGCTGCCAGAATGCCCTGCTTCAGCACAGGCCAGAAAGGCATTGTGATAAGCGTATCCCCGGTATAGTCAGGGGTTAATGGGAGTCGTCCCCGTCCCCCCAGTATACGCCCAGAACCATCGACCCGGTACTTGTGGTTCGGACTGTCTCCAACCAGCCATAATGTTGTGAGAGTGAAATTATGTCTAAGTCCAGCTTTGGTACATTAGTAGCAACTCTGAAACTTAACCTAAGCGTTTTTCGAAGCTACTTTTTGGCTAACTTCTTATAGGAAGGTCTAGGAGCTCTGAAAATGAACGTCCGCATCTTTCACTCTTCCCGAGGGACTTAGAAGAATTTTGTGATATTTTTTATTAAAATGGTGTATAAGGGTATATATATAAATATATTTTATGCACTGTATATGAGCTGGCGATTTCTAAGTCTGTGGTTCCGAGAGGGGGTAACCAGGCTCACTAATAAAGGTCAAGCCACTTGGCTGCCATAATGCCCTGCTTCAGCACAGACCAGAAAGGCATTGTGATAAGCGTATCTCCGGTATAGTCAGGGGTTCATGGGAGTCGTCCCCGTCCCCCCAGTATACGCCCAGAACCATCGACCCGGTACTTGTGGTTCGGACTGTCTCCAACCAGCCATAATGTTGTGAGAGTGAAATTATGTCTAAGTCCAGCTTTGGTACATTAGAAGCAACTCTGAAACTTAACCTAAGCGTTTTTCGAAGCTACTTTTTGGCTAACTTCTTATAGGAAGGTCTAGGAGCGCTGAAAATGAACGTGCGCTTCTTTCACTCTTCCCGAGGGACTTAGAAGAATTTTGTGATATTTTTTATTAAAATGGTGTATAAGGGTATATATAGAAATATATTTTATGCACTGTATATGAGCTGGCGATTTCTAAGTCTGTGGTTCCGAGAGGGGGTAACCAGGCTCACTAATAAAGGTCAAGCCACTTGGCTGCCAGAATGCCCTGCTTCAGCACAGACCAGAAAGGCATTGTGATAAGCGTATCCCCGGTATAGTCAGGGGTTAATGGGAGTCGTCCCCGTCCCCCCAGTATACGCCCAGAACCATCGACCCGGTACTTGTGGTTCGGACTGTCTCCAACCAGCCATAATGTTGTGAGAGTGAAATTATGTCTAAGTCCAGCTTTGGTACATTAGAAGCAACTCTGAAACTTAACCTAAGCGTTTTTCGAAGCTACTTTTTGGCTAACTTCTTATAGGAAGGTCTAGGAGCTCTGAAAATGAACGTGCGCGTCTTTCACTCTTCCCGAGGGACTTAGAAGAATTTTGTGATATTTTTTATTAAAATGGTGTATAAGGGTATATATAAATATATTTTATGCACTGTATATGAGCTGGCGATTTCTAAGTCTGTGGTTCCGAGAGGGGGTAACCAGGCTCACTAATAAAGGTCAAGCTCTTGGTTTCCAGAATGCCCTGCTTCAGCACAGACCAGAAAGGCATTGTGATAAGCGTATCCCCGGTATAGTCAGGGGTTCATGGGAGTCGTCCCCGTCCCCCCAGTATACGCCCAGAACCATCGACCCGGTACTTGTGGTTCGGACTGTCTCCAACCAGCCATAATGTTGTGAGAGTGAAATTATGTCTAAGTCCAGCTTTGGTACATTAGAAGCAACTCTGAAACTTAACCTAAGCGTTTTTCGAAGCTACTTTTTGGCTAACTTCTTATAGGAAGGTCTAGGAGCTCTGAAAATGAACGTCCGCATCTTTCACTCTTCCCGAGGGACTTAGAAGAATTTTGTGATATTTTTTATTAAAATGGTGTATAAGGGTATATATATAAATATATTTTATGCACTGTATATGAGCTGGCGATTTCTATGTCTGTGGTTCCGAGAGGGGGTAACCAGGCTCACTAATAAAGGTCAAGCCACTTGGCTGCCAGAATGCCCTGCTTCAGCACAGACCAGAAAGGCATTGTGATAAGCGTATCCCCGGTATAGTCAGGGGTTCATGGGAGTCGTCCCCGTCCCCCCAGTATACGCCCAGAACCATGGACCCGGTACTTGTGGTTCGGACTGTCTCCAACCAGCCATAATGTTGTGAGAGTGAAATTATGTCTAAGTCCAGCTTTGGTACATTAGAAGCAACTCTGAAACTTAACCTAAGCGTTTTTCGAAGCTACTTTTTGGCTAACTTCTTATAGGAAGGTCTAGGAGCGCTGAAAATGAACGTGCGCGTCTTTCACTCTTCCCGAGGGACTTAGAAGAATTTTGTGATATTTTTTATTAAAATGGTGTATAAGGGTATATATAGAAATATATTTTATGCACTGTATATGAGCTGGCGATTTCTAAGTCTGTGGTTCCGAGAGGGGGTAACCAGGCTCACTAATAAAGGTCAAGCCACTAGGCTGCCAGAATGCCCTGCTTCAGCACAGACCAGAAAGGCATTGTGATAAGCGTATCCCCGGTATAGTCAGGGGTTAATGGGAGTCGTCCCCGTCCCCCCAGTATACGCCCAGAACCATCGACCCGGTACTTGTGGTTCGGACTGTCTCCAACCAGCCATAATGTTGTGAGAGTGAAATTATGTCTAAGTCCAGCTTTGGTACATTAGAAGCAACTCTGAAACTTAACCTAAGCGTTTTTCGAAGCTACTTTTTGGCTAACTTCTTATAGGAAGGTCTAGGAGCTCTGAAAATGAACGTCCGCATCTTTCACTCTTCCCGAGGGACTTAGAAGAATTTTGTGATATTTTTTATTAAAATGGTGTATAAGGGTATATATATAAATATATGTTATGCACTGTATATGAGCTGGCGATTTCTAAGTCTGTGGTTCCGAGAGGGGGTAACCAGGCTCACTAATAAAGGTCAAGCTCTTGGTTTCCAGAATGCCCTGCTTCAGCACAGACCAGAAAGGCATTGTGATAAGCGTATCCCCGGTATAGTCAGGGGTTCATGGGAGTCGTCCCCGTCCCCCCAGTATACGCCCAGAACCATCGACCCGGTACTTGTGGTTCGGACTGTCTCCAACCAGCCATAATGTTGTGAGAGTGAAATTATGTCTAAGTCCAGCTTTGGTACATTAGAAGCAACTCTGAAACTTAACCTAAGCGTTTTTCGAAGATACTTTTTGGCTAACTTCTTATAGGAAGGTCTAGGAGCTCTGAAAATGAACGTCCGCATCTTTCACTCTTCCCGAGGGACTTAGAAGAATTTTGTGATATTTTTTATTAAAATGGTGTATAAGGGTATATATATAAATATATTTTATGCACTGTATATGAGCTGGCGATTTCTATGTCTGTGGTTCCGAGAGGGGGTAACCAGGCTCACTAATAAAGGTCAAGCCACTTGGCTGCCAGAATGCCCTGCTTCAGCACAGACCAGAAAGGCATTGTGATAAGCGTATCCCCGGTATAGTCAGGGGTTCATGGGAGTCGTCCCCGTCCCCCCAGTATACGCCCAGAACCATCGACCCGGTACTTGTGGTTCGGACTGTCTCCAACCAGCCATAATGTTGTGAGAGTGAAATTATGTCTAAGTCCAGCTTTGGTACATTAGAAGCAACTCTGAAACTTAACCTAAGCGTTTTTCGAAGCTACTTTTTGGCTAACTTCTTATAGGAAGGTCTAGGAGCGCTGAAAATGAACGTGCGCGTCTTTCACTCTTCCCGAGGGACTTAGAAGAATTTTGTGATATTTTTTATTAAAATGGTGTATAAGGGTATATATAGAAATATATTTTATGCACTGTATATGAGCTGGCGATTTCTAAGTCTGTGGTTCCGAGAGGGGGTAACCAGGCTCACTAATAAAGGTCAAGCCACTTGGCTGCCAGAATGCCCTGCTTCAGCACAGACCAGAAAGGCATTGTGATAAGCGTATCCCCGGTATAGTCAGGGGTTAATGGGAGTCGTCCCCGTCCCCCCAGTATACGCCCAGAACCATCGACCCGGTACTTGTGGTTCGGACTGTCTCCAACCAGCCATAATGTTGTGAGAGTGAAATTATGTCTAAGTCCAGCTTTGGTACATTAGAAGCAACTCTGAAACTTAACCTAAGCGTTTTTCGAAGCTACTTTTTGGCTAACTTCTTATAGGAAGGTCTAGGAACTCTGAAAATGAACGTGCGCGTCTTTCACTCTTCCCGAGGGACTTAGAAGAATTTTGTGATATTTTTTATTAAAATGGTGTATAAGGGTATATATATAAATATATTTTATGCACTGTATATGAGCTGGCGATTTCTAAGTCTGTGGTTCCGAGAGGGGGTAACCAGGCTCACTAATAAAGGTCAAGCTCTTGGTTTCCAGAATGCCCTGCTTCAGCACAGACCAGAAAGGCATTGTGATAAGCGTATCCCCGGTATAGTCAGGGGTTCATGGGAGTCGTCCCCGTCCCCCCAGTATACGCCCAGCACCATCGACCCGGTACTTGTGGTTCGGACTGTCTCCAACCAGCCATAATGTTGTGAGAGTGAAATTATGTCTAAGTCCAGCTTTGGTACATTAGAAGCAACTCTGAAACTTAACCTAAGCGTTTTTCGAAGCTACTTTTTGGCTAACTTCTTATAGGAAGGTCTAGGAGCTCTGAAAATGAACGTCCGCATCTTTCACTCTTCCCGAGGGACTTAGAAGAATTTTGTGATATTTTTTATTAAAATGGTGTATAAGGGTATATATATAAATATATTTTATGCACTGTATATGAGCTGGCGATTTCTATGTCTGTGGTTCCGAGAGGGGGTAACCAGGCTCACTAATAAAGGTCAAGCCACTTGGCTGCCAGAATGCCCTGCTTCAGCACAGACCAGAAAGGCATTGTGATAAGCGTATCCCCGGTATAGTCAGGGGTTAATGGGAGTCGTCCCCGTCCCCCCAGTATACCCCCAGAACCATCGACCCGGTACTTGTGGTTCGGACTGTCTCCAACCAGCCATAATGTTGTGAGAGTCAAATTATGTCTAAGTCCAGCTTTGGTACATTAGAAGCAACTCTGAAACTTAACCTAAGCGTTTTTCGAAGCTACTTTTTGGCTAACTTCTTATAGGAAGGTCTAGGAGCGCTGAAAATGAACGTGCGCGTCTTTCACTTTTCCCGAGGGACTTAGAAGAATTTTGTGATATGTTTTATTAAAATGGTGTATAAGGGTATATATATAAATATATTTTATGCACTGTATATGAGCTGGCGATTTCTAAGTCTGTGGTTCCGAGAGGGGGTAACCAGGCTCACCAATAAAGGTCAAGCCACTTGGCTGCCAGAATGCCCTGCTTCAGCACAGACCAGAAAGGCATTGTGATAAGCGTATCCCCGGTATAGTCAGGGGTTCATGGGAGTCGTCCCCGTCCCCCCAGTATACGCCCAGAACCATCGACCCGGTACTTGGGGTTCGGACTGTCTCCAACCAGCCATAATGTTGTGAGAGTGAAATTATGTCTAAGTCCAGCTTTGGTACATTAGAAGCAACTCTGAAACTTAACCTAAGCGTTTTTCGAAGCTACTTTTTGGCTAACTTCTTATAGGAAGGTCTAGGAGCTCTGAAAATGAACGTCCGCATCTTTCACTCTTCCCGAGGGACTTAGAAGAATTTTGTGATATTTTTTATTAAAATGGTGTATAAGGGTATATATATAAATATATTTTATGCACTGTATATGAGCTGGCGATTTCTAAGTCTGTGGTTCCGAGAGGGGGTAACCAGGCTCACTAATAAAGGTCAAGCCACTTGGCTGCCATAATGCCCTGCTTCAGCACAGACCAGAAAGGCATTGTGATAAGCGTATCCCCGGTATAGTCAGGGGTTCATGGGAGTCGTCCCCGTCCCCCCAGTATACGCCCAGAACCATCGACCCGGTACTTGTGGTTCGGACTGTCTCCAACCAGCCATAATGTTGTGAGAGTGAAATTATGTCTAAGTCCAGCTTTGGTACATTAGAAGCAACTCTGAAACTTAACCTAAGCGTTTTTCGAAGCTACTTTTTGGCTAACTTCTTATAGGAAGGTCTAGGAGCGCTAAAAATGAACGTGCGCGTCTTTCACTCTTCCCGAGGGACTTAGAAGAATTTTGTGATATTTTTTATTAAAATGGTGTATAAGGGTATATATATAAATATATTTTATGCACTGTATATGAGCTGGCGATTTCTAAGTCTGTGGTTCCGAGAGGGGGTAACCAGGCTCACTAATAAAGGTCAAGCCACTTGGCTGCCATAATGCCCTGCTTCAGCACAGACCAGAAAGGCATTGTGATAAGCGTATCCCCGGTATAGTCAGGGGTTCATGGGAGTCGTCCCCGTCCCCCCAGTATACGCCCAGAACCATCGACCCGGTACTTGTGGTTCGGACTGTCTCCAACCAGCCATAATGTTGTGAGAGTGAAATTATGTCTAAGTCCAGCTTTGGTACATTAGAAGCAACTCTGAAACTTAACCTAAGCGTTTTTCGAAGCTACTTTTTGGCTAACTTCTTATAGGAAGGTCTAGGAGCGCTAAAAATGAACGTGCGCGTCTTTCACTCTTCCCGAGGGACTTAGAAGAATTTTGTGATATTTTTTATTAAAATGGTGTATAAGGGTATATATATAAATATATTTTATGCACTGTATATGAGCTGGCGATTTCTAAGTCTGTGGTTCCGAGAGGGGGTAACCAGGCTCACTAATAAAGGTCAAGCCACTTGGCTGCCATAATGCCCTGCTTCAGCACAGACCAGAAAGGCATTGTGATAAGCGTATCCCCGGTATAGTCAGGGGTTCATGGGAGTCGTCCCCGTCCCCCCAGTATACGCCCAGAACCATCGACCCGGTACTTGGGGTTCGGACTGTCTCCAACCAGCCATAATGTTGTGAGAGTGAAATTATGTCTAAGTCCAGCTTTGGTACATTAGAAGCAACTCTGAAACTTAACCTAAGCGTTTTTCGAAGCTACTTTTTGGCTAACTTCTTATAGGAAGGTCTAGGAGCGCTAAAAATGAACGTGCGCGTCTTTCACTCTTCCCGAGGGACTTAGAAGAATTTTGTGATATTTTTTATTAAAATGGTGTATAAGGGTATATATATAAATATATTTTATGCACTGTATATGAGCTGGCGATTTCTAAGTCTGTGGTTCCGAGAGGGGGTAACCAGGCTCACTAATAAAGGTCAAGCCACTTGGCTGCCATAATGCCCTGCTTCAGCACAGACCAGAAAGGCATTGTGATAAGCGTATCCCCGGTATAGTCAGGGGTTCATGGGAGTCGTCCCCGTCCCCCCAGTATACGCCCAGAACCATCGACCCGGTACTTGTGGTTCGGACTGTCTCCAACCAGCCATAATGTTGTGAGAGTGAAATTATGTCTAAGTCCAGCTTTGGTACATTAGAAGCAACTCTGAAACTTAACCTAAGCGTTTTTCGAAGCTACTTTTTGGCTAACTTCTTATAGGAAGGTCTAGGAGCTCTGAAAATGAACGTGCGCGTCTTTCACTATTCCCGAGGGACTTAGAAGAATTTTGTGATATTTTTTATTAAAATGGTGTATAAGGGTATATATATAAATATATTTTATGCACTGTATATGAGCTGGCGATTTCTAAGTCTGTGGTTCCGAGAGGGGGTAACCAGGCTCACTAATAAAGGTCAAGCCACTTGGCTGCCATAATGCCCTGCTTCAGCACAGACCAGAAAGGCATTGTGATAAGCGTATCCCCGGTATAGTCAGGGGTTCATGGGAGTCGTCCCCGTCCCCCCAGTATACGCCCAGAACCATCGACCCGGTACTTGTGGTTCGGACTGTCTCCAACCAGCCATAATGTTGTGAGAGTGAAATTATGTCTAAGTCCAGCTTTGGTACATTAGAAGCAACTCTGAAACTTAACCTAAGCGTTTTTCGAAGCTACTTTTTGGCTAACTTCTTATAGGAAGGTCTAGGAGCGCTGAAAATGAACGTGCACGTCTTTCACTCTTCCCGAGGGACTTAGAAGAATTTTGTGATATTTTTTATTAAAATGGTGTATAAGGGTATATATATAAATATATTTTATGCACTGTATATGAGCTGGCGATTTCTAAGTCTGTGGTTCCGAGAGGGGGTAACCAGGCTCACTAATAAAGGTCAAGCCACTTGGCTGCCATAATGCCCTGCTTCAGCACAGACCAGAAAGGCATTGTGATAAGCGTATCCCCGGTATAGTCAGGGGTTCATGGGAGTCGTCCCCGTCCCCCCAGTATACGCCCAGAACCATCGACCCGGTACTTGTGGTTCGGACTGTCTCCAACCAGCCATAATGTTGTGAGAGTGAAATTATGTCTAAGTCCAGCTTTGGTACATTAGAAGCAACTCTGAAACTTAACCTAAGCGTTTTTCGAAGCTACTTTTTGGCTAACTTCTTATAGGAAGGTCTAGGAGCGCTAAAAATGAACGTGCGCGTCTTTCACTCTTCCCGAGGGACTTAGAAGAATTTTGTGATATTTTTTATTAAAATGGTGTATAAGGGTATATATATAAATATATTTTATGCACTGTATATGAGCTGGCGATTTCTAAGTCTGTGGTTCCGAGAGGGGGTAACCAGGCTCACTAATAAAGGTCAAGCCACTTGGCTGCCATAATGCCCTGCTTCAGCACAGACCAGAAAGGCATTGTGATAAGCGTATCCCCGGTATAGTCAGGGGTTCATGGGAGTCGTCCCCGTCCCCCCAGTATACGCCCAGAACCATCGACCCGGTACTTGTGGTTCGGACTGTCTCCAACCAGCCATAATGTTGTGAGAGTGAAATTATGTCTAAGTCCAGCTTTGGTACATTAGAAGCAACTCTGAAACTTAACCTAAGCGTTTTTCGAAGCTACTTTTTGGCTAACTTCTTATAGGAAGGTCTAGGAGCTCTGAAAATGAACGTGCGCGTCTTTCACTCTTCCCGAGGGACTTAGAAGAATTTTGTGATATTTTTTATTAAAATGGTGTATAAGGGTATATATATAAATATATTTTATGCACTGTATATGAGCTGGCGATTTCTAAGTCTGTGGTTCCGAGAGGGGGTAACCAGGCTCACTAATAAAGGTCAAGCCACTTGGCTGCCATAATGCCCTGCTTCAGCACAGACCAGAAAGGCATTGTGATAAGCGTATCCCCGGTATAGTCAGGGGTTCATGGGAGTCGTCCCCGTCCCCCCAGTATACGCCCAGAACCATCGACCCGGTACTTGTGGTTCGGACTGTCTCCAACCAGCCATAATGTTGTGAGAGTGAAATTATGTCTAAGTCCAGCTTTGGTACATTAGAAGCAACTCTGAAACTTAACCTAAGCGTTTTTCGAAGCTACTTTTTGGCTAACTTCTTATAGGAAGGTCTAGGAGCGCTAAAAATGAACGTGCGCGTCTTTCTCTCTTCCCGAGGGACTTAGAAGAATTTTGTGATATTTTTTATTAAAATGGTGTATAAGGGTATATATATAAATATATTTTATGCACTGTATATGAGCTGGCGATTTCTAAGTCTGTGGTTCCGAGAGGGGGTAACCAGGCTCACTAATAAAGGTCAAGCCACTTGGCTGCCATAATGCCCTGCTTCAGCACAGACCAGAAAGGCATTGTGATAAGCGTATCCCCGGTATAGTCAGGGGTTCATGGGAGTCGTCCCCGTCCCCCCAGTATACGCCCAGAACCATCGACCCGGTACTTGTGGTTCGGACTGTCTCCAACCAGCCATAATGTTGTGAGAGTGAAATTATGTCTAAGTCCAGCTTTGGTACATTAGAAGCAACTCTGAAACTTAACCTAAGCGTTTTTCGAAGCTACTTTTTGGCTAACTTCTTATAGGAAGGTCTAGGAGCTCTGAAAATGAACGTGCGCGTCTTTCACTCTTCCCGAGGGACTTAGAAGAATTTTGTGATATTTTTTATTAAAATGGTGTATAAGGGTATATATATAAATATATTTTATGCACTGTATATGAGCTGGCGATTTCTAAGTCTGTGGTTCCGAGAGGGGGTAACCAGGCTCACTAATAAAGGTCAAGCCACTTGGCTGCCATAATGCCCTGCTTCAGCACAGACCAGAAAGGCATTGTGATAAGCGTATCCCCGGTATAGTCAGGGGTTCATGGGAGTCCCCCCCGTCCCCCCAGTATACGCCCAGAACCATCGACCCGGTACTTGTGGTTCGGACTGTCTCCAACCAGCCATAATGTTGTGAGAGTGAAATTATGTCAAAGTCCAGCTTTGGTACATTAGAAGCAACTCTGAAACTTAACCTAAGCGTTTTTCGAAGCTACTTTTTGGCTAACTTCTTATAGGAAGGTCTAGGAGCGCTGAAAATGAACGTGCACGTCTTTCACTCTTCCCGAGGGACTTAGAAGAATTTTGTGATATTTTTTATTAAAATGGTGTATAAGGGTATATATATAAATATATTTTATGCACTGTATATGAGCTGGCGATTTCTAAGTCTGTGGTTCCGAGAGGGGGTAACCAGGCTCACTAATAAAGGTCAAGCCACTTGGCTGCCATAATGCCCTGCTTCAGCACAGACCAGAAAGGCATTGTGATAAGCGTATCCCCGGTATAGTCAGGGGTTCATGGGAGTCGTCCCCGTCCCCCCAGTATACGCCCAGAACCATCGACCCGGTACTTGTGTTTCGGACTGTCTCCAACCAGCCATAATGTTGTGAGAGTGAAATTATGTCTAAGTCCAGCTTTGGTACATTAGAAGCAACTCTGAAACTTAACCAAAGCGTTTTTCGAAGCTACTTTTTGGCTAACTTCTTATAGGAAGGTCTAGGAGCTCTGAAAATGAACGTGCCCGTCTTTCACTCTTCCCGAGGGACTTAGAAGAATTTTGTGATATTTTTTATTAAAATGGTGTATAAGGGTATATATATAAATATATTTTATGCACTGTATATGAGCTGGCGATTTCTAAGTCTGTGGTTCCGAGAGGGGGTAACCAGGCTCACTAATAAAGGTCAAGCCACTTGGCTGCCAGAATGCCCTGCTTCAGCACAGACCAGAAAGGCATTGTGATAAGCGTATCCCCGGTATAGTCAGGGGTTCATGGGAGTCGTCCCCGTCCCCCCAGTATACGCCCAGAACCATCGACCCGGTACTTGGGGTTCGGACTGTCTCCAACCAGCCATAATGTTGTGAGAGTGAAATTATGTCTAAGTCCAGCTTTGGTACATTAGAAGCAACTCTGAAACTTAACCTAAGCGTTTTTCGAAGCTACTTTTTGGCTAACTTCTTATAGGAAGGTCTAGGAGCGCTGAAAATGAACGTGCACGTCTTTCACTCTTCCCGAGGGACTTAGAAGAATTTTGTGATATTTTTTATTAAAATGGTGTATAAGGGTATATATATAAATATATTTTATGCACTGTATATGAGCTGGCGATTTCTAAGTCTGTGGTTCCGAGAGGGGGTAACCAGGCTCACTAATAAAGGTCAAGCCACTTGGTTTCCAGAATGCCCTGCTTCAGCACAGACCAGAAAGGCATTGTGATAAGCGTATCCCCGGTATAGTCAGGGGTTCATGGGAGTCGTCCCCGTCCCCCCAGTATACGCCCAGAACCATGGACCCGGTACTTGTGGTTCGGACTGTCTCCAACCAGCCATAATGTTGTGAGAGTCAAATTATGTCTAAGTCCAGCTTTGGTACATTAGAAGCAACTCTGAAACTTAACCTAAGCGTTTTTCGAAGCTACTTTTTGGCTAAATTCTTATAGGAAGGTCTAGGAGCGCTGAAAATGAACGTGCGCGTCTTTCACTTTTCCCGAGGGACTTAGAAGAATTTTGTGATATTTTTTATTAAAATGGTGTATAAGAGTATATATATAAATATATTTTATGCACTGTATATGAGCTTGCGATTTCTAAGTCTGTGGTTCCGAGAGGGGGTAACCAGGCTCACTAATAAAGGTCAAGCCACTTGGCTGCCAGAATGCCCTGCTTCAGCACAGACCAGAAAGGCATTGTGATAAGCGTATCCCCGGTATAGTCAGGGGTTAATGGGAGTCGTCCCCGTCCCCCCAGTATACGCCCAGAACCATCGACCCGGTACTTGTGGTTCGGACTGTCTCCAACCAGCCATAATGTTGTGAGAGTGAAATTATGTCTAAGTCCAGCTTTGGTACATTAGAAGCAACTCTGAAACTTAACCTAAGCGTTTTTCGAAGCTACTTTTTGGCTAACTTCTTATAGGAAGGTCTAGGAGCGCTGAAAATAAACGTGCGCGTCTTTCACTTTTCCCGAGGAACTTAGAAGAATTTTGTGATATGTTTTATTAAAATGGTGTATAAGGGTATATATATAAATATATTTTATGCACTGTATATGAGCTGGCGATTTCTAAGTCTGTGGTTCCGAGAGGGGGTAACCAGGCTCACTAATAAAGGTCAAGCCACTTGGCTGCCAGAATGCCCTGCTTCAGCACAGACCAGAAAGGCATTGTGATAAGCGTATCCCCGGTATAGTCAGGGGTTCATGGGAGTCGTCCCCGTCCCCCCAGTATACGCCCAGAACCATCGACCCGGTACTTGGGGTTCGGACTGTCTCCAACCAGCCATAATGTTGTGAGAGTGAAATTATGTCTAAGTCCAGCTTTGGTACATTAGAAGCAACTCTGAAACTTAACCAAAGCGTTTTTCGAAGCTACTTTTTGGCTAACTTCTTATAGGAAGGTCTAGGAGCTCTGAAAATGAACGTGCCCGTCTTTCACTCTTCCCGAGGGACTTAGAAGAATTTTGTGATATTTTTTATTAAAATGGTGTATAAGGGTATATATATAAATATATTTTATGCACTGTATATGAGCTGGCGATTTCTAAGTCTGTGGTTCCGAGAGGGGGTAACCAGGCTCACTAATAAAGGTCAAGCCACTTGGCTGCCAGAATGCCCTGCTTCAGCACAGACCAGAAAGGCATTGTGATAAGCGTATCCCCGGTATAGTCAGGGGTTCATGGGAGTCGTCCCCGTCCCCCCAGTATACGCCCAGAACCATCGACCCGGTACTTGGGGTTCGGACTGTCTCCAACCAGCCATAATGTTGTGAGAGTGAAATTATGTCTAAGTCCAGCTTTGGTACATTAGAAGCAACTCTGAAACTTAACCTAAGCGTTTTTCGAAGCTACTTTTTGGCTAACTTCTTATAGGAAGGTCTAGGAGCGCTGAAAATGAACGTGCACGTCTTTCACTCTTCCCGAGGGACTTAGAAGAATTTTGTGATATTTTTTATTAAAATGGTGTATAAGGGTATATATATAAATATATTTTATGCACTGTATATGAGCTGGCGATTTCTAAGTCTGTGGTTCCGAGAGGGGGTAACCAGGCTCACTAATAAAGGTCAAGCCACTTGGTTTCCAGAATGCCCTGCTTCAGCACAGACCAGAAAGGCATTGTGATAAGCGTATCCCCGGTATAGTCAGGGGTTCATGGGAGTCGTCCCCGTCCCCCCAGTATACGCCCAGAACCATGGACCCGGTACTTGTGGTTCGGACTGTCTCCAACCAGCCATAATGTTGTGAGAGTCAAATTATGTCTAAGTCCAGCTTTGGTACATTAGAAGCAACTCTGAAACTTAACCTAAGCGTTTTTCGAAGCTACTTTTTGGCTAAATTCTTATAGGAAGGTCTAGGAGCGCTGAAAATGAACGTGCGCGTCTTTCACTTTTCCCGAGGGACTTAGAAGAATTTTGTGATATTTTTTATTAAAATGGTGTATAAGAGTATATATATAAATATATTTTATGCACTGTATATGAGCTTGCGATTTCTAAGTCTGTGGTTCCGAGAGGGGGTAACCAGGCTCACTAATAAAGGTCAAGCCACTTGGCTGCCAGAATGCCCTGCTTCAGCACAGACCAGAAAGGCATTGTGATAAGCGTATCCCCGGTATAGTCAGGGGTTAATGGGAGTCGTCCCCGTCCCCCCAGTATACGCCCAGAACCATCGACCCGGTACTTGTGGTTCGGACTGTCTCCAACCAGCCATAATGTTGTGAGAGTGAAATTATGTCTAAGTCCAGCTTTGGTACATTAGAAGCAACTCTGAAACTTAACCTAAGCGTTTTTCGAAGCTACTTTTTGGCTAACTTCTTATAGGAAGGTCTAGGAGCGCTGAAAATAAACGTGCGCGTCTTTCACTTTTCCCGAGGAACTTAGAAGAATTTTGTGATATGTTTTATTAAAATGGTGTATAAGGGTATATATATAAATATATTTTATGCACTGTATATGAGCTGGCGATTTCTAAGTCTGTGGTTCCGAGAGGGGGTAACCAGGCTCACTAATAAAGGTCAAGCCACTTGGCTGCCAGAATGCCCTGCTTCAGCACAGACCAGAAAGGCATTGTGATAAGCGTATCCCCGGTATAGTCAGGGGTTCATGGGAGTCGTCCCCGTCCCCCCAGTATACGCCCAGAACCATCGACCCGGTACTTGGGGTTCGGACTGTCTCCAACCAGCCATAATGTTGTGAGAGTGAAATTATGTCTAAGTCCAGCTTTGGTACATTAGAAGCAACTCTGAAACTTAACCTAAGCGTTTTTCGAAGCTACTTTTTGGCTAACTTCTTATAGGAAGGTCTAGGAGCTCTGAAAATGAACGTCCGCATCTTTCACTCTTCCCGAGGGACTTAGAAGAATTTTGTGATATTTTTTATTAAAATGGTGTATAAGAGTATATATATAAATATATTTTATGCACTGTATATGAGCTGGCGATTTCTAAGTCTGTGGTTCCGAGAGGGGGTAACCAGGCTCACTAATAAAGGTCAAGCTCTTGGTTTCCAGAATGCCCTGCTTCAGCACAGACCAGAAAGGCATTGTGATAAGCGTATCCCCGGTATAGTCAGGGGTTCATGGGAGTCGTCCCCGTCCCCCCAGTATACGCCCAGAACCATCGACCCGGTACTTGTGGTTCGGACTGTCTCCAACCAGCCATAATGTTGTGAGAGTGAAATTATGTCTAAGTCCAGCTTTGGTACATTAGAAGCAACTCTGAAACTTAACCTAAGCGTTTTTCGAAGCTACTTTTTGGCTAACTTCTTATAGGAAGGTCTAGGAGCTCTGAAAATGAACGTCCGCATCTTTCACTCTTCCCGAGGGACTTAGAAGAATTTTGTGATATTTTTTATTAAAATGGTGTATAAGGGTATATATATAAATATATTTTATGCACTGTATATGAGCTGGCGATTTCTATGTCTGTGGTTCCGAGAGGGGGTAACCAGGCTCACTAATAAAGGTCAAGCCACTTGGCTGCCAGAATGCCCTGCTTCAGCACAGACCAGAAAGGCATTGTGATAAGCGTATCCCCGGTATAGTCAGGGGTTAATGGGAGTCGTCCCCGTCCCCCCAGTATACGCCCAGAACCATCGACCCGGTACTTGTGGTTCGGACTGTCTCCAACCAGCCATAATGTTGTGAGAGTGAAATTATGTCTAAGTAAAGCTTTGGTACATTAGAAGCAACTCTGAAACTTAACCTAAGCGTTTTTCGAAGCTACTTTTTGGCTAACTTCTTATAGGAAGGTCTAGGAACTCTGAAAATGAACGTGCGCGTCTTTCACTCTTCCCGAGGGACTTAGAAGAATTTTGTGATATTTTTTATTAAAATGGTGTATAAGGGTATATATATAAATATATTTTATGCACTGTATATGAGCTGGCGATTTCTAAGTCTGTGGTTCCGAGAGGGGGTAACCAGGCTCACTAATAAAGGTCAAGCTCTTGGTTTCCCGAATGCCCTGCTTCAGCACAGACCAGAAAGGCATTGTGATAAGCGTATCCTCGGTATAGTCAGGGGTTCATGGGAGTCGTCCCCGTCCCCCCAGTATACGCCCAGAACCATCGACCCGGTACTTGTGGTTCGGACTGTCTCCAACCAGCCATAATGTTGTGAGAGTGAAATTATGTCTAAGTCCAGCTTTGGTACATTAGAAGCAACTCTGAAACTTAACCTAAGCGTTTTTCGAAGCTACTTTTTGGCTAACTTCTTATAGGAAGGTCTAGGAGCTCTGAAAATGAACGTCCGCATCTTTCACTCTTCCCGAGGGACTTAGAAGAATTTTGTGATATTTTTTATTAAAATGGTGTATAAGGGTATATATATAAATATATTTTATGCACTGTATATGAGCTGGCGATTTCTATGTCTGTGGTTCCGAGAGGGGGTAACCAGGCTCACTAATAAAGGTCAAGCCACTTGGCTGCCAGAATGCCCTGCTTCAGCACAGACCAGAAAGGCATTGTGATAAGCGTATCCCCGGTATAGTCAGGGGTTAATGGGAGTCGTCCCCGTCCCCCCAGTATACCCCCAGAACCATCGACCCGGTACTTGTGGTTCGGACTGTCTCCAACCAGCCATAATGTTGTGAGAGTGAAATTATGTCTAAGTCCAGCTTTGGTACATTAGAAGCAACTCTGAAACTTAACCTAAGCGTTTTTCGAAGCTACTTTTTGGCTAAATTCTTATAGGAAGGTCTAGGAGCGCTGAAAATGAACGTGCGCGTCTTTCACTTTTCCCGAGGGACTTAGAAGAATTTTGTGATATTTTTTATTAAAATGGTGTATAAGGGTATATATATAAATATATTTTATGCACTGTATATGAGCTGGCGATTTCTAAGTCTGTGGTTCCGAGAGGGGGTAACCAGGCTCACTAATAAAGGTCAAGCCACTTGGCTGCCATAATGCCCTGCTTCAGCACAGACCAGAAAGGCATTGTGATAAGCGTATCCCCGGTATAGTCAGGGGTTCATGGGAGTCGTCCCCGTCCCCCCAGTATACGCCCAGAACCATCGACCCGGTACTTGGGGTTCGGACTGTCTCCAACCAGCCATAATGTTGTGAGAGTGAAATTATGTCTAAGTCCAGCTTTGGTACATTAGAAGCAACTCTGAAACTTAACCTAAGCGTTTTTCGAAGCTACTTTTTGGCTAACTTCTTATAGGAAGGTCTAGGAACTCTGAAAATGAACGTGCGCGTCTTTCACTCTTCCCGAGGGACTTAGAAGAATTTTGTGATATTTTTTATTAAAATGGTGTATAAGGGTATATATATAAATATATTTTATGCACTGTATATGAGCTGGCGATTTCTAAGTCTGTGGTTCCGAGAGGGGGTAACCAGGCTCACTAATAAAGGTCAAGCTCTTGGTTTCCCGAATGCCCTGCTTCAGCACAGACCAGAAAGGCATTGTGATAAGCGTATCCCCGGTATAGTCAGGGGTTCATGGGAGTCGTCCCCGTCCCCCCAGTATACGCCCAGAACCATCGACCCGGTACTTGTGGTTCGGACTGTCTCCAACCAGCCATAATGTTGTGAGAGTGAAATTATGTCTAAGTCCAGCTTTGGTACATTAGAAGCAACTCTGAAACTTAACCTAAGCGTTTTTCGAAGCTACTTTTTGGCTAACTTCTTATAGGAAGGTCTAGGAGCTCTGAAAATGAACGTCCGCATCTTTCACTCTTCCCGAGGGACTTAGAAGAATTTTGTGATATTTTTTATTAAAATGGTGTATAAGGGTATATATATAAATATATTTTATGCACTGTATATGAGCTGGCGATTTCTATGTCTGTGGTTCCGAGAGGGGGTAACCAGGCTCACTAATAAAGGTCAAGCCACTTGGCTGCCAGAATGCCCTGCTTCAGCACAGACCAGAAAGGCATTGTGATAAGCGTATCCCCGGTATAGTCAGGGGTTAATGGGAGTCGTCCCCGTCCCCCCAGTATACCCCCAGAACCATCGACCCGGTACTTGTGGTTCGGACTGTCTCCAACCAGCCATAATGTTGTGAGAGTGAAATTATGTCTAAGTCCAGCTTTGGTACATTAGAAGCAACTCTGAAACTTAACCTAAGCGTTTTTCGAAGCTACTTTTTGGCTAACTTCTTATAGGAAGGTCTAGGAGCGCTGAAAATGAACGTGCGCGTCTTTCACTTTTCCCGAGGGACTTAGAAGAATTTTGTGATATTTTTTATTAAAATGGTGTATAAGGGTATATATATAAATATATTTTATGCACTGTATATGAGCTGGCGATTTCTAAGTCTGTGGTTCCGAGAGGGGGTAACCAGGCTCACTAATAAAGGTCAAGCCACTTGGCTGCCATAATGCCCTGCTTCAGCACAGACCAGAAAGGCATTGTGATAAGCGTATCCCCGGTATAGTCAGGGGTTCATGGGAGTCGTCCCCGTCCCCCCAGTATACGCCCAGAACCATCGACCCGGTACTTGGGGTTCGGACTGTCTCCAACCAGCCATAATGTTGTGAGAGTGAAATTATATCTAAGTCCAGCTTTGGTACATTAGAAGCAACTCTGAAACTTAACCTAAGCGTTTTTCGAAGCTACTTTTTGGCTAACTTCTTATAGGAAGGTCTAGGAGCGCTAAAAATGAACGTGCGCGTCTTTCACTCTTCCCGAGGGACTTAGAAGAATTTTGTGATATTTTTTATTAAAATGGTGTATAAGGGTATATATATAAATATATTTTATGCACTGTATATGAGCTGGCGATTTCTAAGTCTGTGGTTCCGAGAGGGGGTAACCAGGCTCACTAATAAAGGTCAAGCCACTTGGCTGCCATAATGCCCTGCTTCAGCACAGACCAGAAAGGCATTGTGATAAGCGTATCCCCGGTATAGTCAGGGGTTCATGGGAGTCGTCCCCGTCCCCCCAGTATACGCCCAGAACCATCGACCCGGTACTTGGGGTTCGGACTGTCTCCAACCAGCCATAATGTTGTGAGAGTGAAATTATGTCTAAGTCCAGCTTTGGTACATTAGAAGCAACTCTGAAACTTAACCTAAGCGTTTTTCGAAGCTACTTTTTGGCTAACTTCTTATAGGAAGGTCTAGGAGCGCTAAAAATGAACGTGCGCGTCTTTCACTCTTCCCGAGGGACTTAGAAGAATTTTGTGATATTTTTTATTAAAATGGTGTATAAGGGTATATATATAAATATATTTTATGCACTGTATATGAGCTGGCGATTTCTAAGTCTGTGGTTCCGAGAGGGGGTAACCAGGCTCACTAATAAAGGTCAAGCCACTTGGCTGCCATAATGCCCTGCTTCAGCACAGACCAGAAAGGCATTGTGATAAGCGTATCCCCGGTATAGTCAGGGGTTCATGGGAGTCGTCCCCGTCCCCCCAGTATACGCCCAGAACCATCGACCCGGTACTTGTGGTTCGGACTGTCTCCAAACAGCCATAATGTTGTGAGAGTGAAATTATGTCTAAGTCCAGCTTTGTTACATTAGAAGCAACTCTGAAACTTAACCTAAGCGTTTTTCGAAGCTACTTTTTGGCTAACTTCTTATAGGAAGGTCTAGGAGCGCTGAAAATGAACGTGCACGTCTTTCACTCTTCCCGAGGGACTTAGAAGAATTTTGTGATATTTTTTATTAAAATGGTGTATAAGGGTATATATATAAATATATTTTATGCACTGTATATGAGCTGGCGATTTCTAAGTCTGTGGTTCCGAGAGGGGGTAACCAGGCTCACTAATAAAGGTCAAGCCACTTGGCTGCCA
The DNA here is from genome assembly GCF_040206685.1 of Ascaphus truei. NCBI lineage: Eukaryota > Metazoa > Chordata > Amphibia > Anura > Ascaphidae > Ascaphus > Ascaphus truei. The sequence continues at coordinate 283,042,975 of NC_134483.1, forward strand.
TAATGCCCTGCTTCAGCACAGACCAGAAAGGCATTGTGATAAGCGTATCCCCGGTATAGTCAGGGGTTCATGGGAGTCGTCCCCGTCCCCCCAGTATACGCCCAGAACCATCGACCCGGTACTTGTGGTTCGGACTGTCTCCAACCAGCCATAATGTTGTGAGAGTGAAATTATGTCTAAGTCCAGCTTTGGTACATTAGAAGCAACTCTGAAACTTAACCTAAGCGTTTTTCGAAGCTACTTTTTGGCTAACTTCTTATAGGAAGGTCTAGGAGCTCTGAAAATGAACGTGCGCGTCTTTCACTCTTCCCGAGGGACTTAGAAGAATTTTGTGATATTTTTTATTAAAATGGTGTATAAGGGTATATATATAAATATATTTTATGCACTGTATATGAGCTGGCGATTTCTAAGTCTGTGGTTCCGAGAGGGGGTAACCAGGCTCACTAATAAAGGTCAAGCCACTTGGCTGCCATAATGCCCTGCTTCAGCACAGACCAGAAAGGCATTGTGATAAGCGTATCCCCGGTATAGTCAGGGGTTCATGGGAGTCGTCCCCGTCCCCCCAGTATACGCCCAGAACCATGGACCCGGTACTTGTGCTTCGGACTGTCTCCAACCAGCCATAATGTTGTGAGAGTGAAATTATGTCTAAGTCCAGCTTTGGTACATTAGAAGCAACTCTGAAACTTAACCTAAGCGTTTTTCGAAGCTACTTTTTGGCTAACTTCTTATAGGAAGGTCTAGGAGCTCTGAAAATGAACGTGCGCGTCTTTCACTCTTCCCGAGGGACTTAGAAGAATTTTGTGATATTTTTTATTAAAATGGTGTATAAGGGTATATATATAAATATATTTTATGCACTGTATATGAGCTGGCGATTTCTAAGTCTGTGGTTCCGAGAGGGGGTAACCAGGCTCACTAATAAAGGTCAAGCCACTTGGCTGCCATAATGCCCTGCTTCAGCACAGACCAGAAAGGCATTGTGATAAGCGTATCCCCGGTATAGTCAGGGGTTCATGGGAGTCGTCCCCGTCCCCCCAGTATACGCCCAGAACCATCGACCCCGTACTTGTGGTTCGGACTGTCTCCAACCAGCCATAATGTTGTGAGAGTGAAATTATGTCTAAGTCCAGCTTTGTTACATTAGAAGCAACTCTGAAACTTAACCTAAGCGTTTTTCGAAGCTACTTTTTGGCTAACTTCTTATAGGAAGGTCTAGGAGCGCTGAAAATGAACGTGCACGTCTTTCACTCTTCCCGAGGGACTTAGAATAATTTTGTGATATTTTTTATTAAAATGGTGTATAAGGGTATATATATAAATATATTTTATGCACTGTATATGAGCTGGCGATTTCTAAGTCTGTGGTTCCGAGAGGGGGTAACCAGGCTCACTAATAAAGGTCAAGCCACTTGGCTGCCATAATGCCCTGCTTCAGCACAGACCAGAAAGGCATTGTGATAAGCGTATCCCCGGTATAGTCAGGGGTTCATGGGAGTCGTCCCCGTCCCCCCAGTATACGCCCAGAACCATCGACCCGGTACTTGTGGTTCGGACTGTCTCCAACCAGCCATAATGTTGTGAGAGTGAAATTATGTCTAAGTCCAACTTTGGTACATTAGAAGCAACTCTGAAACTTAACCTAAGCGTTTTTCGAAGCTACTTTTTGGCTAACTTCTTATAGGAAGGTCTAGGAGATCTGAAAATGAACGTGCGCGTCTTTCACTCTTCCCGAGGGACTTAGAAGAATTTTGTGATATTTTTTATTAAAATGGTGTATAAGGGTATATATATAAATATATTTTATGCACTGTATATGAGCTGGCGATTTCTAAGTCTGTGGTTCCGAGAGGGGGTAACCAGGCTCACTAATAAAGGTCAAGCCACTTGGCTGCCATAATGCCCTGCTTCAGCACAGACCAGAAAGGCATTGTGATAAGCGTATCCCCGGTATAGTCAGGGGTTCATGGGAGTCGTCCCCGTCCCCCCAGTATACGCCCAGAACCATCGACCCGGTACTTGTGGTTCGGACTGTCTCCAACCAGCCATAATGTTGTGAGAGTGAAATTATGTCTAAGTCCAGCTTTGGTACATTAGAAGCAACTCTGAAACTTAACCTAAGCGTTTTTCGAAGCTACTTTTTGGCTAACTTCTTATAGGGAGGTCTAGGAGCTCTGAAAATGAACGTGCGCGTCTTTCACTCTTCCCGAGGGACTTAGAAGAATTTTGTGATATTTTTTATTAAAATGGTGTATAAGGGTATATATATAAATATATTTTATGCACTGTATATGAGCTGGCGATTTCTAAGTCTGTGGTTCCGAGAGGGGGTAACCAGGCTCACTAATAAAGGTCAAGCCACTTGGCTGCCATAATGCCCTGCTTCAGCACAGACCAGAAAGGCATTGTGATAAGCGTATCCCCGGTATAGTCAGGGGTTCATGGGAGTCGTCCCCGTCCCCCCAGTATACGCCCAGAACCATCGACCCGGTACTTGTGGTTCGGACTGTCTCCAACCAGCCATAATGTTGTGAGAGTGAAATTATGTCTAAGTCCAGCTTTGGTACATTAGAAGCAACTCTGAAACTTAACCTAAGCGTTTTTCGAAGCTACTTTTTGGCTAACTTCTTATAGGAAGGTCTAGGAGCTCTGAAAATGAACGTGCGCGTCTTTCACTCTTCCCGAGGGACTTAGAAGAATTTTGTGATATTTTTTATTAAAATGGTGTATAAGGGTATATATATAAATATATTTTATGCACTGTATATGAGCTGGCGATTTCTAAGTCTGTGGTTCCGAGAGGGGGTAACCAGGCTCACTAATAAAGGTCAAGCCACTTGGCTGCCATAATGCCCTGCTTCAGCACAGACCAGAAAGGCATTGTGATAAGCGTATCCCCGGTATAGTCAGGGGTTCATGGGAGTCGTCCCCGTCCCCCCAGTATACGCCCAGAACCATCGACCCGGTACTTGTGGTTCGGACTGTCTCCAACCAGCCATAATGTTGTGAGAGTGAAATTATGTCTAAGTCCAGCTTTGTTACATTAGAAGCAACTCTGAAACTTAACCTAAGCGTTTTTCGAAGCTACTTTTTGGCTAACTTCTTATAGGAAGGTCTAGGAGCGCTGAAAATGAACGTGCACGTCTTTCACTCTTCCCGAGGGACTTAGAATAATTTTGTGATATTTTTTATTAAAATGGTGTATAAGGGTATATATATAAATATATTTTATGCACTGTATATGAGCTGGCGATTTCTAAGTCTGTGGTTCCGAGAGGGGGTAACCAGGCTCACTAATAAAGGTCAAGCCACTTGGCTGCCATAATGCCCTGCTTCAGCACAGACCAGAAAGGCATTGTGATAAGCGTATCCCCGGTATAGTCAGGGGTTCATGGGAGTCGTCCCCGTCCCCCCAGTATACGCCCAGAACCATCGACCCGGTACTTGTGGTTCGGACTGTCTCCAACCAGCCATAATGTTGTGAGAGTGAAATTATGTCTAAGTCCAACTTTGGTACATTAGAAGCAACTCTGAAACTTAACCTAAGCGTTTTTCGAAGCTACTTTTTGGCTAACTTCTTATAGGAAGGTCTAGGAGCTCTGAAAATGAACGTGCGCGTCTTTCACTCTTCCCGAGGGACTTAGAAGAATTTTGTGATATTTTTTATTAAAATGGTGTATAAGGGTATATATATAAATATATTTTATGCACTGTATATGAGCTGGCGATTTCTAAGTCTGTGGTTCCGAGAGGGGGTAACCAGGCTCACTAATAAAGGTCAAGCCACTTGGCTGCCATAATGCCCTGCTTCAGCACAGACCAGAAAGGCATTGTGATAAGCGTATCCCCGGTATAGTCAGGGGTTCATGGGAGTCGTCCCCGTCCCCCCAGTATACGCCCAGAACCATCGACCCGGTACTTGTGGTTCGGACTGTCTCCAACCAGCCATAATGTTGTGAGAGTGAAATTATGTCTAAGTCCAGCTTTGTTACATTAGAAGCAACTCTGAAACTTAACCTAAGCGTTTTTCGAAGCTACTTTTTGGCTAACTTCTTATAGGAAGGTCTAGGAGCGCTGAAAATGAACGTGCACGTCTTTCACTCTTCCCGAGGGACTTAGAATAATTTTGTGATATTTTTTATTAAAATGGTGTATAAGGGTATATATATAAATATATTTTATGCACTGTATATGAGCTGGCGATTTCTAAGTCTGTGGTTCCGAGAGGGGGTAACCAGGCTCACTAATAAAGGTCAAGCCACTTGGCTGCCATAATGCCCTGCTTCAGCACAGACCAGAAAGGCATTGTGATAAGCGTATCCCCGGTATAGTCAGGGGTTCATGGGAGTCGTCCCCGTCCCCCCAGTATACGCCCAGAACCATCGACCCGGTACTTGTGGTTCGGACTGTCTCCAACCAGCCATAATGTTGTGAGAGTGAAATTATGTCTAAGTCCAACTTTGGTACATTAGAAGCAACTCTGAAACTTAACCTAAGCGTTTTTCGAAGCTACTTTTTGGCTAACTTCTTATAGGAAGGTCTAGGAGCTCTGAAAATGAACGTGCGCGTCTTTCACTCTTCCCGAGGGACTTAGAAGAATTTTGTGATATTTTTTATTAAAATGGTGTATAAGGGTATATATATAAATATATTTTATGCACTGTATATGAGCTGGCGATTTCTAAGTCTGTGGTTCCGAGAGGGGGTAACCAGGCTCACTAATAAAGGTCAAGCCACTTGGCTGCCATAATGCCCTGCTTCAGCACAGACCAGAAAGGCATTGTGATAAGCGTATCCCCGGTATAGTCAGGGGTTCATGGGAGTCGTCCCCGTCCCCCCAGTATACGCCCAGAACCATCGACCCGGTACTTGTGGTTCGGACTGTCTCCAACCAGCCATAATGTTGTGAGAGTGAAATTATGTCTAAGTCCAGCTTTGGTACATTAGAAGCAACTCTGAAACTTAACCTAAGCGTTTTTCGAAGCTACTTTTTGGCTAACTTCTTATAGGGAGGTCTAGGAGCTCTGAAAATGAACGTGCGCGTCTTTCACTCTTCCCGAGGGACTTAGAAGAATTTTGTGATATTTTTTATTAAAATGGTGTATAAGGGTATATATATAAATATATTTTATGCACTGTATATGAGCTGGCGATTTCTAAGTCTGTGGTTCCGAGAGGGGGTAACCAGGCTCACTAATAAAGGTCAAGCCACTTGGCTGCCATAATGCCCTGCTTCAGCACAGACCAGAAAGGCATTGTGATAAGCGTATCCCCGGTATAGTCAGGGGTTCATGGGAGTCGTCCCCGTCCCCCCAGTATACGCCCAGAACCATCGACCCGGTACTTGTGGTTCGGACTGTCTCCAACCAGCCATAATGTTGTGAGAGTGAAATTATGTCTAAGTCCAGCTTTGGTACATTAGAAGCAACTCTGAAACTTAACCTAAGCGTTTTTCGAAGCTACTTTTTGGCTAACTTCTTATAGGAAGGTCTAGGAGCGCTGAAAATGAACGTGCGCGTCTTTCACTTTTCCCGAGGGATTTTGAAGAATTTTGTGATATTTTTTATTAAAATGGTGTATAAGGGTATATATATAAATATATTTTATGCACTGTATATGAGCTGGCGATTTCTAAGTCTGTGGTTCCGAGAGGGGGTAACCAGGCTCACTAATAAAGGTCAAGCCACTTGGCTGCCATAATGCCCTGCTTCAGCACAGACCAGAAAGGCATTGTGATAAGCGTATCCCCGGTATAGTCAGGGGTTCATGGGAGTCGTCCCCGTCCCCCCAGTATACGCCCAGAACCATCGACCCGGTACTTGTGGTTCGGACTGTCTCCAACCAGCCATAATGTTGTGAGAGTGAAATTATGTCTAAGTCCAGCTTTGGTACATTAGAAGCAACTCTGAAACTTAACCTAAGCGTTTTTCGAAGCTACTTTTTGGCTAACTTCTTATAGGAAGGTCTAGGAGCTCTTAAAATGAACGTGCGCGTCTTTCACTCTTCCCGAGGCACTTAGAAGAATTTTGTGATATTTTTTATTAAAATGGTGTATAAGGGTATATATATATAAATATATTTTATGCACTGTATATGAGCTGGCGATTTCTATGTCTGTGGTTCCGAGAGGGGGTAACCAGGCTCTCTAATAAAGGTCAAGCCACTTGGTTTCCAGAATGCCCTGCTTCAGCACAGACCAGAAAGGCATTGTGATAAGCGTATCCCCGGTATAGTCAGGGGTTCATGGGAGTCGTCCCCGTCCCCCCAGTATACGCCCAGAACCATCGACCCGGTACTTGTGCTTCGGACTGTCTCCAACCAGCCATAATGTTGTGAGAGTCAAATTATGTCTAAGTCCAGCTTTGGTACATTAGAAGCAACTCTGAAACTTAACCTAAGCGTTTTTCGAAGCTACTTTTTGGCTAACTTCTTATAGGAAGGTCTAGGAGCTCTGAAAATGAACGTGCGCGTCTTTCACTCTTCCCGAGGGACTTAGAAGAATTTTGTGATATTTTTTATTAAAATGGTGTATAAGGGTATATATATATAAATATATTTTATGCACTGTATATGAGCTGGCGATTTCTATGTCTGTGGTTCCGAGAGGGGGTAACCAGGCTCTCTAATAAAGGTCAAGCCACTTGGTTTCCAGAATGCCCTGCTTCAGCACAGACCAGAAAGGCATTGTGATAAGCGTATCCCCGGTATAGTCAGGGGTTAATGGGAGTCGTCCCCGTCCCCCCAGTATACGGCCAGAACCATGGACCCGGTACTTGTGCTTCGGACTGTCTCCAACCAGCCATAATGTTGTGAGAGTGAAATTATGTCTAAGTCCAGCTTTGGTACATTAGAAGCAACTCTGAAACTTAACCTAAGCGTTTTTCGAAGCTACTTTTTGGCTAACTTCTTATAGGAAGGTCTAGGAGCGCTGAAAATGAACGTGCGCGTCTTTCACTTTTCCCGAGGGATTTAGAAGAATTTTGTGATATTTTTTATTAAAATGGTGTATAAGGGTATATATATAAATATATTTTATGCACTGTATATGAGCTGGCGATTTCTAAGTCTGTGGTTCCGAGAGGGGGTAACCAGGCTCACTAATAAAGGTCAAGCCACTTGGCTGCCATAATGCCCTGCTTCAGCACAGACCAGAAAGGCATTGTGATAAGCGTATCCCCGGTATAGTCAGGGGTTCATGGGATTCGTCCCCGTCCCCCCAGTATACGCCCAGAACCATCGACCAGGTACTTGTGGTTCGGACTGTCTCCAACCAGCCATAATGTTGTGAGAGTGAAATTATGTCTAAGTCCAGCTTTGGTACATTAGAAGCAACTCTGAAACTTAACCTAAGCGTTTTTCGAAGCTACTTTTTGGCTAACTTCTTATAGGAAGGTCTAGAAGCGCTAAAAATGAACGTGCGCGTCTTTCACTCTTCCCGAGGGACTTAGAAGAATTTTGTGATATTTTTTATTAAAATGGTGTATAAGGGTATATATATAAATATATTTTATGCACTGTATATGAGCTGGCGATTTCTAAGTCTGTGGTTCCGAGAGGGGGTAACCAGGCTCACTAATAAAGGTCAAGCCACTTGGCTGCCATAATGCCCTGCTTCAGCACAGACCAGAAAGGCATTGTGATAAGCGTATCCCCGGTATAGTCAGGGGTTCATGGGAGTCGTCCCCGTCCCCCCAGTATACGCCCAGAACCATCGACCCGGTACTTGTGGTTCGGACTGTCTCCAACCAGCCATAATGTTGTGAGAGTGAAATTATGTCTAAGTCCAGCTTTGGTACATTAGAAGCAACTCTGAAACTTAACCTAAGCGTTTTTCGAAGCTACTTTTTGGCTAACTTCTTATAGGAAGGTCTAGGAGCGCTGAAAATGAACGTGCACGTCTTTCACTCTTCCCGAGGGACTTAGAAGAATTTTGTGATATTTTTTATTAAAATGGTGTATAAGGGTATATATATAAATATATTTTATGCACTGTATATGAGCTGGCGATTTCTAAGTCTGTGGTTCCGAGAGGGGGTAACCAGGCTCACTAATAAAGGTCAAGCCACTTGGCTGCCATAATGCCCTGCTTCAGCACAGACCAGAAAGGCATTGTGATAAGCGTATCCCCGGTATAGTCAGGGGTTCATGGGAGTCGTCCCCGTCCCCCCAGTATACGCCCAGAACCATCGACCCGGTACTTGTGGTTCGGACTGTCTCCAACCAGCCATAATGTTGTGAGAGTGAAATTATGTCTAAGTCCAGCTTTGGTACATTAGAAGCAACTCTGAAACTTAACCTAAGCGTTTTTCGAAGCTACTTTTTGGCTAACTTCTTATAGGAAGGTCTAGAAGCGCTGAAAATGAACGTGCGCGTCTTTCACTCTTCCCGAGGGACTTAGAAGAATTTTGTGATATTTTTTATTAAAATGGTGTATAAGGGTATATATAGAAATATATTTTATGCACTGTATATGAGCTGGCGATTTCTAAGTCTGTGGTTCCGAGAGGGGGTAACCAGGCTCACTAATAAAGGTCAAGCCACTTGGCTGCCAGAATGCCCTGCTTCAGCACAGACCAGAAAGGCATTGTGATAAGCGTATCCCCGGTATAGTCAGGGGTTCATGGGAGTCGTCCCCGTCCCCCCAGTATACGCCCAGAACCATCGACCCGGTACTTGTGGTTCGGACTGTCTCCAACCAGCCATAATGTTGTGAGAGTGAAATTATGTCTAAGTCCAGCTTTGGTACATTAGAAGCAACTCTGAAACTTAACCTAAGCGTTTTTCGAAGCTACTTTTTGGCTAACTTCTTATAGGAAGGTCTAGAAGCGCTGAAAATGAACGTGCGCGTCTTTCACTCTTCCTGAGGGACTTAGAAGAATTTTGTGATATTTTTTATTAAAATGGTGTATAAGGGTATATATAGAAATATATTTTATGCACTGTATATGAGCTGGCGATTTCTAAGTCTGTGGTTCCGAGAGGGGGTAACCAGGCTCACTAATAAAGGTCAAGCCACTTGGCTGCCAGAATGCCCTGCTTCAGCACAGACCAGAAAGGCATTGTGATAAGCGTATCCCCGGTATAGTCAGGGGTTATTGGGAGTCGTCCCCGTCCCCCCCAGTATACGCCCAGAACCATGGACCCGGTACTTGTGGTTCGGACTGTCTCCAACCAGCCATAATGTTGTGAGAGTGAAATTATGTCTAAGTCCAGCTTTGGTACATTAGAAGCAACTCTGAAACTTAACCTAAGCGTTTTTCGAAGCTACTTTTTGGCTAACTTCTTATAGGAAGGTCTAGGAGCTCTGAAAATGAACGTGCGCGTCTTTCACTCTTCCCGAGGGACTTAGAAGAATTTTGTGATATTTTTTATTAAAATGGTGTATAAGGGTATATATATATATAAATATATTTTATGCACTGTATATGAGCTGGCGATTTCTATGTCTGTGGTTCCGAGAGGGGGTAACCAGGCTCTCTAATAAAGGTCAAGCCACTTGGTTTCCAGAATGCCCTGCTTCAGCACAGACCAGAAAGGCATTGTGATAAGCGTATCCCCGGTATAGTCAGGGGTTAATGGGAGTCGTCCCCGTCCCCCCAGTATACGGCCAGAACCATGGACCCGGTACTTGTGGTTCGGACTGTCTCCAACCAGCCATAATGTTGTGAGAGTGAAATTATGTCTAAGTCCAGCTTTGGTACATTAGAAGCAACTCTGAAACTTAACCTAAGCGTTTTTCGAAGCTACTTTTTGGCTAAATTCTTATAGGAAGGTCTAGGAGCGCTGAAAATGAACGTGCGCGTCTTTCACTTTTCCCGAGGGACTTAGGAGAATTTTGTGATATTTTTTATTAAAATGGTGTATAAGGGTATATATATAAATATATTTTATGCACTGTATATGAGCTGGCGATTTCTAAGTCTGTGGTTCCGAGAGGGGGTAACCAGGCTCACTAATAAAGGTCAAGCCACTTGGCTGCCAGAATGCCCTGCTTCAGCACAGACCAGAAAGGCATTGTGATAAGCGTATCCCCGGTATAGTCAGGGGTTAATGGGAGTCGTCCCCGTCCCCCCAGTATACGCCCAGAACCATCGACCCGGTACTTGTGGTTCGGACTGTCTCCAACCAGCCATAATGTTGTGAGAGTGAAATTATGTCTAAGTCCAGCTTTGGTACATTAGAAGCAACTCTGAAACTTAACCTAAGCGTTTTTCGAAGCTACTTTTTGGCTAACTTCTTATAGGAAGGTCTAGGAGCGCTGAAAATGAACGTGCGCGTCTTTCACTTTTCCCGAGGGATTTAGAAGAATTTTGTGATATTTTTTATTAAAATGGTGTATAAGGGTATATATATAAATATATTTTATGCACTGTATATGAGCTGGCGAATTCTAAGTCTGTGGTTCCGAGAGGGGGTAACCAGGCTCACTAATAAAGGTCAAGCCACTTGGCTGCCATAATGCCCTGCTTCAGCACAGACCAGAAAGGCATTGTGATAAGCGTATCCCCGGTATAGTCAGGGGTTCATGGGAGTCGTCCCCGTCCCCCCAGTATACGCCCAGAACCATCGAACCGGTACTTGGGGTTCGGACTGTCTCCAACCAGCCATAATGTTGTGAGAGTGAAATTATGTCTAAGTCCAGCTTTGGTACATTAGAAGCAACTCTGAAACTTAACCTAAGCGTTTTTCGAAGCTACTTTTTGGCTAACTTCTTATAGGAAGGTCTAGGAGCGCTAAAAATGAACGTGCGCGTCTTTCACTCTTCCCGAGGGACTTAGAAGAATTTTGTGATATTTTTTATTAAAATGGTGTATAAGGGTATATATATAAATATATTTTATGCACTGTATATGAGCTGGCGATTTCTAAGTCTGTGGTTCCGAGAGGGGGTAACCAGGCTCACTAATAAAGGTCAAGCCACTTGGCTGCCATAATGCCCTGCTTCAGCACAGACCAGAAAGGCATTGTGATAAGCGTATCCCCGGTATAGTCAGGGGTTCATGGGAGTCGTCCCCGTCCCCCCAGTATACGCCCAGAACCATCGACCCGGTACTTGTGGTTCGGACTGTCTCCAACCAGCCATAATGTTGTGAGAGTGAAATGATGTCTAAGTCCAGCTTTGGTACATTAGAAGCAACTCTGAAACTTAACCTAAGCGTTTTTCGAAGCTACTTTTTGGCTAACTTCTTATAGGAAGGTCTAGGAGCGCTGAAAATGAACGTGCACGTCTTTCACTCTTCCCGAGGGACTTAGAAGAATTTTGTGATATTTTTTATTAAAATGGTGTATAAGGGTATATATATAAATATATTTTATGCACTGTATATGAGCTGGCGATTTCTAAGTCTGTGGTTCCGAGAGGGGGTAACCAGGCTCACTAATAAAGGTCAAGCCACTTGGCTGCCATAATGCCCTGCTTCAGCACAGACCAGAAAGGCATTGTGATAAGCGTATCCCCGGTATAGTCAGGGGTTCATGGGAGTCGTCCCCGTCCCCCCAGTATACGCCCAGAACCATCGACCCGGTACTTGTGGTTCGGACTGTCTCCAACCAGCCATAATGTTGTGAGAGTGAAATTATGTCTAAGTCCAGCTTTGGTACATTAGAAGCAACTCTGAAACTTAACCTAAGCGTTTTTCGAAGCTACTTTTTGGCTAACTTCTTATAGGAAGGTCTAGAAGCGCTGAAAATGAACGTGCGCGTCTTTCACTCTTCCTGAGGGACTTAGAAGAATTTTGTGATATTTTTTATTAAAATGGTGTATAAGGGTATATATAGAAATATATTTTATGCACTGTATATGAGCTGGCGATTTCTAAGTCTGTGGTTCCGAGAGGGGGTAACCAGGCTCACTAATAAAGGTCAAGCCACTTGGCTGCCAGAATGCCCTGCTTCAGCACAGACCAGAAAGGCATTGTGATAAGCGTATCCCCGGTATAGTCAGGGGTTATTGGGAGTCGTCCCCGTCCCCCCCAGTATACGCCCAGAACCATGGACCCGGTACTTGTGGTTCGGACTGTCTCCAACCAGCCATAATGTTGTGAGAGTCAAATTATGTCTAAGTCCAGCTTTGGTACATTAGAAGCAACTCTGAAACTTAACCTAAGCGTTTTTCGAAGCTACTTTTTGGCTAACTTCTTATAGGAAGGTCTAGGAGCTCTGAAAATGAACGTGCGCGTCTTTCACTCTTCCCGAGGGACTTAGAAGAATTTTGTGATATTTTTTATTAAAATGGTGTATAAGGGTATATATATATATAAATATATTTTATGCACTGTATATGAGCTGGCGATTTCTATGTCTGTGGTTCCGAGAGGGGGTAACCAGGCTCTCTAATAAAGGTCAAGCCACTTGGTTTCCAGAATGCCCTGCTTCAGCACAGACCAGAAAGGCATTGTGATAAGCGTATCCCCGGTATAGTCAGGGGTTAATGGGAGTCGTCCCCGTCCCCCCAGTATACGGCCAGAACCATGGACCCGGTACTTGTGCTTCGGACTGTCTCCAACCAGCCATAATGTTGTGAGAGTGAAATTATGTCTAAGTCCAGCTTTGGTACATTAGAAGCAACTCTGAAACTTAACCTAAGCGTTTTTCGAAGCTACTTTTTGGCTAAATTCTTATAGGAAGGTCTAGGAGCGCTGAAAATGAACGTGCGCGTCTTTCACTTTTCCCGAGGGACTTAGGAGAATTTTGTGATATTTTTTATTAAAATGGTGTATAAGGGTATATATATAAATATATTTTATGCACTGTATATGAGCTGGCGATTTCTAAGTCTGTGGTTCCGAGAGGGGGTAACCAGGCTCACTAATAAAGGTCAAGCCACTTGGCTGCCAGAATGCCCTGCTTCAGCACAGACCAGAAAGGCATTGTGATAAGCGTATCCCCGGTATAGTCAGGGGTTAATGGGAGTCGTCCCCGTCCCCCCAGTATACGCCCAGAACCATCGACCCGGTACTTGTGGTTCGGACTGTCTCCAACCAGCCATAATGTTGTGAGAGTGAAATTATGTCTAAGTCCAGCTTTGGTACATTAGAAGCAACTCTGAAACTTAACCTAAGCGTTTTTCGAAGCTACTTTTTGGCTAACTTCTTATAGGAAGGTCTAGGAGCGCTGAAAATGAACGTGCGCGTCTTTCACTTTTCCCGAGGGATTTAGAAGAATTTTGTGATATTTTTTATTAAAATGGTGTATAAGGGTATATATATAAATATATTTTATGCACTGTATATGAGCTGGCGATTTCTAAGTCTGTGGTTCCGAGAGGGGGTAACCAGGCTCACTAATAAAGGTCAAGCCACTTGGCTGCCATAATGCCCTGCTTCAGCACAGACCAGAAAGGCATTGTGATAAGCGTATCCCCGGTATAGTCAGGGGTTCATGGGAGTCGTCCCCGTCCCCCCAGTATACGCCCAGAACCATCGAACCGGTACTTGGGGTTCGGACTGTCTCCAACCAGCCATAATGTTGTGAGAGTGAAATTATGTCTAAGTCCAGCTTTGGTACATTAGAAGCAACTCTGAAACTTAACCTAAGCGTTTTTCGAAGCTACTTTTTGGCTAACTTCTTATAGGAAGGTCTAGGAGCGCTAAAAATGAACGTGCGCGTCTTTCACTCTTCCCGAGGGACTTAGAAGAATTTTGTGATATTTTTTATTAAAATGGTGTATAAGGGTATATATATAAATATATTTTATGCACTGTATATGAGCTGGCGATTTCTAAGTCTGTGGTTCCGAGAGGGGGTAACCAGGCTCACTAATAAAGGTCAAGCCACTTGGCTGCCATAATGCCCTGCTTCAGCACAGACCAGAAAGGCATTGTGATAAGCGTATCCCCGGTATAGTCAGGGGTTCATGGGAGTCGTCCCCGTCCCCCCAGTATACGCCCAGAACCATCGACCCGGTACTTGTGGTTCGGACTGTCTCCAACCAGCCATAATGTTGTGAGAGTGAAATTATGTCTAAGTCCAGCTTTGGTACATTAGAAGCAACTCTGAAACTTAACCTAAGCGTTTTTCGAAGCTACTTTTTGGCTAACTTCTTATAGGAAGGTCTAGGAGCGCTGAAAATGAACGTGCACGTCTTTCACTCTTCCCGAGGGACTTAGAAGAATTTTGTGATATTTTTTATTAAAATGGTGTATAAGGGTATATATATAAATATATTTTATGCACTGTATATGAGCTGGCGATTTCTAAGTCTGTGGTTCCGAGAGGGGGTAACCAGGCTCACTAATAAAGGTCAAGCCACTTGGTTTCCAGAATGCCCTGCTTCAGCACAGACCAGAAAGGCATTGTGATAAGCGTATCCCCGGTATAGTCAGGGGTTCATGGGAGTCGTCCCCGTCCCCCCAGTATACGCCCAGAACCATCGACCCGGTACTTGTGGTTCGGACTGTCTCCAACCAGCCATAATGTTGTGAGAGTGAAATTATGTCTAAGTCCAGCTTTGGTACATTAGAAGCAACTCTGAAACTTAACCTAAGCGTTTTTCGAAGCTACTTTTTGGCTAACTTCTTATAGGAAGGTCTAGGAGCGCTGAAAATGAACGTGCGCGTCTTTCACTCTTCCCGAGGGACTTAGAAGAATTTTGTGATATTTTTTATTAAAATGGTGTATAAGGGTATATATAGAAATATATTTTATGCACTGTATATGAGCTGGCGATTTCTAAGTCTGTGGTTCCGAGAGGGGGTAACCAGGCTCACTAATAAAGGTCAAGCCACTTGGCTGCCATAATGCCCTGCTTCAGCACAGACCAGAAAGGCATTGTGATAAGCGTATCCCCGGTATAGTCAGGGGTTCATGGGAGTCGTCCCCGTCCCCCCAGTATACGCCCAGAACCATCGACCCGGTACTTGTGGTTCGGACTGTCTCCAACCAGCCATAATGTTGTGAGAGTGAAATTATGTCTAAGTCCAGCTTTGGTACATTAGAAGCAAATCTGAAACTTAACCTAAGCGTTTTTCGAAGCTACTTTTTGGCTAACTTCTTATAGGAAGGTCTAGGAGCGCTGAAAATGAACGTGCGCGTCTTTCACTCTTCCCGAGGGACTTAGAAGAATTTTGTGATATTTTTTATTAAAATGGTGTATAAGGGTATATATATAAATATATTTTATGCACTGTATATGAGCTGGCGATTTCTAAGTCTGTGGTTCCGAGAGGGGGTAACCAGGCTCACTAATAAAGGTCAAGCCACTTGGCTGCCATAATGCCCTGCTTCAGCACAGACCAGAAAGGCATTGTGATAAGCGTATCCCCGGTATAGTCAGGGGTTCATGGGAGTCGTCCCCGTCCCCCCAGTATACGCCCAGAACCATCGACCCGGTACTTGTGGTTCGGACTGTCTCCAACCAGCCATAATGTTGTGAGAGTGAAATTATGTCTAAGTCCAGCTTTGGTACATTAGAAGCAACTCTGAAACTTAACCTAAGCGTTTTTCGAAGCTACTTTTTGGCTAACTTCTTATAGGAAGGTCTAGGAGCGCTGAAAATGAACGTGCACGTCTTTCACTCTTCCCGAGGGACTTAGAAGAATTTTGTGATATTTTTTATTAAAATGGTGTATAAGGGTATATATAGAAATATATTTTATGCACTGTATATGAGCTGGCGATTTCTAAGTCTGTGGTTCCGAGAGGGGGTAACCAGGCTCACTAATAAAGGTCAAGCCACTTGGCTGCCATAATGCCCTGCTTCAGCACAGACCAGAAAGGCATTGTGATAAGCGTATCCCCGGTATAGTCAGGGGTTCATGGGAGTCGTCCCCGTCCCCCCAGTATACGCCCAGAACCATCGACCCGGTACTTGTGGTTCGGACTGTCTCCAACCAGCCATAATGTTGTGAGAGTGAAATTATGTCTAAGTCCAGCTTTGGTACATTAGAAGCAAATCTGAAACTTAACCTAAGCGTTTTTCGAAGCTACTTTTTGGCTAACTTCTTATAGGAAGGTCTAGGAGCGCTGAAAATGAACGTGCGCGTCTTTCACTCTTCTCGAGGGACTTAGAAGAATTTTGTGATATTTTTTATTAAAATGGTGTATAAGGGTATATATATAAATATATTTTATGCACTGTATATGAGCTGGCGATTTCTAAGTCTGTGGTTCCGAGAGGGGGTAACCAGGCTCACTAATAAAGGTCAAGCCACTTGGCTGCCATAATGCCCTGCTTCAGCACAGACCAGAAAGACATTGTGATAAGCGTATCCCCGGTATAGTCAGGGGTTCATGGGAGTCGTCCCCGTCCCCCCAGTATACGCCCAGAACCATCGACCCGGTACTTGTGGTTCGGACTGTCTCCAACCAGCCATAATGTTGTGAGAGTGAAATTATGTCTAAGTCCAGCTTTGGTACATTAGAAGCAACTCTGAAACTTAACCTAAGCGTTTTTCGAAGCTACTTTTTGGCTAACTTCTTATAGGAAGGTCTAGGAGCGCTGAAAATGAACGTGCACGTCTTTCACTCTTCCCGAGGGACTTAGAAGAATTTTGTGATATTTTTTATTAAAATGGTGTATAAGGGTATATATAGAAATATATTTTATGCACTGTATATGAGCTGGCGATTTCTAAGTCTGTGGTTCCGAGAGGGGGTAACCAGGCTCACTAATAAAGGTCAAGCCACTTGGCTGCCAGAATGCCCTGCTTCAGCACAGACCAGAAAGGCATTGTGATAAGCGTATCCCCGGTATAGTCAGGGGTTATTGGGAGTCGTCCCCGTCCCCCCCAGTATACGCCCAGAACCATGGACCCGGTACTTGTGGTTCGGACTGTCTCCAACCAGCCATAATGTTGTGAGAGTCAAATTATGTCTAAGTCCAGCTTTGGTACATTAGAAGCAACTCTGAAACTTAACCTAAGCGTTTTTCGAAGCTACTTTTTGGCTAACTTCTTATAGGAAGGTCTAGGAGCTCTGAAAATGAACGTGCGCGTCTTTCACTCTTCCCGAGGGACTTAGAAGAATTTTGTGATATTTTTTATTAAAATGGTGTATAAGGGTATATATATAAATATATTTTATGCACTGTATATGAGCTGGCGATTTCTAAGTCTGTGGTTCCGAGAGGGGGTAACCAGGCTCACTAATAAAGGTCAAGCCACTTGGTTTCCAGAATGCCCTGCTTCAGCACAGACCAGAAAGGCATTGTGATAAGCGTATCCCCGGTATAGTCAGGGGTTCATGGGAGTCGTCCCCGTCCCCCCAGTATACGCCCAGAACCATCGACCCGGTACTTGTGGTTCGGACTGTCTCCAACCAGCCATAATGTTGTGAGAGTGAAATTATGTCTAAGTCCAGCTTTGGTACATTAGAAGCAACTCTGAAACTTAACCTAAGCGTTTTTCGAAGCTACTTTTTGGCTAACTTCTTATAGGAAGGTCTAGGAGCTCTGAAAATGAACGTCCGCATCTTTCACTCTTCCCGAGGGACTTAGAAGAATTTTGTGATATTTATTATTAAAATGGTGTACAAGGGTATATATATAAATATATTTTATGCACTGTATATGAGCTGGCGATTTCTATGTCTGTGGTTCCGAGAGGGGGTAACCAGGCTCACTAATAAAGGTCAAGCCACTTGGCTGCCATAATGCCCTGCTTCAGCACAGACCAGAAAGGCATTGTGATAAGCGTATCCCCGGTATAGTCAGGGGTTCATGGGAGTCGTCCCCGTCCCCCCAGTATACGCCCAGAACCATCGACCCGGTACTTGTGGTTCGGACTGTCTCCAACCAGCCATAATGTTGTGAGAGTGAAATTATGTCTAAGTCCAGCTTTGGTACATTAGAAGCAAATCTGAAACTTAACCTAAGCGTTTTTCGAAGCTACTTTTTGGCTAACTTCTTATAGGAAGGTCTAGGAGCGCTGAAAATGAACGTGCGCGTCTTTCACTCTTCCCGAGGGACTTAGAAGAATTTTGTGATATTTTTTATTAAAATGGTGTATAAGGGTATATATATAAATATATTTTATGCACTGTATATGAGCTGGCGATTTCTAAGTCTGTGGTTCCGAGAGGGGGTAACCAGGCTCACTAATAAAGGTCAAGCCACTTGGCTGCCATAATGCCCTGCTTCAGCACAGACCAGAAAGGCATTGTGATAAGCGTATCCCCGGTATAGTCAGGGGTTCATGGGAGTCGTCCCCGTCCCCCCAGTATACGCCCAGAACCATCGACCCGGTACTTGTGGTTCGGACTGTCTCCAACCAGCCATAATGTTGTGAGAGTGAAATTATGTCTAAGTCCAGCTTTGGTACATTAGAAGCAACTCTGAAACTTAACCTAAGCGTTTTTCGAAGCTACTTTTTGGCTAACTTCTTATAGGAAGGTCTAGGAGCGCTGAAAATGAACGTGCGCGTCTTTCACTCTTCCCGAGGGACTTAGAAGAATTTTGTGATATTTTTTATTAAAATGGTGTATAAGGGTATATATATAAATATATTTTATGCACTGTATATGAGCTGGCGATTTCTAAGTCTGTGGTTCCGAGAGGGGGTAACCAGGCTCACTAATAAAGGTCAAGCCACTTGGCTGCCAGAATGCCCTGCTTCAGCACAGACCAGAAAGGCATTGTGATAAGCGTATCCCCGGTATAGTCAGGGGTTATTGGGAGTCGTCCCCGTCCCCCCCAGTATACGCCCAGAACCATGGACCCGGTACTTGTGGTTCGGACTGTCTCCAACCAGCCATAATGTTGTGAGAGTCAAATTATGTCTAAGTCCAGCTTTGGTACATTAGAAGCAACTCTGAAACTTAACCTATGCGTTTTTCGAAGCTACTTTTTGGCTAACTTCTTATAGGAAGGTCTGGGAGCTCTGAAAATGAACGTGCGCGTCTTTCACTCTTCCCGAGGGACTTAGAAGAATTTTGTGATATTTTTTATTAAAATGGTGTATAAGGGTATATATATAAATATATTTTATGCACTGTATATGAGCTGGCGATTTCTAAGTCTGTGGTTCCGAGAGGGGGTAACCAGGCTCACTAATAAAGGTCAAGCCACTTGGTTTCCAGAATGCCCTGCTTCAGCACAGACCAGAAAGGCATTGTGATAAGCGTATCCCCGGTATAGTCAGGGGTTCATGGGAGTCGTCCCCGTCCCCCCAGTATACGCCCAGAACCATCGACCCGGTACTTGTGGTTCGGACTGTCTCCAACCAGCCATAATGTTGTGAGAGTGAAATTATGTCTAAGTCCAGCTTTGGTACATTAGAAGCAACTCTGAAACTTAACCTAAGCGTTTTTCGAAGCTACTTTTTGGCTAACTTCTTATAGGAAGGTCTAGGAGATCTGAAAATGAACGTCCGCATCTTTCACTCTTCCCGAGGGACTTAGAAGAATTTTGTGATATTTATTATTAAAATGGTGTATAAGGGTATATATATAAATATATTTTATGCACTGTATATGAGCTGGCGATTTCTAAGTCTGTGGTTCCGAGAGGGGGTAACCAGGCTCACTAATAAAGGTCAAGCCACTTGGCTGCCATAATGCCCTGCTTCAGCACAGACCAGAAAGGCATTGTGATAAGCGTATCCCCGGTATAGTCAGGGGTTCATGGGAGTCGTCCCCGTCCCCCCAGTATACGCCCAGAACCATCGACCCGGTACTTGTGGTTCGGACTGTCTCCAACCAGCCATAATGTTGTGAGAGTGAAATTATGTCTAAGTCCAGCTTTGGTACATTAGAAGCAAATCTGAAACTTAACCTAAGCGTTTTTCGAAGCTACTTTTTGGCTAACTTCTTATAGGAAGGTCTAGGAGCGCTGAAAATGAACGTGCGCGTCTTTCACTCTTCCCGAGGGACTTAGAAGAATATTGTGATATTTTTTATTAAAATGGTGTATAAGGGTATATATATAAATATATTTTATGCACTGTATATGAGCTGGCGATTTCTAAGTCTGTGGTTCCGAGAGGGGGTAACCAGGCTCACTAATAAAGGTCAAGCCACTTGGCTGCCATAATGCCCTGCTTCAGCACAGACCAGAAAGGCATTGTGATAAGCGTATCCCCGGTATAGTCAGGGGTTCATGGGAGTCGTCCCCGTCCCCCCAGTATACGCCCAGAACCATCGACCCGGTACTTGTGGTTCGGACTGTCTCCAACCAGCCATAATGTTGTGAGAGTGAAATTATGTCTAAGTCCAGCTTTGGTACATTAGAAGCAACTCTGAAACTTAACCTAAGCGTTTTTCGAAGCTACTTTTTGGCTAACTTCTTATAGGAAGGTCTAGGAGCGCTAAAAATGAACGTGCGCGTCTTTCACTCTTCCCGAGGGACTTAGAAGAATTTTGTGATATTTTTTATTAAAATGGTGTATAAGGGTATATATATAAATATATTTTATGCACTGTATATGAGCTGGCGATTTCTATGTCTGTGGTTCCGAGAGGGGGTAACCAGGCTCACTAATAAAGGTCAAGCCACTTGGCTGCCATAATGCCCTGCTTCAGCACAGACCAGAAAGGCATTGTGATAAGCGTATCCCCGGTATAGTCAGGGGTTCATGGGAGTCGTCCCCGTCCCCCCAGTATACGCCCAGAACCATCGACCCGGTACTTGTGGTTCGGACTGTCTCCAACCAGCCATAATGTTGTGAGAGTGAAATTATGTCTAAGTCCAGCTTTGGTACATTAGAAGCAACTCTGAAACTTAACCTAAGCGTTTTTCGAAGCTACTTTTTGGCTAACTTCTTATAGGAAGGTCTAGGAGCGCTGAAAATGAACGTGCGCGTCTTTCACTTTTCCCGAGGGACTTAGAAGAATGTTGTGATATTTTTTATTAAAATGGTGTATAAGGGTATATATATATAAATATATTTTATGCACTGTATATGAGCTGGCGATTTCTAAGTCTGTGGTTCCGAGAGGGGGTAACCAGGCTCACTAATAAAGGTCAAGCCACTTGGCTGCCATAATGCCCTGCTTCAGCACAGACCAGAAAGGCATTGTGATAAGCGTATCCCCGGTATAGTCAGGGGTTCATGGGAGTCGTCCCCGTCCCCCCAGTATACGCCCAGAACCATCGACCCGGTACTTGTGGTTCGGACTGTCTCCAACCAGCCATAATGTTGTGAGAGTGAAATTATGTCTAAGTCCAGCTTTGGTACATTAGAAGCAAATCTGAAACTTAACCTAAGCGTTTTTCGAAGCTACTTTTTGGCTAACTTCTTATAGGAAGGTCTAGGAGCGCTGAAAATGAACGTGCGCGTCTTTCACTCTTCCCGAGGGACTTAGAAGAATTTTGTGATATTTTTTATTAAAATGGTGTATAAGGGTATATATATAAATATATTTTATGCACTGTATATGAGCTGGCGATTTCTAAGTCTGTGGTTCCGAGAGGGGGTAACCAGGCTCACTAATAAAGGTCAAGCCACTTGGCTGCCATAATGCCCTGCTTCAGCACAGACCAGAAAGGCATTGTGATAAGCGTATCCCCGGTATAGTCAGGGGTTCATGGGAGTCGTCCCCGTCCCCCCAGTATACGCCCAGAACCATCGACCCGGTACTTGTGGTTCGGACTGTCTCCAACCAGCCATAATGTTGTGAGAGTGAAATTATGTCTAAGTCCAGCTTTGGTACATTAGAAGCAACTCTGAAACTTAACCTAAGCGTTTTTCGAAGCTACTTTTTGGCTAACTTCTTATAGGAAGGTCTAGGAGCTCTGAAAATGAACGTGCGCGTCTTTCACTCTTCCCGAGGGACTTAGAAGAATTTTGTGATATTTTTTATTAAAATGGTGTATAAGGGTATATATATAAATATATTTTATGCACTGTATATGAGCTGGCGATTTCTAAGTCTGTGTTTCCGAGAGGGGGTAACCAGGCTCACTAATAAAGGTCAAGCCACTTGGCTGCCATAATGCCCTGCTTCAGCACAGACCAGAAAGGCATTGTGATAAGCGTATCCCCGGTATAGTCAGGGGTTCATGGGAGTCGTCCCCGTCCCCCCAGTATACGCCCAGAACCATCGACTCGGTACTTGTGGTTCGGACTGTCTCCAACCAGCCATAATGTTGTGAGAGTGAAATTATGTCTAAGTCCAGCTTTGGTACATTAGAAGCAACTCTGAAACTTAACCTAAGCGTTTTTCGAAGCTACTTTTTGGCTAACTTCTTATAGGAAGGTCTAGGAGCGCTGAAAATGAACGTGCACGTCTTTCACTCTTCCCGAGGGACTTAGAAGAATTTTGTGATATTTATTATTAAAATGGTGTATAAGGGTATATATATAAATATATTTTATGCACTGTATATGAGCTGGCGATTTCTAAGTCTGTGGTTCCGAGAGGGGGTAACCAGGCTCACTAATAAAGGTCAAGCCACTTGGCTGCCATAATGCCCTGCTTCAGCACAGACCAGAAAGGCATTGTGATAAGCGTATCCCCGGTATAGTCAGGGGTTCATGGGAGTCGTCCCCGTCCCCCCAGTATACGCCCAGAACCATCGACCCGGTACTTGTGGTTCGGACTGTCTCCAACCAGCCATAATGTTGTGAGAGTGAAATTATGTCTAAGTCCAGCTTTGGTACATTAGAAGCAAATCTGAAACTTAACCTAAGCGTTTTTCGAAGCTACTTTTTGGCTAACTTCTTATAGGAAGGTCTAGGAGCGCTGAAAATGAACGTGCGCGTCTTTCACTCTTCCCGAGGGACTTAGAAGAATTTTGTGATATTTTTTATTAAAATGGTGTATAAGGGTATATATATAAATATATTTTATGCACTGTATATGAGCTGGCTATTTCTAAGTCTGTGGTTCCGAGAGGGGGTAACCAGGCTCACTAATAAAGGTCAAGCCACTTGGCTGCCATAATGCCCTGCTTCAGCACAGACCAGAAAGGCATTGTGATAAGCGTATCCCCGGTATAGTCAGGGGTTCATGGGAGTCGTCCCCGTCCCCCCAGTATACGCCCAGAACCATCGACCCGGTACTTGTGGTTCGGACTGTCTCCAACCAGCCATAATGTTGTGAGAGTGAAATTATGTCTAAGTCCAGCTTTGGTACATTAGAAGCAACTCTGAAACTTAACCTAAGCGTTTTTCGAAGCTACTTTTTGGCTAACTTCTTATAGGAAGGTCTAGTAGCGCTAAAAATGAACGTGCTCGTCTTTCACTCTTCCCGAGGGACTTAGAAGAATTTTGTGATATTTTTTATTAAAATGGTGTATAAGGGTATATATATAAATATATTTTATGCACTGTATATGAGCTGGCGATTTCTAAGTCTGTGGTTCCGAGAGGGGGTAACCAGGCTCACTAATAAAGGTCAAGCCACTTGGCTGCCATAATGCCCTGCTTCAGCACAGACCAGAAAGGCATTGTGATAAGCGTATCCCCGGTATAGTCAGGGGTTCATGGGAGTCGTCCCCGTCCCCCCAGTATACGCCCAGAACCATCGACCCTGTACTTGTGGTTCGGACAGTCTCCAACCAGCCATAATGTTGTGAGAGTGAAATTATGTCTAAGTCCAGCTTTGGTACATTAGAAGCAACTCTGAATCTTAACCTAAGCGTTTTTCGAAGCTACTTTTTGGCTAACTTCTTATAGGAAGGTCTAGGAGCTCTGAAAATGAACGTGCGCATCTTTCACTCTTCCCGAGGGACTTAGAAGAATTTTGTGATATTTTTTATTAAAATGGTGTATAAGGGTATATATATAAATATATTTTATGCACTGTATATGAGCTTGCGATTTCTAAGTCTGTGGTTCCGAGAGGGGGTAACCAGGCTCACTAATAAAGGTCAAGCCACTTGGCTGCCATAATGCCCTGCTTCAGCACAGACCAGAAAGGCATTGTGATAAGCGTATCCCCGGTATAGTCAGGGGTTCATGGGAGTCGTCCCCGTCCCCCCAGTATACGCCCAGAACCATCGACCCGGTACTTGTGGTTCGGACTGTCTCCAACCAGCCATAATGTTGTGAGAGTGAAATTATGTCTAAGTCCAGCTTTGGTACATTAGAAGCAACTCTGAAACTTAACCTAAGCGTTTTTCGAAGCTACTTTTTGGCTAACTTCTTATAGGAAGGTCTAGGAGCGCTGAAAATGAACGTGCACGTCTTTCACTCTTCCCGAGGGACTTAGAAGAATTTTGTGATATTTTTTATTAAAATGGTGTATAAGGGTATATATATAAATATATTTTATGCACTGTATATGAGCTGGCGATTTCTAAGTCTGTGGTTCCGAGAGGGGGTAACCAGGCTCACTAATAAAGGTCAAGCCACTTGGTTTCCAGAATGCCCTGCTTCAGCACAGACCAGAAAGGCATTGTGATAAGCGTATCCCCGGTATAGTCAGGGGTTCATGGGAGTCGTCCCCGTCCCCCCAGTATACGCCCAGAACCATCGACCCGGTACTTGTGGTTCGGACTGTCTCCAACCAGCCATAATGTTGTGAGAGTGAAATTATGTCTAAGTCCAGCTTTGGTACATTAGAAGCAACTCTGAAACTTAACCTAAGCGTTTTTCGAAGCTACTTTTTGGCTAACTTCTTATAGGAAGGTCTAGGAGCGCTGAAAATGAACGTGCGCGTCTTTCACTCTTCCCGAGGGACTTAGAAGAATTTTGTGATATTTTTTATTAAAATGGTGTATAAGGGTATATATAGAAATATATTTTATGCACTGTATATGAGCTGGCGATTTCTAAGTCTGTGGTTCCGAGAGGGGGTAACCAGGCTCACTAATAAAGGTCAAGCCACTTGGCTGCCAGAATGCCCTGCTTCAGCACAGACCAGAAAGGCATTGTGATAAGCGTATCCCCGGTATAGTCAGGGGTTATTGGGAGTCGTCCCCGTCCCCCCCAGTATACGCCCAGAACCATGGACCCGGTACTTGTGGTTCGGACTGTCTCCAACCAGCCATAATGTTGTGAGAGTCAAATTATGTCTAAGTCCAGCTTTGGTACATTAGAAGCAACTCTGAAACTTAACCTAAGCGTTTTTCGAAGCTACTTTTTGGCTAACTTCTTATAGGAAGGTCTAGGAGCTCTGAAAATGAACGTGCGCGTCTTTCACTCTTCCCGAGGGACTTAGAAGAATTTTGTGATATTTTTTATTACAATGGTGTATAAGGGTATATATATAAATATATTTTATGCACTGTATATGAGCTGGCGATTTCTATGTCTGTGGTTCCGAGAGGGGGTAACCAGGCTCTCTAATAAAGGTCAAGCCACTTGGTTTCCAGAATGCCCTGCTTCAGCACAGACCAGAAAGGCATTGTGATAAGCGTATCCCCGGTATAGTCAGGGGTTAATGGGAGTCGTCCCCGTCCCCCCAGTATACGGCCAGAACCATGGACCCGGTACTTGTGCTTCGGACTGTCTCCAACCAGCCATAATGTTGTGAGAGTGAAATTATGTCTAAGTCCAGCTTTGGTACATTAGAAGCAACTCTGAAACTTAACCTAAGCGTTTTTCGAAGCTACTTTTTGGCTAACTTCTTATAGGAAGGTCTAGGAGCGCTGAAAATGAACGTGCGCGTCTTTCACTCTTCCCGAGGGACTTAGAAGAATTTTGTGATATTTTTTATTAAAATGGTGTATAAGGGTATATATATAAATATATTTTATGCACTGTATATGAGCTGGCGATTTCTAAGTCTGTGGTTCCGAGAGGGGGTAACCAGGCTCACTAATAAAGGTCAAGCCACTTGGTTTCCAGAATGCCCTGCTTCAGCACAGACCAGAAAGGCATTGTGATAAGCGTATCCCCGGTATAGTCAGGGGTTCATGGGAGTCGTCCCCGTCCCCCCAGTATACGCCCAGAACCATCGACCCGGTACTTGTGGTTCGGACTGTCTCCAACCAGCCATAATGTTGTGAGAGTGAAATTATGTCTAAGTCCAGCTTTGGTACATTAGAAGCAACTCTGAAACTTAACCTAAGCGTTTTTCGAAGCTACTTTTTGGCTAACTTCTTATAGGAAGGTCTAGGAGCGCTAAAAATGAACGTGCGCGTCTTTCACTCTTCCCGAGGGACTTAGAAGAATTTTGTGATATTTTTTATTAAAATGGTGTATAAGGGTATATATAGAAATATATTTTATGCACTGTATATGAGCTGGCGATTTCTAAGTCTGTGGTTCCGAGAGGGGGTAACCAGGCTCACTAATAAAGGTCAAGCCACTTGGCTGCCAGAATGCCCTGCTTCAGCACAGACCAGAAAGGCATTGTGATAAGCGTATACCCGGTATAGTCAGGGGTTATTGGGAGTCGTCCCCGTCCCCCCCAGTATACGCCCAGAACCATGGACCCGGTACTTGTGGTTCGGACTGTCTCCAACCAGCCATAATGTTGTGAGAGTCAAATTATGTCTAAGTCCAGCTTTGGTACATTAGAAGCAACTCTGAAACTTAACCTAAGCGTTTTTCGAAGCTACTTTTTGGCTAACTTCTTATAGGAAGGTCTAGGAGCTCTGAAAATGAACGTCCGCATCTTTCACTCTTCCCGAGGGACTTAGAAGAATTTTGTGATATTTTTTATTAAAATGGTGTATAAGGGTATATATATAAATATATTTTATGCACTGTATATGAGCTGGCGATTTCTAAGTCTGTGGTACCGAGAGGGGGTAACCAGGCTCACTAATAAAGGTCAAGCCACTTGGCTGCCAGAATGCCCTGCTTCAGCACAGACCAGAAAGGCATTGTGATAAGCGTATCCCCGGTATAGTCAGGGGTTAATGGGAGTCGTCCCCGTCCCCCCAGTATACGCCCAGAACCATCGACCCGGTACTTGTGGTTCGGACTGTCTCCAACCAGCCATAATGTTGTGAGAGTCAAATTATGTCTAAGTCCAGCTTTGGTACATTAGAAGCAACTCTGAAACTTAACCTAAGCGTTTTACGAAGCTACTTTTTTGCTAACTTCTTATAGGAAGGTCTAGGAGCTCTGAAAATGAACGTGCGCGTCTTTCACTCTTCCCGAGGGACTTAGAAGAATTTTGTGATATTTTTTATTAAAATGGTGTATAAGGGTATATATATAAATATATTTTATGCACTGTATATGAGCTGGCGATTTCTAAGTCTGTGGTTCCGAGAGGGGGTAACCAGGCTCACTAATAAAGGTCAAGCCACTTGGTTTACAGAATGCCCTGCTTCAGCACAGACCAGAAAGGCATTGTGATAAGCTTATCCCCGGTATAGTCAGGGGTTCATGGGAGTCGTCCCCGTCCCCCCAGTATACGCCCAGAACCATCGACCCGGTACTTGTGCTTCGGACTGTCTCCAACCAGCCATAATGTTGTGAGAGTGAAATTATGTCTAAGTCCAGCTTTGGTACATTAGAAGCAACTCTGAAACTTAACCTAAGCGTTTTTCGAAGCTACTTTTTGGCTAACTTCTTATAGGAAGGTCTAGGAGCTCTGAAAATGAACGTCCGCATCTTTCACTCTTCCCGAGGGACTTAGAAGAATTTTGTGATATTTTTTATTAAAATGGTGTATAAGGGTATATATATAAATATATTTTATGCACTGTATATGAGCTGGCGATTTCTAAGTCTGTGGTTCCGAGAGGAGGTAACAAGGCTCACTAATAAAGGTCAAGCCACTTGGCTGCCATAATGCCCTGCTTCAGCACAGACCAGAAAGGCATTGTGATAAGCGTATCCCCGGTATAGTCAGGGGTTAATGGGAGTCGTCCCCGTCCCCCCCAGTATACGCCCAGAACCATGGACCCGGTACTTGTGGTTCGGACTGTCTCCAACCAGCCATAATGTTGTGAGAGTCAAATTATGTCTAAGTCCAGCTTTGGTACATTAGAAGCAACTCTGAAACTTAACCTAAGCGTTTTTCGAAGCTACTTTTTGGCTAACTTCTTATAGGAAGGTCTAGGAGCTCTGAAAATGAACGTGCGCGTCTTTCACTCTTCCCGAGGGACTTAGAAGAATTTTGTGATATTTTTTATTAAAATGGTGTATAAGGGTATATATATATATAAATATATTTTATGCACTGTATATGAGCTGGCGATTTCTATGTCTGTGGTTCCGAGAGGGGGTAACCAGGCTCTCTAATAAAGGTCAAGCCACTTGGTTTCCAGAATGCCCTGCTTCAGCACAGACCAGAAAGGCATTGTGATAAGCGTATCCCCGGTATAGTCAGGGGTTAATGGGAGTCGTCCCCGTCCCCCCAGTATACGGCCAGAACCATGGACCCGGTACTTGTGCTTCGGACTGTCTCCAACCAGCCATAATGTTGTGAGAGTGAAATTATGTCTAAGTCCAGCTTTGGTACATTAGAAGCAACTCTGAAACTTAACCTAAGCGTTTTTCGAAGCTACTTTTTGGCTAACTTCTTATAGGAAGGTCTAGGAGCGCTGAAAATGAACGTGCGCGTCTTTCACTCTTCCCGAGGGACTTAGAAGAATTTTGTGATATTTTTTATTAAAATGGTGTATAAGGGTATATATATAATTATATTTTATGCACTGTATATGAGCTGGCGATTTCTAAGTCTGTGGTTCCGAGAGGGGGTAACCAGGCTCACTAATAAAGGTCAAGCCACTTGGTTTCCAGAATGCCCTGCTTCAGCACAGACCAGAAAGGCATTGTGATAAGCGTATCCCCGGTATAGTCAGGGGTTCATGGGAGTCGTCCCCGTCCCCCCAGTATACGCCCAGAACCATCGACCCGGTACTTGTGGTTCGGACTGTCTCCAACCAGCCATAATGTTGTGAGAGTGAAATTATGTCTAAGTCCAGCTTTGGTACATTAGAAGCAACTCTGAAACTTAACCTAAGCGTTTTTCGAAGCTACTTTTTGGCTAACTTCTTATAGGAAGGTCTAGGAGCGCTGAAAATGAACGTGCGCGTCTTTCACTTTTCCCGAGGGACTTAGAAGAATTTTGTGATATTTTTTATTAAAATGGTGTATAAGGGTATATATATAAATATATTTTATGCACTGTATATGAGCTGGCGATTTCTAAGTCTGTGGTTCCGAGAGGAGGTAACAAGGCTCACTAATAAAGGTCAAGCCACTTGGCTGCCATAATGCCCTGCTTCAGCACAGACCAGAAAGGCATTGTGATAAGCGTATCCCCGGTATAGTCAGGGGTTAATGGGAGTCGTCCCCGTCCCCCCCAGTATACGCCCAGAACCATGGACCCGGTACTTGTGGTTCGGACTGTCTCCAACCAGCCATAATGTTGTGAGAGTCAAATTATGTCTAAGTCCAGCTTTGGTACATTAGAAGCAACTCTGAAACTTAACCTAAGCGTTTTACGAAGCTACTTTTTGGCTAACTTCTTATAGGAAGGTCTAGGAGCTCTGAAAATGAACGTGCGCGTCTTTCACTCTTCCCGAGGGACTTAGAAGAATTTTGTGATATTTTTTATTAAAATGGTGTATAAGGGTATATATATAAATATATTTTATGCACTGTATATGAGCTGGCGATTTCTAAGTCTGTGGTTCCGAGAGGGGGTAACCAGGCTCACTAATAAAGGTCAAGCCACTTGGTTTCCAGAATGCCCTGCTTCAGCACAGACCAGAAAGGCATTGTGATAAGCGTATCCCCGGTATAGTCAGGGGTTCATGGGAGTCGTCCCCGTCCCCCCAGTATACGCCCAGAACCATCGACCCGGTACTTGTGCTTCGGACTGTCTCCAACCAGCCATAATGTTGTGAGAGTGAAATTATGTCTAAGTCCAGCTTTGGTACATTAGAAGCAACTCTGAAACTTAACCTAAGCGTTTTTCGAAGCTACTTTTTGGCTAACTTCTTATAGGAAGGTCTAGGATCTCTGAAAATGAACGTCCGCATCTTTCACTCTTCCCGAGGGACTTAGAAGAATTTTGTGATATTTTTTATTAAAATGGTGTATAAGGGTATATATATAAATATATTTTATGCACTGTATATGAGCTGGCGATTTCTAAGTCTGTGGTACCGAGAGGGGGTAACCAGGCTCACTAATAAAGGTCAAGCCACTTGGCTGCCAGAATGCCCTGCTTCAGCACAGACCAGAAAGGCATTGTGATAAGCGTATCCCCGGTATAGTCAGGGGTTCATGGGAGTCGTCCCCGTCCCCCCAGTATACGCCCAGAACCATCGACCCGGTACTTGTGCTTCGGACTGTCTCCAACCAGCCATAATGTTGTGAGAGTGAAATTATGTCTAAGTCCAGCTTTGGTACATTAGAAGCAACTCTGAAACTTAACCTAAGCGTTTTTCGAAGCTACTTTTTGGCTAACTTCTTATAGGAAGGTCTAGGAGCGCTGAAAATGAACGTGCGCGTCTTTCACTCTTCCCGAGGGACTTAGAAGAATTTTGTAATATTTTTTATTAAAATGGTGTATAAGGGTATATATAGAAATATATTTTATGCACTGTATATGAGCTGGCGATTTCTAAGTCTGTGGTTCCGAGAGGGGGTAACCAGGCTCACTAATAAAGGTCAAGCCACTTGGCTGCCAGAATGCCCTGCTTCAGCACAGACCAGAAAGGCATTGTGATAAGCGTATCCCCGGTATAGTCAGGGGTTATTGGGAGTCGTCCCCGTCCCCCCCAGTATACGCCCAGAACCATGGACCCGGTACTTGTGGTTCGGACTGTCTCCAACCAGCCATAATGTTGTGAGAGTCAAATTATGTCTAAGTCCAGCTTTGGTACATTAGAAGCAACTCTGAAACTTAACCTAAGCGTTTTTCGAAGCTACTTTTTGGCTAACTTCTTATAGGAAGGTCTAGGAGCTCTGAAAATGAACATCCGCATCTTTCACTCTTCCCGAGGGACTTAGAAGAATTTTGTGATATTTTTTATTAAAATGGTGTATAAGGGTATATATAAATATATTTTATGCACTGTATATGAGCTGGCGATTTCTAAGTCTGTGGTTCCGAGAGGAGGTAACAAGGCTCACTAATAAAGGTCAAGCCACTTGGCTGCCATAATGCCCTGCTTCAGCACAGACCAGAAAGGCATTGTGATAAGCGTATCCCCGGTATAGTCAGGGGTTAATGGGAGTCGTCCCCGTCCCCCCCAGTATACGCCCAGAACCATGGACCCGGTACTTGTGGTTCGGACTGTCTCCAACCAGCCATAATGTTGTGAGAGTCAAATTATGTCTAAGTCCAGCTTTGGTACATTAGAAGCAACTCTGAAACTTAACCTAAGCGTTTTTCGAAGCTACTTTTTGGCTAACTTCTTATAGGAAGGTCTAAAAGCTCTGAAAATGAACGTGCGCGTCTT
The DNA here is from genome assembly GCF_040206685.1 of Ascaphus truei. Classification (NCBI taxonomy): domain Eukaryota; kingdom Metazoa; phylum Chordata; class Amphibia; order Anura; family Ascaphidae; genus Ascaphus; species Ascaphus truei. Next base: position 283,074,176 of record NC_134483.1, read on the forward strand.
TCACTCTTCCCGAGGGACTTAGAAGAATTTTGTGATATTTTTTATTAAAATGGTGTATAAGGGTATATATATAAATATATTTTATGCACTGTATATGAGCTGGCGATTTCTAAGTCTGTGGTTCCGAGAGGGGGTAACTAGGCTCACTAATAAAGGTCAAGCCACTTGGTTTACAGAATGCCCTGCTTCAGCACAGACCAGAAAGGCATTGTGATAAGCGTATCCCCGGTATAGTCAGGGGTTCATGGGAGTCGTCCCCGTCCCCCCAGTATACGCCCAGAACCATCGACCCGGTACTTGTGGTTCGGACTGTCTCCAACCAGCCATAATGTTGTGAGAGTGAAATTATGTCTAAGTCCAGCTTTGGTACATTAGAAGCAACTCTGAAACTTAACCTAAGCGTTTTTCGAAGCTACTTTTTGGCTAACTTCTTATAGGAAGGTCTAGGAGCGCTGAAAATGAACGTGCGCGTCTTTCACTTTTCCCGAGGGACTTAGAAGAATTTTGTGATATTTTTTATTAAAATGGTGTATAAGGGTATATATATAAATATATTTTATGCACTGTATATGAGCTGGCGATTTCTAAGTCTGTGGTTCCGAGAGGAGGTAACAAGGCTCACTAATAAAGGTCAAGCCACTTGGCTGCCATAATGCCCTGCTTCAGCACAGACCAGAAAGGCATTGTGATAAGCGTATCCCCGGTATAGTCAGGGGTTCATGGGAGTCGTCCCCGTCCCCCCAGTATACGCCCAGAACCATCGACCCGGTACTTGTGGTTCGGACTGTCTCTAACCAGCCATAATGTTGTGAGAGTGAAATTATGTCTAAGTCCAGCTTTGGTACATTAGAAGCAACTCTGAAACTTAACCTAAGCGTTTTTCGAAGCTACTTTTTGGCTAACTTCTTATAGGAAGGTCTAGGAGCTCTGAAAATGAACGTCCGCATCTTTCACTCTTCCCGAGGGACTTAGAAGAATTTTGTGATATTTTTTATTAAAATGGTGTATAAGGGTATATATATAAATATATTTTATGCACTGTATATGAGCTGGCGATTTCTATGTCTGTGGTTCCGAGAGGGGGTAACCAGGCTCACTAATAAAGGTCAAGCCACTTGGCTGCCATAATGCCCTGCTTCAGCACAGACCAGAAAGGCATTGTGATAAGCGTATCCCCGGTATAGTCAGGGGTTCATGGGAGTCGTCCCCGTCCCCCCAGTATACGCCCAGAACCATGGACCCGGTACTTGTGGTTCGGACTGTCTCCAACCAGCCATAATGTTGTGAGAGTGAAATTATGTCTAAGTCCAGCTTTGGTACATTAGAAGCAACTCTGAAAATTAACCTAAGCGTTTTTCGAAGCTACTTTTTGGCTAACTTCTTATAGGAAGGTCTAGGAGCGCTGAAAATGAACGTGCGCGTCTTTCACTTTTCCCGAGGGACTTAGAAGAATGTTGTGATATTTTTTATTAAAATGGTGTATAAGGGTATATATATAAATATATTTTATGCACTGTATATGAGCTGGCGATTTCTAAGTCTGTGGTTCCGAGAGGGGGTAACCAGGCTCACTAATAAAGGTCAAGCCACTTGGCTGCCATAATGCCCTGCTTCAGCACAGACCAGAAAGGCATTGTGATAAGCGTATCCCCGGTATAGTCAGGGGTTAATAGGAGTCGTCCCCGTCCCCCCAGTATACGCCCAGAACCATCGACCCGGGACTTGTGGTTCGGACTGTCTCCAACCAGCCATAATGTTGTGAGAGTGAAATTATGTCTAAGTCCAGCTTTGGTACATTAGAAGCAACTCTGAAACTTAACCTAAGCGTTTTTCGAAGCTACTTTTTGGCTAACTTCTTATAGGAAGGTCTAGGAGCGCTGAAACTGAACGTGCGCGTCTTTCACTCTTCCCGAGGGACTTAGAAGAATTTTGTGATATTTTTTATTAAAATGGTGTATAAGGGTATATATATAAATATATTTTATGCACTGTATATGAGCTGGCGAATTCTAAGTCTGTGGTTTCGAGAGGGGGTAACCAGGCTCACAAATAAAGGTCAAGCCACTTGGCTGCCAGAATGCCCTGCTTCAGCACAGACCAGAAAGGCATTGTGATAAGCGTATCCCCGGTATAGTCAGGGGTTAATGGGAGTCGTCCCCGTCCCCCCAGTATACGCCCAGAACCATCGACCCGGTACTTGTGGTTCGGACTGTCTCCAACCAGCCATAATGTTGTGAGAGTGAAATTATGTCTAAGTCCAGCTTTGGTACATTAGAAGCAACTCTGAAACTTAACCTAAGCGTTTTTCGAAGCTACTTTTTGGCTAACTTCTTAAAGGAAGGTCTAGGAGCGCTGAAAATGAACGTGCGCGTCTTTCACTTTTCCCGAGGGACTTAGAAGAATTTTGTGATATTTTTTATTAAAATGGTGTATAAGGGTATATATATAAATATATTTTATGCACTGTATATGAGCTGGCGATTTCTAAGTCTGTGGTTCCGAGAGGGGGTAACCAGGCTCACTAATAAAGGTCAAGCCACTTGGCTGCCATAATGCCCTGCTTCAGCACAGACCAGAAAGGCATTGTGATAAGCGTATCCCCGGTATAGTCAGGGGTTCATGGGAGTCGTCCCCGTCCCCCCAGTATACGCCCAGAACCATCGACCCGGTACTTGTGGTTCGGACTGTCTCCAACCAGCCATAATGTTGTGAGAGTGAAATTATGTCTAAGTCCAGCTTTGGTACATTAGAAGCAACTCTGAAACTTAACCTAAGCGTTTTTCGAAGCTACTTTTTGGCTAACTTCTTATAGGAAGGTCTAGGAGCGCTGAAAATGAACGTGCGCGTCTTTCACTTTTCCCGAGGGACTTAGAAGAATTTTGTGATATTTTTTATTAAAATGGTGTATAAGGGTATATATATAAATATATTTTATGCACTGTATATGAGCTGGCGATTTCTAAGTCTGTGGTTCCGAGAGGGGGTAACCAGGCTCACTAATAAAGGTCAAGCCACTTGGCTGCCAGAATGCCCTGCTTCAGCACAGACCAGAAAGGCATTGTGATAAGCGTATCCCCGGTATAGTCAGGGGTTCATGGGAGTCGTCCCCGTCCCCCCAGTATACGCCCAGAACCATCGACCCGGTACTTGTGGTTCGGACTGTCTCCAACCAGCCATAATGTTGTGAGAGTGAAATTATGTCTAAGTCCAGCTTTGGTACATTAGAAGCAACTCTGAAACTTAACCTAAGCGTTTTTCGAAGCTACTTTTTGGCTAACTTCTTATAGGAAGGTCTAGGAGCGCTGAAAATGAACGTGCGCGTCTTTCACTTTTCCCGAGGGACTTAGAAGAATTTTGTGAAATTTTTTATTAAAATGGTGTATAAGGGTATATATATAAATATATTTTATGCACTGTATATGAGCTGGCGATTTCTAAGTCTGTGGTTCCGAGAGGAGGTAACAAGGCTCACTAATAAAGGTCAAGCCACTTGGCTGCCATAATGCCCTGCTTCAGCACAGACCAGAAAGGCATTGTGATAAGCGTATCCCCGGTATAGTCAGGGGTTAATGGGAGTCGTCCCCGTCCCCCCCAGTATACGCCCAGAACCATGGACCCGGTACTTGTGGTTCGGACTGTCTCCAACCAGCCATAATGTTGTGAGAGTCAAATTATGTCTAAGTCCAGCTTTGGTACATTAGAAGCAACTCTGAAACTTAACCTAAGCGTTTTACGAAGCTACTTTTTGGCTAACTTCTTATAGGAAGGTCTAGGAGCTCTGAAAATGAACGTGCGCGTCTTTCACTCTTCCCGAGGGACTTAGAAGAATTTTGTGATATTTTTTATTAAAATGGTGTATAAGGGTATATATATATAAATATATTTTATGCACTGTATATGAGCTGGCGATTTCTAAGTCTGTGGTTCCGAGAGGGGGTAACCAGGCTCACTAATAAAGGTCAAGCCACTTGGTTTCCAGAATGCCCTGCTTCAGCACAGACCAGAAAGGCATTGTGATAAGCGTATCCCCGGTATAGTCAGGGGTTCATGGGAGTCGTCCCCGTCCCCCCAGTATACGCCCAGAACCATCGACCCGGTACTTGTGCTTCGGACTGTCTCCAACCAGCCATAATGTTGTGAGAGTGAAATTATGTCTAAGTCCAGCTTTGGTACATTAGAAGCAACTCTGAAACTTAACCTAAGCGTTTTTCGAAGCTACTTTTTGGCTAACTTCTTATAGGAAGGTCTAGGAGCTCTGAAAATGAACGTCCGCATCTTTCACTCTTCCCGAGGGACTTAGAAGAATTTTGTGATATTTTTTATTAAAATGGTGTATAAGGGTATATATATAAATATATTTTATGCACTGTATATGAGCTGGCGATTTCTAAGTCTGTGGTTCCGAGAGGGGGTAACCAGGCTCACTAATAAAGGTCAAGCCACTTGGCTGCCAGAATGCCCTGCTTCAGCACAGACCAGAAAGGCATTGTGATAAGCGTATCCCCGGTATAGTCAGGGGTTAATGGGAGTCGTCCCCGTCCCCCCAGTATACGCCCAGAACCATCGACCCGGTACTTGTGGTTCGGACTGTCTCCAACCAGCCATAATGTTGTGAGTGTCAAATTATGTCTAAGTCCAGCTTTGGTACATTAGAAGCAACTCTGAAACTTAACCTAAGCGTTTTACGAAGCTACTTTTTGGCTAACTTCTTATAGGAAGGTCTAGGAGCTCTGAAAATGAACGTGCGCGTCTTTCACTCTTCCCGAGGGACTTAGAAGAATTTTGTGATATTTTTTATTAAAATGGTGTATAAGGGTATATATATAAATATATTTTATGCACTGTATATGAGCTGGCGATTTATAAGTCTGTGGTTCCGAGAGGGGGTAACCAGGCTCACTAATAAAGGTCAAGCCACTTGGTTTCCAGAACGCCCTGCTTCAGCACAGACCAGAAAGGCATTGTGATAAGCGTATCCCCGGTATAGTCAGGGGTTCATGGGAGTCGTCCCCGTCCCCCCAGTATACGCCCAGAACCATCGACCCGGTACTTGTGCTTCGGACTGTCTCCAACCAGCCATAATGTTGTGAGAGTGAAATTATGTCTAAGTCCAGCTTTGGTACATTAGAAGCAACTCTGAAACTTAACCTAAGCGTTTTTCGAAGCTTCTTTTTGGCTAACTTCTTATAGGAAGGTCTAGGAGCTCTGAAAATGAACGTCCGCATCTTTCACTCTTCCCGAGGGACTTAGAAGAATTTTGTGATATTTTTTATTAAAATGGTGTATAAGGGTATATATATAAATATATTTTATGCACTGTATATGAGCTGGCGATTTCTAAGTCTGTGGTTCCGAGATTGGGTAACCAGGCTCACTAATAAAGGTCAAGCCACTTGGCTGCCAGAATGCCCTGCTTCAGCACAGACCAGAAAGGCATTGTGATAAGCGTATCCCCGGTATAGTCAGGGGTTAATGGGAGTCGTCCCCGTCCCCCCAGTATACGCCCAGAACCATCGACCCGGTACTTGTGGTTCGGACTGTCTCCAACCAGCCATAATGTTGTGAGTGTCAAATTATGTCTAAGTCCAGCTTTGGTACATTAGAAGCAACTCTGAAACTTAACCTAAGCGTTTTACGAAGCTACTTTTTGGCTAACTTCTTATAGGAAGGTCTAGGAGCTCTGAAAATGAACGTGCGCGTCTTTCACTCTTCCCGAGGGACTTAGAAGAATTTTGTGATATTTTTTATTAAAATGGTGTATAAGGGTATATATATAAATATATTTTATGCACTGTATATGAGCTGGCGATTTCTAAGTCTGTGGTTCCGAGAGGGGGTAACCAGGCTCACTAATAAAGGTCAAGCCACTTGGTTTCCAGAACGCCCTGCTTCAGCACAGACCAGAAAGGCATTGTGATAAGCGTATCCCCGGTATAGTCAGGGGTTCATGGGAGTCGTCCCCATCCCCCCAGTATACGCCCAGAACCATCGACCCGGTACTTGTGCTTCGGACTGTCTCCAACCAGCCATAATGTTGTGAGAGTGAAATTATGTCTAAGTCCAGCTTTGGTACATTTGAAGCAACTCTGAAACTTAACCTAAGCGTTTTTCGAAGCTACTTTTTGGCTAACTTCTTATAGGAAGGTCTAGGAGCTCTCAAAATGAACGTCCGCATCTTTCACTCTTCCCGAGGGACTTAGAAGAATTTTGTGATATTTTTTATTAAAATGGTGTATAAGGGTATATATATATAAATATATTTTATGCACTGTATATGAGCTGGCGATTTCTAAGTCTGTGGTTCCGAGAGGGGGTAACCAGGCTCACTAATAAAGGTCAAGCCACTTGGTTTCCAGAATGCCCTGCTTCAGCACAGACCAGAAAGGCATTGTGATAAGCGTATCCCCGGTATAGTCAGGGGTTCATGGGAGTCGTCCCCGTCCCCCCAGTATACGCCCAGAACCATCGACCCGGTACTTGTGCTTCGGACTGTCTCCAACCAGCCATAATGTTGTGAGAGTGAAATTATGTCTAAGTCCAGCTTTGGTACATTAGAAGCAACTCTGAAACTTAACCTAAGCGTTTTTCGAAGCTACTTTTTGGCTAACTTCTTATAGGAAGGTCTAGGAGCTCTGAAAATGAACGTCCGCATCTTTCACTCTTCCCGAGGGACGTAGAAGAATTTTGTGATATTTTTTATTAAAATGGTGTATAAGGGTATATATATAAATATATTTTATGCACTGTATATGAGCTGGCGATTTCTAAGTCTGTGGTTCCGAGAGGAGGTAACAAGGCTCACTAATAAAGGTCAAGCCACTTGGCTGCCATAATGCCCTGCTTCAGCACAGACCAGAAAGGCATTGTGATAAGCGTATCCCCGGTATAGTCAGGGGTTAATGGGAGTCGTCCCCGTCCCCCCCAGTATACGCCCAGAACCATGGACCCGGTACTTGTGGTTCGGACTGTCTCCAACCAGCCATAATGTTGTGAGAGTCAAATTATGTCTAAGTCCAGCTTTGGTACATTAGAAGCAACTCTGAAACTTAACCTAAGCGTTTTTCGAAGCTACTTTTTGGCTAACTTCTTATAGGAAGGTCTAGGAGCTCTGAAAATGAACGTGCGCGTCTTTCACTCTTCCCGAGGGACTTAGAAGAATTTTGTGATATTTTTTATTAAAATGGTGTATAAGGGTATATATATATAAATATATTTTATGCACTGTATATGAGCTGGCGATTTCTAAGTCTGTGGTTCCGAGAGGGGGTAACCAGGCTCACTAATAAAGGTCAAGCCACTTGGTTTCCAGAATGCCCTGCTTCAGCACAGACCAGAAAGGCATTGTGATAAGCGTATCCCCGGTATAGTCAGGGGTTCATGGGAGTCGTCCCCGTCCCCCCAGTATACGCCCAGAACCATCGACCCGGTACTTGTGGTTCGGACTGTCTCTAACCAGCCATAATGTTGTGAGAGTGAAATTATGTCTAAGTCCAGCTTTGGTACATTAGAAGCAACTCTGAAACTTAACCTAAGCGTTTTTCGAAGCTACTTTTTGGCTAACTTCTTATAGGAAGGTCTAGGAGCTCTGAAAATGAACGTCCGCATCTTTCACTCTTCCCGAGGGACTTAGAAGAATTTTGTGATATTTTTTATTAAAATGGTTGTATAAGGGTATATATATAAATATATTTTATGCACTGTATATGAGCTGGCGATTTCTATGTCTGTGGTTCCGAGAGGGGGTAACCAGGCTCACTAATAAAGGTCAAGCCACTTGGCTGCCATAATGCCCTGCTTCAGCACAGACCAGAAAGGCATTGTGATAAGCGTATCCCCGGTATAGTCAGGGGTTCATGGGAGTCGTCCCCGTCCCCCCAGTATACGCCCAGAACCATGGACCCGGTACTTGTGGTTCGGACTGTCTCCAACCAGCCATAATGTTGTGAGAGTGAAATTATGTCTAAGTCCAGCTTTGGTACATTAGAAGGCACTCTGAAACTTAACCTAAGCGTTTTTCGAAGCTACTTTTTGGCTAACTTCTTATAGAAAGGTCTAGGAGCGCTGAAAATGAACGTGCGCGTCTTTCACTTTTCCCGAGGGACTTAGAAGAATGTTGTGATATTTTTTATTAAAATGGTGTATAAGGGTATATATATAAATATATTTTATGCACTGTATATGAGCTGGCGATTTCTAAGTCTGTGGTTCCGAGAGGGGGTAACCAGGCTCACTAATAAAGGTCAAGCCACTTGGTTTCCAGAATGCCCTGCTTCAGCACAGACCAGAAAGGCATTGTGATAAGCGTATCCCCGGTATAGTCAGGGGTTCAGGGGAGTCGTCCCCGTCCCCCCAGTATACGCCCAGAACCATCGACCCGGTACTTGTGCTTCGGACTGTCTCCAACCAGCCATAATGTTGTGAGAGTGAAATTATGTCTAAGTCCAGCTTTGGTACATTTGAAGCAACTCTGAAACTTAACCTAAGCGTTTTTCGAAGCTACTTTTTGGCTAACTTCTTATAGGAAGGTCTAGGAGCTCTGAAAATGAACGTCCGCATCTTTCACTCTTCCCGAGGGACTTAGAAGAATTTTGTGATATTTTTTATTAAAATGGTGTATAAGGGTATATATATAAATATATTTTATGCACTGTATATGAGCTGGCGATTTCTAAGTCTGTGGTTCCGAGAGGGGGTAACCAGGCTCACTAATAAAGGTCAAGCCACTTGGCTGCCAGAATGCCCTGCTTCAGCACAGACCAGAAAGGCATTGTGATAAGCGTATCCCCGGTATAGTCAGGGGTTAATGGGAGTCGTCCCCGTCCCCCCAGTATACGCCCAGAACCATCGACCCGGTACTTGTGGTTCGGACTGTCTCCAACCAGCCATAATGTTGTGAGAGTGAAATTATGTCTAAGTCCAGCTTTGGTACATTAGAAGCAACTCTGAAACTTAACCTAAGCGTTTTTCGAAGCTACTTTTTGGCTAACTTCTTATAGGAAGGTCTAGGAGCGCTGAAAATGAACGTGCGCGTCTTTCACTTTTCCCGAGGGACTTAGAAGAATTTTGTGATATTTTTTATTAAAATGGTGTATAAGGGTATATATATAAATATATTTTATGCACTGTATATGAGCTGGCGATTTCTAAGTCTGTGGTTCCGAGAGGAGGTTTCAAGGCTCACTAATAAAGGTCAAGCCACTTGGCTGCCATAATGCCCTGCTTCAGCACAGACCAGAAAGGCATTGTGATAAGCGTATCCCCGGTATAGTCAGGGGTTAATGGGAGTCGTCCCCGTCCCCCCCAGTATACGCCCAGAACCATGGACCCGGTACTTGTGGTTCGGACTGTCTCCAACCAGCCATAATGTTGTGAGAGTCAAATTATGTCTAAGTCCAGCTTTGGTACATTAGAAGCTTCTCTGAAACTTAACCTAAGCGTTTTTCGAAGCTTCTTTTTGGCTAACTTCTTATAGGAAGGTCTAGGAGCTCTGAAAATGAACGTGCGCGTCTTTCACTCTTCCCGAGGGACTTAGAAGAATTTTGTGATATTTTTTATTAAAATGGTGTATAAGGGTATATATATAAATATATTTTATGCACTGTATATGAGCTGGCGATTTCTAAGTCTGTGGTTCCGAGAGGGGGTAACCAGGCTCACTAATAAAGGTCAAGCCACTTGGTTTCCAGAATGCCCTGCTTCAGCACAGACCAGAAAGGCATTGTGATAAGCGTATCCCCGGTATAGTCAGGGGTTCATGGGAGTCGTCCCCGTCCCCCCAGTATACGCCCAGAACCATCGACCCGGTACTTGTGGTTCGGACTGTCTCCAACCAGCCATAATGTTGTGAGAGTGAAATTATGTCTAAGTCCAGCTTTGGTACATTAGAAGCAACTCTGAAACTTAACCTAAGCGTTTTTCGAAGCTACTTTTTGGCTAACTTCTTATAGGAAGGTCTAGGAGCGCTGAAAATGAACGTGCGCGTCTTTCACTTTTCCCGAGGGACTTAGAAGAATTGTGTGATATTTTTTATTAAAATGGTGTATAAGGGTATATATATAAATATATTTTATGCACTGTATATGAGCTGGCGATTTCTAAGTCTGTGGTTCCGAGAGGAGGTAACAAGGCTCACTAATAAAGGTCAAGCCACTTGGCTGCCATAATGCCCTGCTTCAGCACAGACCAGAAAGGCATTGTGATAAGCGTATCCCCGGTATAGTCAGGGGTTAATGGGAGTCGTCCCCGTCCCCCCCAGTATACGCCCAGAACCATGGACCCGGTACTTGTGGTTCGGACTGTCTCCAACCAGCCATAATGTTGTGAGAGTCAAATTATGTCTAAGTCCAGCTTTGGTACATTAGAAGCAACTCTGAAACTTAACCTAAGCGTTTTTCGAAGCTACTTTTTGGCTAACTTCTTATAGGAAGGTCTAGGAGCTCTGAAAATGAACGTGCGCGTCTTTCACTCTTCCCGAGGGACTTAGAAGAATTTTGTGATATTTTTTATTAAAATGGTGTATAAGGGTATATATATAAATATATTTTATGCACTGTATATGAGCTGGCGATTTCTAAGTCTGTGGTTCCGAGAGGGGGTAACCAGGCTCACTAATAAAGGTCAAGCCACTTGGTTTCCAGAATGCCCTGCTTCAGCACAGACCAGAAAGGCATTGTGATAAGCGTATCCCCGGTATAGTCAGGGGTTCATGGGAGTCGTCCCCGTCCCCCCAGTATACGCCCAGAACCATCGACCCGGTACTTGTGGTTCGGACTGTCTCTAACCAGCCATAATGTTGTGAGAGTGAAATTATGTCTAAGTCCAGCTTTGGTACATTAGAAGCAACTCTGAAACTTAACCTAAGCGTTTTTCGAAGCTACTTTTTGGCTAACTTCTTATAGGAAGGTCTAGGAGCTCTGAAAATGAACGTCCGCATCTTTCACTCTTCCCGAGGGACTTAGAAGAATTTTGTGATATTTTTTATTAAAATGGTGTATAAGGGTATATATATAAATATATTTTATGCACTGTATATGAGCTGGCGATTTCTATGTCTGTGGTTCCGAGAGGGGGTAACCAGGCTCACTAATAAAGGTCAAGCCACTTGGCTGCCATAATGCCCTGCTTCAGCACAGACCAGAAAGGCATTGTGATAAGCGTATCCCCGGTATAGTCAGGGGTTCATGGGAGTCGTCCCCGTCCCCCCAGTATACGCCCAGAACCATGGACCCGGTACTTGTGGTTCGGACTGTCTCCAACCAGCCATAATGTTGTGAGAGTGAAATTATGTCTAAGTCCAGCTTTGGTACATTAGAAGGCACTCTGAAACTTAACCTAAGCGTTTTTCGAAGCTACTTTTTGGCTAACTTCTTATAGGAAGGTCTAGGAGCGCTGAAAATGAACGTGCGCGTCTTTCACTTTTCCCGAGGGACTTAGAAGAATGTTGTGATATTTTTTATTAAAATGGTGTATAAGGGTATATATATAAATATATTTTATGCACTGTATATGAGCTGGCGATTTCTAAGTCTGTGGTTCCGAGAGGGGGTAACCAGGCTCACTAATAAAGGTCAAGCCACTTGGCTGCCATAATGCCCTGCTTCAGCACAGACCAGAAAGGCATTGTGATAAGCGTATCCCCGGTATAGTCAGGGGTTCATGGGAGTCGTCCCCGTCCCCCCAGTATACGCCCAGAACCATCGACCCGGTACTTGTGGTTCGGACTGTCTCCAACCAGCCATAATGTTGTGAGAGTGAAATTATGTCTAAGTCCAGCTTTGGTACATTAGAAGCAACTCTGAAACTTAACCTAAGCGTTTTTCGAAGCTACTTTTTGGCTAACTTCTTATAGGAAGGTCTAGGAGCGCTGAAAATGAACGTGCGCGTCTTTCACTCTTCCCGAGGGACTTAGAAGAATTTTGTGATATTTTTTATTAAAATGGTGTATAAGGGTATATATATAAATATATTTTATGCACTGTATATGAGCTGGCGATTTCTAAGTCTGTGGTTCCGAGAGGGGGTAACCAGGCTCACTAATAAAGGTCAAGCCACTTGGTTTCCAGAATGCCCTGCTTCAGCACAGACCAGAAAGGCATTGTGATAAGCGTATCCCCGGTATAGTCAGGGGTTCATGGGAGTCGTCCCCGTCCCCCCAGTATACGCCCAGAACCATCGACCCGGTACTTGTGCTTCGGACTGTCTCCAACCAGCCATAATGTTGTGAGAGTGAAATTATGTCTAAGTCCAGCTTTGGTACATTAGAAGCAACTCTGAAACTTAACCTAAGCGTTTTTCGAAGCTAATTTTTGGCTAACTTCTTATAGGAAGGTCTAGGAGCTCTGAAAATGAACGTCCGCATCTTTCACTCTTCCCGAGGGACTTAGAAGAATTTTGTGATATTTTTTATTAAAATGGTGTATAAGGGTATATATATAAATATATTTTATGCACTGTATATGAGCTGGCGATTTCTAAGTCTGTGGTTCCGAGAGGGGGTAACCAGGCTCACTAATAAAGGTCAAGCCACTTGGCTGCCAGAATGCCCTGCTTCAGCACAGACCAGAAAGGCATTGTGATAAGCGTATCCCCGGTATAGTCAGGGGTTAATGGGAGTCGTCCCCGTCCCCCCAGTATACGCCCAGAACCATCGACCCGGTACTTGTGGTTCGGACTGTCTCCAACCAGCCATAATGTTGTGAGTGTCAAATTATGTCTAAGTCCAGCTTTGGTACATTAGAAGCAACTCTGAAACTTAACCTAAGCGTTTTACGAAGCTACTTTTTGGCTAACTTCTTATAGGAAGGTCTAGGAGCTCTGAAAATGAACGTGCGCGTCTTTCACTCTTCCCGAGGGACTTAGAAGAATTTTGTGATATTTTTTATTAAAATGGTGTATAAGGGTATATATATAAATATATTTTATGCACTGTATATGAGCTGGCGATTTCTAAGTCTGTGGTTCCGAGAGGGGGTAACCAGGCTCACTAATAAAGGTCAAGCCACTTGGTTTCCAGAATGCCCTGCTTCAGCACAGACCAGAAAGGCATTGTGATAAGCGTATCCCCGGTATAGTCAGGGGTTCATGGGAGTCGTCCCCGTCCCCCCAGTATACGCCCAGAACCATCGACCCGGTACTTGTGCTTCGGACTGTCTCCAACCAGCCATAATGTTGTGAGAGTGAAATTATGTCTAAGTCCAGCTTTGGTACATTTGAAGCAACTCTGAAACTTAACCTAAGCGTTTTTCGAAGCTACTTTTTGGCTAACTTCTTATAGGAAGGTCTAGGAGCTCTGAAAATGAACGTCCGCATCTTTCACTCTTCCCGAGGGACTTAGAAGAATTTTGTGATATTTTTTATTAAAATGGTGTATAAGGGTATATATATAAATATATTTTATGCACTGTATATGAGCTGGCGATTTCTAAGTCTGTGGTTCCGAGAGGGGGTAACCAGGCTCACTAATAAAGGTCAAGCCACTTGGCTGCCAGAATGCCCTGCTTCAGCACAGACCAGAAAGGCATTGTGATAAGCGTATCCCCGGTATAGTCAGGGGTTAATGGGAGTCGTCCCCGTCCCCCCAGTATACGCCCAGAACCATCGACCCGGTACTTGTGGTTCGGACTGTCTCCAACCAGCCATAATGTTGTTAGAGTGAAATTATGTCTAAGTCCAGCTTTGGTACATTAGAAGCAACTCTGAAACTTAAACTAAGCGTTTTTCGAAGCTACTTTTTGGCTAACTTCTTATAGGAAGGTCTAGGAGATCTGAAAATGAACGTGCGCGTCTTTCACTTTTCCCGAGGGACTTAGAAGAATTTTGTGATATTTTTTATTAAAATGGTGTATAAGGGTATATATATAAATATATTTTATGCACTGTATATGAGCTGGCGATTTCTAAGTCTGTGGTTCCGAGAGGAGGTAACAAGGCTCACTAATAAAGGTCAAGCCACTTGGCTGCCATAATGCCCTGCTTCAGCACAGACCAGAAAGGCATTGTGATAAGCGTATCCCCGGTATAGTCAGGGGTTAATGGGAGTCGTCCCCGTCCCCCCCAGTATACGCCCAGAACCATGGACCCGGTACTTGTGGTTCGGACTGTCTCCAACCAGCCATAATGTTGTGAGAGTCAAATTATGTCTAAGTCCAGCTTTGGTACATTAGAAGCTTCTCTGAAACTTAACCTAAGCGTTTTTCGAAGCTTCTTTTTGGCTAACTTCTTATAGGAAGGTCTAGGAGCTCTGAAAATGAACGTGCGCGTCTTTCACTCTTCACGAGGGACTTAGAAGAATTTTGTGATATTTTTTATTAAAATGGTGTATAAGGGTATATATATAAATATATTTTATGCACTGTATATGAGCTGGCGATTTCTAAGTCTGTGGTTCCGAGAGGGGGTAACCAGGCTCACTAATAAAGGTCAAGCCACTTGGTTTCCAGAATGCCCTGCTTCAGCACAGACCAGAAAGGCATTGTGATAAGCGTATCCCCGGTATAGTCAGGGGTTAATGGGAGTCGTCCCCGTCCCCCCCAGTATACGCCCAGAACCATGGACCCGGTACTTGTGGTTCGGACTGTCTCCAACCAGCCATAATGTTGTGAGAGTCAAATTATGTCTACTGTAAGTCCAGCTTTGGTACATTAGAAGCAACTCTGAAACTTAACCTAAGCGTTTTTCGAAGCTACTTTTTGGCTAACTTCTTATAGGAAGGTCTAGGAGCTCTGAAAATGAACGTCCGCATCTTTCACTCTTCCCGAGGGACTTAGAAGAATTTTGTGATATTTTTTATTAAAATGGTGTATAAGGGTATATATATAAATATATTTTATGCACTGTATATGAGCTGGCGATTTCTATGTCTGTGGTTCCGAGAGGGGGTAACCAGGCTCACTAATAAAGGTCAAGCCACTTGGCTGCCATAATGCCCTGCTTCAGCACAGACCAGAAAGGCATTGTGATAAGCGTATCCCCGGTATAGTCAGGGGTTCATGGGAGTCGTCCCCGTCCCCCCAGTATACGCCCAGAACCATGGACCCGGTACTTGTGGTTCGGACTGTCTCCAACCAGCCATAATGTTGTGAGAGTGAAATTATGTCTAAGTCCAGCTTTGGTACATTAGAAGGCACTCTGAAACTTAACCTAAGCGTTTTTCGAAGCTACTTTTTGGCTAACTTCTTATAGGAAGGTCTAGGAGCGCTGAAAATGAACGTGCGCGTCTTTCACTTTTCCCGAGGGACTTAGAAGAATGTTGTGATATTTTTTATTAAAATGGTGTATAAGGGTATATATATAAATATATTTTATGCACTGTATATGAGCTGGCGATTTCTAAGTCTGTGGTTCCGAGAGGGGGTAACCAGGCTCACTAATAAAGGTCAAGCCACTTGGCTGCCATAACGCCCTGCTTCAGCACAGACCAGAAAGGCATTGTGATAAGCGTATCCCCGGTATAGTCAGGGGTTCATGGGAGTCGTCCCCGTCCCCCCAGTATACGCCCAGAACCATCGACCCGGTACTTGTGGTTCGGACTGTCTCCAACCAGCCATAATGTTGTGAGAGTGAAATTATGTCTAAGTCCAGCTTTGGTACATTAGAAGCAACTCTGAAACTTAACCTAAGCGTTTTTCGAAGCTACTTTTTGGCTAACTTCTTATAGGAAGGTCTAGGAGCGCTGAAAATGAACGTGCGCGTCTTTCACTTTTCCCGAGGGACTTAGAAGAATTTTGTGATATTTTTTATTAAAATGGTGTATAAGGGTATATATATAAATATATTTTATGCACTGTATATGAGCTGGCGATTTCTAAGTCTGTGGTTCCGAGAGGGGGTAACCAGGCTCACTAATAAAGGTCAAGCCACTTGGCTGCCATAATGCCCTGCTTCAGCACAGACCAGAAAGGCATTGTGATAAGTGTATCCCCGGTATAGTCAGGGGTTCATGGGAGTCGTCCCCGTCCCCCCAGTATACGCCCAGAACCATCGACCCGGTACTTGTGGTTCGGACTGTCTCCAACCAGCCATAATGTTGTGAGAGTGAAATTATGTCTAAGTCCAGCTTTGGTACATTAGAAGCAACTCTGAAACTTAACCTAAGCGTTTTTCGAAGCTACTTTTTGGCTAACTTCTTATAGGAAGGTCTAGGAGCGCTGAAAATGAACGTGCGCGTCTTTCAATTTTCCCGAGGGACTAAGAAGAATTTTGTGATATTTTTTATTAAAATGGTGTATAAGGGTATATATATAAATATATTTTATGCACTGTATATGAGCTGGCGATTTCTATGTCTGTGGTTCCGAGAGGGGGTAACCAGGCTCACTAATAAAGGTCAAGCCACTTGGCTGCCATAATGCCCTGCTTCAGCACAGACCAGAAAGGCATTGTGATAAGCGTATCCCCGGTATAGTCAGGGGTTCATGGGAGTCGTCCCCGTCCCCCCAGTATACGCCCAGAACCATGGACCCGGTACTTGTGGTTCGGACTGTCTCCAACCAGCCATAATGTTGTGAGAGTGAAATTATGTCTAAGTCCAGCTTTGGTACATTAGAAGGCACTCTGAAACTTAACCTAAGCGTTTTTCGAAGCTACTTTTTGGCTAACTTCTTATAGGAAGGTCTAGGAGCGCTGAAAATGAACGTGCGCGTCTTTCACTTTTCCCGAGGGACTTAGAAGAATGTTGTGATATTTTTTATTAAAATGGTGTATAAGGGTATATATATAAATATATTTTATGCACTGTATATGAGCTGGCGATTTCTAAGTCTGTGGTTCCGAGAGGGGGTAACCAGGCTCACTAATAAAGGTCAAGCCACTTGGCTGCCATAATGCCCTGCTTCAGCACAGACCAGAAAGGCATTGTGATAAGCGTATCCCCGGTATAGTCAGGGGTTCATGGGAGTCGTCCCCGTCCCCCCAGTATACGCCCAGAACCATCGACCCGGTACTTGTGGTTCGGACTGTCTCCAACCAGCCATAATGTTGTGAGAGTGAAATTATGTCTAAGTCCAGCTTTGGTACATTAGAAGCAACTCTGAAACTTAACCTAAGCGTTTTTCGAAGCTACTTTTTGGCTAACTTCTTATAGGAAGGTCTAGGAGCGCTGAAAATGAACGTGCGCGTCTTTCACTTTTCCCGAGGGACTTAGAAGAATTTTGTGATATTTTTTATTAAAATGGTGTATAAGGGTATATATATAAATATATTTTATGCACTGTATATGAGCTGGCGATTTCTAAGTCTGTGGTTCCGAGAGGGGGTAACCAGGCTCACTAATAAAGGTCAAGCCACTTGGCTGCCATAATGCCCTGCTTCAGCACAGACCAGAAAGGCATTGTGATAAGTGTATCCCCGGTATAGTCAGGGGTTCATGGGAGTCGTCCCCGTCCCCCCAGTATACGCCCAGAACCATCGACCCGGTACTTGTGGTTCGGACTGTCTCCAACCAGCCATAATGTTGTGAGAGTGAAATTATGTCTAAGTCCAGCTTTGGTACATTAGAAGCAACTCTGAAACTTAACCTAAGCGTTTTTCGAAGCTACTTTTTGGCTAACTTTTTATAGGAAGGTCTAGGAGCGCTGAAAATGAACGTGCGCGTCTTTCACTCTTCCCGAGGGACTTAGAAGAATTTTGTGATATTTTTTATTAAAATGGTGTATAAGGGTATATATATAAATATATTTTATGCACTGTATATGAGCTGGCGATTTCTAAGTCTGTGGTTCCGAGAGGGGGTAACCAGGCTCACTAATAAAGGTCAAGCCACTTGGCTGCCATAATGCCCTGCTTCAGCACAGACCAGAAAGGCATTGTGATAAGCGTATCCCCGGTATAGTCAGGGGTTGATGGGAGTCGTCCCAGTCCCCCCAGTATACGCCCAGAACCATCGACCCGGTACTTGTGGTTCGGACTGTCTCCAACCAGCCATAATGTTGTGAGAGTGAAATTATGTCTAAGTCCAGCTTTGGTACATTAGAAGCAACTCTGAAACTTAACCTAAGCGTTTTTCGAAGCTACTTTTTGGCTAACTTCTTATAGGAAGGTCTAGGAGATCTGAAAATGAACGTGCGCGTCTTTCACTCTTCCCGAGGGACTTAGAAGAATTTTGTGATATTTTTTATTAAAATGGTGTATAAGGGTATATATATAAATATATTTTATGCACTGTATATGAGCTGGCGATTTCTAAGTCTGTGGTTCCGAGAGGGGGTAACCAGGCTCACTAATAAAGGTCAAGCCACTTGGCTGCCAGAATGCCCTGCTTCAGCACAGACCAGAAAGGCATTGTGATAAGCGTATCCCCGGTATAGTCAGGGGTTCATGGGATTCGTCCCCGTCCCCCCAGTATACGCCCAGAACCATCGACCCGGTACTTGTGGTTCGGACTGTCTCCAACCAGCCATAATGTTGTGAGAGTGAAATTATGTCTAAGTCCAGCTTTGGTACATTAGAAGCAACTCTGAAACTTAACCTAAGCGTTTTTCGAAGCTACTTTTTGGCTAACTTCTTATAGGAAGGTCTAGGAGCTCTGAAAATGAACGTGCGCGTCTTTCACTCTTCCCGAGGGACTTAGAAGAATTTTGTGATATTTTTTATTAAAATGGTGTATAAGGGTATATATATAAATATATTTTATGCACTGTATATGAGCTGGCGATTTCTAAGTCTGTGGTACCGAGAGGGGGTAACCAGGCTCACTAATAAAGGTCAAGCCACTTGGCTGCCAGAATGCCCTGCTTCAGCACAGACCAGAAAGGCATTGTGATAAGCGTATCCCCGGTATAGTCAGGGGTTAATGGGAGTTGTCCCCGTCCCCCCAGTATACGCCCAGAACCATGGACCCGGTACTTGTGGTTCGGACTGTCTCCAACCAGCCATAATGTTTTGAGAGTGAAATTATGTCTAAGTCCAGCTTTGGTACATTAGAAGCAACTCTGAAACTTAACCTAAGCGTTTTTCGAAGCTACTTTTTGGCTAACTTCTTATAGGAAGGTCTAGGAGCGCTGAAAATGAACGTGCGCGTCTTTCACTTTTCCCGAGGGACTTAGAAGAATTTTGTGATATTTTTTATTAAAATGGTGTATAAGGGTATATATATAAATATATTTTATGCACTGTATATGAGCTGGCGATTTCTAAGTCTGTGGTACCGAGAGGGGGTAACCAGGCTCACTAATAAAGGTCAAGCCACTTGGCTGCCAGAATGCCCTGCTTCAGCACAGACCAGAAAGGCATTGTGATAAGCGTATCCCCGGTATAGTCAGGGGTTAATGGGAGTTGTCCCCGTCCCCCCAGTATACGCCCAGAACCATGGACCCGGTACTTGTGGTTCGGACTGTCTCCAACCAGCCATAATGTTTTGAGAGTGAAATTATGTCTAAGTCCAGCTTTGGTACATTAGAAGCAACTCTGAAACTTAACCTAAGCGTTTTTCGAAGCTACTTTTTGGCTAACTTCTTATAGGAAGGTCTAGGAGCGCTGAAAATGAACGTGCGCGTCTTTCACTTTTCCCGAGGGACTTAGAAGAATTTTGTGATATTTTTTATTAAAATGGTGTATAAGGGTATATATATAAATATATTTTATGCACTGTATATGAGCTGGCGTTTTCTAAGTCTGTGGTTCCGAGAGGGGGTAACCAGGCTCACTAATAAAGGTCAAGCCACTTGGCTGCCATAATGCCCTGCTTCAGCACAGACCAGAAAGGCATTGTGATAAGCGTATCCCCGGTATAGTCAGGGGTTCATGGGAGTCGTCCCCGTCCCCCCAGTATACGCCCAGAACCATCGACCCGGTACTTGTGGTTCGGACTGTCTCCAACCAGCCATAATGTTGTGAGAGTGAAATTATGTCTAAGTCCAGCTTTGGTACATTAGAAGCAACTCTGAAACTTAACCTAAGCGTTTTTCGAAGCTACTTTTTGGCTAACTTCTTATAGGAAGGTCTAGGAGCTCTGAAAATGAACGTGCGCGTCTTTCACTCTTCCCGAGGGACTTAGAAGAATTTTGTGATATTTTTTATTAAAATGGTGTATAAGGGTATATATAGAAAAATATTTTATGCACTGTATATGAGCTGGCGATTTCTAAGTCTGTGGTTCCGAGAGGGGGTAACCAGGCTCACTAATAAAGGTCAAGCCACTTGGCTGCCAGAATGCCCTGCTTCAGCACAGACCAGAAAGGCATTGTGATAAGCGTATCCCCGGTATAGTCAGGGGTTAATGGGATTTGTCCCCGTCCCCCCAGTATAGGCCCAGAACCATGGACCCGGTACTTGTGGTTCGGACTGTCTCCAACCAGCCATAATGTTGTGAGAGTGAAATTATGTCTAAGTCCAGCTTTGGTACATTAGAAGCAACTCTGAAACTTAACCTAAGCGTTTTTCGAAGCTACTTTTTGGCTAACTTCTTATAGGAAGGTCTAGGAGCTCTGAAAATGAACGTGCGCGTCTTTCACTCTTCCCGAGGGACTTAGAAGAATTTTGTGATATTTTTTATTAAAATGGTGTATAAGGGTATATATATAAATATATTTTATGCACTGTATATGAGCTGGCGATTTCTAAGTCTGTGGTACCGAGAGGGGGTAACCAGGCTCACTAATAAAGGTCAAGCCACTTGGCTGCCAGAATGCCCTGCTTCAGCACAGACCAGAAAGGCATTGTGATAAGCGTATCCCCGGTATAGTCAGGGGTTAATGGGAGTTGTCCCCGTCCCCCCAGTATACGCCCAGAACCATGGACCCGGTACTTGTGGTTCGGACTGTCTCCAACCAGCCATAATGTTTTGAGAGTGAAATTATGTCTAAGTCCAGCTTTGGTACATTAGAAGCAACTCTGAAACTTAACCTAAGCGTTTTTCGAAGCTACTTTTTGGCTAACTTCTTATAGGAAGGTCTAGGAGCGCTGAAAATGAACGTGCGCGTCTTTCACTTTTCCCGAGGGACTTAGAAGAATTTTGTGATATTTTTTATTAAAATGGTGTATAAGGGTATATATATAAATATATTTTATGCACTGTATATGAGCTGGCGATTTCTAAGTCTGTGGTACCGAGAGGGGGTAACCAGGCTCACTAATAAAGGTCAAGCCACTTGGCTGCCAGAATGCCCTGCTTCAGCACAGACCAGAAAGGCATTGTGATAAGCGTATCCCCGGTATAGTCAGGGGTTAATGGGAGTTGTCCCCGTCCCCCCAGTATACGCCCAGAACCATGGACCCGGTACTTGTGGTTCGGACTGTCTCCAACCAGCCATAATGTTTTGAGAGTGAAATTATGTCTAAGTCCAGCTTTGGTACATTAGAAGCAACTCTGAAACTTAACCTAAGCGTTTTTCGAAGCTACTTTTTGGCTAACTTCTTATAGGAAGGTCTAGGAGCTCTGAAAATGAACGTGCGCGTCTTTCACTCTTCCCGAGGGACTTAGAAGAATTTTGTGATATTTTTTATTAAAATGGTGTATAAGGGTATATATAGAAAAATATTTTATGCACTGTATATGAGCTGGCGATTTCTAAGTCTGTGGTTCCGAGAGGGGGTAACCAGGCTCACTAATAAAGGTCAAGCCACTTGGCTGCCAGAATGCCCTGCTTCAGCACAGACCAGAAAGGCATTGTGATAAGCGTATCCCCGGTATAGTCAGGGGTTCATGGGAGTCGTCCCCGTCCCCCCAGTATACGCCCAGAACCATCGACCCGGTACTTGTGGTTCGGACTGTCTCCAACCAGCCATAATGTTGTGAGAGTGAAATTATGTCTAAGTCCAGCTTTGGTACATTAGAAGCAACTCTGAAACTTAACCTAAGCGTTTTTCGAAGCTACTTTTTGGCTAACTTCTTATAGGAATGTCTAGGAGCGCTGAAAATGAACGTGCGCGTCTTTCACTTTTCCCGAGGGACTTAGAAGAATTTTGTGATATTTTTTATTAAAATGGTGTATAAGGGTATATATATAAATATATTTTATGCACTGTATATGAGCTGGCGATTTCTAAGTCTGTGGTTCCGAGAGGGGGTAACCAGGCTCACTAATAAAGGTCAAGCCACTTGGCTGCCATAATGCCCTGCTTCAGCACAGACCAGAAAGGCATTGTGATAAGCGTATCCCCGGTATAGTCAGGGGTTCATGGGAGTCGTCCCCGTCCCCCCAGTATACGCCCAGAACCATGGACCCGGTACTTGTGGTTCGGACTGTCTCCAACCAGCCATAATGTTGTGAGAGTGAAATTATGTCTAAGTCCAGCTTTGGTACATTAGAAGCAACTCTGAAACTTAACCTAAGCGTTTTTCGAAGCTACTTTTTGGCTAACTTCTTATAGGAAGGTCTAGGAGCGCTGAAAATGAACGTGCGCGTCTTTCTCTTTTCCCGAGGGACTTACAGTAGAAGAATTTTGTGATATTTTTTATTAAAATGGTGTATAAGGGTATATATATAAATATATTTTATGCACTGTATATGAGCTGGCGATTTCTAAGTCTGTGGTTCCGAGAGGGGGTAACCAGGCTCACTAATAAAGGTCAAGCCACTTGGCTGCCATAATGCCCTGCTTCAGCACAGACCAGAAAGGCATTGTGATAAGCGTATCCCCGGTATAGTCAGGGGTTCATGGGAGTCGTCCCCGTCCCCCCAGTATACGCCCAGAACCATCGACCCGGTACTTGTGGTTCGGACTGTCTCCAAACAGCCATAATGTTGTGAGAGTGAAATTATGTCTAAGTCCAGCTTTGGTACATTAGAAGCAACTCTGAAACTTAACCTAAGCGTTTTTCGAAGCTACTTTTTGGCTAACTTCTTATAGGAAGGTCTAGGAGCGCTGAAAATGAACGTGCGCGTCTTTCACTCTTCCCGAGGGACTTAGAAGAATTTTGTGATATTTTTTATTAAAATGGTGTATAAGGGTATATATATAAATATATTTTATGCACTGTATATGAGCTGGCGATTTCTAAGTCTGTGGTTCCGAGAGGGGGTAACCAGGCTCACTAATAAAGGTCAAGCCACTTGGCTGCCATAATGCCCTGCTTCAGCACAGACCAGAAAGGCATTGTGATAAGCGTATCCCCGGTATAGTCAGGGGTTCATGGGAGTCGTCCCCGTCCCCCCAGTATACGCCCAGAACCATCGACCCGGTACTTGTGGTTCGGACTGTCTCCAAACAGCCATAATGTTGTGAGAGTGAAATTATGTCTAAGTCCAGCTTTGGTACATTAGAAGCAACTCTGAAACTTAACCTAAGCGTTTTTCGAAGCTACTTTTTGGCTAACTTCTTATAGGAAGATCTAGGAGCGCTGAAAATGAACGTGCGCGTCTTTCACTTTTCCCGAGGGACTTAGAAGAATTTTGTGATATTTTTTATTAAAATGGTGTATAAGGGTATATATATAAATATATTTTATGCACTGTATATGAGCTGGCGATTTCTAAGTCTGTGGTTCCGGAGAGGGGGTAACCAGGCTCACTAATAAAGGTCAAGCCACTTGGCTGCCATAATGCCCTGCTTCAGCACAGACCAGAAAGGCATTGTGATAAGCGTATCCCCGGTATAGTCAGGGGTTCATGGGAGTCGTCCCCGTCCCCCCAGTATACGCCCAGAACCATCGACCCGGTACTTGTGGTTCGGACTGTCTCCAACCAGCCATAATGTTGTGAGAGTGAAATTATGTCTAAGTCCAGCTTTGGTACATTAGAAGCAACTCTGAAACTTAACCTAAGCGTTTTTCGAAGCTACTTTTTGGCTAACTTCTTATAGGAAGGTCTAGGAGCGCTGAAAATGAACGTGCGCGTCTTTCACTCTTCCCGAGGGACTTAGAAGAATTTTGTGATATTTTTTATTAAAATGGTGTATAAGGGTATATATATAAATATATTTTATGCACTGTATATGAGCTGGCGATTTCTAAGTCTGTGGTTCCGAGAGGGGGTAACCAGGCTCACTAATAAAGGTCAAGCCACTTGGCTGCCATAATGCCCTGCTTCAGCACAGACCAGAAAGGCATTGTGATAAGCGTATCCCCGGTATAGTCAGGGGTTCATGGGAGTCGTCCCCGTCCCCCCAGTATACGCCCAGAACCATCGACCCGGTACTTGTGGTTCGGACTGTCTCCAACCAGCCATAATGTTGTGAGAGTGAAATTATGTCTAAGTCCAGCTTTGGTACATTAGAAGCAACTCTGAAACTTAACCTAAGCGTTTTTCGAAGCTACTTTTTGGCTAACTTCTTATAGGAAGGTCTAGGAGCGCTGAAAATGAACGTGCGCGTCTTTCACTTTTCCCGAGGGACTTAGAAGAATTTTGTGATATTTTTTATTAAAATGGTGTATAAGGGTACTGTATATATATAAATATATTTTATGCACTGTATATGAGCTGGCGATTTCTAAGTCTGTGGTTCCGAGAGGGGGTAACCAGGCTCACTAATAAAGGTCAAGCCACTTGGCTGCCAGAATGCCCTGCTTCAGCACAGACCAGAAAGGCATTGTGATAAGCGTATCCCCGGTATAGTCAGGGGTTAATGGGAGTTGTCCCCGTCCCCCCAGTATACGCCCAGAACCATGGACCCGGTACTTGTGGTTCGGACTGTCTCCAACCAGCCATAATGTTGTGAGAGTGAAATTATGTCTAAGTCCAGCTTTGGTACATTAGAAGCAACTCTGAAACTTAACCTAAGCGTTTTTCGAAGCTACTTTTTGGCTAACTTCTTATAGGAAGGTCTAGGAGCGCTGAAAATGAACGTGCGCGTCTTTCACTCTTCCCGAGGGACTTAGAAGAATTTTGTGATATTTTTTATTAAAATGGTGTATAAGGGTATATATAGAAATATATTTTATGCACTGTATATGAGCTGGCGATTTCTAAGTCTGTGGTTCCGAGAGGGGGTAACCAGGCTCACTAATAAAGGTCAAGCCACTTGCCTGCCATAATGCCCTGCTTCAGCACAGACCAGAAAGGCATTGTGATAAGCGTATCCCCGGTATAGTCAGGGGTTCATGGGAGTCGTCCACGTTCCCCCAGTATACGCCCAGAACCATGGACCCGGTACTTGTGGTTCGGACTGTCTCCAACCAGCCATAATGTTGTGAGAGTGAAATTATGTCTAAGTCCAGCTTTGGTACATTAGAAGCAACTCTGAAACTTAACCTAAGCGTTTTTCGAAGCTACTTTTTGGCTAACTTCTTATAGGAAGGTCTAGGAGCGCTGAAAATGAACGTGCGCGTCTTTCTCTTTTCCCGAGGGACTTAGAAGAATTTTGTGATATTTTTTATTAAAATGGTGTATAAGGGTATATATATATAAATATATTTTATGCACTGTATATGAGCTGGCGATTTCTAAGTCTGTGGTTCCGAGAGGGGGTAACCAGGCTCACTAATAAAGGTCAAGCCACTTGGCTGCCATAATGCCCTGCTTCAGCACAGACCAGAAAGGCATTGTGATAAGCGTATCCCCGGTATAGTCAGGGGTTCATGGGAGTCGTCCCCGTCCCCCCAGTATACGCCCAGAACCATCGACCCGGTACTTGTGGTTCGGACTGTCTCCAAACAGCCATAATGTTGTGAGAGTGAAATTATGTCTAAGTCCAGCTTTGGTACATTAGAAGCAACTCTGAAACTTAACCTAAGCGTTTTTCGAAGCTACCTTTTGGCTAACTTCTTATAGGAAGGTCTAGGAGCGCTGAAAATGAACGTGCGCGTCTTTCACTTTTCCCGAGGGACTTAGAAGAATTTTGTGATATTTTTTATTAAAATGGTGTATAAGGGTATATATATAAATATATTTTATGCACTGTATATGAGCTGGCGATTTCTAAGTCTGTGGTTCCGGAGAGGGGGTAACCAGGCTCACTAATAAAGGTCAAGCCACTTGGCTGCCATAATGCCCTGCTTCAGCACAGACCAGAAAGGCATTGTGATAAGCGTATCCCCGGTATAGTCAGGGGTTCATGGGAGTCGTCCCCGTCCCCCCAGTATACGCCCAGAACCATCGACCCGGTACTTGTGGTTCGGACTGTCTCCAACCAGCCATAATGTTGTGAGAGTGAAATTATGTCTAAGTCCAGCTTTGGTACATTAGAAGCAACTCTGAAACTTAACCTAAGCGTTTTTCGAAGCTACTTTTTGGCTAACTTCTTATAGGAAGGTCTAGGAGCGCTGAAAATGAACGTGCGCGTCTTTCACTCTTCCCGAGGGACTTAGAAGAATTTTGTGATATTTTTTATTAAAATGGTGTATAAGGGTATGTATATAAATATATTTTATGCACTGTATATGAGCTGGCGATTTCTAAGTCTGTGGTTCCGAGAGGGGGTAACCAGGCTCACTAATAAAGGTCAAGCCACTTGGCTGCCATAATGCCCTGCTTCAGCACAGACCAGAAAGGCATTGTGATAAGCGTATCCCCGGTATAGTCAGGGGTTCATGGGAGTCGTCCCCGTCCCCCCAGTATACGCCCAGAACCATCGACCCGGTACTTGTGGTTCGGACTGTCTCCAACCAGCCATAATGTTGTGAGAGTGAAATTATGTCTAAGTCCAGCTTTGGTACATTAGAAGCAACTCTGAAACTTAACCTAAGCGTTTTTCGAAGCTACTTTTTGGCTAACTTCTTATAGGAAGGTCTAGGAGCGCTGAAAATGAACGTGCGCGTCTTTCACTTTTCCCGAGGGACTTAGAAGAATTTTGTGATATTTTTTATTAAAATGGTGTATAAGGGTACTGTATATATATAAATATATTTTATGCACTGTATATGAGCTGGCGATTTCTAAGTCTGTGGTTCCGAGAGGGGGTAACCAGGCTCACTAATAAAGGTCAAGCCACTTGGCTGCCATAATGCCCTGCTTCAGCACAGACCAGAAAGGCATTGTGATAAGCGTATCCCCGGTATAGTCAGGGGTTCATGGGAGTCGTCCCCGTCCCCCCAGTATACGCCCAGAACCATCGACCCGGTACTTGTGGTTCGGACTGTCTCCAACCAGCCATAATGTTGTGAGAGTGAAATTATGTCTAAGTCCAGCTTTGGTACATTAGAAGCAACTCTGAAACTTAACCTAAGCGTTTTTCGAAGCTACTTTTTGGCTAACTTCTTATAGGAAGGTCTAGGAGCGCTGAAAATGAACGTGCGCGTCTTTCACTTTTCCCGAGGGACTTAGAAGAATTTTGTGATATTTTTTATTAAAATGGTGTATAAGGGTATATATATAAATATATTTTATGCACTGTATATGAGCTGGCGATTTCTAAGTCTGTGGTTCCGAGAGGGGGTAACCAGGCTCACTAATAAAGGTCAAGCCACTTGGCTGCCATAATGCCCTGCTTCAGCACAGACCAGAAAGGCATTGTGATAAGCGTATCCCCGGTATAGTCAGGGGTTCATGGGAGTCGTCCCCGTCCCCCCAGTATACGCCCAGAACCATCGACCCGGTACTTGTGGTTCGGACTGTCTCCAACCAGCCATAATGTTGTGAGAGTGAAATTATGTCTAAGTCCAGCTTTGGTACATTAGAAGCAACTCTGAAACTTAACCTAAGCGTTTTTCGAAGCTACTTTTTGGCTAACTTCTTATAGGAAGGTCTAGGAGCGCTGAAAATGAACGTGCGCGTCTTTCACTCTTCCCGAGGGACTTAGAAGAATTTTGTGATATTTTTTATTAAAATGGTGTATAAGGGTATATATAGAAATATATTTTATGCACTGTATATGAGCTGGCGATTTCTAAGTCTGTGGTTCCGAGAGGGGGTAACCAGGCTCACTAATAAAGGTCAAGCCACTTGCCTGCCATAATGCCCTGCTTCAGCACAGACCAGAAAGGCATTGTGATAAGCGTATCCCCGGTATAGTCAGGGGTTCATGGGAGTCGTCCCCGTCCCCCCAGTATACGCCCAGAACCATCGACCCGGTACTTGTGGTTCGGACTGTCTCCAACCAGCCATAATGTTGTGTGAGTGAAATTATGTCTAAGTCCAGCTTTGGTACATTAGAAGCAACTCTGAAACTTAACCTAAGCGTTTTTCGAAGCTACTTTTTGGCTAACTTCTTATAGGAAGGTCTAGGAGCGCTGAAAATGAACGTGCGCGTCTTTCACTCTTCCCGAGGGACTTAGAAGAATTTTGTGATATTTTTTATTAAAATGGTGTATAAGGGTATATATAGAAATATATTTTATGCACTGTATATGAGCTGGCGATTTCTAAGTCTGTGGTTCCGAGAGGGGGTAACCAGGCTCACTAATAAAGGTCAAGCCACTTGGCTGCCATAATGCCCTGCTTCAGCACAGACCAGAAAGGCATTGTGATAAGCGTATCCCCGGTATAGTCAGGGGTTCATGGGAGTCGTCCCCGTCCCCCCAGTATACGCCCAGAACCATCGACCCGGTACTTGTGGTTCGGACTGTCTCCAACCAGCCATAATGTTGTGAGAGTGAAATTATGTCTAAGTCCAGCTTTGGTACATTAGAAGCAACTCTGAAACTTAACCTAAGCGTTTTTCGAAGCTACTTTTTGGCTAACTTCTTATAGGAAGGTCTAGGAGCGCTGAAAATGAACGTGCGCGTCTTTCACTTTTCCCGAGGGACTTAGAAGAATTTTGTGATATTTTTTATTAAAATGGTGTATAAGGGTACTGTATATATATAAATATATTTTATGCACTGTATATGAGCTGGCGATTTCTAAGTCTGTGGTTCCGAGAGGGGGTAACCAGGCTCACTAATAAAGGTCAAGCCACTTGGCTGCCATAATGCCCTGCTTCAGCACAGACCAGAAAGGCATTGTGATAAGCGTATCCCCGGTATAGTCAGGGGTTCATGGGAGTCGTCCCCGTCCCCCCAGTATACGCCCAGAACCATCGACCCGGTACTTGTGGTTCGGACTGTCTCCAACCAGCCATAATGTTGTGAGAGTGAAATTATGTCTAAGTCCAGCTTTGGTACATTAGAAGCAACTCTGAAACTTAACCTAAGCGTTTTTCGAAGCTACTTTTTGGCTAACTTCTTATAGGAAGGTCTAGGAGCGCTGAAAATGAACGTGCGCGTCTTTCACTTTTCCCGAGGGACTTAGAAGAATTTTGTGATATTTTTTATTAAAATGGTGTATAAGGGTATATATATAAATATATTTTATGCACTGTATATGAGCTGGCGATTTCTAAGTCTGTGGTTCCGAGAGGGGGTAACCAGGCTCACTAATAAAGGTCAAGCCACTTGGCTGCCATAATGCCCTGCTTCAGCACAGACCAGAAAGGCATTGTGATAAGCGTATCCCCGGTATAGTCAGGGGTTCATGGGAGTCGTCCCCGTCCCCCCAGTATACGCCCAGAACCATCGACCCGGTACTTGTGGTTCGGACTGTCTCCAACCAGCCATAATGTTGTGAGAGTGAAATTATGTCTAAGTCCAGCTTTGGTACATTAGAAGCAACTCTGAAACTTAACCTAAGCGTTTTTCGAAGCTACTTTTTGGCTAACTTCTTATAGGAAGGTCTAGGAGCGCTGAAAATGAACGTGCGCGTCTTTCACTCTTCCCGAGGGACTTAGAAGAATTTTGTGATATTTTTTATTAAAATGGTGTATAAGGGTATATATAGAAATATATTTTATGCACTGTATATGAGCTGGCGATTTCTAAGTCTGTGGTTCCGAGAGGGGGTAACCAGGCTCACTAATAAAGGTCAAGCCACTTGCCTGCCATAATGCCCTGCTTCAGCACAGACCAGAAAGGCATTGTGATAAGCGTATCCCCGGTATAGTCAGGGGTTCATGGGAGTCGTCCCCGTCCCCCCAGTATACGCCCAGAACCATCGACCCGGTACTTGTGGTTCGGACTGTCTCCAACCAGCCATAATGTTGTGTGAGTGAAATTATGTCTAAGTCCAGCTTTGGTACATTAGAAGCAACTCTGAAACTTAACCTAAGCGTTTTTCGAAGCTACTTTTTGGCTAACTTCTTATAGGAAGGTCTAGGAGCTCTGAAAATGAACGTGCGCGTCTTTCACTCTTCCCGAGGGACTTAGAAGAATTTTGTGATATTTTTTATTAAAATGGTGTATAAGGGTATATATATAAATATATTTTATGCACTGTATATGAGCTGGCGATTTCTAAGTCTGTGGTTCCGAGAGGGGGTAACCAGGCTCACTAATAAAGGTCAAGCCACTTGGCTGCCAGAATGCCCTGCTTCAGCACAGACCAGAAAGGCATTGTGATAAGCGTATCCCCGGTATAGTCAGGGGTTAATGGGAGTTGTCCCCGTCCCCCCAGTATACGCCCAGAACCATGGACCCGGTACTTGTGGTTCGGACTGTCTCCAACCAGCCATAATGTTGTGAGAGTGAAATTATGTCTAAGTCCAGCTTTGGTACATTAGAAGCAACTCTGAAACTTAACCTAAGCGTTTTTCGAAGCTACTTTTTGGCTAACTTCTTATAGGAAGGTCTAGGAGCGCTGAAAATGAACGTGCGCGTCTTTCACTCTTCCCGAGGGACTTAGAAGAATTTTGTGATATTTTTTATTAAAATGGTGTATAAGGGTATATATATAAATATATTTTATGCACTGTATATGAGCTGGCGATTTCTAAGTCTGTGGTTCCGAGAGGGGGTAACCAGGCTCACTAATAAAGGTCAAGCCACTTGGCTGCCATAATGCCCTGCTTCAGCACAGACCAGAAAGGCATTGTGATAAGCGTATCCCCGGTATAGTCAGGGGTTCATGGGAGTCGTCCCCGTCCCCCCAGTATACGCCCAGAACCATCGACCCGGTACTTGTGGTTCGGACTGTCTCCAACCAGCCATAATGTTGTGAGAGTGAAATTATGTCTAAGTCCAGCTTTGGTACATTAGAAGCAACTCTGAAACTTAACCTAAGCGTTTTTCGAAGCTACTTTTTGGCTAACTTCTTATAGGAAGGTCTAGGAGCGCTGAAAATGAACGTGCGCGTCTTTCACTTTTCCCGAGGGACTTAGAAGAATTTTGTGATATTTTTTATTAAAATGGTGTATAAGGGTATGTATATAAATATATTTTATGCACTGTATATGAGCTGGCGATTTCTAAGTCTGTGGTTCCGAGAGGGGGTAACCAGGCTCACTAATAAAGGTCAAGCCACTTGGCTGCCATAATGCCCTGCTTCAGCACAGACCAGAAAGGCATTGTGATAAGCGTATCCCCGGTATAGTCAGGGGTTCATGGGAGTCGTCCCCGTCCCCCCAGTATACGCCCAGAACCATCGACCCGGTACTTGTGGTTCGGACTGTCTCCAACCAGCCATAATGTTGTGAGAGTGAAATTATGTCTAAGTCCAGCTTTGGTACATTAGAAGCAACTCTGAAACTTAACCTAAGCGTTTTTCGAAGCTACTTTTTGGCTAACTTCTTATAGGAAGGTCTAGGAGCGCTGAAAATGAACGTGCGCGTCTTTCACTCTTCCCGAGGGACTTAGAAGAATTTTGTGATATTTTTTATTAAAATGGTGTATAAGGGTATATATAGAAATATATTTTATGCACTGTATATGAGCTGGCGATTTCTAAGTCTGTGGTTCCGAGAGGGGGTAACCAGGCTCACTAATAAAGGTCAAGCCACTTGCCTGCCATAATGCCCTGCTTCAGCACAGACCAGAAAGGCATTGTGATAAGCGTATCCCCGGTATAGTCAGGGGTTCATGGGAGTCGTCCCCGTCCCCCCAGTATACGCCCAGAACCATCGACCCGGTACTTGTGGTTCGGACTGTCTCCAACCAGCCATAATGTTGTGTGAGTGAAATTATGTCTAAGTCCAGCTTTGGTACATTAGAAGCAACTCTGAAACTTAACCTAAGCGTTTTTCGAAGCTACTTTTTGGCTAACTTCTTATAGGAAGGTCTAGGAGCTCTGAAAATGAACGTGCGCGTCTTTCACTCTTCCCGAGGGACTTAGAAGAATTTTGTGATATTTTTTATTAAAATGGTGTATAAGGGTATATATATAAATATATTTTATGCACTGTATATGAGCTGGCGATTTCTAAGTCTGTGGTTCCGAGAGGGGGTAACCAGGCTCACTAATAAAGGTCAAGCCACTTGGCTGCCAGAATGCCCTGCTTCAGCACAGACCAGAAAGGCATTGTGATAAGCGTATCCCCGGTATAGTCAGGGGTTAATGGGAGTTGTCCCCGTCCCCCCAGTATACGCCCAGAACCATGGACCCGGTACTTCTGGTTCGGACTGTCTCCAACCAGCCATAATGTTGTGAGAGTGAAATTATATCTAAGTCCAGCTTTGGTACATTAGAAGCAACTCTGAAACTTAACCTAAGCGTTTTTCGAAGCTACTTTTTGGCTAACTTCTTATAGGAAGGTCTAGGAGCGCTGAAAATGAACGTGCGCGTCTTTCATTTTTCCCGAGGGACTTAGAAGAATTTTGTGATATTTTTTATTAAAATGGTGTATAAGGGTATATATATAAATATATTTTATGCACTGTATATGAGCTGGCGATTTCTAAGTCTGTGGTTCCGAGAGGGGGTAACCAGGCTCACTAATAAAGGTCAAGCCACTTGGCTGCCATAATGCCCTGCTTCAGCACAGACCAGAAAGGCATTGTGATAAGCGTATCCCCGGTATAGTCAGGGGTTCATGGGAGTCGTCCCCGTCCCCCCAGTATACGCCCAGAACCATCGACCCGGTACTTGTGGTTCGGACTGTCTCCAACCAGCCATAATGTTTTGAGAGTGAAATTATGTCTAAGTCCAGCTTTGGTACATTAGAAGCAACTCTGAAACTTAACCTAAGCGTTTTTCGAAGCTACTTTTTGGCTAACTTCTTATAGGAAGGTCTAGGAGCGCTGAAAATGAACGTGCGCGTCTTTCACTCTTCCCGAGGGACTTAGAAGAATTTTGTGATATTTTTTATTAAAATGGTGTATAAGGGTATATATATAAATATATTTTATGCACTGTATATGAGCTGGCGATTTCTAAGTCTGTGGTTCCGAGAGGGGGTAACCAGGCTCACTAATAAAGGTCAAGCCACTTGGCTGCCAGAATGCCCTGCTTCAGCACAGACCAGAAAGGCATTGTGATAAGCGTATCCCCGGTATAGTCAGGGGTTCATGGGAGTCGTCCCCGTCCCCCCAGTATACGCCCAGAACCATCGACCCGGTACTTGTGGTTCGGACTGTCTCCAACCAGCCATAATGTTGTGTGAGTGAAATTATGTCTAAGTCCAGCTTTGGTACATTAGATGCAACTCTGAAACTTAACCTAAGCGTTTTTCGAAGCTACTTTTTGGCTAACTTCTTATAGGAAGGTCTAGGAGCTCTGAAAATGAACGTGCGCGTCTTTCACTCTTCCCGAGGGACTTAGAAGAATTTTGTGATATTTTTTATTAAAATGGTGTATAAGGGTATATATATAAATATATTTTATGCACTGTATATGAGCTGGCGATTTCTAAGTCTGTGGTTCCGAGAGGGGGTAACCAGGCTCACTAATAAAGGTCAAGCCACTTGGCTGCCAGAATGCCCTGCTTCAGCACAGACCAGAAAGGCATTGTGATAAGCGTATCCCCGGTATAGTCAGGGGTTAATGGGAGTTGTCCCCGTCCCCCCAGTATACGCCCAGAACCATGGACCCGGTACTTGTGGTTCGGACTGTCTCCAACCAGCCATAATGTTGTGAGAGTGAAATTATGTCTAAGTCCAGCTTTGGTACATTAGAAGCAACTCTGAAACTTAACCTAAGCGTTTTTCGAAGCTACTTTTTGGCTAACTTCTTATAGGAAGGTCTAGGAGCGCTGAAAATGAACGTGCGCGTCTTTCACTCTTCCCGAGGGACTTAGAAGAATTTTGTGATATTTTTTATTAAAATGGTGTATAAGGGTATATATATAAATATATTTTATGCACTGTATATGAGCTGGCGATTTCTAAGTCTGTGGTTCCGAGAGGGGGTAACCAGGCTCACTAATAAAGGTCAAGCCACTTGGCTGCCATAATGCCCTGCTTCAGCACAGACCAGAAAGGCATTGTGATAAGCGTATCCCCGGTATAGTCAGGGGTTCATGGGAGTCGTCCCCGTCCCCCCAGTATACGCCCAGAACCATCGACCCGGTACTTGTGGTTCGGACTGTCTCCAAACAGCCATAATGTTGTGAGAGTGAAATTATGTCTAAGTCCAGCTTTGGTACATTAGAAGCAACTCTGAAACTTAACCTAAGCGTTTTTCGAAGCTACTTTTTGGCTAACTTCTTATAGGAAGGTCTAGGAGCGCTGAAAATGAACGTGCGCGTCTTTCACTTTTCCCGAGGGACTTAGAAGAATTTTGTGATATTTTTTATTAAAATGGTGTATAAGGGTATATATATAAATATATTTTATGCACTGTATATGAGCTGGCGATTTCTAAGTCTGTGGTTCCGAGAGGGGGTAACCAGGCTCACTAATAAAGGTCAAGCCACTTGGCTGCCATAATGCCCTGCTTCAGCACAGACCAGAAAGGCATTGTGATAAGCGTATCCCCGGTATAGTCAGGGGTTCATGGGAGTCGTCCCCGTCCCCCCAGTATACGCCCAGAACCATGGACCCGGTACTTGTGGTTCGGACTGTCTCCAACCAGCCATAATGTTGTGAGAGTGAAATTATGTCTAAGTCCAGCTTTGGTACATTAGAAGCAACTCTGAAACTTAACCTAAGCGTTTTTCGAAGCTACTTTTTGGCTAACTTCTTATAGGAAGGTCTAGGAGCGCTGAAAATGAACGTGCGCGTCTTTCACTCTTCCCGAGGGACTTAGAAGAATTTTGTGATATTTTTTATTAAAATGGTGTATAAGGGTATATATAGAAATATATTTTATGCACTGTATATGAGCTGGCGATTTCTAAGTCTGTGGTTCCGAGAGGGGGTAACCAGGCTCACTAATAAAGGTCAAGCCACTTGCCTGCCATAATGCCCTGCTTCAGCACAGACCAGAAAGGCATTGTGATAAGCGTATCCCCGGTATAGTCAGGGGTTCATGGGAGTCGTCCCCGTCCCCCCAGTATACGCCCAGAACCATCGACCCGGTACTTGTGGTTCGGACTGTCTCCAACCAGCCATAATGTTGTGTGAGTGAAATTATGTCTAAGTCCAGCTTTGGTACATTAGAAGCAACTCTGAAACTTGACCTAAGCGTTTTTCGAAGCTACTTTTTGGCTAACTTCTTATAGGAAGGTCTAGGAGCTCTGAAAATGAACGTGCGCGTCTTTCACTCTTCCCGAGGGACTTAGAAGAATTTTGTGATATTTTTTATTAAAATGGTGTATAAGGGTATATATATAAATATATTTTATGCACTGTATATGAGCTGGCGATTTCTAAGTCTGTGGTTCCGAGAGGGGGTAACCAGGCTCACTAATAAAGGTCAAGCCACTTGGCTGCCAGAATGCCCTGCTTCAGCACAGACCAGAAAGGCATTGTGATAAGCGTATCCCCGGTATAGTCAGGGGTTCATGGGAGTCGTCCCCGTCCCCCCAGTATACGCCCAGAACCATCGACCCGGTACTTGTGGTTCGGACTGTCTCCAACCAGCCATAATGTTTTGAGAGTGAAATTATGTCTAAGTCCAGCTTTGGTACATTAGAAGCAACTCTGAAACTTAACCTAAGCGTTTTTCGAAGCTACTTTTTGGCTAACTTCTTATAGGAAGGTCTAGGAGCGCTGAAAATGAACGTGCGCGTCTTTCACTCTTCCCGAGGGACTTAGAAGAATTTTGTGATATTTTTTATTAAAATGGTGTATAAGGGTATATATATAAATATATTTTATGCACTGTATATGAGCTGGCGATTTCTAAGTCTGTGGTTCCGAGAGGGGGTAACCAGGCTCACTAATAAAGGTCAAGCCACTTGGCTGCCAGAATGCCCTGCTTCAGCACAGACCAGAAAGGCATTGTGATAAGCGTATCCCCGGTATAGTCAGGGGTTCATGGGAGTCGTCCCCGTCCCCCCAGTATACGCCCAGAACCATCGACCCGGTACTTGTGGTTCGGACTGTCTCCAACCAGCCATAATGTTGTGTGAGTGAAATTATGTCTAAGTCCAGCTTTGGTACATTAGATGCAACTCTGAAACTTAACCTAAGCGTTTTTCGAAGCTACTTTTTGGCTAACTTCTTATAGGAAGGTCTAGGAGCTCTGAAAATGAACGTGCGCGTCTTTCACTCTTCCCGAGGGACTTAGAAGAATTTTGTGATATTTTTTATTAAAATGGTGTATAAGGGTATATATATAAATATATTTTATGCACTGTATATGAGCTGGCGATTTCTAAGTCTGTGGTTCCGAGAGGGGGTAACCAGGCTCACTAATAAAGGTCAAGCCACTTGGCTGCCAGAATGCCCTGCTTCAGCACAGACCAGAAAGGCATTGTGATAAGCGTATCCCCGGTATAGTCAGGGGTTAATGGGAGTTGTCCCCGTCCCCCCAGTATACGCCCAGAACCATGGACCCGGTACTTGTGGTTCGGACTGTCTCCAACCAGCCATAATGTTGTGAGAGTGAAATTATGTCTAAGTCCAGCTTTGGTACATTAGAAGCAACTCTGAAACTTAACCTAAGCGTTTTTCGAAGCTACTTTTTGGCTAACTTCTTATAGGAAGGTCTAGGAGCGCTGAAAATGAACGTGCGCGTCTTTCACTCTTCCCGAGGGACTTAGAAGAATTTTGTGATATTTTTTATTAAAATGGTGTATAAGGGTATATATATAAATATATTTTATGCACTGTATATGAGCTGGCGATTTCTAAGTCTGTGGTTCCGAGAGGGGGTAACCAGGCTCACTAATAAAGGTCAAGCCACTTGGCTGCCATAATGCCCTGCTTCAGCACAGACCAGAAAGGCATTGTGATAAGCGTATCCCCGGTATAGTCAGGGGTTCATGGGAGTCGTCCCCGTCCCCCCAGTATACGCCCAGAACCATCGACCCGGTACTTGTGGTTCGGACTGTCTCCAAACAGCCATAATGTTGTGAGAGTGAAATTATGTCTAAGTCCAGCTTTGGTACATTAGAAGCAACTCTGAAACTTAACCTAAGCGTTTTTCGAAGCTACTTTTTGGCTAACTTCTTATAGGAAGGTCTAGGAGCGCTGAAAATGAACGTGCGCGTCTTTCACTTTTCCCGAGGGACTTAGAAGAATTTTGTGATATTTTTTATTAAAATGGTGTATAAGGGTATATATATAAATATATTTTATGCACTGTATATGAGCTGGCGATTTCTAAGTCTGTGGTTCCGAGAGGGGGTAACCAGGCTCACTAATAAAGGTCAAGCCACTTGGCTGCCATAATGCCCTGCTTCAGCACAGACCAGAAAGGCATTGTGATAAGCGTATCCCCGGTATAGTCAGGGGTTCATGGGAGTCGTCCCCGTCCCCCCAGTATACGCCCAGAACCATGGACCCGGTACTTGTGGTTCGGACTGTCTCCAACCAGCCATAATGTTGTGAGAGTGAAATTATGTCTAAGTCCAGCTTTGGTACATTAGAAGCAACTCTGAAACTTAACCTAAGCGTTTTTCGAAGCTACTTTTTGGCTAACTTCTTATAGGAAGGTCTAGGAGCGCTGAAAATGAACGTGCGCGTCTTTCACTCTTCCCGAGGGACTTAGAAGAATTTTGTGATATTTTTTATTAAAATGGTGTATAAGGGTATATATAGAAATATATTTTATGCACTGTATATGAGCTGGCGATTTCTAAGTCTGTGGTTCCGAGAGGGGGTAACCAGGCTCACTAATAAAGGTCAAGCCACTTGCCTGCCATAATGCCCTGCTTCAGCACAGACCAGAAAGGCATTGTGATAAGCGTATCCCCGGTATAGTCAGGGGTTCATGGGAGTCGTCCCCGTCCCCCCAGTATACGCCCAGAACCATCGACCCGGTACTTGTGGTTCGGACTGTCTCCAACCAGCCATAATGTTGTGTGAGTGAAATTATGTCTAAGTCCATCTTTGGTACATTAGAAGCAACTCTGAAACTTAACCTAAGCGTTTTTCGAAGCTACTTTTTGGCTAACTTCTTATAGGAAGGTCTAGGAGCTCTGAAAATGAACGTGCGCGTCTTTCACTCTTCCCGAGGGACTTAGAAGAATTTTGTGATATTTTTTATTAAAATGGTGTATAAGGGTATATATATAAATATATTTTATGCACTGTATATGAGCTGGCGATTTCTAAGTCTGTGGTTCCGAGAGGGGGTAACCAGGCTCACTAATAAAGGTCAAGCCACTTGGCTGCCAGAATGCCCTGCTTCAGCACAGACCAGAAAGGCATTGTGATAAGCGTATCCCCGGTATAGTCAGGGGTTAATGGGAGTTGTCCCCGTCCCCCCAGTATACGCCCAGAACCATGGACCCGGTACTTCTGGTTCGGACTGTCTCCAACCAGCCATAATGTTGTGAGAGTGAAATTATATCTAAGTCCAGCTTTGGTACATTAGAAGCAACTCTGAAACTTAACCTAAGCGTTTTTCGAAGCTACTTTTTGGCTAACTTCTTATAGGAAGGTCTAGGAGCGCTGAAAATGAACGTGCGCGTCTTTCATTTTTCCCGAGGGACTTAGAAGAATTTTGTGATATTTTTTATTAAAATGGTGTATAAGGGTATATATATAAATATATTTTATGCACTGTATATGAGCTGGCGATTTCTAAGTCTGTGGTTCCGAGAGGGGGTAACCAGGCTCACTAATAAAGGTCAAGCCACTTGGCTGCCATAATGCCCTGCTTCAGCACAGACCAGAAAGGCATTGTGATAAGCGTATCCCCGGTATAGTCAGGGGTTCATGGGAGTCGTCCCCGTCCCCCCAGTATACGCCCAGAACCATCGACCCGGTACTTGTGGTTCGGACTGTCTCCAACCAGCCATAATGTTTTGAGAGTGAAATTATGTCTAAGTCCAGCTTTGGTACATTAGAAGCAACTCTGAAACTTAACCTAAGCGTTTTTCGAAGCTACTTTTTGGCTAACTTCTTATAGGAAGGTCTAGGAGCGCTGAAAATGAACGTGCGCGTCTTTCACTCTTCCCGAGGGACTTAGAAGAATTTTGT
Source organism: Ascaphus truei (assembly GCF_040206685.1). Taxonomy (NCBI): domain Eukaryota; kingdom Metazoa; phylum Chordata; class Amphibia; order Anura; family Ascaphidae; genus Ascaphus; species Ascaphus truei. The sequence goes on from NC_134483.1 coordinate 283,113,201, forward strand.
GATATTTTTTATTAAAATGGTGTATAAGGGTATATATATAAATATATTTTATGCACTGTATATGAGCTGGCGATTTCTAAGTCTGTGGTTCCGAGAGGGGGTAACCAGGCTCACTAATAAAGGTCAAGCCACTTGCCTGCCATAATGCCCTGCTTCAGCACAGACCAGAAAGGCATTGTGATAAGCGTATCCCCGGTATAGTCAGGGGTTCATGGGAGTCGTCCCCGTCCCCCCAGTATACGCCCAGAACCATCGACCCGGTACTTGTGGTTCGGACTGTCTCCAACCAGCCATAATGTTGTGTGAGTGAAATTATGTCTAAGTCCAGCTTTGGTACATTAGAAGCAACTCTGAAACTTAACCTAAGCGTTTTTCGAAGCTACTTTTTGGCTAACTTCTTATAGGAAGGTCTAGGAGCTCTGAAAATGAACGTGCGCGTCTTTCACTCTTCCCGAGGGACTTAGAAGAATTTTGTGATATTTTTTTATTAAAATGGTGTATAAGGGTATATATATAAATATATTTTATGCACTGTATATGAGCTGGCGATTTCTAAGTCTGTGGTTCCGAGAGGGGGTAACCAGGCTCACTAATAAAGGTCAAGCCACTTGGCTGCCAGAATGCCCTGCTTCAGCACAGACCAGAAAGGCATTGTGATAAGCGTATCCCCGGTATAGTCAGGGGTTAATGGGAGTTGTCCCCGTCCCCCCAGTATACGCCCAGAACCATGGACCCGGTACTTGTGGTTCGGACTGTCTCCAACCAGCCATAATGTTGTGAGAGTGAAATTATGTCTAAGTCCAGCTTTGGTACATTAGAAGCAACTCTGAAACTTAACCTAAGCGTTTTTCGAAGCTACTTTTTGGCTAACTTCTTATAGGAAGGTCTAGGAGCTCTGAAAATGAACGTGCGCGTCTTTCACTCTTCCCGAGGGACTTAGAAGAATTTTGTGATATTTTTTATTAAAATGGTGTATAAGGGTATATATATAAATATATTTTATGCACTGTATATGAGCTGGCGATTTCTAAGTCTGTGGTTCCGAGAGGGGGTAACCAGGCTCACTAATAAAGGTCAAGCCACTTGGCTGCCAGAATGCCCTGCTTCAGCACAGACCAGAAAGGCATTGTGATAAGCGTATCCCCGGTATAGTCAGGGGTTAATGGGAGTTGTCCCCGTCCCCCCAGTATACGCCCAGAACCATGGACCCGGTACTTGTGGTTCGGACTGTCTCCAACCAGCCATAATGTTGTGAGAGTGAAATTATGTCTAAGTCCAGCTTTGGTACATTAGAAGCAACTCTGAAACTTAACCTAAGCGTTTTTCGAAGCTACTTTTTGGCTAACTTCTTATAGGAAGGTCTAGGAGCGCTGAAAATGAACGTGCGCGTCTTTCACTCTTCCCGAGGGACTTAGAAGAATTTTGTGATATTTTTTATTAAAATGGTGTATAAGGGTATATATATAAATATATTTTATGCACTGTATATGAGCTGGCGATTTCTAAGTCTGTGGTTCCGAGAGGGGGTAACCAGGCTCACTAATAAAGGTCAAGCCACTTGGCTGCCATAATGCCCTGCTTCAGCACAGACCAGAAAGGCATTGTGATAAGCGTATCCCCGGTATAGTCAGGGGTTCATGGGAGTCGTCCCCGTCCCCCCAGTATACGCCCAGAACCATCGACCCGGTACTTGTGGTTCGGACTGTCTCCAACCAGCCATAATGTTGTGAGAGTGAAATTATGTCTAAGTCCAGCTTTGGTACATTAGAAGCAACTCTGAAACTTAACCTAAGCGTTTTTCGAAGCTACTTTTTGGCTAACTTCTTATAGGAAGGTCTAGGAGCGCTGAAAATGAACGTGCGCGTCTTTCACTTTTCCCGAGGGACTTAGAAGAATTTTGTGATATTTTTTATTAAAATGGTGTATAAGGGTATATATATAAATATATTTTATGCACTGTATATGAGCTGGCGATTTCTAAGTCTGTGGTTCCGAGAGGGGGTAACCAGGCTCACTAATAAAGGTCAAGCCACTTGGCTGCCATAATGCCCTGCTTCAGCACAGACCAGAAAGGCATTGTGATAAGCGTATCCCCGGTATAGTCAGGGGTTCATGGGAGTCGTCCCCGTCCCCCCAGTATACGCCCAGAACCATCGACCCGGTACTTGTGGTTCGGACTGTCTCCAACCAGCCATAATGTTGTGAGAGTGAAATTATGTCTAAGTCCAGCTTTGGTACATTAGAAGCAACTCTGAAACTTAACCTAAGCGTTTTTCGAAGCTACTTTTTGGCTAACTTCTTATAGGAAGGTCTAGGAGCGCTGAAAATGAACGTGCGCGTCTTTCACTTTTCCCGAGGGACTTAGAAGAATTTTGTGATATTTTTTATTAAAATGGTGTATAAGGGTATATATATAAATATATTTTATGCACTGTATATGAGCTGGCGATTTCTAAGTCTGTGGTTCCGAGAGGGGGTAACCAGGCTCACTAATAAAGGTCAAGCCACTTGGCTGCCATAATGCCCTGCTTCAGCACAGACCAGAAAGGCATTGTGATAAGCGTATCCCCGGTATAGTCAGGGGTTCATGGGAGTCGTCCCCGTCCCCCCAGTATACGCCCAGAACCATCGACCCGGTACTTGTGGTTCGGACTGTCTCCAACCAGCCATAATGTTGTGAGAGTGAAATTATGTCTAAGTCCAGCTTTGGTACATTAGAAGCAACTCTGAAACTTAACCTAAGCGTTTTTCGAAGCTACTTTTTGGCTAACTTCTTATAGGAAGGTCTAGGAGCGCTGAAAATGAACGTGCGCGTCTTTCACTCTTCCCGAGGGACTTAGAAGAATTTTGTGATATTTTTTATTAAAATGGTGTATAAGGGTATATATAGAAATATATTTTATGCACTGTATATGAGCTGGCGATTTCTAAGTCTGTGGTTCCGAGAGGGGGTAACCAGGCTCACTAATAAAGGTCAAGCCACTTGCCTGCCATAATGCCCTGCTTCAGCACAGACCAGAAAGGCATTGTGATAAGCGTATCCCCGGTATAGTCAGGGGTTCATGGGAGTCGTCCCCGTCCCCCCAGTATACGCCCAGAACCATCGACCCGGTACTTGTGGTTCGGACTGTCTCCAACCAGCCATAATGTTGTGTGAGTGAAATTATGTCTAAGTCCAGCTTTGGTACATTAGAAGCAACTCTGAAACTTAACCTAAGCGTTTTTCGAAGCTACTTTTTGGCTAACTTCTTATAGGAAGGTCTAGGAGCTCTGAAAATGAACGTGCGCGTCTTTCACTCTTCCCGAGGGACTTAGAAGAATTTTGTGATATTTTTTATTAAAATGGTGTATAAGGGTATATATATAAATATATTTTATGCACTGTATATGAGCTGGCGATTTCTAAGTCTGTGGTTCCGAGAGGGGGTAACCAGGCTCACTAATAAAGGTCAAGCCACTTGGCTGCCAGAATGCCCTGCTTCAGCACAGACCAGAAAGGCATTGTGATAAGCGTATCCCCGGTATAGTCAGGGGTTAATGGGAGTTGTCCCCGTCCCCCCAGTATACGCCCAGAACCATGGACCCGGTACTTCTGGTTCGGACTGTCTCCAACCAGCCATAATGTTGTGAGAGTGAAATTATATCTAAGTCCAGCTTTGGTACATTAGAAGCAACTCTGAAACTTAACCTAAGCGTTTTTCGAAGCTACTTTTTGGCTAACTTCTTATAGGAAGGTCTAGGAGCGCTGAAAATGAACGTGCGCGTCTTTCATTTTTCCCGAGGGACTTAGAAGAATTTTGTGATATTTTTTATTAAAATGGTGTATAAGGGTATATATATAAATATATTTTATGCACTGTATATGAGCTGGCGATTTCTAAGTCTGTGGTTCCGAGAGGGGGTAACCAGGCTCACTAATAAAGGTCAAGCCACTTGGCTGCCATAATGCCCTGCTTCAGCACAGACCAGAAAGGCATTGTGATAAGCGTATCCCCGGTATAGTCAGGGGTTCATGGGAGTCGTCCCCGTCCCCCCAGTATACGCCCAGAACCATCGACCCGGTACTTGTGGTTCGGACTGTCTCCAACCAGCCATAATGTTTTGAGAGTGAAATTATGTCTAAGTCCAGCTTTGGTACATTAGAAGCAACTCTGAAACTTAACCTAAGCGTTTTTCGAAGCTACTTTTTGGCTAACTTCTTATAGGAAGGTCTAGGAGCGCTGAAAATGAACGTGCGCGTCTTTCACTCTTCCCGAGGGACTTAGAAGAATTTTGTGATATTTTTTATTAAAATGGTGTATAAGGGTATATATATAAATATATTTTATGCACTGTATATGAGCTGGCGATTTCTAAGTCTGTGGTTCCGAGAGGGGGTAACCAGGCTCACTAATAAAGGTCAAGCCACTTGCCTGCCATAATGCCCTGCTTCAGCACAGACCAGAAAGGCATTGTGATAAGCGTATCCCCGGTATAGTCAGGGGTTCATGGGAGTCGTCCCCGTCCCCCCAGTATACGCCCAGAACCATCGACCCGGTACTTGTGGTTCGGACTGTCTCCAACCAGCCATAATGTTGTGAGAGTGAAATTATGTCTAAGTCCAGCTTTGGTACATTAGAAGCAACTCTGAAACTTAACCTAAGCGTTTTTCGAAGCTACTTTTTGGCTAACTTCTTATAGGAAGGTCTAGGAGCTCTGAAAATGAACGTGCGCGTCTTTCACTCTTCCCGAGGGACTTAGAAGAATTTTGTGATATTTTTTATTAAAATGGTGTATAAGGGTATATATATAAATATATTTTATGCACTGTATATGAGCTGGCGATTTCTAAGTCTGTGGTTCCGAGAGGGGGTAACCAGGCTCACTAATAAAGGTCAAGCCACTTGGCTGCCATAATGCCCTGCTTCAGCACAGACCAGAAAGGCATTGTGATAAGCGTATCCCCGGTATAGTCAGGGGTTCATGGGAGTCGTCCCCGTCCCCCCAGTATACGCCCAGAACCATCGACCCGGTACTTGTGGTTCGGACTGTCTCCAACCAGCCATAATGTTGTGAGAGTGAAATTATGTCTAAGTCCAGCTTTGGTACATTAGAAGCAACTCTGAAACTTAACCTAAGCGTTTTTCGAAGCTACTTTTTGGCTAACTTCTTATAGGAAGGTCTAGGAGCGCTGAAAATGAACGTGCGCGTCTTTCACTCTTCCCGAGGGACTTAGAAGAATTTTGTGATATTTTTTATTAAAATGGTGTATAAGGGTATATATAGAAATATATTTTATGCACTGTATATGAGCTGGCGATTTCTAAGTCTGTGGTTCCGAGAGGGGGTAACCAGGCTCACTAATAAAGGTCAAGCCACTTGCCTGCCATAATGCCCTGCTTCAGCACAGACCAGAAAGGCATTGTGATAAGCGTATCCCCGGTATAGTCAGGGGTTCATGGGAGTCGTCCCCGTCCCCCCAGTATACGCCCAGAACCATCGACCCGGTACTTGTGGTTCGGACTGTCTCCAACCAGCCATAATGTTGTGAGAGTGAAATTATGTCTAAGTCCAGCTTTGGTACATTAGAAGCAACTCTGAAACTTAACCTAAGCGTTTTTCGAAGCTACTTTTTGGCTAACTTCTTATAGGAAGGTCTAGGAGCTCTGAAAATGAACGTGCGCGTCTTTCACTCTTCCCGAGGGACTTAGAAGAATTTTGTGATATTTTTTATGAAAATTGTGTATAAGGGTATATATATAAATATATTTTATGCACTGTATATGAGCTGGCGATTTCTAAGTCTGTGGTTCCGAGAGGGGGTAACCAGGCTCACTAATAAAGGTCAAGCCACTTGGCTGCCAGAATGCCCTGCTTCAGCACAGACCAGAAAGGCATTGTGATAAGCGTATCCCCGGTATAGTCAGGGGTTAATGGGAGTTGTCCCTGTCCCCCCAGTATACGCCCAGAACCATGGACCCGGTACTTCTGTTTCGGACTGTCTCCAACCAGCCATAATGTTGTGAGAGTGAAATTATGTCTAAGTCCAGCTTTGGTACATTAGAAGCAACTCTGAAACTTAACCTAAGCGTTTTTCGAAGCTACTTTTTGGCTAACTTCTAATAGGAAGGTCAAGGAGCTCTGAAAATGAACGTGCGCGTCTTTCACTTTTCCCGAGGGACTTAGAAGAATTTTGTGATATTTTTTATTAAAATGGTGTATAAGGGTATATATATAAATATATTATATAAATATATTTTATGCACTGTATATGAGCTGGCGATTTCTAAGTCTGTGGTTCCGAGAGGGTGTAACCAGGCTCACTAATAAAGGTCAAGCCACTTGGCTGCCAGAATGCCCTGCTTCAGCACAGACCAGAAAGGCATTGTGATAAGCGTATCCCCGGTATAGTCAGGGGTTAATGGGAGTTGTCCCCGTCCCCCCAGTATACGCCCAGAACCATGGACCCGGTACTTCTGGTTCGGACAGTCTCCAACCAGCCATAATGTTGTGAGAGTGAAATTATGTCTAAGTCCAGCTTTGGTACATTAGAAGCAACTCTGAAACTTAACCTAAGCGTTTTTCGAAGCTACTTTTTGGCTAACTTCTTATACTGTAGGAAGGTCTAGGAGCGCTGAAAATGAACGTGCTCGTCTTTCACTCTTCCCGAGGGACTTAGAAGAATTTTGTGATATTTTTTATTAAAATGGTGTATAAGGGTATATATATAAATATATTTTATGCACTGTATATGAGCTAGCGATTTCTAAGTCTGTGGTTCCGAGAGGGGGTAACCAGGCTCACTAATAAAGGTCAAGCCACTTGGCTGCCAGAATGCCCTGCTTCAGCACAGACCAGAAAGGCATTGTGATAAGCGTATCCCCGGTATAGTCAGGGGTTAATGGGAGTTGTCCCCGTCCCCCCAGTATACGCCCAGAACCATGGACCCGGTACTTCTGGTTCGGACTGTCTCCAACCAGCCATAATGTTGTGAGAGTGAAATTATGTCTAAGTCCAGCTTTGGTACATTAGAAGCAACTCTGAAACTTAACCTAAGCGTTTTTCGAAGCTACTTTTTGGCTAACTTCTTATAGGAAGGTCTAGGAGCTCTGAAAATGAACGTGCGCGTCTTTCACTCTTCCCGAGGGACTTAGAAGAATTTTGTGATATTTTTTATTAAAATGGTGTATAAGGGTATATATATTAATATATTTTATGCACTGTATATGAGCTGGCGATTTCTAAGTCTGTGGTTCCGAGAGGGGGTAACCAGGCGCACTAATAAAGGTCAAGCCACTTGGCTGCCAGAATGCCCTGCTTCAGCACAGACCAGAAAGGCATTGTGATAAGCGTATACCCGGTATAGTCAGGGGTTAATGGGAGTCGTCCCCGTCCCCCCAGTATACGCCCAGAACCATCGACCCGGTACTTGTGCTTCGGACTGTCTCCAACCAGCCATAATGTTGTGAGAGTGAAATTATGTCTAAGTCCAGCTTTGGTACATTAGAAGCAACTCTGAAACTTAACCTAAGCGTTTTTCGAAGCTACTTTTTGGCTAACTTCTAATAGGAAGGTCTAGGAACTCTGAAAATGAACGTGCGCGTCTTTCACTCTTCCCGTGGGACTTAGAAGAATTTTGTGATATTTTTTATTAAAATGGTGTATAAGGGTATATATATAAATATATTTTATGCACTGTATATGAGCTGGCGATTTCTAAGTCTGTGGTTCCGAGAGGGGGTAACCAGGCGCACTAATAAAGGTCAAGCCACTTGGCTGCCAGAATGCCCTGCTTCAGCACAGACCAGAAAGGCATTGTGATAAGCGTATCCCCGGTATAGTCAGGGGTTAATGGGAGTCGTCCCCGTCCCCCCAGTATACGCCCAGAGCCATCGACCCGGTACTTGTGGTTCGGACTGTCTCCAACCAGCCATAATGTTGTGAGAGTGAAATTATGTCTAAGTCCAGCTTTGGTACATTAGAAGCAACTCTGAAACTTAACCTAAGCGTTTTTCGAAGCTACTTTTTGGCTAACTTCTTATAGGAAGGTCTAGGAGCGCTGAAAATGAACGTGCGCGTCTTTCACTTTTCCCGAGGGACTTAGAAGAATTTTGTGATATTTTTTATTAAAATGGTGTATAAGGGTATATATATAAATATATTTTATGCACTGTATATGAGCTTGCGATTTCTAAGTCTGTGGTTCCGAGAGGGGGTAACCAGGCTCACTAATAAAGGTCAAGCCACTTGGCTGCCATAATGCCCTGCTTCAGCACAGACCAGAAAGGCATTGTGATAAGCGTATCCCCGGTATAGTCAGGGGTTCATGGGAGTCGTCCCCGTCCCCCCAGTATACGCCCAGAACCATCGACCCGGTACTTGTGGTTCGGACTGTCTCCAAACAGCCATAATGTTGTGAGAGTGAAATTATGTCTAAGTCCAGCTTTGGTACATTAGAAGCAACTCTGAAACTTAACCTAAGCGTTTTTCGTAGCTACTTTTTGGCTAACTTCTTATAGGAAGGTCTAGGAGCGCTGAAAATGAACATGCGCGTCTTTCACTTTTCCCGAGGGACTTAGAAGAATTTTGTGATATTTTTTATTAAAATGGTGTATAAGGGTATATATATAAATATATTTTATGCACTGTATATGAGCTGGCGATTTCTAAGTCTGTGGTTCCGAGAGGGGGTAACCAGGCTCACTAATAAAGGTCAAGCCACTTGGTTTCCAGAATGCCCTGCTTCAGCACAGACCAGAAAAGCATTGTGATAAGCGTATCCCCGGTATAGTCAGGGGTTCATGGGAGTCGTCCCCGTCCCCCCAGTATACGCCCAGAACCATCGACCCGGTACTTGTGGTTCGGACTGTCTCCAACCAGCCATAATGTTGTGAGAGTGAAATTATGTCTAAGTCCAGCTTTGGTACATTAGAAGCAACTCTGAAACTTAACCTAAGCGTTTTTCGAAGCTACTTTTTGGCTAACTTCTTATACCAGTAGGAAGGTCTAAGAGCTCTGAAAATGAACGTGCGCGTCTTTCACTCTTCCCGAGGGACTTAGAAGAATTTTGTGATATTTTTTATGAAAATTGTGTATAAGGGTATATATATAAATATATTTTATGCACTGTATATGAGCTGGCGATTTCTAAGTCTGTGGTTCCGAGAGGGGGTAACCAGGCTCACTAATAAAGGTCAAGCCACTTGGCTGCCAGAATGCCCTGCTTCAGCACAGACCAGAAATGCATTGTGATAAGCGTATCCCCGGTATAGTCAGGGGTTAATGGGAGTCCCCCCCGTCCCCCCAGTATATGCCCAGAAACATCGACCCGGTACTTGTGGTTCGGACTGTCTCCAACCAGCCATAATGTTGTGAGAGTGAAATTATGTCTAAGTCCAGCTTTGGTACATTAGAAGCAACTCTGAAACTTAACCTAAGCGTTTTTCGAAGCTACTTTTTGGCTAACTTCTAATAGGAAGTTCAAGGAGCTCTGAAAATGAACGTGCGCGTCTTTCACTTTTCCCGAGGGACTTAGAAGAATTTTGTGATATTTTTTATTAAAATGGTGTATAAGGGTATATATATAAATATATTTTATGCACTGTATATGAGCTTGCGATTTCTAAGTCTGTGGTTCCGAGAGGGGGTAACCAGGCTCACTAATAAAGGTCAAGCCACTTGGCTGCCATAATGCCCTGCTTCAGCACAGACCAGAAAGGCATTGTGATAAGCGTATCCCCGGTATAGTCAGGGGTTCATGGGAGTCGTCCCCGTCCCCCCAGTATACGCCCAGAACCATCGACCCGGTACTTGTGGTTCGGACTGTCTCCAAACAGCCATAATGTTGTGAGAGTGAAATTATGTCTAAGTCCAGCTTTGGTACATTAGAAGCAACTCTGAAACTTAACCTAAGCGTTTTTCGTAGCTACTTTTTGGCTAACTTCTTATAGGAAGGTCTAGGAGCGCTGAAAATGAACATGCGCGTCTTTCACTTTTCCCGAGGGACTTAGAAGAATTTTGTGATATTTTTTATTAAAATGGTGTATAAGGGTATATATATAAATATATTTTATGCACTGTATATGAGCTGGCGATTTCTAAGTCTGTGGTTCCGAGAGGGGGTAACCAGGCTCACTAATAAAGGTCAAGCCACTTGGTTTCCAGAATGCCCTGCTTCAGCACAGACCAGAAAAGCATTGTGATAAGCGTATCCCCGGTATAGTCAGGGGTTCATGGGAGTCGTCCCCGTCCCCCCAGTATACGCCCAGAACCATCGACCCGGTACTTGTGGTTCGGACTGTCTCCAACCAGCCATAATGTTGTGAGAGTGAAATTATGTCTAAGTCCAGCTTTGGTACATTAGAAGCAACTCTGAAACTTAACCTAAGCGTTTTTCGAAGCTACTTTTTGGCTAACTTCTTATACCAGTAGGAAGGTCTAAGAGCTCTGAAAATGAACGTGCGCGTCTTTCACTCTTCCCGAGGGACTTAGAAGAATTTTGTGATATTTTTTATGAAAATTGTGTATAAGGGTATATATATAAATATATTTTATGCACTGTATATGAGCTGGCGATTTCTAAGTCTGTGGTTCCGAGAGGGGGTAACCAGGCTCACTAATAAAGGTCAAGCCACTTGGCTGCCAGAATGCCCTGCTTCAGCACAGACCAGAAATGCATTGTGATAAGCGTATCCCCGGTATAGTCAGGGGTTAATGGGAGTCCCCCCCGTCCCCCCAGTATATGCCCAGAAACATCGACCCGGTACTTGTGGTTCGGACTGTCTCCAACCAGCCATAATGTTGTGAGAGTGAAATTATGTCTAAGTCCAGCTTTGGTACATTAGAAGCAACTCTGAAACTTAACCTAAGCGTTTTTCGAAGCTACTTTTTGGCTAACTTCTAATAGGAAGTTCAAGGAGCTCTGAAAATGAACGTGCGCGTCTTTCACTTTTCCCGAGGGACTTAGAAGAATTTTGTGATATTTTTTATTAAAATGGTGTATAAGGGTATATATATAAATATATTATATAAATATATTTTATGCACTGTATATGAGCTGGCGATTTCTAAGTCTGTGGTTCCGAGAGGGGGTAACCAGGCTCACTAATAAAGGTCAAGCCACTTGGCTGCCAGAATGCCCTGCTTCAGCACAGACCAGAAAGGCATTGTGATAAGCGTATCCCCGGTATAGTCAGGGGTTAATGGGAGTTATTCCCGTCCCCCCAGTATACGCCCAGAACCATGGACCCGGTACTTCTGGTTCGGACAGTCTCCAACCAGCCATAATGTTGTGAGAGTGAAATTATGTCTAAGTCCAGCTTTGGTACATTAGAAGCAACTCTGAAACTTAACCTAAGCGTTTTTCGAAGCTACTTTTTGGCTAACTTCTTATAGGAAGTTCTAGGAGCTCTGAAAATGAACGTGCGCGTCTTTCACTCTTCCCGAAGGACTTAGAAGAATTTTGTGATATTTTTTATTAAAATGGTGTATAAGGGTATATATATAAATATATTATATAAATATATTTTATGCACTGTATATGAGCTGGCGATTTCTAAGTCTGTGGTTCCGAGAGGGGGTAACCAGGCTCACTAATAAAGGTCAAGCCACTTGGCTGCCAGAATGCCCTGCTTCAGCACAGACCAGAAAGGCATTGTGATAAGCGTATCCCCGGTATAGTCAGGGGTTAATGGGAGTTGTCCCCGTCCCCCCAGTATACGCCCAGAACCATGGACCCGGTACTTCTGGTTCGGACTGTCTCCAACCAGCCATAATGTTGTGAGAGTGAAATTATGTCTAAGTCCAGCTTTGGTACATTAGAAGCAACTCTGAAACTTAACCTAAGCGTTTTTCGAAGCTACTTTTTGGCTAACTTCTAATAGGAAGGTCAAGGAGCTCTGAAAATGAACGTGCGCGTCTTTCACTTTTCCCGAGGGACTTAGAAGAATTTTGTGATATTTTTTTATTAAAATGGTGTATAAGGGTATATATATAAATATATTATATAAATATATTTTATGCACTGTATATGAGCTGGCGATTTCTAAGTCTGTGGTTCCGAGAGGGGGTAACCAGGCTCACTAATAAAGGTCAAGCCACTTGGCTGCCAGAATGCCCTGCTTCAGCACAGACCAGAAAGGCATTGTGATAAGCGTATCCCCGGTATAGTCAGGGGTTAATGGGAGTTGTCCCCGTCCCCCCAGTATACGCCCAGAACCATGGACCCGGTACTTCTGGTTCGGACAGTCTCCAACCAGCCATAATGTTGTGAGAGTGAAATTATGTCTAAGTCCAGCTTTGGTACATTAGAAGCAACTCTGAAACTTAACCTAAGCGTTTTTCGAAGCTACTTTTTGGCTAACTTCTTATAGGAAGTTCTAGGAGCTCTGAAAATGAACGTGCGCGTCTTTCACTCTTCCCGAAGGACTTAGAAGAATTTTGTGATATTTTTTATTAAAATGGTGTATAAGGGTATATATATAAATATATTATATAAATATATTTTATGCACTGTATATGAGCTGGCGATTTCTAAGTCTGTGGTTCCGAGAGGGGGTAACCAGGCTCACTAATAAAGGTCAAGCCACTTGGCTGCCAGAATGCCCTGCTTCAGCACAGACCAGAAAGGCATTGTGATAAGCGTATCCCCGGTATAGTCAGGGGTTAATGGGAGTTGTCCCCGTCCCCCCAGTATACGCCCAGAACCATGGACCCGGTACTTCTGGTTCGGACTGTCTCCAACCAGCCATAATGTTGTGAGAGTGAAATTATGTCTAAGTCCAGCTTTGGTACATTAGAAGCAACTCTGAAACTTAACCTAAGCGTTTTTCGAAGCTACTTTTTGGCTAACTTCTTATAGGAAGGTCTAGGAGCTCTGAAAATGAACGTGCGCGTCTTTCACTCTTCCCGAGGGACTTAGAAGAATTTTGTGATATTTTTTATTAAAATGGTGTATAAGGGTATATATATAAATATATTTTATGCACTGTATATGAGCTGGCGATTTCTAAGTCTGTGGTTCCGAGAGGGGGTAACCAGGCGCACTAATAAAGGTCAAGCCACTTGGCTGCCAGAATGCCCTGCTTCAGCACAGACCAGAAAGGCATTGTGATAAGCGTATCCCCGGTATAGTCAGGGGTTAATGGGAGTCGTCCCCGTCCCCCCAGTATACGCCCAGAACCATGGACCCGGTACTTCTGGTTCGGACTGTCTCCAACCAGCCATAATGTTGTGAGAGTGAAATTATGTCAAAGTCCATCTTTGGTACATTAGAAGCAACTCTGAAACTTAACCTAAGCGTTTTTCGAAGCTACTTTTTGGCTAACTTCTTATAGGAAGGTCTAGGAGCGCTGAAAATGAACGTGCGCGTCTTTCACTCTTCCCGAGGGACTTAGAAGAATTTTGTGATATTTTTTATTAAAATGGTGTATAAGGGTATATATAGAAATATATTTTATGCACTGTATATGAGCTGGCGATTTCTAAGTCTGTGGTTCCGAGAGGGGGTAACCAGGCTCACTAATAAAGGTCAAGCCACTTGGCTGCCAGAATGCCCTGCTTCAGCACAGACCAGAAAGGCATTGTGATAAGCGTATCCCCGGTATAGTCAGGGGTTAATGGGAGTCGTCCCCGTCCCCCCAGTATACGCCCAGAGCCATCGACCCGGTACTTGTGGTTCGGACTGTCTCCAACCAGCCATAATGTTGTGAGAGTGAAATTATGTCTAAGTCCAGCTTTGGTACATTAGAAGCAACTCTGAAACTTAACCTAAGCGTTTTTCGAAGCTACTTTTTGGCTAACTTCTTATAGGAAGGTCTAGGAGCGCTGAAAATGAACGTGCGCGTCTTTCACTTTTCCCGAGGGACTTAGAAGAATTTTGTGATATTTTTTATTAAAATGGTGTATAAGGGTATATATATAAATATATTTTATGCACTGTATATGAGCTGGCGATTTCTAAGTCTGTGGTTCCGAGAGGGGGTAACCAGGCTCACTAATAAAGGTCAAGCCACTTGGCTGCAAGAATGCCCTGCTTCAGCACAGACCAGAAAGGCATTGTGATAAGCGTATCCCCGGTATAGTCAGGGGTTCATGGGAGTCGTCCCCGTCCCCCCAGTATACGCCCAGAACCATCGACCCGGTACTTGTGGTTCGGACTGTCTCCAACCAGCCATAATGTTGTGAGAGTGAAATTATGTCTAAGTCCAGCTTTGGTACATTAGAAGCAACTCTGAAACTTAACCTAAGCGTTTTTCGAAGCTACTTTTTGGCTAACTTCTTATAGGAAGGTCTAGGAGCGCTGAAAATGAACGTGCGCGTCTTTCACTTTTCCCGAGGGACTTAGAAGAATTTTGTGATATTTTTTATTAAAATGGTGTATAAGGGTATAAATAGAAATATATTTTATGCACTGTATATGAGCTGGCGATTTCTAAGTCTGTGGTTCCGAGAGGGGGTAACCAGGCTCACTAATAAAGGTCAAGCCACTTGGCTGCCATAATGCCCTGCTTCAGCAGAGACCAGAAAGGCATTGTGATAAGCGTATCCCCAGTATAGTCAGGGGTTCATGGGAGTCGTCCCCGTCCCCCCAGTATACGCCCAGAACCATCGACCCGGTACTTGTGGTTCGGACTGTCTCCAACCAGCCATAATGTTGTGAGAGTGAAATTATGTCTAAGTCCAGCTTTGGTACATTAGAAGCAACTCTGAAACTTAACCTAAGCGTTTTTCGAAGCTACTTTTTGGCTAACTTCTAATAGGAAGGTCTAGGAACTCTGAAAATGAACGTGCGCGTCTTTCACTCTTCCCGTGGGACTTAGAAGAATTTTGTGATATTTTTTATTAAAATGGTGTATAAGGGTATATATATAAATATATTTTATGCACTGTATATGAGCTGGCGATTTCTAAGTCTGTGGTTCCGAGAGGGGGTAACCAGGCGCACTAATAAAGGTCAAGCCACTTGGCTGCCAGAATGCCCTGCTTCAGCACAGACCAGAAAGGCATTGTGATAAGCGTATCCCCGGTATAGTCAGGGGTTAATGGGAGTCGTCCCCGTCCCCCCAGTATACGCCCAGAACCATGGACCCGGTACTTCTGGTTCGGACTGTCTCCAACCAGCCATAATGTTGTGAGAGTGAAATTATGTCAAAGTCCATCTTTGGTACATTAGAAGCAACTCTGAAACTTAACCTAAGCGTTTTTCGAAGCTACTTTTTGGCTAACTTCTTATAGGAAGGTCTAGGAGCGTTGAAAATGAACGTGCGCGTCTTTCACTCTTCCCGAGGGACTTAGAAGAATTTTGTGATATTTTTTATTAAAATGGTGTATAAGGGTATATATAGAAATATATTTTATGCACTGTATATGAGCTGGCGATTTCTAAGTCTGTGGTTCCGAGAGGGGGTAACCAGGCTCACTAATAAAGGTCAAGCCACTTGGCTGCCAGAATGCCCTGCTTCAGCACAGACCAGAAAGGCATTGTGATAAGCGTATCCCCGGTATAGTCAGGGGTTAATGGGAGTCGTCCCCGTCCCCCCAGTATACGCCCAGAGCCATCGACCCGGTACTTGTGGTTCGGACTGTCTCCAACCAGCCATAATGTTGTGAGAGTGAAATTATGTCTAAGTCCAGCTTTGGTACATTAGAAGCAACTCTGAAACTTAACCTAAGCGTTTTTCGAAGCTACTTTTTGGCTAACTTCTTATAGGAAGGTCTAGGAGCGCTGAAAATGAACGTGCGCGTCTTTCACTTTTCCCGAGGGACTTAGAAGAATTTTGTGATATTTTTTATTAAAATGGTGTATAAGGGTATATATATAAATATATTTTATGCACTGTATATGAGCTGGCGATTTCTAAGTCTGTGGTTCCGAGAGGGGGTAACCAGGCTCACTAATAAAGGTCAAGCCACTTGGCTGCCACAATGCCCTGCTTCAGCACAGACCAGAAAGGCATTGTGATAAGCGTATCCCCGGTATAGTCAGGGGTTCATGGGAGTCGTCCCCGTCCCCCCAGTATACGCCCAGAACCATCGACCCGGTACTTGTGGTTCGGACTGTCTCCAACCAGCCATAATGTTGTGAGAGTGAAATTATGTCTAAGTCCAGCTTTGGTACATTAGAAGCAACTCTGAAACTTAACCTAAGCGTTTTTCGAAGCTACTTTTTGGCTAACTTCTTATAGGAAGGTCTAGGAGCGCTGAAAATGAACGTGCGCGTCTTTCACTTTTCCCGAGGGACTTAGAAGAATTTTGTGATATTTTTTATTAAAATGGTGTATAAGGGTATAAATAGAAATATATTTTATGCACTGTATATGAGCTGGCGATTTCTAAGTCTGTGGTTCCGAGAGGGGGTAACCAGGCTCACTAATAAAGGTCAAGCCACTTGGCTGCCATAATGCCCTGCTTCAGCAGAGACCAGAAAGGCATTGTGATAAGCGTATCCCCAGTATAGTCAGGGGTTCATGGGAGTCGTCCCCGTCCCCCCAGTATACGCCCAGAACCATCGACCCGGTACTTGTGGTTCGGACTGTCTCCAACCAGCCATAATGTTGTGAGAGTGAAATTATGTCTAAGTCCAGCTTTGGTACATTAGAAGCAACTCTGAAACTTAACCTAAGCGTTTTTCGAAGCTACTTTTTGGCTAACTTCTTATAGGAAGGTCTAGGAGCGCTGAAAATGAACGTGCGCGTCTTTCACTTTTCCCGAGGGACTTAGAAGAATTTTGTGATATTTTTTATTAAAATGGTGTATAAGGGTATAAATAGAAATATATTTTATGCACTGTATATGAGCTGGCGATTTCTAAGTCTGTGGTTCCGAGAGGGGGTAACCAGGCTCACTAATAAAGGTCAAGCCACTTGGCTGCCATAATGCCCTGCTTCAGCAGAGACCAGAAAGGCATTGTGATAAGCGTATCCCCAGTATAGTCAGGGGTTCATGGGAGTCGTCCCCGTCCCCCCAGTATACGCCCAGAACCATCGACCCGGTACTTGTGGTTCGGACTGTCTCCAACCAGCCATAATGTTGTGAGAGTGAAATTATGTCTAAGTCCAGCTTTGGTACATTAGAAGCAACTCTGAAACTTAACCTAAGCGTTTTTCGAAGCTACTTTTTGGCTAACTTCTAATAGGAAGGTCTAGGAACTCTGAAAATGAACGTGCGCGTCTTTCACTCTTCCCGTGGGACTTAGAAGAATTTTGTGATATTTTTTATTAAAATGGTGTATAAGGGTATATATATAAATATATTTTATGCACTGTATATGAGCTGGCGATTTCTAAGTCTGTGGTTCCGAGAGGGGGTAACCAGGCGCACTAATAAAGGTCAAGCCACTTGGCTGCCAGAATGCCCTGCTTCAGCACAGACCAGAAAGGCATTGTGATAAGCGTATCCCCGGTATAGTCAGGGGTTAATGGGAGTCGTCCCCGTCCCCCCAGTATACGCCCAGAACCATGGACCCGGTACTTCTGGTTCGGACTGTCTCCAACCAGCCATAATGTTGTGAGAGTGAAATTATGTCAAAGTCCATCTTTGGTACATTAGAAGCAACTCTGAAACTTAACCTAAGCGTTTTTCGAAGCTACTTTTTGGCTAACTTCTTATAGGAAGGTCTAGGAGCGCTGAAAATGAACGTGCGCGTCTTTCACTCTTCCCGAGGGACTTAGAAGAATTTTGTGATATTTTTTATTAAAATGGTGTATAAGGGTATATATAGAAATATATTTTATGCACTGTATATGAGCTGGCGATTTCTAAGTCTGTGGTTCCGAGAGGGGGTAACCAGGCTCACTAATAAAGGTCAAGCCACTTGGCTGCCAGAATGCCCTGCTTCAGCACAGACCAGAAAGGCATTGTGATAAGCGTATCCCCGGTATAGTCAGGGGTTAATGGGAGTCGTCCCCGTCCCCCCAGTATACGCCCAGAGCCATCGACCCGGTACTTGTGGTTCGGACTGTCTCCAACCAGCCATAATGTTGTGAGAGTGAAATTATGTCTAAGTCCAGCTTTGGTACATTAGAAGCAACTCTGAAACTTAACCTAAGCGTTTTTCGAAGCTACTTTTTGGCTAACTTCTTATAGGAAGGTCTAGGAGCGCTGAAAATGAACGTGCGCGTCTTTCACTTTTCCCGAGGGACTTAGAAGAATTTTGTGATATT
This sequence comes from Ascaphus truei, assembly GCF_040206685.1. Classification (NCBI taxonomy): domain Eukaryota; kingdom Metazoa; phylum Chordata; class Amphibia; order Anura; family Ascaphidae; genus Ascaphus; species Ascaphus truei. The sequence continues at coordinate 283,131,341 of NC_134483.1, forward strand.
TTTTATTAAAATGGTGTATAAGGGTATATATATAAATATATTTTATGCACTGTATATGAGCTGGCGATTTCTAAGTCTGTGGTTCCGAGAGGGGGTAACCAGGCTCACTAATAAAGGTCAAGCCACTTGGCTGCCACAATGCCCTGCTTCAGCACAGACCAGAAAGGCATTGTGATAAGCGTATCCCCGGTATAGTCAGGGGTTCATGGGAGTCGTCCCCGTCCCCCCAGTATACGCCCAGAACCATCGACCCGGTACTTGTGGTTCGGACTGTCTCCAACCAGCCATAATGTTGTGAGAGTGAAATTATGTCTAAGTCCAGCTTTGGTACATTAGAAGCAACTCTGAAACTTAACCTAAGCGTTTTTCGAAGCTACTTTTTGGCTAACTTCTTATAGGAAGGTCTAGGAGCGCTGAAAATGAACGTGCGCGTCTTTCACTTTTCCCGAGGGACTTAGAAGAATTTTGTGATATTTTTTATTAAAATGGTGTATAAGGGTATAAATAGAAATATATTTTATGCACTGTATATGAGCTGGCGATTTCTAAGTCTGTGGTTCCGAGAGGGGGTAACCAGGCTCACTAATAAAGGTCAAGCCACTTGGCTGCCATAATGCCCTGCTTCAGCAGAGACCAGAAAGGCATTGTGATAAGCGTATCCCCAGTATAGTCAGGGGTTCATGGGAGTCGTCCCCGTCCCCCCAGTATACGCCCAGAACCATCGACCCGGTACTTGTGGTTCGGACTGTCTCCAACCAGCCATAATGTTGTGAGAGTGAAATTATGTCTAAGTCCAGCTTTGGTACATTAGAAGCAACTCTGAAACTTAACCTAAGCGTTTTTCGAAGCTACTTTTTGGCTAACTTCTAATAGGAAGGTCTAGGAACTCTGAAAATGAACGTGCGCGTCTTTCACTCTTCCCGTGGGACTTAGAAGAATTTTGTGATATTTTTTATTAAAATGGTGTATAAGGGTATATATATAAATATATTTTATGCACTGTATATGAGCTGGCGATTTCTAAGTCTGTGGTTCCGAGAGGGGGTAACCAGGCGCACTAATAAAGGTCAAGCCACTTGGCTGCCAGAATGCCCTGCTTCAGCACAGACCAGAAAGGCATTGTGATAAGCGTATCCCCGGTATAGTCAGGGGTTAATGGGAGTCGTCCCCGTCCCCCCAGTATACGCCCAGAACCATGGACCCGGTACTTCTGGTTCGGACTGTCTCCAACCAGCCATAATGTTGTGAGAGTGAAATTATGTCAAAGTCCATCTTTGGTACATTAGAAGCAACTCTGAAACTTAACCTAAGCGTTTTTCGAAGCTACTTTTTGGCTAACTTCTTATAGGAAGGTCTAGGAGCGCTGAAAATGAACGTGCGCGTCTTTCACTCTTCCCGAGGGACTTAGAAGAATTTTGTGATATTTTTTATTAAAATGGTGTATAAGGGTATATATAGAAATATATTTTATGCACTGTATATGAGCTGGCGATTTCTAAGTCTGTGGTTCCGAGAGGGGGTAACCAGGCTCACTAATAAAGGTCAAGCCACTTGGCTGCCAGAATGCCCTGCTTCAGCACAGACCAGAAAGGCATTGTGATAAGCGTATCCCCGGTATAGTCAGGGGTTAATGGGAGTCGTCCCCGTCCCCCCAGTATACGCCCAGAGCCATCGACCCGGTACTTGTGGTTCGGACTGTCTCCAACCAGCCATAATGTTGTGAGAGTGAAATTATGTCTAAGTCCAGCTTTGGTACATTAGAAGCAACTCTGAAACTTAACCTAAGCGTTTTTCGAAGCTACTTTTTGGCTAACTTCTTATAGGAAGGTCTAGGAGCGCTGAAAATGAACGTGCGCGTCTTTCACTTTTCCCGAGGGACTTAGAAGAATTTTGTGATATTTTTTATTAAAATGGTGTATAAGGGTATATATATAAATATATTTTATGCACTGTATATGAGCTGGCGATTTCTAAGTCTGTGGTTCCGAGAGGGGGTAACCAGGCTCACTAATAAAGGTCAAGCCACTTGGCTGCCACAATGCCCTGCTTCAGCACAGACCAGAAAGGCATTGTGATAAGCGTATCCCCGGTATAGTCAGGGGTTCATGGGAGTCGTCCCCGTCCCCCCAGTATACGCCCAGAACCATCGACCCGGTACTTGTGGTTCGGACTGTCTCCAACCAGCCATAATGTTGTGAGAGTGAAATTATGTCTAAGTCCAGCTTTGGTACATTAGAAGCAACTCTGAAACTTAACCTAAGCGTTTTTCGAAGCTACTTTTTGGCTAACTTCTTATAGGAAGGTCTAGGAGCGCTGAAAATGAACGTGCGCGTCTTTCACTTTTCCCGAGGGACTTAGAAGAATTTTGTGATATTTTTTATTAAAATGGTGTATAAGGGTATAAATAGAAATATATTTTATGCACTGTATATGAGCTGGCGATTTCTAAGTCTGTGGTTCCGAGAGGGGGTAACCAGGCTCACTAATAAAGGTCAAGCCACTTGGCTGCCATAATGCCCTGCTTCAGCAGAGACCAGAAAGGCATTGTGATAAGCGTATCCCCAGTATAGTCAGGGGTTCATGGGAGTCGTCCCCGTCCCCCCAGTATACGCCCAGAACCATCGACCCGGTACTTGTGGTTCGGACTGTCTCCAACCAGCCATAATGTTGTGAGAGTGAAATTATGTCTAAGTCCAGCTTTGGTACATTAGAAGCAACTCTGAAACTTAACCTAAGCGTTTTTCGAAGCTACTTTTTGGCTAACTTCTAATAGGAAGGTCAAGGAGCTCTGAAAATGAACGTGCGCGTCTTTCACTTTTCCCGAGGGACTTAGAAGAATTTTGTGATATTTTTTATTAAAATGGTGTATAAGGGTATATATATAAATATATTATATAAATATATTTTATGCACTGTATATGAGCTGGCGATTTCTAAGTCTGTGGTTCCGAGAGGGGGTAACCAGGCTCACTAATAAAGGTCAAGCCACTTGGCTGCCAGAATGCCCTGCTTCAGCACAGACCAGAAAGGCATTGTGATAAGCGTATCCCCGGTATAGTCAGGGGTTAATGGGATTTGTCCGCGTCCCCCCAGTATACGCCCAGAACCATGGACCCGGTACTTCTGGTTCGGACAGTCTCCAACCAGCCATAATGTTGTGAGAGTGAAATTATGTCTAAGTCCAGCTTTGGTACATTAGAAGCAACTCTGAAACTTAACCTAAGCGTTTTTCGAAGCTACTTTTTGGCTAACTTCTTATAGGAAGGTCTAGGAACGCTGAAAATGAATGTGCGCGTCTTTCACTCTTCCCGAAGGACTAAGAATAATTTTGTGATATTTTTTATTAAAATGGTGTATAAGGGTATATATATAAATATATTATATAAATATATTTTATGCACTGTATATGAGCTGGCGATTTCTAAGTCTGTGGTTCCGAGAGGGGGTAACCAGGCTCACTAATAAAGGTCAAGCCACTTGGCTGCCATAATGCCCTGCTTCAGCACAGACCAGAAAGGCATTGTGATAAGCGTATCCCCGGTATTGTCAGGGGTTCATGGGAGTCGTCCCCGTCCCCCCAGTATACGCCCAGAACCATCGACCCGGTACTTGTGGTTCGGACTGTCTCCAACCAGCCATAATGTTGTGAGAGTGAAATTATGTCTAAGTCCAGCTTTGGTACATTAGAAGCAACTCTGAAACTTAACCTAAGCGTTTTTCGAAGCTACTTTTTGGCTAACTTCTTATAGGAAGGTCTATGAGCTCTGAAAATGAACGTGCGCGTCTTTCACTCTTCCCGAGGGACTTAGAAGAATTTTGTGATATTTTTTATTAAAATGGTGTATAAGGGTATATATAGAAATATATTTTATGCACTGTATATGAGCTGGCGATTTCTAAGTCTGTGGTTCCGAGAGGGGGTAACCAGGCTCACTAATAAAGGTCAAGCCACTTGCCTGCCATAATGCCCTGCTTCAGCACAGACCAGAAAGGCATTGTGATAAGCGTATCCCCGGTATAGTCAGGGGTTCATGGGAGTCGTCCCCGTCCCCCCAGTATACGCCCAGAACCATCGACCCGGTACTTGTGGTTCGGACTGTCTCCAACCAGCCATAATGTTGTGAGAGTGAAATTATGTCTAAGTCCAGCTTTGGTACATTAGAAGCAACTCTGAAACTTAACCTAAGCGTTTTTCGAAGCTACTTTTTGGCTAACTTCTTATAGGAAGGTCTAGGAGCTCTGAAAATGAACGTGCGCGTCTTTCACTCTTCCCGAGGGACTTAGAAGAATTTTGTGATATTTTTTATTAAAATGGTGTATAAGGGTATATATATAAATATATTTTATGCACTGTATATGAGCTGGCGATTTCTAAGTCTGTGGTTCCGAGAGGGGGTAACCAGGCTCACTAATAAAGGTCAAGCCACTTGGCTGCCAGAATGCCCTGCTTCAGCACAGACCAGAAAGGCATTGTGATAAGCGTATCCCCGGTATAGTCAGGGGTTAATGGGAGTTGTCCCCGTCCCCCCAGTATACGCCCAGAACCATGGACCCGGTACTTCTGTTTCGGACTGTCTCCAACCAGCCATAATGTTGTGAGAGTGAAATTATGTCTAAATCCAGCTTTGGTACATTAGAAGCAACTCTGAAACTTAACCTAAGCGTTTTTCGAAGCTACTTTTTGGCTAACTTCTAATAGGAAGGTCAAGGAGCTCTGAAAATGAACGTGCGCGTCTTTCACTTTTCCCGAGGGACTTAGAAGAATTTTGTGATATTTTTTATTAAAATGGTGTATAAGGGTATATATATAAATATATTATATAAATATATTTTATGCACTGTATATGAGCTGGCGATTTCTAAGTCTGTGGTTCCGAGAGGGGGTAACCAGGCTCACTAATAAAGGTCAAGCCACTTGGCTGCCAGAATGCCCTGCTTCAGCACAGACCAGAAAGGCATTGTGATAAGCGTATCCCCGGTATAGTCAGGGGTTAATGGGATTTGTCCCCGTCCCCCCAGTATACGCCCAGAACCATGGACCCGGTACTTCTGGTTCGGACAGTCTCCAACCAGCCATAATGTTGTGAGAGTGAAATTATGTCTAAGTCCAGCTTTGGTACATTAGAAGCAACTCTGAAACTTAACCTAAGCGTTTTTCGAAGCTACTTTTTGGCTAACTTCTTATAGGAAGTTCTAGGAGCTCTGAAAATGAACGTGCGCGTCTTTCACTCTTCCCGAAGGACTTAGAAGAATTTTGTGATATTTTTTATTAAAATGGTGTATAAGGGTATATATATAAATATATTATATAAATATATTTTATGCACTGTATATGAGCTGGCGATTTCTAAGTCTGTGGTTCCGAGAGGGGGTAACCAGGCTCACTAATAAAGGTCAAGCCACTTGGCTGCCAGAATGCCCTGCTTCAGCACAGACCAGAAAGGCATTGTGATAAGCGTATCCCCGGTATAGTCAGGGGTTAATGGGAGTTGTCCCCGTCCCCCCAGTATACGCCCAGAACCATGGACCCGGTACTTCTGGTTCGGACTGTCTCCAACCAGCCATAATGTTGTGAGAGTGAAATTATGTCTAAGTCCAGCTTTGGTACATTAGAAGCAACTCTGAAACTTAACCTAAGCGTTTTTCGAAGCTACTTTTTGGCTAACTTCTTATAGGAAGGTCTAGGATCTCTGAAAATGAACGTGCGTCTTTCACTCTTCCTGAGGGACTTAGAAGAATTTTGTGATATTTTTTATTAAAATGGTGTATAAGGGTATATATATATAAATATATTATATAAATATATTTTATGCACTGTATATGAGCTGGCGATTTCTAAGTCTGTGGTTCCGAGAGGGGGTAACCAGGCGCACTAATAAAGGTCAAGCCACTTGGCTGCCAGAATGCCCTGCTTCAGCACAGACCAGAAAGGCATTGTGATAAGCGTATCCCCGGTATAGTCAGGGGTTAATGGGAGTCGTCCCCGTCCCCCCAGTATACGCCCAGAACCATGGACCCGGTACTTGTGGTTCGGACTGTCTCCAACCAGCCATAATGTTGTGAGAGTGAAATTATGTCTAAGTCCAGCTTTGGTACATTAGAAGCAACTCTGAAACTTAACCTAAGCGTTTTTCGAAGCTACTTTTTGGCTAACTTCTTATAGGAAGGTCTAGGAACGCTGAAAATGAACGTGCGCGTCTTTCACTCTTCCCGAAGGACTAAGAATAATTTTGTGATATTTTTTATTAAAATGGTGTATAAGGGTATATATATAAATATATTATATAAATATATTTTATGCACTGTATATGAGCTGGCGATTTCTAAGTCTGTGGTTCCGAGAGGGGGTAACCAGGCTCACTAATAAAGGTCAAGCCACTTGGCTGCCATAATGCCCTGCTTCAGCACAGACCAGAAAGGCATTGTGATAAGCGTATCCCCGGTATAGTCAGGGGTTCATGGGAGTCGTCCCCGTCCCCCCAGTATACGCCCAGAACCATCGACCCGGTACTTGTGGTTCGGACTGTCTCCAACCAGCCATAATGTTGTGAGAGTGAAATTATGTCTAAGTCCAGCTTTGGTACATTAGAAGCAACTCTGAAACTTAACCTAAGCGTTTTTCGAAGCTACTTTTTGGCTAACTTCTTATAGGAAGGTCTATGAGCTCTGAAAATGAACGTGCGCGTCTTTCACTCTTCCCGAGGGACTTAGAAGAATTTTGTGATATTTTTTATTAAAATGGTGTATAAGGGTATATATAGAAATATATTTTATGCACTGTATATGAGCTGGCGATTTCTAAGTCTGTGGTTCCGAGAGGGGGTAACCAGGCTCACTAATAAAGGTCAAGCCACTTGGCTGCCAGAATGCCCTGCTTCAGCACAGACCAGAAAGGCATTGTGATAAGCGTATCCCCGGTATAGTCAGGGGTTAATGGGAGTTGTCCCCGTCCCCCCAGTATACGCCCAGAACCATGGACCCGGTACTTCTGTTTCGGACTGTCTCCAACCAGCCATAATGTTGTGAGAGTGAAATTATGTCTAAGTCCAGCTTTGGTACATTAGAAGCAACTCTGAAACTTAACCTAAGCGTTTTTCGAAGCTACTTTTTGGCTAACTTCTAATAGGAAGGTCAAGGAGCTCTGAAAATGAACGTGCGCGTCTTTCACTTTTCCCGAGGGACTTAGAAGAATTTTGTGATATTTTTTATTAAAATGGTGTATAAGGGTATATATATAAATATATTATATAAATATATTTTATGCACTGTATATGAGCTGGCGATTTCTAAGTCTGTGGTTCCGAGAGGGGGTAACCAGGCTCACTAATAAAGGTCAAGCCACTTGGCTGCCAGAATGCCCTGCTTCAGCACAGACCAGAAAGGCATTGTGATAAGCGTATCCCCGGTATAGTCAGGGGTTAATGGGATTTGTCCCCGTCCCCCCAGTATACGCCCAGAACCATGGACCCGGTACTTCTGGTTCGGACAGTCTCCAACCAGCCATAATGTTGTGAGAGTGAAATTATGTCTAAGTCCAGCTTTGGTACATTAGAAGCAACTCTGAAACTTAACCTAAGCGTTTTTCGAAGCTACTTTTTGGCTAACTTCTTATAGGAAGTTCTAGGAGCTCTGAAAATGAACGTGCGCGTCTTTCACTCTTCCCGAAGGACTTAGAAGAATTTTGTGATATTTTTTATTAAAATGGTGTATAAGGGTATATATATAAATATATTATATAAATATATTTTATGCACTGTATATGAGCTGGCGATTTCTAAGTCTGTGGTTCCGAGAGGGGGTAACCAGGCTCACTAATAAAGGTCAAGCCACTTGGCTGCCAGAATGCCCTGCTTCAGCACAGACCAGAAAGGCATTGTGATAAGCGTATCCCCGGTATAGTCAGGGGTTAATGGGAGTTGTCCCCGTCCCCCCAGTATACGCCCAGAACCATGGACCCGGTACTTCTGGTTCGGACTGTCTCCAACCAGCCATAATGTTGTGAGAGTGAAATTATGTCTAAGTCCAGCTTTGGTACATTAGAAGCAACTCTGAAACTTAACCTAAGCGTTTTTCGAAGCTACTTTTTGGCTAACTTCTTATAGGAAGGTCTAGGATCTCTGAAAATGAACGTGCGTCTTTCACTCTTCCTGAGGGACTTAGAAGAATTTTGTGATATTTTTTATTAAAATGGTGTATAAGGGTATATATATATAAATATATTATATAAATATATTTTATGCACTGTATATGAGCTGGCGATTTCTAAGTCTGTGGTTCCGAGAGGGGGTAACCAGGCTCACTAATAAAGGTCAAGCCACTTGGCTGCCAGAATGCCCTGCTTCAGCACAGACCAGAAAGGCATTGTGATAAGCGTATCCCCGGTATAGTCAGGGGTTAATGGGAGTTGTCCCCGTCCCCCCAGTATACGCCCAGAACCATGGACCCGGTACTTCTGGTTCGGACTGTCTCCAACCAGCCATAATGTTGTGAGAGTGAAATTATGTCTAAGTCCAGCTTTGGTACATTAGAAGCAACTCTGAAACTTAACCTAAGCGTTTTTCGAAGCTACTTTTTGGCTAACTTCTAATAGGAAGGTCTAGGAGCTCTGAAAATGAACGTGCGCGTCTTTCACTCTTCCCGTGGGACTTAGAAGAATTTTGTGATATTTTTTATTAAAATGGTGTATAAGGGTATATATATAAATATATTTTATGCACTATATATGAGCTGGCGATTTCTAAGTCTGTGGTTCCGAGAGGGGGTAACCAGGCGCACTAATAAAGGTCAAGCCACTTGGCTGCCAGAATGCCCTGCTTCAGCACAGACCAGAAAGGCATTGTGATAAGCGTATCCCCGGTATAGTCAGGGGTTAATGGGAGTCGTCCCCGTCCCCCCAGTATACGCCCAGAACCATGGACCCGGTACTTCTGGTTCGGACTGTCTCCAACCAGCCATAATGTTGTGAGAGTGAAATTATGTCAAAGTCCATCTTTGGTACATTAGAAGCAACTCTGAAACTTAACCTAAGCGTTTTTCGAAGCTACTTTTTGGCTAACTTCTTATAGGAAGGTCTAGGAGCGCTGAAAATGAACGTGCGCGTCTTTCACTCTTCCCGAGGGACTTAGAAGAATTTTGTGATATTTTTTATTAAAATGGTGTATAAGGGTATATATAGAAATATATTTTATGCACTGTATATGAGCTGGCGATTTCTAAGTCTGTGGTTCCGAGAGGGGGTAACCAGGCTCACTAATAAAGGTCAAGCCACTTGGCTGCCAGAATGCCCTGCTTCAGCACAGACCAGAAAGGCATTGTGATAAGCGTATCCCCGGTATAGTCAGGGGTTAATGGGAGTCGTCCCCGTCCCCCCAGTATACGCCCAGAGCCATCGACCAGGTACTTGTGGTTCGGACTGTCTCCAACCAGCCATAATGTTGTGAGAGTGAAATTATGTCTAAGTCCAGCTTTGGTACATTAGAAGCAACTCTGAAACTTAACCTAAGCGTTTTTCGAAGCTACTTTTTGGCTAACTTCTTATAGGAAGGTCTAGGAGCTCTGAAAATGAACCTGCGCGTCTTTCACTCTTCCCGAGGGACTTAGAAGAATTTTGTGATATTTTTTATTAAAATCGTGTATAAGGGTATATATATAAATATATTATATAAATATATTTTATGCACTGTATACAGTATGAGCTGGCGATTTCTAAGTCTGTGGTTCCGAGAGGGGGTAACCAGGCTCACTAATAAAGGTCAAGCCACTTGGCTGCCAGAATGCCCTGCTTCAGCACAGACCAGAAAGGCATTGTGATAAGCGTATCCCCGGTATAGTCAGGGGTTAATGGGAGTTGTCCCCGTCCCCCCAGTATACGCCCAGAACCATGGACCCGGTACTTCTGGTTCGGACTGTCTCCAACCAGCCATAATGTTGTGAGAGTGAAATTATGTCTAAGTCCAGCTTTGGTACATTAGAAGCAACTCTGAAACTTAACCTAAGCGTTTTTCGAAGCTACTTTTTGGCTAACTTCTAATAGGAAGGTCTAGGAGCTCTGAAAATGAACGTGCGCGTCTTTCACTCTTCCCGTGGGACTTAGAAGAATTTTGTGATATTTTTTATTAAAATGGTGTATAAGGGTATATATATAAATATATTTTATGCACTGTATATGAGCTGGCGATTTCTAAGTCTGTGGTTCCGAGAAGGGGTAACCAGGCGCACTAATAAAGGTCAAGCCACTTGGCTGCCAGAATGCCCTGCTTCAGCACAGACCAGAAAGGCATTGTGATAAGCGTATCCTCGGTATAGTCAGGGGTTAATGGGAGTCGTCCCCGTCCCCCCAGTATACGCCCAGAACCATGGACCCGGTACTTGTGGTTCGGACTGTCTCCAACCAGCCATAATGTTGTGACAGTGAAATTATGTCAAAGTCCATCTTTGGTACATTAGAAGCAACTCTGAAACTTAACCTAAGCATTTTTCGAAGCTACTTTTTGGCTAACTTCTTATAGGAAGGTCAAGGAGCTCTGAAAATGAACGTGCGCGTCTTTCACTTTTCCCGAGGGACTTAGAAGAATTTTGTGATATTTTTTATTAAAATGGTGTATAAGGGTATATATATAAATATATTTTATGCACTGTATATGAGCTGGCGATTTCTAAGTCTGTGGTTCCGAG